>NC_084464.1:133792094-134419594 GCF_027409185.1 Cynocephalus volans
GGGGAGGGCAGAGACCATCAGACTGTAAGAGGTGCAGTCAGTACGTGGAGGTTAGCTGCATGGAACGCTTCCAGGGAAAAGCAGACTTTGCACTTGTGCATCTTTATTCCATACTGGAGAGATCACCAACCAGATCTGGGAACAACACCCTTAGACCAAAGACTGTGTCTCACTGTACTGCAGTTAGCCTCTGCAGACACTTCCCTGAAGGATGGGGAGTACAGCTTGCTGATAGTTTCTGATTTCCTTTTGAAAGAGACCCTTCTGGAGATACTGATTCCAATGACAGAAGAACTTGGGCACAAATATCTGGTAGAATTTACTGCTGGCTAAGTGTTCATAAATCCCAAGCAAGTAAGACTTGGAGCAACAGATTGCATCAAGACTTGAGAGAGCTGTTGGCACTAGAGTCCGGCAAGTCTTCTTTAGCACAACAAGCTTTTACTTCCATCAATTTCCCAATTAGTCAACTGAAAGTTGGCTGCAAGTTTTCAAGCTCCCTGACTCGACATTAAACAAGACTAAATAATAACTGGTCAGTAGGCTTGATCTCAGTCTTGCTTTTTTTACCCACCAGAAAAAGTCAAGCTAAAGTTTATTTTATTTCACTTACAGAGTATTAAAAAGCACATATTCAAACTTTGAAAAACTAATTGAAGACTTTCTTAATTATGAAGATAGTAATGTATTAAAAGAATAAATCAGACAGGGAATTTCTGTAGCACTGCCAATGTCAGAGACAAAAAGAGCAATTTCAATACTTTCCCTGGTGTAAGCACAGACCTATGGGCTTTCATGCTGAGGCTGAGACCTCTACACCAACCAGAAAATGAGCTTTAAGTCAGGGAGGGGGCTGGAGGTAGAGCAGGGATTTGAGGCCATTGACCTATCCCTCTGTCTTATTGCCAGCATAATATTGCTTTTGCGGCCTAGTTTATTGTGATAAATATAGGTCAGCCTGTATGGACAAATTGTTGTGAGGATTAAATGAAAAGCGCTCAAATCAGGGCCTGGCATATAATAAGTGCTTGATAAATTTTTAGCTCTCATCGCTGCCCCCATCCAATTATCAGCACCCCTCCAGTTTTTCTTCCCATTTGCTTAACTTGCTGGTTTGTTTATTATCCTGAAGTATGTATTTCAGTCTGAAGGGAAAGAGACCAAGAGAAGAAAGCATAGAAGAAAAGAGAGGGTAAGGATTAGCTCTCAGTGTAGGATTTTCTTTTTAGAGTGATTACTGCTTGTAAAATGCATTTCTGATTGGTACGTGAAGGAAACGGGCTCAGGAACTTTTGAGCATGAGAGAACACCTCTACAGAGCTGCAGCAAGTGTATTCAGTTTCTGCATAAACACAGATTCCCATGAAAATCTAGTAAGTGTAGCAATCAAAGAGAAGGAGACTTTCATATCTTTCTGAAATGCTGTTTAGTTTGCTTTTGGTGTAGGGCCTAACATCTTGTATGTCTAGAAGGACATGCTCACGTCGTCTGTCTAAATGCTATCTCAGTTTACTCAGTCTACTGGTACTAAGTGTATTTGATTATTTTTCTCCCCCACCTTTGACTTGGTCTTCAAAATGTCAGTAATAGTTTTCACATAATTTTTGACTTAATTAACAGACTAGGGAGTACAAGAGGCTTGTGTCTGAAATATTGACTTGTACACATAGTGTACTTACACTATGCTTTTTCTTTGTACAGGGGGCTACATTCTAAGACCTAATAAAATACAGGGGGCCAGTTTGATCTTCTTATTTATAACCCCCATAATTATCCATTTGAAACTCCATATATAGATCTTTGGCATTTTATTATAAAATGTGTTGCTCTATTTTAAAAAGTAAGACTCTTCTTTTTGAATTTTTTATTTGATTTTTAGAAAATTAGTACTCTATGCTTGTGTTACCAAGTGAAATAAAACCCCCTTTCGCCCCATCCCTCTTCCTCCCTTCTGCGCCCCCAGCTCAGCTATCCAATGATAAAAGGCTGACGTACATCTCTCCCTTCTTGCACAGTGCATATGCATATGTCTAGTACATTTGTTTTTACTGAAATAGAATCATACAAGAATTGTATTATACATATTACATTGAGCTTACCTTTTTCACTTGACAATGTAAGGCAAAATACTTTCTGGCCTAGTAGTTTGGATGAAACAATTGCCCACATTTCAGAGTTCAATAGTGTTAACTAGTAGCTTTGTACATTTTCCTTTAAGTAATGTACATATTATAGGATAGTGACTCTGCTAGTTGTTGTGAGAAACAAGGAACTACAAGGTCCCTGCCTTAAAGCATTTTACAAGCTAGCAGGAGAGAGGAGACTAAAATAAATGAAAGAACTAGAGAATCTAAGTAGTAGGCTGCATGGTAGGACGAAAGGGAGAGCAGGAGTTCAGAGAAGAGCTGTCAGGAAGTCTGGGGAAGACAGAGCATTTAGTGAAGAACCAAGGTTGTGTTTTCAGCAAAAAGTCAATTGAAAAGATTTAGAAATGTATCCAATCGATGTACTAGCTGTTGCTAACACTGTTAGCTAACATAACAGCCATTTCCAGTACCTCTGTTCTCTGTCTCCCTGGAAGAGGTGGAGAGTTGCCATCGTCTTAAAATTAGAAGTCTACTGCAGACTGTAGGGAACCTTCTCCTGTCCTAATAAAAGAGACAGATGTAGTTGCCACTTTTCCTCTCCACCTCAGCTTGTCTGGATTGTGACTGTGATTCCTGGAGCTGTGGTAGTCATCCTGTGCCCATGAAGTGACAAGGATGAGGACAAAAGCCCAGTGCGCTATAGGCCGATATCCTTGATGAGCATAGACGCAAAAATCCTCAATAAAATATCAGCAAATGAATCCAACCACACATCAAAACGATTATACACCATGATCAAGTGGGATTTATCCCAGGGATGCAAGGACATTTCCACATATACAAATCAATAAACATGATACATCCCATCAAGAGAATGAAAGAACAATAATGATCATCTTTATAGATCCAGAAAAAATCATTTGATAAAATTCAATATCCCTTCATGATAAAAAACTCTCAACAAATTAGGTATAGAAAGAAAGTATCTTAATAAAATAAAAGCTATATATGACAAACCCATAACTAACATACTGAACAGGAAAAAACTGAAAGTTTTCTGTCTAAGAACTGGAATAAGACAAGGATGTCCACTCTCACCACTTTCATTGAACATAATACTAGAAGTCCTAGCTAGAGCAGTTAGGTAAGAGAAAGAAATGGAGGGCATCCAAATTGGAAGGGAGAAAGCCAAATTGTCTCTGTTTGCAGATGTAATGATTTTATATAGAGAGAAACCTAAAGATTATACCAAAAAACTCTTAGACTTGATAAACAAATCCAGCAAAGTTGCAGCATACAAAATCAACAAACAAAAATTAGTAGCATTTCTATGCACTAATGTTGGATTAGCAGAAGAAATAACAAGAAAGCAATCCCATTTACACTAGCAGCCACAATAACAAAAAATACAAAGAAATAAATCTGAGGAGGTGAGATATCTCCAAAAGGAAAACTGTAAAACACTGATTAAAGAAATTAAAGAGGACACAAAAAAATGGAAAGACATCCCATGTTCATAGATTGGAAGAGTCAATATTGCCAAAATGACCATACTCTCCAAAGTGATCTACAGACTCAGTGAAGTCCCCATCAAACTACCAATAGCATACGTCACAGGGGGAAAAAAAAGGAAGAAAGAAAATTTATATGCAATAACAAAAGACCAAAAGACACCAAATAACTAAAGTATCCTGAGCAAAAAGAACAAAGCAGGAGGCATCACACTCCCTGACTTCAAAGAAAGTACTACATTTAGTAGTACTCTGTAGTGTACTACTACAAAGTTATAGTGATCCAAACAGCATGTACTAGCACAAAAACAGATACACAGAACAATGGAACAGACAGAGAATCCAGAAATAAATCTATGCACCTATAGACAACTAATTTTGACAAAGGAGCCAAGAACATATCTTGCAGAAAGAAATAGTGTCTTCTATAAATGGTGCTTGGAAAACTGGAGATCCATATGCAGAAAAATGAAACTAGACCCCTGTCTCTCACCATATACAAAAATCAACACAGGACATAGAACTGGAAAAGATTTTATGAATAAAACTTCCAAAGCACAGGCAACAAAAGCAAAAATAGACAAATGGGATTATATCGAACTAAAAATCTGCACGGCAGAGGAAACAATCAAAAGAGCAAAGAGACAACCTGCAGAATGGGAGAACATATTTGCAAACTATTCTTCTAACAAGGGGCTAATATCCAGAATATACAAGGCACTTAAACAACTCAATAGTGAAAAAATAAATAACCTGATTTAAAACTGGGCAAATGAACTGAATAGACAATTCTCAAAAGAAAACATATAAATGGTCAACATGTGTATGAAAAAGTGCTCAACATCATTAATCATCAGAGAAGTGCAAATTGTATTAGTTCCTTTCTGTTGCTTATAACAAAATATCTGGAACTGGGTAATTTGTAAAAAAATGAAATTTATTTCTTACAATTTCAGAGGCTGGGAAATCCAAAGTCCAGGGAACACATCTGATGAGGGTCTTCTTGGTGGTGGCTTTACAGCAATGCAGGGGTCTCACATGGCAGAAAATGGCAGAGCAGAGAGAGAGAGTCTCACATGCTCTCCTTTTAGAGCCCTCAGAAGCATACTCCTGACCATCATTATTAATCCATTCACTATGGCATGGTCCTTCAATCTAATCGCCTCTTCAAGGCCTCATGTTTCAATTATCATAATAGGATTTCCCACCCTTCCAACAGTCACAGTGGCGGCCAAGTTTCCAATACCTGGAACTTTGGAGGACACAATTTAAGCTTCAATGAGTTTGGGGAGGACATTCAATCTACAGCACAAATCAAAACCAAAATGAGGTATCATCTCACCCCAGTTAGAATGGCTATTATCAAAAAGAGATAAAATAAATGTTGGCAAGTATGCAGAGAAAGGGGAACTCTTACATTGTTGGTGGGAATGTAAATTAGTACAGCTATTATGGAAAACAGTATGGAGGTTTCCTAAAAAAACTACAGATAGAACTACACTATGACCTAGCAATCCCAGTACTGGGTATATACCCAAAGAAAGGGAAATTCACATATCGAAGGGATAACTACATTGCCATGTTTATCACAGCTCTATTCACAATAACCAAGATATGGAACCAAACTAAATGTTCATTATGGATTATTGGATAAAGAAAATGTGAGAATATATATGCAATGGAATAATATTCAGGCATAAAAAAGAATAAAACAATTCTATTTGCAGCAACATAGATGAGCTTGGAGAAAATTATGTTAAATGAAATAAGCCTTGCACAGAAAGAGAAATACCACATGTTCTCATATGTGGAAGCTAAAAGTGTTGATCTCATACAAGTAAAGGGTAGAATAGTGGTTACTAGAGACTGGAAAGGGGAGGGAAAAGAGAGGTGGGTGAGAGGACGGCCAGCAGATACAAAATTGTAGAGCGATAAGAAGAATAAGATCTAGTGTTCTGCAGCAATATTGGAAGTCTACATTCACCAACAAATTATTACATAACTTCAAATAGCTAGTTGAGAGGATTTTTAATGTTCCCAACACAAAGTTGTGACCCATGTTTAAAGTGATGGATATGCTAATTACCTGATATGATCATTGCACACTGTATAAGTGGACCCAAATATCACATTGTACTCCATAAATATATACAATTATCATGGGTCAATTAAGAAAAAGTAAATTAAAAAGAAAAAAAAAATTCAGAGACAGAAATAGAGTAGAGGTTACCAGAAACTTGGGGGGAAGGAATAATGACAAGTTATTGCTTAATGGTACAGAGTTTATGTTTAGGATGACAAAAAAATTTTGGAAATAGATAGAGGTGGTGGTCACACAGCATTGTGAATGTAATTAATTCCATACAATTATATACTTAAAAATGCTTAAAATGGAAAACCTTATGTTATATGTGTTTTACCACAATTTTAAAAAAGTCCAGCACACTTGGTATGGAAAGGCAGAAAGTGCCTGAGTCCTTCATAGCGTCATTGAGCAGCTGAACCTGTGCCTGCAACCACTTATCTTGAGACTTCCTGTTATGCACAAAAAGTAAAACCCTATTTAAAACAGAGTTTCCACTGTTAGTCAAGATTTTTTTTTTTCACTTGTAACCGAAAGCATTCTTAACTCATGTGCCACTATAAATGAGCAAAAATATATGTATAATATATTATGTATTTGGAGTGTTGTTATGGTCAACTTAAATGTACATGAACAGAAGCCTAGTTAAATCATTTACGGTCCATTTATACAATCAACTACAATGCAGCTCTGAAAAAGAGTAATAGATAGCAACACAAATTGGAATGGAACAATCACCAAGATATATTAAGTAAACAAAGCAAGAGGCAAAACAACATGCACGGTTCAGTCTCTCAGATTAAAAATGGCAAATGTTGACTAAAACAAAAGATTAAAATTAAAAATGTATTATTCAAAATTTAAAAGACTAAATAAGTATAGAAAAAATTTAAATGATTAAAATTTTAAAAGTTTTTTTGTGAAAGTTTGTAGCATTTATACTTCTAAAATTACTAAAGCTTAAAATTGCACAAGAAATTCGGGGCAATGCATAGTATGTTGCATTATATTAAGAAACAAAAGATATACACATATACATACATATATAAAGCCTCATATATGTATGGATTTATATATATGTATAAAATATCTCATCTATAGTGACAACTTAATGTATCCCATGGACGGCCACAAATGGAAGTAGGGCAGATGTGGGACTGAGGTAAAGGGGGTAAATAAACTTTTCACTCTGTAGCCCATTTTAGTGTTTAAATTTTTTTAAACTTTGCATTTTTTGAAAAAGTAAACAATATGAAAAACATATATGAAATGCTATGTGAAGAAATGTTTTCAGGAACTTTCTGGTGCAGGACACAGGCTATTTATAAAGTTTCACCCATCACTAACACATCAAAAATGGAAAGTACCCACTTGTGGGATGGGAAAATCGATACCCCAAATTCTCTCTCATCTAACTGGTTCTGTCTTGGAGGAAAAGATCCGCTGTCCTGGCAGGGAGAAAGAGGTAAACAGAAATTCAGTTATCACCTCAGAGGGGTATAAGAATTCTTGGGTATCTGTAACTTTCTATGACTGTCATTTTTAAAATTGTCTGCTTTCACCCCTAGTCATAGGCAACAAACTAGGTGAAACAGACAAGACCTTGTCCTTGGTGATAACATGGAAGAGGAATGCACAGAGCACCTTGCTACTCTGTAACAAGTCTTGGGTGAGGGTGGAGAGGAGCACCCAAGGAGACAGTGGGTGAAAGTTGGAGAAAAACAGCAAGTTGAAGTCCCGTGGATTGATAAAAGAAGAAAGTATAGCCCTGGACTAGAGAAGCGGTCCTAGGGTTTAATAGTCTTGTGTTTGCCCTCTATCCATGATGCTGGGGTGATAAATCTTTATGTTTTAGATTTGTCAGGCTTCTGCTCTTTGGCTCCCTTTTGCGGGTAGGAATTACCACAACCTCAGACGTCAGTTGTTTTCTGCAGCGATCACTCTTGACTCAATACCCCTGCTCCAGTCAAGTTCTTTCCCGTCGTGAAGCATTATAGACTAACCAGAGTTTCCCCAGGGCTCTTTGGACCACACTCGGGAGAAGCTCTGGCTCAAATGATGCATGACTAGGAAATAAAATACAGTATATCAAATAGTTGTCCTCACTTATCATATCCAAATGGTGACAGTTACAAGTAAAAAATACAGAAAACCCAGCAACACAATATACTAGCTTTAAATATTACATCATCTTTCAGGAAAGGCAACCACATTTTTGTGATGTATGGGATGTGTCTTAGTTAAGTGATTTCTTTGCCCTGGGGTTTTGATCTGTACTATGCCATAGCTGAAAAAAGAAAGTGTGACCGGCATTTTACTATACCCCAAAAGGGATAACATCTTTTCTCATATTTGGTATAATCAGTTCCTGTACAATTTTGTTTCCTGTTGGACAAGAGAAAAGGCATTTCTATAAAAACTATGAAATACTTTAGTACAATTATTATAGGCCATTTTGTAAATAGTAATCTGGCTTTTAGAGAGTCTTAATCTCCCAGCATTTTTGTTCTACAGTGTCTGATTTTGACTAGAATGTGTGTGGATATATGTGTTAAATGGGTCTTTTAATTTTCATCATCAGAAGCAAATGAAACATTAAGTATTCTAGTGACAATGTATCAGATTTCTGAACTGTAACACACAAATGCACAGGTTAATTTCCAAGACTGTAGTTTACCTCTGACAACATACATGTGTGCATTTGGAGGAAGAAGCTCTATGTGAATTTGTGAATTCATAGTGGAAAAGGGAATTTTTATTTTACTGGAAGGTAAACAACATAAATATCCCATGTCTTATTAATTGGCTTCTATAGATAGAATTGTATCCCCCCAAAATGTGTATGTTGAAGCCCTAACCCCCAATGTGACTATATTTGGAGATAGGGCCTTTAAGAGGTAACTAAGGTTAAATGCTGTCATGAGGGTGGGATCCTGAGATTATAAGATTAATGTCCTTATAAACAGAGAACACCTATCCCCCCTACCCCAAATGTGCTCAGAAGAAAGGACATGTGAACAGTAGCCAGAAGTTGGCCTACTAGTCCTCCTGACCAGTGAGAAAATAAATCCCTGTTGTTTAAGCCACCTGGTATGGTATCTTGTTATGGCAGCTCTAACTCATTAACACACAGGCCATATAAGTATTCGGGGAAGTAACAGAATCCTATGTAAAATTTAACTTTAGAGGCACCCTAAAATCTTGTGCATTTTAAAGCATTTTGACAAAATGAAATACTTTCACTGTTTTTATTTTAAAATTTGCCTTCTTAAAAGTTCAAAATGTTTTAATATAGTATCTTCTAGATAATCTTCTCACAAGAACTAGTAAATTTACTACATAATTTATCACATCTCTTAGCTTTTTATCAGAAAAGACAAATTAATGGATAGCTATATTCAAGGGTAGCAAGGGAGCAGAGTGGGTGATTTTTAGTAATGCTTTGGCTGTGTCCCCATGGTGTTACCAACTAAAGAGCCTGCACATCATTTTCCCCATCTTTGAGAGCTCAGTTGTAAGGAGAGGAGCCATTGAGAGCTCCAAGAATGGATGCAACCATTCCAAGCTCTTGACCACATGATTTATTTTTCAGACTTTTGATAATGCTATTCAATCTTAGTGAGACTGATTTAGCTTTATTTGGCAGCTATTTTTTCCCTCCTTGTTTTTAAGTGTAATAGGGTGTGTCTGTTTCTATCTCTACCTCAACCTCTACATCTGTATCTACCTCCACCTCTATACCTGCAATCACGTGAGACTCTTCCTTAAATACATTTTCCTGGAAGATTCTGGTACCTTGCTTTTAAACATGCCATAACCCCTTTCCATGTATCCCTCACTAAATCTGTTTTCTGCTTGATCTGTAACAAATTGAAATCTTGAAAATAAAATGCAGGCTGGTGACTTGCCACATATTCCCCAAAGTATGGCAAAGTAGGGAAAAATTGCTGGAGGAATAAGGAAGCCCGACCAATTTTGTCTCAGAATATTCTTTTCACAGCCTGAACAGCTTGCTGCTAGGACAATTGTTTGACTCCAAAACCCCTCATAGGTTTTAAACAGTAGCTCTATTTTCCAGTTGAGGTTTATGCCAATGTATTGCTGATTTGAAAATGCACCAATATCTCTAGACTCATGTTCAATGCAACAAAGCTGGAATCCTTTTCTTCTTTGAGGGAAGGGGAGGACCTTTCATGCACTGGCTGTGACCAATCAAGTTTCGCTTGATGCCAAAAAATTAAACACAGTAAGGCCAGACCTTGTCAGCAACAAGTTGATTGCTTTAAATAAGGGAGATTTCCTGAATGTTTAAATTGAAACTTCGATTTTGATTAAAGCAAAGAGAAGTACCAGGATGGCTTCCTAACTATTTAGTTCCTAAAATTCCTGTGAGGTCTGGAGATGACAAATTCAATTCTGATGTGCTGTGTTTTACACTCTGCAGGCTGTAGTAAAAGGGAAAACTAATCAAGCTTGGGTTTCCCATGGGCTGAGCTTTAAGATATTTTCCTATTTAAAGCCATAGAAATATGTTAAAACCCACATAGACAAGGTGAAGTTTATACAAGGCAAATCTATGTGACTATGTTTTTGCACAGTGTGCATATTTTGACTTTTCATTATTTTTGGTTTGCTTAATGGTTCATTTTGTTTAAAATTATATTCCTACCATGTTTTTATTATAAATATGGGGAAATGGTTAAAATATATACATGTATACAAAAATATGTGAGAGTACTTCAAAAAGTTTATAAAAAATAGAATTAAAAGATAATATGAATCTTTCTCTTTTTTAAAATTATTTTTATTTATGCATATTTATGGGGTACAGAGATAACTGTAATATGAATCTTTCCATGAACTTTTTGAAGTGTCCTCTTATAATATATATTGCAAAATGGTTTTGTTGGCAAGTAGAACACATTAGCTTGAATTTAAAATTTGTATTAAAAATAAAAAGTAGAAAAACTGATAGATGACATACATATAAATTCATGGCTATATATAAAGGCATGCCAAGATACAAATTAAGAATTTACTTTTAGAACCAGTGTCATTATCATGTAATTAAAAACATTAATTGCTATGTAAAAATCATCAATTGAGAAGAAACAGGAAAGAGAAATCAATGGATCCATAGGTCAACTGAATAAGCTATACATTTCATAAACAAACATAGGACTGAATTTTACATAAACTGTTGTTTGTAAACAGATGATAATTAAAAGTAGTGCTTTCCATTAGAAGATGGAGCAAGGGACTTCCATTCATTTTTCTGTTCCATTTTAAGGTGGTCGTTAGGCTAGTTTTTTATGAAGTGTTATGTCTATGAAATTGTAGGCAAAATCAAAATCTTATAAGAAAGATAAAGATGTTATATGTGTATGTGTGTGTACATACACACTATCCATCCATCCATCCATCCGTCTGTGTATCTGTCCATCCACCCATCCATCCATCTCTGTAGATTTTTGGAGGTAGATGATTGACTACTTGAACATGAGAAGCAGAATGACTTTCCACAATGGATATTTTATATCACAGGAGAATGGCTTCAAAAAATATACACAGGAAAGTTATTAAACTCAATTTTGGGGTGTTTTCTCAAATTTAACATAGAAGTAACACAACCAAAAGAATAATAGTGTCTTTTTGATATTGTCAATATGACACACTTAATTTTACATTATGGCAAAAAGTATAGAGCTCAATTTATGGAGTTATATTCATTCTTTCAGGCCATATTAACTAAATGGCTCATCTCCGTCTCCGGAGAGGGTTTAAACATATATTCACTAATAGCACCCATGGCTTTTCTTATGTCTATGTATGATGATGGGATGGACATATTTGACTAATTTGACCATGCACAACAATTTATACTCTTAAATCACCAGTCTTTGTGTTCTTCCATTTTGTATGTGTCATCTTTGAGAGAGGTGATCCTGAGAATCCACTGTGAGCTTAATGGAAGTGGCAGAATCAAACATTTTTAACATTTGCATAGATGAAGCTGATTTATTTCTACAATGAAAACTTGATGAGTTACTTTTTCAAGGTTAGGTCCTTTGAAAATTCAAAGCTTGTTTGATCATTTTAACAAGTGACAAATCTTTTCAAATTTTACCATGGTTTTCACTAGTAATTCACAGAATAGGTGAAAACTTGGAGTTCTGTTTTCCAAATTTTATAGATGAGGAAATTGAGACCCAGAAGCTTGAAATGCACTTTGGGTCCTGCAGTTAGTCAGTGGCGAGCTGAGATTGTCTTGAAAACCAGCCTTTGGCTTTCTAAACTGCCATCACTGCCAATGACTGCTTAGCATTTGTCATTAAAATTCTCTGTCAATGACTGCTTAGCATTTGTCATTAAAATTCTCTGTCAATGACTGCTTAGCATTTGTCATTAAAATTATGCAACATAAGATAAGATAGCATCCTAAAATATGAAAATTATAATGAGAAATTCAAAATTGTTTTGTTAAAGAGATTTTATTTTTTCATAAAAAAGTCTTTATCACCAGTTTACATAAAGGGTGGATGCACAATTACTACTGGGTTGCTGTATAATCATTTTACATTTTCCTTAAAAATATAAAAGTTTTTAAACAAACAAAAATAAAAGTTCAGTAATAGAAAAATATCATTTTGACAAACCTTTCCACTGTAGTTAAGTATAAACTTGGCTCTTGTGGTCTTTGAAGAATTCATACTTGTGTGAGAAGGGAAGTTAAGGACATATTTATGTGAATACCAAATTAGCTGTTTGGGAAACAAATAAACTCTATCTTTTCAAAATGAGAATGTTTGAACACACGATTATAGATCTGGTTGGTTTTGATCTTTAGAAGCCCGTGGTGAATTGCTTCGCATGTTCTCCTGCTGCCAAACTACACCAGGAACTGTTGTTATTGCTGATAAGCAGTTTGACTATACCACTATAATATAAATGTTTCTTTAAAGTTCCTTATTTTCTTTATGCACATGTTGATTTCAACTGATAGGAGTGACTTACCCAGAGAATTGGTTGGTGGGAACTGTTTTGTGTTTTGTGCAGTGGCAAATGGTATCTGGAATTGGAAATACTTTGATGACAAAATCACATCAGACTATCAGGCAATTGGTAGAGAAATATTGATGAGTATTATTTAATTTCTTATCAAATTTAACTGAAGTTTTTTTGCTCAGAGTATATATAGTATATTATAAGCCTTAAATTGGATTATCTTCTCTTTTATCTCAAAAAGTGGGCTTTTGACTGTATTTACTTTTTGAAGCTTATTTAAATGATATGAAATTTCTCATTATCAATTGGTCTTCCAATGCAAAGAGTCAATACTAATAGTCTTGTTTAGTTTGATAGTAGTACCCCTTACTGTGTTAAGAATTCTGTAGATCAATGCTGTCCAATAAGATAGCCACTAGCAACCTGTGACTAGTAAGTAACTGAAATGTGGCCAGTCTGAATTGAGATGTGCTGTAAATTGAAAATACACACTGGATTTCAAAGATTTAGTATTTAAAAAAAAGGAACATAAAATGTCTCATTAATTTTTTTAATATTGATTACATTTTGAAATTATAACATTTTTATATATGGAGTTAAATAAAATATATTATTAAAACAAATTTCTTGTTCCTTTTTTACTTTTTTAACATGGCTACTGTTTTAGTCCGTTTTGTGTTGCTATAACAGAATTACCTGAGACTGGGTAATTTATAAAGAAGAGAGGTTTATTTGGCTTATGATTCTGGGACGGTTGCATCTGCCACAGGCCTCAGGCTGCTTCTACTCCTGGCGGAAAGTAGCAGGCAGCCGGCAGGTACAAGCAGATCACATGGTGAGAGGAAGCAAGAGAGAGAGAGAGAGAGGAGGTGCCAGGGTTCTTTAAACAATCAGCTCTTGTGGGAACTAATAGAGCAAGAACTCAATCAGTACCCCCCTCCCCCAGGGAGAGCATTAATCCATTCATGAGGGATCCGCCCCTATGACTCAATCAGTTTCCAACACTGCCACATTGGAGATCAAATTTTCACATGAGTTTTGGAGGGGACAACACATCCAAACTCCATCAGCTACTAAAAAATTAAAAATGACATATGTGGCTCACATTGTACTTCAGTTGGATAGTGCTAGTGAGCATAGTCATTTTCATACACAGAATCTTTGTCACTTCTCCTTTAGTATGTTCTTAAAAAACAACTTGGAAATGAATCACCCAAACTCCATCCTAAAGTATGTGTAGACGTCATGGCCATTTTACTCATACCTGAGAGCTGAGCTTTCTCATCTTAACAGATTCTGTTATTAACAAAAGAATATCATTGAGTTAATTCAGAAGCTGAACTTAGTGATTGGTTAGTCTGACCTCTTTAAATTTTTCTTAATCAATCCATGAGAATTTTTGGTCAAATTAGGTAAGTTTTCCCCCCATTTTTCCAAGAACAGAACTGTCATAACAGACTGTGGCAGGTCATAATACATTCTCTATCCTTGTCCAAAATTAGAATCATTGTTGCCTTACTTGACGTGGCTGAGAAATACAGATGTAAGGGTGATCTAGTTGCAATTCAGCTGCTCCATAGATAGTCTTCTTCCCCCCGCTAAGTAGAGAAGCAGACCGTGGTAGGCTAGTATCTTTTTAGTGGGAAACGCAAACAAACCAATATAAACCTAGAACCAAATAAAAAAAGTGTCCCCTCCCCACTTTGACTATCCCCTTAAATGTCTTGACCCTGAAAGATGAAAAGAACCATCTAGTTGAATATAGATGAGATGTAAGATTTTATTGGGACATTTTCATCTTTTATCCTCTCACTCCCCTAGCACCATGTCAAGTATACATTAGGAGTCCAGGAAATTCTTGTTAAATTGAACGAAATCATTCAAAAATATGAATTACCTTAATAAAAAGATGTTTTAAGGAAATTACTTAATAGAATAAAGAAAAAGAAGAGAGAATAGGTGCAAAATATGAACTTATCCTGAAGAGTCTCTTTCAACTTTCATGGATATTATATGTTTAATTTAACCAACTTTAGTTTGGGAAGAAAGAGGTTTCTATGCTCTTCGAAGCTTGTATATGCTACTTACCAGAATTCTAGGGCTTCTGACAGTCAATAGCACATGCAAAATTTATCAAGTATATTACTCGATGTAGAGGTTATTCTGTGATTACTAACTCACTCGGATCTGCCAGAGAATTTTTTATGGAAGTGTGTACTGCCAACAAAGAAGCGTCCCTTGATTGATTGCCACAGCTGACCTAAACACTCAAGGATCACTGTGTAATAACCCCTTTATCATATATTAACCACAAAACCCAAGTTCAGATAGCTGCAAGGATCTTGTTCAAACCCACAAAACCTGGGGAAGCCAGAGACTGGAAAGATTTTTATCCTTTCCGCAGCCCAATGACATCCCACAGCCTCTGTGTGAGATTGGGTATCTGGTTTGCAATCCCTCAGAATGGATACACTGAAAAACCTCTAGAATTGAAGTTTCACCCATAATGCCAGTATTTTCTTCTTTTTCTCTGGTTTCTCCTATTTTTTAAATCCACTTTTACTTAAAAATACGAGGTATAATCATAATATTTTAAGCCATAAAAATGAATATACATACAGATTACTGGGAATGTAAGCCAGACCAACAATATTTCATGAAAGTTATCATTTCATTTCCTCTTTTACTTTGGTAAATGACAATTTGTAAAGGGGAGAAAAGAAGAGTGAGAATGAAAATCTCCATGCTTTTGAAGTACATGGGAATCAGCAAGATTGATCTTGATGGCTACTCAAACCTACATAGTCTGCCATGGATTATTCTGATTTTCTTTGGGTCTAAATTACAAGCTATACTGAAAGGACCTAGGAGTATCAGGAGGGTTTAAATCAACAAGATCTCAGATTTGGTCCTTGTATGTTGGGGAGAGAAGAAACTGGTACTGGGTTCTTGGTCAATATGGGTGTTAATAAATTTGAGGCAGATAGATATCTGATGACTACACTCATTTCTGAGTCTATGTTTTGTTTAGGAATAAACGATAAGGTGGTAAATTAGTGCTAGAAATATATTTTTATTAGAACAGATGAATAAATCATAGAAACCTTCAGAGACCACTTTCTCTCTTCTGTCTGTCATTAAGGTCCTTCCTTCCTTCCTTCCTTCCTTCCTTCCTTCCTTCCTTCCTTCCTTCCTTTCTTCCTTCCTTCCTTCCTTCCTTCCTTCCTCTCTGTCTCTATCTCTGTCCCTTTGTCTCTTTCTCTCTCTCTGTCACTTGATAGGAAAATCATGTGAATTATTCTTGGAATGGCATCACATTTTAAGGAGAATACAAAGAGATCCAATTTCCAGCCCAAGAGAAGAGACAGAGAGGACCACAGCCTGGAGAAATTTGAAAGCAGCAATATTAGAAGATGAACATATACACAGAGAATTCTGAAAGGCATGTACTGGGTTTATGTGTTCAGATCTTTTGGGGGGGTAAAGCCTAGACTTTGGCCCTATCTAAATTTTATTCAAAAGGATGGAGAGTGATCACAACCAGCTATGTGTGTCATCACAGCTTCACTGAGTCATTGACAGCACCAAGTAGTGATTACACATCCACAAGCCAAAAAAGACTCTGCTGTTATCCTCCACCCCCTGTAGTTAAGGAGCTGTTTTGACATATTTACATACTAAATAACCTTTATTTAGAAAGTAATAATTTGTCCATCCATTTTAGAAGACTAATTAAAGACATTTATTTGTTTGAACTAGTTCATTAAAGGGAGAGTATGACAGATACTAAGATGCTTCTTATATTTATAGAACTGCAGATGGAGTGCTTGTTTATCTATGCGATTGTGCAGCAGTTTATTGGCTATGTTGTACAGAATCTCTTTTTCTCCTCTCTGTTACCTCCATTGCCCTCCTGGTGGTCAGTGGATTGCAAACGGCAAGGTATATGGCCCTTGTCTCTGCTGACTTGCTCCTTTGTTGTCATTTATTCCCAGAGTCCCATGGCTTAACAAGGCCTGGTCCTTGCTCAAAGGGTCATAGAAATAGCCTCATGGCTGGATGTTGTGTTTCAATGAAATCTTATTCTTAATTTGCCATTTGATATCCAATTCTCCACCTCAGTAACCGCTTAAGTACACTCAGTCAGGTTCAACAAGAAGCTGACCATGTGATCTCAAAATCTTTCTCGAAGTTCAGGTAGATCATGGGAAAAAGCAAAAGAAACTTCACAATCTATTCCATTAGAGGTTAAAAGAAAGAACACTGAGTTTTGTTTAGCAAATAATCTCTCAGTAAAGCTTGCTTCATTGCCAAATGTTCTCTAAAGAATCAAGCATTTCATTTCCAATGATTGATTCAGATATCCTATCTGGAACAAACGTTAATTATGTGAACTATAATTACCAGTTTCCCACCCATTTTATTTCTTAAAAATAGATCCTCCACTGTCTTGCTTAGTAATATTGTAAATTATAAGATTTCAGAGTTTGACCTCCGCAGTACTTAGTGTCTATACACAAACTTTGGCATTTGATTGCACTGTTTTATATTATTCTCTTATTAGTTCATGTGTGTAGTCCTTGTTACCTCAGTTATGATTACAACTTCTTGCAGGCAGGGTGCTGTCTTTTGCTTCTTTTTCTTTTCTTAATATCCAGAGAAACTCAACATAGTGCTAAGGGCAAAGCTCAACCCTGGACAAATACTCGTTCGATGGAAGTGAATGGTTCCTTCCATTTTTGTGCATGAAACTGCTCCCCGTGAGCAGGTTTCACTATAGTATGTGATGTCTTTGTTGTCATTTGGAATTGTTGGTCCTCCTACTCATCTGTCAAGATCAATTTACGTTCTCACCTCCTCTGGGAAGCTTTCTCTGGCCATCCTGTAGATGATTAACCACTCCCTCCTTGTGCCCCACTGTGCTTTGCATGTGCATGACTTTTGCTGTATATGACGCCCCCGTAACTCCCCTGTTGTTTGAAATGTTTGTCTTCCCTGTTGGAATGTGAAGCTTTGGGAAGGGGTCTCTATTATTAGCTTTTCTTTTTGGCATATTATGGTCTACATTTGTTGAATTGATGAATAAATGTGAATCACTTAGGCCCATGCCATCTCTGAGAAACTGCTGTTCATGCCTATTGATCTGCTTTTGGTAAAAATTCCAGTAGACTTTAAAGGAAATTCCATATGCTGTCTGATAGTTGAAGGTCTGTGTTAAACTTTTTAATATTTATTCTATGCCGTGCCTTGGCAGTAGTATCTGTCTATATATACTACTTTTTTTCCCTAATATCCCCATGAAACTTGAGTTCCTCAAATTTCCCCTGCCTTTGCCTTCCAGATCCTGCTTTCTTCAGCTGCCCTTTGGGTTTTAACATTTCCTTTGTACATTTCTATACTTGATATGTTTGAGAGAACATTTATTTCAAATTCCGCTTTACTTTCTGTGCCGTTTAGAAGAAAGAGGAGAGACTTCCCAAGAGGAGAAGACAATTTTGAACTCTGCAAGTTGTATAAGCATTTTAGCTCTCCAGTCTATTTGGAACAGAAGGTCTCTACTATGAACAAAGAAAAGTATGAGCAGAAACAGAACTAATAAAACAAATAACATTGAAGTCTTAGTTCATGTATCAAAAAATACCCCCTCCTACAAAATTATTCTCAGCAGGGCTCCTTTTATAGCTAGTTCATGGAGGTCAGTTGATATGTAACTGAATTTTCCAAAAATATCTTCGCATGAGACTTTTTAGTCTCACAATGGTATCTACAGTCCTGAAACACTGTTCATTGTTTTGGATTTTTCACAGGTTGCCTTTCTTAATGTAGGTGGATACCTGTGTATCAGGAGCCAGAATCATGTCTGTGAAAAGGACACTGTCCATATGTGCCACCTGCTGCAAGCTGCTGTGCCTCCTTGAGGATATAAGCCTATGTTGTTCTTAATGGGGTTAAAATAAGGATGAAGGGAGGACTAAAATCTTCTCCAGACTGGAGAAAGGGAGACATGATAAAGCATAATCTCTGGCCACAGGCTTGGGACTCCCTGGGCATGGTTGTTTCACTTGAGGCTGTACATTATTTGCTTCTATTAATTTTTTACACGTTTCTAGTGGCATTACCTCTTGTGCTCTCAGTTTCTGGATATTTCTCTTCATTTCCTCATATATGGGCCACTTCTTGGGACAAGATACATTCTTCTTCAGCATGAAAAGCCTTCCTGCACACCCTTGGGGTCACCAAGAGACTGTGTATGAGGTTATATTTTTGTCTTGCCTGGAGTAGACTTAAGCTTCCTTCCCAGATCAGGATCAAAGGGACAAAGGTATATGTCCCTTTGATCCTGATCTGGCTTTGGCAAGACCAGAGTGCAGAACCAGCTCCCACCACGCTTGTGGGTGGCGTTTGCAACCAGCATTGGTGTTCCCTGTGTATCACTCTGGGCAGGATGCCTGAATTACACCGTCACACACGGGTGCACATGGAGACGTGGAAGCAGACCCAAGCACTCTCTCTGCTCCAAAGGCTTCTTTTTTTTTTTTAATTGAGCATTGAGAAATTCTTCCACTCACAATCACATAGTTTTCCAGTGACTCTGCAACCAAGACAAATAAGACAATGGAGGAAAACCAGTATCTTCCAGAAGTAGGGGCTTGTTTTTGTAAAGTAGCTATAAGTTTGGTGAGGAGAGAGATTTCTAGAAAAAAGAAATATGGGATCAATGGCCAGACAGCCTGAAACTGCTTGGAAGATGAGGGGACTTGCAAAAAGCTCCTGTGGTTGCATGGAGGATAGGTGCTTCTGGACAATGCAGAGAGAGGAGGCGTCCAAACAGAGGCCAGGCCATGAGAGGGTCAAGTGTCTCCCTTAGCAGTTTTGACTTTGCACTGCAGGAGAGGAGGGGCCTTTGAATGATTGCAAATGAAACGAGGCATGCAGTGGTGGAAAGATGGGGAGCTTTAGAGGGAGCAGGATGAGTGGACATCCAGATAGTCTACTTGTTAGCTCTGTGAACTTGAACAAGAAACATTTTCTCATCTTCGGTTTCCTCATCTGAAAGAAGGATATAATAATAGTGGTGAGAATTAAATAAATTTACACATGTAGAGCACCTTGCCCAGAACATGGCACCGAAACACAGGCTAGGTCAACAAATGTTTGTCCAAAACAAATGTATGCAAATGTTGCATGTTCTCCTTTAATTACAAAGTTGGCTGGTTTAAACAGGGGAAGGGAATGGCTGGCTAATTTGTCCCACATGAGTCAGAAAAATGCAGGCCAGAAATAATACACTGACACCCTTCCTGTCCCCACCAAATCTGAAAGGCACAGAGAACATTCAACGTGTACGTAAAGCAAAATACCCTACACTTACACTAGAAAACAGAAGAGCTGATTTTTTAAACTCTCTTTTGCTTCACCTAATTTTCTTGAGATTCTGAAACAGAATGTTCTAAGCAGGTCGGACAGCTGGCTTATTTGGTTCAGGGAACCTAATCCCTAATACTTTAATATTCCCCTCCTTCTGGTCCTATCGCTGGCCCTTGAAAATGACATGGAAGCAGAAATGTAATGATCAGTGGTAACTACCTATAGCAGGTATACAAATTCCTGTGCAATACTTGACTTTGTGCATAAAATGTTCTGCTTTTAGTCAAAACTATTAAAATTAACAGACCGTGCACTGAAAATAGAAATGTTCAAAAGCACTAACCAAATAAATTGATAAAATGGAAAAACACAACCTGGGACTTGGAGGAGCTGCCTTCCAGCTTGAGCTCTGCCAATATTACACTATATTAACTTGCCTAGATCAGATCACCTCTGACTCTCAGGTTCCTCATTTATAAAACGGTAGAGTTGGTCCAGATCTCTAAAGTTCCTTTCAGGTCTAACTGTGCATTATCATAAACCTTGATTCACATTTCTAAGCTCAATGTAGCATCATCCCTCTGACCCCCAGGCCTGAATCGTAACTTCTAATCAATCACCATGTCCTGTTCACCATTTCTGTTAAGAATCTGAGCTTTGAAATCAGATGGACTTTGATGCAAATCCCAGCTCAGTCATGCATTAGCTTAAGGGAAATTATTTCATCTTTCTCTACACTTTAATTTCCTCATCTGCAAAGCGGGGCAACAATAGCACTTATATCATAGGCTTGTGGTATGGACTGAATTAGATAGCAAATGTAAAGTGCTTAGTATGATGCTTACTGTTTAAATAAACAGCTGTATTGAAAATCTCCCTTCCCAATGGTCCTCGAATATGGCTTTTCCTCTTTCTCCTCACTGCATCACACTTTGTGCCTGCAATACTGAAACCAAATTGGCTTCTTTAACTCCATTCTCACTCTTTATCCAGGAAGAAAGGTGATCTTTCAAAAACTTGTGACATTACAACAATAATAAATTTATATGGAGGTCCACAGAAATAGAAGGTGGAGATGTTTAGAAAAGCAAGGCCCGATTTGACACTTTAGGGACCAAATTTCCTGTGGTTTTGTTTAAAAGTGACAAAAGGAAAGGTCTTCTGGACTTTCCAGGTCAATTCTACTTAGTGAGGCTGAAGGTGAGTTGGGGGGCAGAATGTCAGGAACCTTTTACAAGTATCCCCTGAACACAGAATTTATAACTCCCTACACTTTTTTTCTGGAACCTTCTCAAGACTTGCTTTGATTTCAGGGCAAATTCCTGTTTCTTCGCTAAGCAGAAGTGTGATTGATTAATCTCCATGTGGGCACCGACTTTTGGTCAGGCAGACTTTGGTAAAGGATGAACTTTCTAAATCAAACCAGGCCACATACTGACATTTACAGAGGCAGTTTGGAGCACAGCACGAGCTGATCCTGCACAGTGCTGGGGCTTCACTTCTCCAGGCCTACTGAGATGGGGGGAACAGCCAGAAAAACATGAGCTTAAACTGCGGCATCCCCGATTTAGGTTAGGCATAGGCATTTCCTGATCTGAGTCCTGTGTAGTGTAATAACATTCATTAGACTTTGCATTTGGGAGAAGAGTCTCTCCTGCTGAAAAACATGGTGATTCTTCCACCAAAAAAAAAAAAAAAAAAAAAAAATCCACAAACAAATAGACAAACAAAAGTTTGGCTTCCATAACTGACCTGCTGACTCTGGTTCACCATGAAAAAAAGAAGAGCAGAGCTCTATCAGCACACGAAAGGCAAAGAGGGTTAGCGCGTCACCCGGGAGAGCTACAGGCTTTTACACCCCTTTTCAATTTCAGGGCCCAAGAGTGGGGCAGGGCGAGGGGGCCCACGAGGCCAACTTGGAGTCATATTACAGGGCCAGAGGGACTGGAGAAAGGGAACATTTGGCTCTCATTACAGAACAAAGGGACAGGGTGCTAGAAAACAGAGCGAATGTGGGTCAGAGGTACCTGATTCTCCCACAGGTGCTGGAGTCAATTTGCACATCTCCACTCGGGAGGGAGCCTCACTAAGCTGTCTCCCCGCTGTCTGCTTTGCCAACAATAACATTTTACCGGGAACACAGCTTGTCAAAACCGGCATTACAGCAAGCGCAGTGGCCTGATGAAAATAATGTTTTCTCAGGGGCAAAGCTCACTGCTCTTGAGAAGTTAGAGCCGTTAGCACGTGATTCTTACTAAATCTCCTCTAAATATCCAAAATCTTTATATAATATTATTATTTTTTTAATAAGCCTTCTTTAATAACTTGTTTACTTTCTCTTGGAGGGGGTTGATGAGGAGGAGGGAAGACAGATAAACTGATTCTTAAGAAGGATAGAGATCATTGATTGTAATTCGAGATCTAAACTTTACGTCTTAGTTGTCTTAGTTTTGACAGAGTTGGGCATAATTTGATTGAGAGAGCATGGCTTTTTTCCCCCTCACTTTTTTGTTTCTGATCAATTACACCTTGTTTCCCTCTTTTTCCAACCTACCTTCTGATAAAATATTATTTTGGAAATCTGTATTTTTTTGGCCAGGCTGTAATTGGTCAAAAGTTTTGGTGGCTCTCCCAGCTCCTGCTTATTCCTCTCTATTCTCTTTTGAAATCATCTCCAGGCCTTACAAGGGAGAGAGACTGGCTCAGATGGCACACTGCCTGCAGGCCTGCCAACTTACCACCCGAACCTTGTAACTATTTTAAGTCATTAACGACAAAGCCCTAGAAATGCGGGCGGAGGGTAGGTTTCGTCTGAGACAATATAAAAGTGTACAAGGAGAGAAAAGCAGGCCTCAGGTATTTGCAGGGGTCCTGTTATGTGGTGGTTGTGATGAAAATAGGCTTAGTGACTTTAACAGCTGGTGGTTTATTAGCAAACCTGGTCCTGCTAAAAAAATATGGAAAATCAGAATTGATGTAGAGTGTTAATCGCAAATCCTTTATATTAGCAAGACTTCTGTATTGTGTTAACTTTTACTATCGTGGGGAGCAGGCATCCTTTTGGAGCAAAAGGCTGGGCAAATGAACTTCCTCTGTCAAACACCATTCCCAGGGCTACAGGCCGTAGCTGCCTGTGCTATTTGGCCTAGAAGGCAAATAATTTTCCGGAATGTGATTGAGTGCGGCCAAGTGAAGAGTCTCCAGTCTCAACTTGTGTCACTTTTGAGAATCCCTTATTCAGGCTTAATTTGGGGGTTGTTCTTTTCAGTCTCCATTCGTGGTAGCTCTTTCTATAAGCACATCATTCTAAAATGTTGCCTTCCCTGTAGCTGAGCTTTTATACACAGTAATTGAAAGCAACACATTTTCTGCTGCCAACCGGAGTCACCAGAGTGATCACTCTCTCTTTCTACTTTAGATTTAACAATGTGGCAGTGGATGAGATGGGAGACATGCTCTAAGTATTCAAAATGAAAAACACCAGAACAGAACCGTTATTTTATGAAAGAGGCTGGAAAATGGTTAGTAAAGAAATCACAGATGTGCTTCACAGATGAGGGGGAGGTGGGGGGAGTACCACATTCTGAAAATAGCATGACAAGCACAATATATTCCTAATTTTGCATGACACATGACTTTTTGGGTTTCCTAAGCTTTTATTCTAGGGGTTCAATTTTAACTTTCCGGAGTACGTGTGTTTGTGCAAGTGTGTGCATATATGCATGTGTATTCGTGTGTGTGTGTTTTTACCCTCTAGGGAAACATAGCAGTATTTTATAGAATATTGACCATAGTTATTTACCTATAGCCACACTAAATAGAGACAGCTAAATGAAACATGGAGATAACTACTCTGTCAAATTAGAAATTATCTTTTTGAACTACTGCCAAAGCAAGAAACACAAAAATATGAATATATTTTAAATGGTAGACTACTCAAAATAGGCTTTTTTGTTTGGTTAAAAAAAAAATCTCCAATCACAAATTGCTCCCATTTGCCTTAATTTTACTTTGCAGAAGATACATTTTTTTTTGAGCACAAGGACTGTGTTTTGTTTTTCAGGGCCATGCAGCGGGCATTCAATGTGTCTAACAAATTAAGGATATTAAAGGAGCATGTGTTTTTATAGATGAGGTTTGTCTATACTTCCTCCTGTCGACAAAAAACTTTAAAAGAATCTTTTATTTAAGCTTTATTTCTTCGACTAAGCTTTAATGTATATTTTAGTAAATGTATTGAAAGAAAAATCACAATTTCATGTGTGACTGTTTCTCAGATTGTTTAATTGTGTCTAAATGACATAACTGCTTATAATAGTGAAATAGACACATAGCAATATTTATATCTATTAGATGTTTGTGGCTGATTGTCATCTACAGCAAGTGGTACCTAAGGAGAATTTTTCTGTGCTCTGACAGTTCCAACACTCCTCAGAGAGAGAAGAACACAGCCCAGGTATAAGAACAGAGTCTCTGGTCTAGAGCTGCCTTTGGCAGAGTTTTAAAATATATTTCCAGGTGGTACTAAGCTATTGTAAGAATGTATGTTTTGGTTCATCTGTACTATGAGCTTCTTTATTGTAGGACTTAATGAAAAAAGTCTGGATATTTTAATTCATCTATTACAGATATTTGGATTAGATCATTAGATTAACTATATTGAATCTACTCTCACTGGCTAACTATCAGAAGAATTTTCATCTATGTCTTCTAAAAATGAATATCTTGCTTTTATTTTTAAGGTACAAATGCATATAATGCTTACTATATACCAGGCACTATTTTAGGCACTTCACAAACCTGAATGCATGTGGAATATACTATAAAGCATATGTACTTCACAGGGCCTGGTTTTCCAAAGCCTTGCAGTTTCAAATATTGATCCTGCAAGGACAGGAAATTTTCCTCAGGCTATAAGTCCCTGGTGTAAGAGAAAGAATTGTGGCGCAGCAGGTTGCTGGCTCAAAGACAGACTAGTTACTGATATGTAAAGATACTGAGAAATTGCTATAAGAAGGAATGTTTGCTAAGATCAAGTTTATGTTGATAAGACCACTTAATTGCCTTACTGGAATGTCATCTGGCTTGTTTCACTGAAAGTTACCAGCCTATTATTAAACTATAACCTCACTTTTGTTCTCTTCCTGTAACTTCCTGGTCTGGAAAATAAATGCAGGAAGGGAACCCCAATTCGGCGTTAATTTCTCAAGGAAGGGATCCCTCTTGCTTGAGGGTTCCTGCAGGAGATTAACCACTTCAGAGCCTCTCACTGCTCAGTAGAGATGGGCTTTGAGTAATTCTTTGCGTCTCCATCACCCAGGGGAAGTGGGGTGACAAATCCTTGGGGGGCAAAGCAACACAAAGCAACAAATGCATTTAATCCTTGTAGCCCAATGATGTAGGTACTTGCATTATCATACCCATTTTACAGATGGGAAAGCCAAGGCACAGAGAAGCTGAATAAATTTCCCATGGCCAAACAGGTAAGTTGGTGGAGGAGTATGGCTTTCGTTCCATGCAGTCTGACACCAGAATCTTTGCTTTACTTTCTCTAAAACAGCATTGTCCAATTGAAATATAATGTGGGCCATGTATATCTTTTTAAATTTTCTAGTAGCTACACTACAAAAGTAAAAATTAAAATTTAATATACCTTTAAATAATATCTTACATTTGATGCAGCAATTAAAGTGAGATTCAGTACTTGCCCAAACAATATACTATAGTGCATTTAACAGAAATATGTTTTGCATTGCCTCTGTTTTCAAATTTAAGTTAATTAAAATTAAGTAAAATGAAAAATTTGGTTCCACAATTACACTAGCCCTATTTCACACAATCAATAGCCTTGTGTGTCTAGTGGCTACCATACTGGACAGCACAGTTATGGAGAGTAAACTTTTCATAGATATATAATCCTTGAAAATAACTCCAGAGAATCAAATTGAGAATTAAGCACATGCGATTTTGCTCTCTCTGTTACTCCAGGCACATTGCCATGACAGAAGGGAAAGTAAGCATTGGCTCTGAACTTCTAACTTACCAGAGGGCTAAACACCATTGGGTCAGCAAGAGAATATCCTTTGATGGAACTTTCTGATGGGTTTGTATTCTCAAAGGGGGCAGTTCCAACAGTGCTCAAATTATGGCTTATCAAGGGGGGATTCATCTGCCTATCTGGAGGCACTTCCTCCTTGAGAAGAAACAGCAACATCACCAACCACAGAGAACAGGGGGAGGAAAGGTTTACATACTTAAATGCCCTGCCCACACCAGACTTATACCAACATTCCCACATTTCCACCACTCACACAGTAACAAGTTCTTTTCTTTACATTTTTAAATCTTACTATGGTCTTGTATTTCCTCTTAAAATATAAACATAACCAATTGCACAACGTGTATTTGAAAGCTAGGGATGTTAGATCAAAAATGAGTGGCTAGATTGAGAGGGAACAGAAGAAAGACCTTTCTTCGTTGTTTTCTCTGGATCACTAAGAATCCAAAAATAAATTAAGAAGGGAAGATAAGTGGATAAAAAAAAAAGTGGTGCATATACAAGTATACACACACACATACACACACACACACACATATATATATTTGGAGGGCATCATGCTAAGTGAAATAAGCTAACAGAAAGACAAATACTACATGATGTCACTTATGTGTAGAATCTAGAAAAGTTGAATTTATAGAAGAAGAGAGTAGAATGATGGTTGCCAGGAGCTGGGGTTGGGGAAACAGAGATGTGGTCAAATGATACAAAATTTCAGTTATGCGGGATGAATAAGTTCTGGAGAGCTAATGTACAGCATGGTGACTATTGTCAATAAAAGTGCATTGTGCACTTAAAATTTGCTAAAGAAGTAGATCTTAAGCGTTCTCATCACACACAAAAATGGTAACTGTGAGGTGATGGACATGTTAATTAGCTTGATTATGGCAGTCGTTTCACAATATATATACGTATATCAAATCATCACCTTGTACTTAAATATACTCAATTTTTGTTTGTCAACTATACCACAAATCTGGAAAAAATACCAAAAAACTACATTAAATGGGATAAATGTGCACGCATTTTGTATTTATGCTATAAGCCTAGTACAAATTTAATTTTGCTAGAGATCATAAAATCATTTATGCTATGTTTTAATAACAATGGTGATAAATTTCCCACACAAATAATTTACTATTAAAAGACAAAAATTGTTGTTATTTCATAAGATAAATATTTTTTTTCTTTTTTTTTTCTTTTTTCTTTATTTATTTTTACAATTTTATTTTGTTGATATACATTGTGGCTGATTATTGCTCCCCATCACCAAAACCTCCCTCCCTTCTCCCTCCCTCCTCCCCCCAACAATGTCCTTTCTGTTTGCTTGTCGTATCAACTTCAAGTAATTGTGGTTGTTATATCTTCTTCCCCCCCCTTTTTTTTTTGTGTGTGTGTGTGTGTGTGTGAATTTATATATTAATTTTTAGCTCCCACCAATAAGTGAGAACATGTGGTATTTCTCTTTCTGTGCCTGACTTGTTTCACTTAATATAATTCTCTCAAGGTCCATCCATGTTGTTGCAAATGGCAGTATTTCATTCGTTTTTATAGCTGAGTAGTATTCCATTGTGTAGATGTACCACATTTTCCGTATCCACTCATCTGATGATGGACATTTGGGCCGGCTCCAACTCTAATCATCAAGTCGAAGGTATACCTGTTCCCCAATGTTCATAAGATAAATATTTTTATAATGATTATTCTTTTTAGATTTTTTTTTTATTGTTGTTGAGGGAGAAAATATTTAAGCTGTGATTTTTACTCTTCCAGTCTTTTGTTGAATGGGAGGTCCTGTGGGATATAATGAAAAAAGAAAGAGCTTTGGGGTCAGCAGACCTGGATTTTAATTCAGGAGACCTGAATTCTAATCTAGGCTCTGCCACTTAAAAGCTGTTTCTCTCTGAGCCTGAACACTTTGTTTAATCTTTGTGAGTTTCCAGTTTCCTGCCCTGTAGGTTGGGGACAATAATGCATATTTCATCAGGCTGTTAAAAAGAGTAAATGAGAAAACATACATAAAATGTTTAGCATAATGCTTGACACATAGTAGGAAACCAATAAATGTTAATTCCTTTTCTATAGTCACATGCACATTCTTTCATATGAATGGATCTTAAATCACCCAATGCCTCAAAAGTTTTATTAGCAAAAATACTATTATAAATTCATTTACAGTATTCTCAATCCTTAAACCCCTTAAAAATACTTAATTATGTCCCTTTTCTATTAGAAGTATCTAAATAATGTCTAAATAAATGATTGCAGTGATCAAAACTTATTCAAATGACAAATCATTCAGGGTCTGAATTTTTGACAATTATCTAGAGGAAGGAAAGATAAAATGAACAGCAAAAGGGAAGAAAGAATACAATCTTGAATAATGGGATAGTAATTGTACTAGTAGTATATAGTGGAAATTGAGTAAAAAGTTATTGGCTTTTGGATTAAACCCTTCAGAGGGTTCTTCCTTTATAGTCCATCTGGAATGACGGAAGACCCACTGAAGTCATAACACGATGTGTGCAGTTGGGCTATTTAAAGGCTGCTGTTTCATTTCCAAGCTTCACTCCCTCTGACATCTCCAGCGCAGTTCACTTGGCACTCTTGGCTACGCTTCAGCAGATAATTTGTACACTACATAAGCATTTAGAAAAACCGAGTTAAGCCAGGGGTAAGAGTCATCAGTAACATTTATAGTTCCTGAACTTTTAACTATGTCACAAAGTGGGAGAAAAAGAACATTCTTTTAGTGCTCTTTCTACTTTCATATGACAGTGATTCCTACAGCTAAATACAGGCTTGTGCTCACTTGTCAAATGACTTTGTTTAGTCAATAGATTTTTTTTCCTAAATGTTAACCTCTTTTTTTTTTTATTAGAAATTTAGCATTTAAGTTATATTTGATCACAGATGAATTTTTAAAACTGAAAGAACAGCCTTTTGTTGACAAGAATTCAATGCAGGGAAAATTTAGGTAAATGTGCTGAATGCACAAGGAGTGTAATAAAACCCTCTTCAGTTTAATAGATTAAAGGGCGTTGTGGGGAGTTCTTTTTCTATGCAGGGTTGGAATATGTGCTCTGCTCATGGAAACCAGCTGTCACGCCACTTCCCAGCACACAGAGGAAACAAAAACTTGCTTCTTCTCTCCTGTGAATGGAGGAGGGTGTGCCCAAGGCGAAGATTAGACTGGCTATGGGTCTGCAGGTGGTTTTCTGGATTGGAGGGAAAGTCAAGGAAATATCTTTCTTTGCACGTCTTCTTTTCTCCAAATTGGGCATTGCTTGAAATTGGAGCATTCGGCGGCACTGTGGGATGAGGTATGCACGGGCACAATTTCCCTTTAAGGCGAATACCTCCACTGCTGCAAACCGTCAGAATTTGCAAGCTCAGCCAGCACCTTTGACCCAACCACGCAGCTGACAGCACAGTTGGCAGTTGGTAGCTTCCATTTATCCTAGGTCAGCTCCTGAGGCATCCACATAAAATAAAATAAAGATTTGGGCCAGAAACTTCAGAAATAAAAATGGGAACTCCCAATAGTTTGCTTTAGTCTGCTCAGGCTGAGAATCATTTATGAAGCTGGTAAGATGGGGAAAGTCAGATACGTGGGAGCAGCTGCTCAGGATAAAGAAAGGGGTTGAGCAGACACATTACCTAAAGATCCAGAAGAGGAAACCACTGCTTGATAAATGTCAACCAGCTGATTGCTTAAGATGTAGCTGGGAATGCCAGACATTTCAGTGGGCAGATACTGTCACCTTCTCATCCTCAGTGCCCAGTGCTGTGCCTGTGAGTTCGTGCTCACTCAGTGAATGTTTGGGCAGTGAATGAATGAAGCTCATGACTGCATTTAAGAGATATATGTGTATGTGTTTATTATACAATGTTTTTTTTTGTTGTTGTTGTTCATATGTCTAATGGATAAAATTCCCAATTTACTTTTCTACCAGAAACAGGATGAGGAGGAAGAAACTAATGTTTTTCTTCACTTCCTACTGTATGCTACATTTGAGCTCTGTGCTTTCTGAATATTTCACTTTGTCTCATGCTGATCATCTCAAGGGGAAAATTAATCCCCTTTTGTGGATGAAAATACTGAGAGAGTCAAGGTAAACATAACTTGTCCAAAATTTACAGAGTGAGAAAATGGTTGAGCCAAAGTTCAGATTATAGGTATTTTTGATGCTAAAGTTTGTGGGTTTTTCTCTTCACTTAAAACTTAAAATGTTATCAACTATAAAGCATTTGGAGCAGAGACTGTGTATAGAGATATTCTTCAAGAAGTTTATGTTAAATCTAGAGGTTATCTTTGTACATGACACAAAAGGTTATTTAGCCAAATACAATGGATTGAAAAGATCCTTTCCAAGAGATACAAAATAAACAAAAATATTTACTAATTTGGAATAAACTTAAAAAGAAATATGCAGAAACTAATGAAAACAAAGCTATACAGCCTTACTGAAAGGGAAAATATAAAACAATAAATGGAGAGATATATTTTGCTCTTGGATGGGGATTTTCAACATGGTAAAGTTGTCACTTCTCCATGTTAATATATACATTTAATAAAATTCTAATCCAATGTCTGAATGATCTTACTTTGAAATTTAACCATTAAGTCCAGAGTTTATCTGGAAAAATAAATAGAAGAAAGTAGGCAAGATATTTTTTAAAAAGAAGAATAATGAGACCTAGTTGCATTATCTAATATTAAAATAAGTTCTAAATCACATTACTTAAAACAGCGTGGCAATGGTATTAGAATTTACAGCAGATCTTCGGAAACGTGAAGAGAAAAATAGGTGATAAATACACAAATAAATAGATATGTATAAAATGAATATGATAAATACGGAATTTCAAGTCAATGGGGAAGTAATGGATTATCCAAGGAATGGTAATAAGGTAACTGGCTTAAAAATTCAAAGATGAATTAGACAGCTATCATATTAGAAAATTTTATTCATGTGGTTTACAGAGTTAAATATAACTGAGATGAATGTCTCACTGATCTTGGAGTGTAGTGCAAAGGCTAAAAACATGAAAGAAAATATAGATAGGTTTGGGTTGAAAACATAAATAAAATTAAAGAGCAAATTACAAACTGTAAAAAAAGGTGCTAAATATTGCAGAAAGATTGTTAGTATTTTCAGATTATAAAGACTTCATTTTAAACAAAAACAGTGAACATCCCAGCATAAAAAGAGACATGAACAGGCAAATCACAAGAATTACATGACCAATGAATCTACATCATTTAAAAAATTCGCTAGTAATAAAAAATATGCTAATGGAAACAAGACATCATTTCTTGCCAATCAAGTTCATGTGCCAGGGGATATCTTCCTTGCACTTGCTGGTCTGTTCTAGAACTCGCCTCCGCTTCTGCTGTTGCCCAGGTTGGGTTGGGCAGAGCTATCTCTCGGCAGCATCTGATGGATGCCAATTTCTGCCATCCCTGCTGAAACACTGAGAAGCTCCACATACCAGATACCTCCTTACAGGTCCTTGGATAAAAGGGAGAAATGGTTTGCTTTGTTTGTGATACCTCCTCTTAGAAGAATACCTGCACCTTCCTCTTTATTCCCCAGGGACTTATTAAGTTTTATTGAAACAGCTTTTCATGGATCTGCAGCTCTCTGTTGGACCTCAGTCCAGTTTGACTTTTATAAAGAACTGGTCAAAGAGACCATTTCTGTCATCAGACACCATGTGGCTCTCAGAATCTGGAATAGCAACTCCCTTCCAGTGATTAAGTCTTCCTTAGGGGTAAGGCTCACTTTTCCAGGGATTTTCTCTTGGGCTTCTTGCAAATAAGCTGAATTTTAAAGATTCCAGTTAACACCCCTGTTGGATTTACCCTTAGAGTTGAGTTCAGCCAGCCTCCTTTTTTGTATCATATGCCCACAGAATTGATTTTTTTCTTCTATATGTTTTTTAAATTTTTCTAAATTTCTATCACAAATTGGCATTAATTTTGTAATTTTAAAATGTCATTTTTAAGAGTAAATATTATATGTATGGAAAAATACAAATTTTATTTTATGAGTTCGTAGTCCAGGGAAGTTGAATCCTTAGCAAGACCTTTTCCTTAAACTCAAGATCAAGGGCTTCATTTTACCTCATTCCAGGAAGGATAAGCCACATTGACAGATACTTAAAATTGATAAAGGAGAGTTGAAATTAAGCCCTTAGCTCATTTTTAAATGCCTCTACTTTTTAAAAGTCATCTTAATTTCTTGCATTTAAATTATAGCTAAGGCTGTTAAGTACAGAATCACAGCTTGACCCGGGCATCTAATAAATTCCTTTGAGGTTTACTTCAAAAATAAAATAGAATATTTTCCATATTCACGACCATTATGCTTCCCACAAAACACATAAAGAATATTTCAGGAAATGTTTCCAATTTTCAGAGTGTCTCCTAAAATTTGGTTTGGAAAAGGAAAGGAGCTAAAGCCATAAATATTTTAAAGGTGTTTATGGGCAAATACTAATTTGTTCTAAGTTTACATTTCATATATTGAAATCCTATTATAATGACAAAATTCTTGACATACACTGTAATGCTTATGCTTTTAAATACTTCTCATGTGAGCTGGTATTTATTTACTCCATATAATTTGATTTTAAATTCTCTAAGTACAAAGATTATAGACCTTTTTTATTTTCTAAACATTTCTTCCTGATTAGCTGTGCAGTTGTTATAGAGAAGTTATTAAGTATATCAACCAACATATATTTATTGCCCACTTATTATGTGAAGTATTTAATAAGAATTGAAGATCATTTGAGAGAAAAACGAATTCAGTGCATTATACCTGCCTCCTAACATTGGGGAAACATTACACGCACGCATATATAACATTAACTGTAAGGCAACACTTAGTGTTCAACAAGTGACAGAGCTTGTGCTTATTTAGATAAGCAGCCATATTGCTGTGGTTTGATTGAATTGTGTCCCCCAAAGTCCATATGTTACAAGCTTAATTCCCATTGTAACTGTTGAAGGTGGGAAATCCTATTATGGTAATTGAAAGGTGGAGCCTTGAAGAGGTGATTGGATTCTAGGACCATGCCATAGTGAATGGATTAACAATGATTGTCAGGGGCATGGTTCTGAGGTCTTTAAAAGAAGAGGAGAGTCTCTTTGCTCTCTCTGCCTCCACCATCTTGCACTGTGAGACCCCTGGGTCACTGTCACCACCACCAGATCTGTTCCTTGGACTTTGGACTTCTCAGCCTCAGAATCTGTAAACAATAAATTTCTTTTTCTTTATAAATCACCCAGTTTGAGGTATTTTGTCATAATCAACAGGAACAGACTAATGCACATACTGAGGAGCAAAAGTGCTGATGAGCCCGCTATGTATTAGGTATTCAATAATAGTTCGAATGAATATATTTGTTAAAATAATTGTTTAATAATTATCTACTCTGTGTTCCTTATCTTTCTAGCAGCCCTAAAAGAAAGCATCATTAGCATCACTTTTGATGAGGAGAAAATTGATTTTCACAGAGGCTCTGGGTGATATGGTTTCTAAGTGGTAGACTAGGGGTTTTCATATCCACGTCTGTCTGACTCCAAGACCTATGCTTCCCCTCCCCCACTACAGTGCTTTTTGCAGAGAGCATGCTTTCATTATGGATGCTTTGAAAAGGTGGATCTACCATTGCAGGGATATTCATTCATTAAGTCATTATTTCAACAAATACTAATTGACCACTCACTATGTACAACACCCTGTGTGAGGCACTGGTGATACGGTGGTGAGTAAAATTGGATAATATTCCTTATGAATTTTAAAGTTTCTTCAAAAGAATAGAAATAAAAATATCACAAAATTAAGTAAAAAATTGAAATTGTTACAGCAACAGAAAGAAGATATAAATGAGAGAGAGCTTACAATAGATAGACTTGATCTAGTGAAGGTGTTCAGGATACTAAAATTGAAAAGTAAGTAAGTTTAAACTTTGCAATTTGGAAAATAAAGAATATTCCAGACCCAAAGGATGTGGAGCAAAAGGGAAAATGGTGATTAAGAAGGACTTTGTACGGCCGGTGAGGCTTGAGCTGAGAGAGCAAAGGTGATTGAGGTAAAGACGAAGCTGGGAAACCGGTAGGCACGAGGCCCTTCAGGGCTTAAAAGTCATTTTGAGTGTTTTCTCTTTATTCTGAGAGCAGTGGCAAGCCAGTGAAAAGTTCTAACTGGGGAGTAGTAAGGTTGAGGGAGCAGCAAGAGGGAGCGTATGACAGAACATGAAGATGGCCTAGAGGGGCCAAAGTGGATTCAGGTAGACCAGATAAACGGCTTTTTGGCTTTTTGTAGGTTGGCCAAGGGGTGGTGGTAGTTTGGAGTACAGAGTTGGTAATAAAGATACAGAAAAAGAATCGATTTCAGAGCTTATTTTGGGGATAAATTAGCATAATTTGATGATGAAATGGTTGTGGAAAGGAGTTTATTGTAGAAAAGATAGGATTCAAGGAAAAATTTAGGTTCCTGGTTAACATAACTTAATAGATATTAGTTCTCTTCATTGTGACATGAAAGAGTCAAGGTTTGGAGGGGAAGATCACTTGATCAAGAGAGTTATGTTTTTGACATGATGAATTTGAAGTGCATTTGAGACTGGTTGGTAGACTCATGAAATCAGCTACTGATTACGTGCATTGTAACACAAAGGCCTTGGATAGAGAGATACATTTGTGGGTTATCTGAGCCTAAGTGCTGACTGAAGTTGTAGGTATAAATGAGATTATCGAGGGAGAGACATGATCAAGAAGAGGAAAGGGCCAGTGACCAGGCACTGAGCAGCAACAACATTCAGTGGCCAAGTAGAAGAAAATGTGCTTCTTAAAGTGACAGAGAATAGACCGAAAGTAGGGTAGTAGTATATCTGAAAACCAAGGAAAATAGTACTACAAGAAAGAAGTGGCCCATAATGTTGAATACTTTTGCAAGGTCATCTGAAATATTTCATGTCAAGCCAGAGGGAGAAGGGAAAATAATTTCTGACTGCCTACCCTCCAGCTACAAAGAATTAATGTGGAGATATACACTCCTCTTTTCTTATTAAAAGATTAAAGAGAGAGAGAGAGGCATATATAGACATATAGACATAAAACCTAGCCCTTTTGGAATAATTGTTACCCAAGGAGACCTTAATAAAGGTCCCCTTATTAAGACCTATTGCACTTGCTGGGAAAATAGAATAGTTTATTCAGGGCCCCCCATCTTGGGTCTGGTTGGGGGTGGTGCAGCACATTCTTTGTAAATAAGGTGTGTGTGGGTGGAGTTAGCATGCATGCGTGGCACTGCACTTGGTTGGCATCTGCCTCAGGTGTCTGGGTGTGCAGCTATGCTCTCCAGCCTACGGCTTCCAAGGAGCTGTTTGCTGTTTACCTAGCTCTTTGACCTGTGTGTGAGGAGTCTGGGGACCCAGTCTGGTGTGTGAAGGGTTTGTAACCCAATTTGTGAATGGGTTTGAGGGGTCTGTGAGCTCCAGACCCAGCCCTAGCTCAACAATTGGCCCAGTTGGCAGGATTATGGGCAGCTAAAAGAGCACTACGGTACCTATTTCCTTCACCACTACCCCCAATTTTGTCATCACTGGATTGTCCCATAGAGACAGCGTGCTTATATTAGTAGTATAATGTCTAATATATCTATCCAAGGATCGTTCATGATATTTAAAATAAAGTATTGTTGATTATATTTGAAAAATGGATTGGAAGCCTGCTGTTATTAATTTCCCAAATGCACAGCCACTTCAAAATGAAGCTTACAGCAAAGAAAACCCTCAATAAGGTTTTTAAAATTTGCTTTAGTTGGAAAGTCAACTTATATCCTCAAAGTAATTTAAAATTTTTTCCAAACTTGTTTTTAATAGAATATTTATCTTTGCCTCATTGAAATTAGCAGAAATGTCTTGTCATTAAAAAAAAAAAAAACAACTTTAAATATATGTACATTTGGAATTAAAGTAATTTGAGCAAGAGAATGTCAAGATCATGAGAATCTCATAGAGAGACGGTCTAGAAAGGAGAAAAATTCGAAAGTGGTGTACTAGATCAGATGCTGTTGCTATAGTCCGGGTATGAAATATTCACAGTTCTAGGCACCTAGAGTGGGAGATGGGAATGGGAAAAATTGATAGTGTCTGGAAATACATAGAAAATGCAGTATGATGCTGTGATTGAGCAGAAGTGGAAGCATAGAGTAGAGATTCAGAAAATGTCTCCATTTCATGGGAGAGGAAACTCACGGAGATGTGATAATCTGTCCCAAACACTTATTTAATAAGTTGTAGACCCGGAATCTATACTTAAGACTTCTGATTTCAAGTTTAAGGCTTTTTCTAATATAAAACCATAACAAAGGCCCAATAGAAAAAACTGGATACATAGAAACAGAGAGTAGAAAGATAGTTTCCAGGGGCAGGGAACTGGGGCAAAATGGGGAGATGGAGGTCAAGGAGGCAAAGTTTCAGTTATGTAGGATGAATAAGTCTAGAGAGCTAATGTACAGCATGAGGATTACAGTTAGTAATACAGATGCCCTCGACTTAGGATCAGGTTTCATTCTGACACACCCATCATAAATTGAAAATATCTTAGGTCAAAAATGTGTTTAATACACCTAACCAACCAAACATCATAGCTTAGCTCAGCCTACCTTACTCGTGCTCAGAACCCTCACATTAGCCTATAGTTGGGCACGCTTATCTACCACGAAGACTATTTTATAATAAAGCGTTGATTATCTTATGTAATTTATTGAATACTGTACTGAAAGTAAAAAGCAGAATGATTGTAGGCATGGTTACCCAAAGTATGGTTTCTACTGACTGTGTGTTGCTTTCGTATCGTCATAAAGGAGAAAAATTGTAAGTAGAATCATTGTAACTTTGTGACCACCACTACTGTATTGTATTCTGGAAATTTGCTGAGAGTATATTTTAGGTACTTCTTCCACAGACACACACACACACACACACACAAAAGAGATAAGATAATGGCTATGTTAATTTGCTTGACTGTAGTGATTATTTCACTATTGCATATGTATATCAGTGAAATAATCACAAAGGTATGTTGTATACCTTTGATATTTGCAATTAAAAAAGATCTAGAACAGTTAATAAAATATTTCATGGAAGTACAATGCCATGACATGGGTGATTAAGGAGCAAAGTGAACCAGAACTCTATTTCAGATAGAAAAGGAGCTTTTCTAATGATCTCCTGCCTGTTAGGGATGAGGTAATCACCACTAGCCTTTGATGGAGAATGAAGAAAGTGGAGAATGTCCGTCCTGTGCTAGTGCCCTGGTCCCTGGGCCACCATACTCTAACACAGCTGAACCAGGGTAGGTCATCGTTGCACAATGAGCTTCCATGCTGGAATGAATGATATAGTGCTTCTAGATCAAATCATGCCCAAGCCCTCAAAGTTCTTATCAAAGCATTTGTTGGGGGTAAGAGGGTAGACAAAGTTGGTCGTTTGCTTTTTATTTTTTTTTAAGCTGATGGAAAAAGGGCTGTCAAGAAGAAGGATGGACATCTTGCAAAGAAATAGAAAATGAGGCCTTTAATGACATTGTTTATACACCCCAAAGAAATCAGCTCTTATTTCAGTCAGGATCACAGAAGACTTGGATCTATTTTATATTTTCTTTTCAGAAGTGTAAAAAAAATACTTAAAAGTGCATATATAGACTGAACATAGATTTATTGCCAATGACTTTTGTAAGGCGGGTGGATTGAGGCTGCTAATGTAAGTTTATGAGTACAGCTGGTCCATTTAACGGCAGGTTTATAGGCACTCCTCAAGAGCTGCCCGTGTCTGTGGAAGGCATGGTATCAAACGAACTCTGTTGGACATATGGGCCCATCTATGGGCAATGTACTATAAACTGACCCATAACTACTGCAGCTGTGATCATAAACCTTTTCAGAAAACAACTAGAAAAACCTGACGTAGAAATGTTTGCTGTGTTTGCAAATGGGAAGGTGCCTTTGAGTGAAAGGCAAAGCAGAGTGATGGCTCAGGGGAGTGTCTCTCAGACTTAGGTTAAACCAACAAAACCTCCTTCAGTCTCACTCTGCATTGTTTTCATACATCTCAATTGCAGGATCAATGGCAATTCATTTTCTGCTTTTAAAATTCTAAGTGCCTGAGACTGCTGGTAATCCATCGAGTAAGTCACCGGGATGTTGGTCCTTACCTTCAGGGTTGATGTAGTGTTTTATTACACAGGCATACCTCGAAAGATTTGTCTCCCGTGTAATGAAGATACATTTCAAAGTTGAAACTTTTCATCTGTTAAGAGGGCATTTTGCCTTTCCTCTGACATTTTGAAATATTTATTTTTAAAATCATTTTATGGAAAGGACCACCAGTGGACTAGTTAAGTGCATTATAAAAACTTATTATAGAAATACTATGACAGGATTTTTTTTTTTTTTAACCAAATATTGGCACACAGATGCAAGACTCTTTGTCCTAAGACCTGTTCAGGGACCACAGAAAACAGTAAGAAAGCAAGGATTGTATTTAATTTACAGTAAATATGGCTGCCATCTAAAAGTATAGAAGTATAGAACCATCACTTACCCATTTTTGTATTTTCATGGTGCCTAAAATTAGGACTTGCAGAGTAGGCTTTGTTTGGTTAGCAGAATACAAAATGATTTCATATTAAGAGCAGGCGGGAACACACGTGGAAGTTCTTTTACGTATGTAATAACAGCAAAATGTCACAGTTTCCTCTACTGATTTATGTTGACCAGTCCTAGATGGAGATGTTTACATTTTTTTAATTACCTATTAAATGATATTTTTAAATATGTATAAAGACCACTTGGACTTTTTTATGATTATTTAAGAAAAATAGATAGCAGTAGGGAATGAGAGTGTGTTTGTGTGTATCTGTGTGTGTTTCTGGGTCTTTGTGAGTAGCCTTATTCTGAGACTGACCTGTTCTCTATTTTTTTTTTTCCTGTAAGTTGTTCAAACTATCAAATCTATTTAGGCACATTTTGAGTTGTATCGAGAACATTTTGTGGTTAAGTAATATTTCTTTGATTAGAGGGATCTGTCATTGATTTTACAGTATAGTACGGTTAGAAAGTGTGAATTATTCCTTTTCATTTTTAAAATTTTTTTAAAAAAATTTTCATGGAAAGATTCATATTATCTTTATTTATTTATCTTTTATCATTCCTTTTTAAAAGGAAGAATATTTCTTACATTAGATCCAAATGTTTTTATATTTACCTCTATAGTTGGTTCTCTTACTGAACTTGTAGAATAGCTAATAAAAGGCTTTTAAATTTTCAATTGTCATATCATGCAGTTAATTTGTAGAATATTTCTGAAGGCTGATTTGATGTCCTGTACTTTGTAAAAGATGACATTACTAGTCCTCAAATAGAATAAATAGGTATTCGCTAAACTTCCCATTTTCTCTAGATGACTTTTTAAAATTTCTTGGTCTTCTTGAACCTAGGTGAATAGAAATCATGAAGTACATAGTATATATTTTTTGGAGGATACTTATATTTTTCGATGTAAAATACATCATTTCAATGAAAAATAAATCATTTCAAGATGACTTGCAAAACATTTGAAGAAAATGTAGATGGCTGTCAACTTAATGTGTTTCAAAAGCAATACCTTCTAAAAAATGTTCAGGGTTCAAGCAGTTACCATATTCAAAATTGTCTCTAACAAAGCCAGCCATGTGAATAAGATAAAAAATTTTTAAAAAAGTAACTTATAGAGGTTTGTTTACACATCTTAGATACTTTGATGTATTTTATCTCATCTATCACTAACAATAATCTTTTGAGGTAGGCACTTAGTATTATTTTTCCACTGTATAAATGAAGAAACCAAGGCTCAAAAAGGTTAATTGTTCTCCGTGAGTCTCACGGCTAGTTAGAAATCTACACTGACCTTGAACATGAGCTGTGGATTCTATGATATGGCTACAGTTAAAACTCACATACTACCTAAGGAGGCTCAAAGAAATTTAATCCCACTCTCACTTTTCATATTATTGCTGTTACATTGGAAAGCTGAAAAGACAGAGCATCATAGGGAACAGAACACAGGACAGGTATATTTATTGTAAGAGGGCCGTTGGAAAATTTTGCCATTTATAGCACTGATTTGGGAGGGCAGATTTAGGTCACACTGTGGACAGCTGAAGGGAGGGACTGAATGAGCACATGGGTGATTAGGTACTAGATGTCAGGATGAAAGGGAGCTAAACACAAATGTCACAATTTGGAGCCAATTCTGTGTGGGTATCTAAAGAAACTGGAGCAAGCGTGGAAAATAACACTAACATGTCTTTCATTTATTTTTAATTTTCTTATATTTTTCAGATGACTTTTCACTTCAGCAACCTTGGGTAGAAGATGGAAAGAAAAACCACATCAGAAGGAACTATTTCATTCAGCCACCACATCTGTTCAAGTCACAACTGGGCATTCCAAAAACCTTTTGTGCTTGTTTAATCATGCCAGATATTCTGTCTATTAAAGAAGAGGTCAGCAAGCCACCGCACAAAATGTAATCTCAAAATCTGGAAGTCTAGTCCATCTTAATTTTAATTTTTAGATCGTTTGGTAATAATAACATTATTTGTTTAATATTCCTCCAAGTTTATAATTTAATCTTAGCTAAATTATTTTAAGTATAATATAATAATGTAGGTTGGTTTTTCTCCATTTAACAATATCTTTTAAAAACAATGTTAAATAAGCTCATGTACATTTTTTCTAATTTCATGATAAGAATTTTGAACTTAATTTTTTAGAAATAAGGAGCCAGAGGAAATCTTATTTTATTTAACCCGCTATTTTCTACATTGTCCCTTTGCCTGCCTTCTATTACATTGATCGAGTTTTTTGTTCCTTTTTTCTCCCCATCATAATTTGGCAGCCTTATAATCTAGTTCTACTCTATAAAAGACCAACTTTAAAATTTAACATGCTCCCTGTTTTAACACAGTCTGAGGTTCCTAGACATTCTAACCTTTCTCCTAGCCAGCCAAGGAACACTGAAGCAGCTTTCCTCCAATTTATCTCCTACATGTAAGCTATCCAGTATTTACTCCCCCCTTATTTTTATGCTCCCAAATTAATTATTTTAAAAATATATGGCCAAATTTTATTTGTAATTATTCATATGTTGACCAATTTCATTTCACATCACTGCTTCTTGCATTCTATGTTTTTCTTCTGGGTTCAATTTCCTTATTAAAACACATTTTTTGAAAAGTCTGATTCAGAGAAGACCTTATAAATTGTAAATTCCCTCAAAGTCTTTGTCTCAAAAACTCCCTCAGAGTTTTTGCCTTTCAGCCTTTTCCTTTGAAAGAGTTTATTCATATAACTGAATTCTATGTTTGCTTGAACTTACTTTCACTCAGTGCAGTAAACACATTCTGTCTTCTTCACTATTGCTCAAGGAGTCTGCTGTTAATCTACTCATAGCTCCTGTGTAAGGGATGAGTTTTTTTCCTTTTTTTTTTTTTTTCCCTTAAGATTATTTTCTTTATCTATGGTATTCTGCAATTTTGCTACAACTTGTTTATTATTATTTTATTTTTATTTATCATGAGCGAGGGAGTTGTTTTTATTTATCATGCTTGAATTTCATGATATGTCTTTAATTTGAGAATTCATCCATTGAGGAAAATGGTTGGGGACAAACTCTTTAAATATTGCCTTTCTCCTAGTCTCTTTTTTCTCTCCATGTGGAACTTATTAATAGATTGTATCCTCCCATTCTATGTTCCGTGTCTCCTAATCTCATTCACATTTTCCAACTCTTCATCTATATCTTTGCTATCTTTGGGTCAGTTTCTTATTTCTCTTTTTTAAAAAATAAATATATCTTCCAGTTTATCAAATTTTATTTTATCTCTGTCTATTATTTGATTCTCCTTTAAGTTTGCCAAGTTTTCTTTCATGATGTTTTTTGGTTCTCATTTAGTTTCAACACTTCCTTTTATGTTTTAATCATTTTTAAAAATACTCATTTTGTACGCTCTGCCAGATTGTTTCTATTATTTAATGTTTTGGGGTCTAAATCTGCTCTTCACTGTGCCTTTTGAATCTTGTTTATGGAAACCTATTTTTTGTGCATTTCAGCTATATACTTAAAAGAAATGTTGGAGGTAAGGGGGTCGAGGTAAGGGGGTTTACAGGCTGTTGTTCTTATATTTTGTCACACATGGATAAAAGAGGCATAAACTTGCTTCTAGAAGGAACTTAAATACATAAAACTAGAAAAAATGGAATCTCAGGTTTTTGAACATTTTTCTATCTGGTCCTCAAACCACTGGATTATGAAGATTATTATAGTCATTATTGAATCTCGAAGACAAAAAAAAAAAAAAAAAATTATGCCCAGAGTATGAATTAGCTCAGAATTTAAATGAAGCCTGGACCTCACAGATAAATTATTTATTCTTCAAAAATATAAACTAACCTAGTCATTTTCCAGGGTGATTTGAAATTGTCTATTTAAATTCAAAATTTCCAGAGCCATAGGTTTGTTCATTATATTAATATAAATCTTCCACTGGGTGTCATTTTACAATTCTCAATTAGGTCACTTCATATTATTACTAAATGTTTATCCAGATTTTGGGGCTGTTTTGGTTCCTTGCTCTTATAAACCATAATCACTCTAAATCACTTGAATTATTTGTTAGAACAAAAAGACACTTGAGATCCATAGTTCTGTGTAATTTTCTTTTTTCATGATTTATCAATTTTCCCTTCCTCTGTGGTATATGTGAAATAAGACTATGAAACTACAAAGTTGGCCCAGAAATGGGATATTTGATTATTTCCTGCCTCTTTTACATCAAAAATATGTATTTTATTTCAAGGGAAAAAGCTTAGAAAGTTTTCTGGAGTAGAGTGACTAATTTACTGTCCTCCCGGGTAGCAGTAATATTCGTGCCAAGAAATTATAAAAATTTTATATATCTATGGCTTTTGCTCTGGTGGCCCTTTGCTTAATAGCAGAATAATGTTGGAATCATATGAAACATATGGCCTGTGAACCAGTGCAAAAGTGTGCATAGTATGAAAATACATGTAGTACATATATATATATATATAAATGCACATATATGAGTAACTATTAATGATACAATTGTTAAAAGTACACTTTTGATATAAATCACAGAAATTTTCTTAAAATAAAGATTCATATAAATTAGATTTACCAAAGTAGTGATTTACTTTATACGTAAATGGTTATATAGAGGAAAAATTATTTTGTGTATATTACCCTAAGAATTTCAATTTATTTGCACATTTAATGCAAATAAAAAGAAATGATGAAATTCAAATTTCAAAAAATTTATTATCGTTGTATAAGTCTTACTTCTTTTTTGAAATTTGCGTCAAAAATATAATACTCCCATCAGTTCTGCTAGGCTATTTGGGATCTATTTGGATTTTAAAAGAAACAAACAGCAACAACAACAAAACAAGAAGAAATTCAACTTGCTACAGCAGAAAAACAGGACAGAATTGATAGCCCTGCTTTTGATTCTTAAAACAGCCAATTAAATGAGAGAATGTATTTTTTAAGCGTCAACAGTCTAGCCTTAAAAATTAGGAAAGAGTCAGTCTGAGTCTTAGGCTTGATAAAGATTTCTGGAATTAGGAAGAGTAGAAAGAGCCAGCCAGTACAATATGAATGAAGTGATGGCCCCCACTTCCATTTCTAGTGCATGAAAACATCCTAATTGTTCTGTTACACTCTTTGTTCCCTGGTCCAGTGGTCAGATGCAAATGACCAGATGAGGATCCATGAAATTAAATAATCCAGAGTACTTGAAGAACCACATGGAAAACTTCCCACTTACTGGGATATCCATTTCAGACTTACATGAGTAAGAAATAGTTTGATGGATTTAAGCCCCTGAGATTTGGGAGTTTGTTATATTGGCTAGCATTATGTAACTAATAAAAATAAGTTAAAACAAGTATTCAAAACCTATATATCTAGCAATCAGAGAAAGCTATTTGAAAGATTCCAAGTTACAAGTTGCATATATAAATAATTTATTTTAATAATTTCTTAGCAGTTAATGGCTGAGGTAAAAAAATAAACACTAAAGATACTTAGCTCTGAGGAATAAAAGGTTTCTTAGAATAAAATGTTAAGGTAGAAAAATCTGAGCATATTAACCTAGGGAAATAAATAAATATTTACTTATAAATATTATTTATTAAATTTATAAATATTTATTTATTATATTCATATTTATTTATATTTATGTAAATAAATATTGGTTGTATAAGCTCTTTAGTAACTGGACTAGACCTTGTTATGAGTTTATCTGTCAAGGGATGACATTGTATATTTTATTAGTTATTTATTGCTACATAACAAATTACCCCAAAACTAAGCATTTTAAAATAACAAACATTTATTGTCTCATACAGTTTCTGAGAGTCAAGTCAGGAGCTTTGCTGTGATTGTGGGCCAGGAACTTTCGTGAGGTTGTAGTCAGGATGCTGGCTGGGTCTACAGTCATGTGCATGCTCAGCTGGGGCTGGACAATCCGCTTTAGCCCCGTGGTGGCTGGCAGGGCTTCTTTCCTCATCATGTGCACTTCTCCCTCCTCTCTGGGCTGCAAAAGTGTCCTCACACATGGCATCTGGCTTCCACAACAGCAAGTAATGAGAGAGAGAGAGGAGAGAGAGAAACTTCCAAGGGAAGCCTCAGTCTTTTCTATCCTCATCTCAGAAGTGACACACCATCCCTTCTGCCATATTCTACTGGTTATATGGTCCAACCCTGGTACGATGTGAGAGGGGAATACACAAGGGTAAGAATACAAGGAACTGGGATCATGGGAGGGGCATGACGGAGGCTGCCTACAACACAAATATTATAATTTCCTTGACATTTATGAATGTAGATGACTTATCGTTAGTCTTACAAAAATATTAAGGTGAAAATGAATGTTTATTTATTACAAAAAAATGCTCATTCTGAAATTAAGGTTTTGAATAATATAGATGTGCATAAAAACAGGGCAAGTTTCCCTGCAACGTCCTTCCTCTATCCTACCTGTTTTCATCTTTTTTATTTTCTATTATCCAGGTGCTTATTATCTCAAAAGAATCTTCAACTAATAGAACAGTCTTAGAGAAAGATTTTTTTTCAAATTATGTATTAATTTATTTGGCAAATAAAAATTGTATATATTTACAGTGTACAATATGATGTTTTGAAATACGTATACATGTGGAATGGATAAGTTGAATTAATTAACATATACATTACCTCACATACTTATCAATTTTTTGTGGTGAGAACATTCAAAATCTACTTTCAGTGATTTCCAAGTAAACAATACATGGTTATTGACTATAGTCACCGTGTTGCACAATAGATCTCTTGAACTTATTCTGGAGAAAGATTTTTTGAGGATACTAATTACTCAATGCTAGGTTACTTGAAATTCTAGAAGTCCAGGATTGTTTTAGGTTCCATTGCTTTTCCAAAACACGTAACATAGGATTTTGCAGATGGTGAGAACACAGTAAATAGTTGTTGATTTGAAATAAAGATAATTCAAAGCGATAGCATGTATTTTCAACATACAAAAGAAAAAAATCATGTGGGTGTTTTTCTTTTTTTATAAAGCTGGTTTTCAATGAGTCCATTAAATAATTGGAAGTAAAGAAATCCAGACCCTAAGATATATAACATGGCCCCGTTTAAATGATGCTAAATTAGCTGAAACTAAGGTACTGTAGCTCCCTCAGGACTTCCAAAGATTTTTGGCCTGAATACAAGGCTCACAAAATGCTATTAGCTGGGGACCTAGGGCATGTTTTCTAAAGGGCTGCTTGGTCCCTATTCATGTAAAACTTTGTTTATCCAAAAGTTTCATAACATACCTTGCCCTACTCTACCTACCTTTTTAGCATCTGATGATAGCGCAATCTACCCAAACTTTAGTCTTAGTTAACACTATACTAACAACCCCTCAATGGTCCCTTAAATATTAGTAAACTGTATTTGTACATTAACCAAACACAGCCAGAATATCACATTTTGTATACAAAGCATCTTTATGGCAAAATTTTGAACTGAACTGTGACATCTATGTCCAGTTTCTTGGCATAACTATTTACAACTAATAAATGCACACACTAAAATCACAATATTTTTGTTAACAATAGGTGTTTGTAAGTTTTCATTTTATAATGTGAACTAATCTATTAATTTATTTTTAAAATTTATCCTGAAAGAACATATGTAAAGCAAAAGCACTTTTATGTATATTCTGGTTTATCATAGACATTTTGACAGAAGAGACATTGGTTTTAGAAATGGATGTCTTTGTTTCATGAACATTTTTTATTCTCTGTAGTCAGAGGGGCATATAGCATATATTCACCAGATAATCAAAGTTCGTGTAGAAGTTGCTTTTTCTATTGCTGCAGAAATAGTCTTAGCAGCTTTAAAAACTTCCCTGTGTCACAGAGGTTCTTGTCATTTTATGTCATTCAGTTACCATGATCAGCACATAATTTGCATGTGTTTTTATTAACATAATTATTATGTCTAAATGCAGCGTGCAACTATTGGTTCCAACCCAATGGTCACTTCCCTCATCTTTCCTAGCAACATGTCCCTGATTTTTTTTTTCCACGTATTTTTGGCAGTACTGCACTCAGGGAAGACAGGCTTCATGTCCAAATCTGGGGAATAAACTATGACTATTCCAAACCAATCCTTGAAATTCATTCTCCTTTGTCAGTGAATGTTTAGAGGGGAATATGTGATCCATTTCTGGCTAATGAGACACAGGGGTAAATATGTTATAGGGTTTCTGGGAAAATGCTTCCTGTATGTTAACAAGAGGGATGTGCAAGGAATAACTTCCTTTTTATTCTTGCTTTGGATGTTATACTGAGAGGAAATGATGATTGAAGCTTTGGTTACCCAACTTATGACCATAAAAGGAAACCAAATTCTTTCTGAGCACTGTGACTTTGTTAAACTGCCGAATGAAGCAACAATTTTGTATACATGAACTATACAAAAATTGATCTGTATTTGAGTATTTTATTATTTGCACCCAAAAAGCATCTTAACTGATATTCTCTGTCATTAACACTTTATATGTATCATTTAAGAGGCTAGCTTTTAGTGCAGTGAATTTATTAATCTATACCTCTATGGGTGGCATATTGTTTGTCTCCATAATTGTTAGAAATGCAATTGTGAATAATGTTTGATATCCTGTTAAGAATTTTCTATGTTTATATTTTTATAAAATAGGCAAAATGTCTCCATTTTACTTATGCCAAAAAAAGGGGATTACAGAGTAATTACATCAAAGTTACACATCTGGTAAATGATAGAGCTGAAATTCGCTTCTAGATGTATTTAACTTCAACGAGTGTGCTCTTAGCTACTGTGCTATACTGCTGTATCATTTCACCATTCCAAGTTTTTGTCTTCTTAATGTATTTCTCTTGGTTATCACTTTTTAATGTTCTCCCAAATCTTATTTTCCCCATTTTATTAAGAATGTTTTCAAGCATACAGCAAAGTTAAAATAATTTTATAGTTAATCCCTGTGTACCCACTGCCTAGATTCTACCATTAACATTTTACTATAATTGATCACATATTTTATCAATTTTTTTTTATCACCACTAATCATGCCTTTACAATTTTTCTCTTCTTTAGTTTTTAGCAGCTTTCTAACATATGCATATCTGCACATTTTCATTAACAATGGATTTGATGGTCCCTTGCACACAAATTTAGTTTTCTAAAAGCTGGGGGTTTCAAGTAGTTATTTGAGTAAGTGATGACTCCCCTCAATACTGTTTTGCTGCATGTTAAAATAATAGAATTGTGCACTACTAGAACTAAAATTAAAATAGTCATTATTATAACCATTTCATGTCTGAGTCTGGTTCAGTATAGATAGCTGGCATATGATGTCTCTATAATAAGCTCAGATTGTCTTTCATTTACAATTATGTTTACACAATGTTTAATAATGGTGTCATTAAATAATTATCGAAATAGACAAATGACTTATTCTTATAATGTTTTTGAGGTATTTCTGATTCAGAGTGCTCATGCATGTCTTTTCTAATTTTAAGAGTTTTAAAAGGTTCCTCTCTTGAGTCACTAGTGAGAAAGTAGTGCATGTGTTTTTGTATGTGAGTGTGTGGGTGCGTGTGAGTGAAGCCACAGTTCTTTGTCTGAGACTCCCTTGTGCCCTCTGCAATATGTTTCTGTTTCTGAACTTCTGGCCAGACTCACTTAGGCCAACAGAATAATTCAGCAAAGTTCTTTAATTCAGTTCTAACAGTCCAACTGGGAAATATAAAAGAAACCAGGATTGTGGCCTGGGTCTGCAGCCTCCCCTTTCTATTTCCATAGCTTCTAACTTTTCAGCTGCTCATAACTAAAAGCCTGGGGTAAGCAAGTGCTGATAGTTTAAAAACTTACTTTTATCCCCCCATCCTCATATGGACAAAGAGTCATAAGCCTTTTCTTTTTTCTGGTCTTAAATATTCCATATAATAATAAAAAAATGAATGTATATGCCAACTATTTGATATGCACAAGATATTGCATATGCACAAGATGTTATCTGACTTTTTAAATGTAGTATTTGCTATCTTTTCTCCTAAGAGGAAGCAATGCCATTGTTTGATTGTTCTTCTTTCCCTTTACTTGATATTAATGCACTTCTTTGTGTACTTTCTGTTCACATAATAGAAACATTTTATTATTTTTCTCTTTCCTAAGAATGCATTTGCTGGTTTACTGCTCGGTTATCAGTCATTTTTTAAATTCTTTTTAAAATAAATGTTTGTTGAAGTCTTTTTTTGTGCAAGTCACAGTCTGGGTTAAAGAGATAAAGCAGCCACAGATCCTGTCTTTAACCAACTTATACCTAATAATATGTATAATTCTTTTCTGCATATTTTATTTTATCTAATTCAAAATAAAATTAGTAAAATATACTTGGTAGTAATAGATATTTTTATAAGGTTGTGGTTTCTTATCCTTTTTTCTCCCCCACAGTTAGATGTTTTTTGTCTCCTCTCAACTATTTGATCTGTGTGTGGAAATGAGATTTTTATATTACACGCTACCTTCAAATACCCAACATTGGGTAATTCAAGAAACAAGACCTAACTTGTGATAAGCACTGAAAACATAAAGTGGAAAAAAAAAATGCTTTGGTAAAGAGTATTTTTGAAGTACTATTGCTGTGCTGCTTTAAAAGCTCCCTGAGGAGTGGGTCCTGAGATGATCCACATATTCAAGGATTAATAAAAATGTTCACACTGTTAAGAAGGTGAAAGTAATATATGATTATGAATATTCATAGCACCACGCACATGCTTTACTCCAAAGAAGCAATTCTGCTGGTGTCATGGAGCATAGGCTTGCAGTTGGTCGGAAATAGGTTGGACTACCCCTTCCTCTGTTTTCTTGTGTCACCTTCCTGGCATTTATCTTGGAGAAGTCTGTCTTCTCCAGGTTGATCCAGGGCTGGTTCCTTCACTTCTTTCAGATGTCTGTTCAAATGTCTTTTCTTCAGCCAAGTCTCTCCTGTCCTTGCTCTGCCTGCTCTGTCCCTCTGCACCCTTGTGATTCTCCTGTCCTTGCTCTGCCTGCTCTGTCCCCCTGCACCCTTGTGATTCTCCGTTCTACTGATAAATACTATGAGGGAAACAAGCAGAGTGACCTGAGAGTAACAGGATTGGAAATCACTGGGCTTATTTTTTGTCATCTGTCTGTACCTGTGGAATGTGACCTCACAGAAGCAGAAGCCCTTATTCTCTCATTCACTGCAGTAGCCCCAGCATCCACAAGCTCTGCTCTCATTAGTGTGGTCATTTTTAACTTCATGCTCAGGGATACACTCTGCTCTCCTACTTTACAGAACAGTACAGTACAAGGGTTTCTCATATTTTATCACAGGGTGGACTCAGAGCGATGTGGTAACATACACCGCCTTAGGGTTTAGACAATTGTTTTGTTAGGTTTAGATGATTAACCATTGCACTGGGATGCAGCCAATGAGTAGAATAATACTGGCAGGTGTTTATTAATATTACAACCTTATTTCCTCTTGCTCTTCAGGACTGCCAGCTTCTAAACAGGGAGACACCTGAGCCTTTTGTGTGCCACATGACAGTCTTGTATTTTTTTTCACAGGTGTTAAAACAAAACAGGGATAAGCAGATTTTGTAATCTCATGTGTTATGAGCCAAGCAGAACTATGCAAGTTGTTTGCTTGGCACAGCTCATAGTGGCCAGACAGGAATTAAGCAGGACACCGCCAGGGGCACGATGTACTTCCATCTATTTAATTATGCCTGGGGCCAAAGATCTGTTTAAAGTGAGTGGTGGAGTAATAGAAAATAGTATTTTGAAATATTCTAGATCTTCAGTTTTGCACCAGTTGTATCAGGGTGGGTTCAGAATTTAAAATAATTATATTCTTAACTTAATTTGCTAATGGAACCAGACTTCAGGTATTAAAAAACCTACAGTCACACAGACCTTCAGTGGTTCCATCTGCAAGTTTCCTTGAGAAACTCATCTTTTGGACCACTTATTTTATAAATTGATGCTTTCCACGACTGGCATAAAGTTCATGCTGATGTATTTGCTTTACTTCCAGTGCCTCATTTCTTTTGGGCTAAGAAATACACTAATGTACATGGCTAGTGTTTTAGATGTTAAAAATAAATTCTAAAGTTATTTTTATAATTTTGTAGGCACCTTGTACAGAACTTGAAAACTTGATGCAGCATTTGACATGACATAGGATGGGAAATAATGATGTATAGAACCCTCAGCATCCTTTATGTGTTATTCCAGGTGTTTTCTCATATATATCATAGAAATACATGTTCTATCTTTACCATAATCTAGTAAGACACACTGAAAATGAGTAAAGTGAATCTCAGAGAAGTATGGTCATTTGCTCAGAGTCACACAGCAAATGAACTGTAGCACCAGGACACAAAACTTACTGACTCCCAGGGCCATGTGATTACCACCACACTGGGGTGCTTCTCATAAGGTTAAATACCTCAAAATTCCCTTAAAGAAAGTGTTTGAATACAGTTGCTAAAACAAATGAGAACAAGGCAGATTTACGCAATAATGGTTGGTTCAAAATGGAATCCCAAATAGTGTTAAAGGGAATGGTTCATAGTGCCCCAGGGAGAAGTTTCAGTGACTCCAGGCCAGGCTGAGGCACCTCGATGCCTAATAACATGGCTGTATTACTGGGAATTTTGTAAAATTTTCTTTGGGGCCACATCAAATTACAATTTGAAAACAGAGTCCAAACTTTGATCCATTTTCCTTAATCTAGAGAAATCTGGATACACAGAAGAAGGCTCCGGCCCTGGGGGCCTTTCTGAGGAGAGGCTGTGAGGACAGGGATACAGTGCCCACTTTTCCCACTGTCCATCAATATTGCAGTGCTCTGGAAGCATGAGACCTGGTACAGACCAAATCAGATGGGTAGTAGCTACTGCAGCATGGAGTTGATTCACTTTCCTGTTGTCGGTCTCTTGGGCAACTATTCTTTTCTTTCCTTAATTTTACAAGTAAAAACAAACCTGTTCCAGTCCCTCAGTTTCTTCATCTTAATCTCACACCTTTTCTATCTACTCTTCACAACACCTCCAAACCACCCCCCCACACATGCAATTAGAACAAAATTGAATTTGTTTCTATTCTTTATTATTACTATTTATCATATTAGAATTTTGTATTTTCTCTTTTAGCACAGTAGCAAGTTTCTTGGGGCTATGTAAGGATCTGACATGTAAAAGCACAGATTGCTTGCTTGCAAAGAGAGAACTTGGACAGTTAAGAAATGAAGCTGCTGTCTGAACCGAGTGGGAGTGGGTGCCATAATGATCTCAGACATTTCTTCTGGAGTTATACATTTAAGCTTGACCAGGTTCTGCTATGATAACTTCATTTTTTAAATGATATATTTTCCTTACACAAATAATTTCCAAATCCAGAAAAAAATCTTTGGGAAATTATGACTTCCAGGACTAGAGTTGAAACAATGCCAACTCCAAAGTTTTGTAAGTTGGGCTCTAAGTGTGAAATCCTTCCAGCTGTTAAATGCATCCCATATCAAATTATATTCACTGGTTTTCAGAATATTTTCTTCTGTTTGAAAGACTCCTGAAATATATATGCCTAAAAGCTAGGATGTAACTGTTCTTTTAAATCCTCTAAAGATTATGAGGAAAGCAAATATAAAAATGAAGTGTATACAGGTCACATTGTTGGATGGCTTTGTAAGTGTTTCTCTCTGTGGCTTTTTTAGTTTTCAGAATAGTTCTTCAAAAACAGAATGAACTATAACCCATAACCTGCCCATTTTATAATTTTAAAAGCTTTAAGCAAGTGCGTATAAGAAAGTGTGGATTACAGTCTTTTTTTAGTAGCTGTTTACTTTCAGAGACAAACTTTTCCCTGTTAACACAACAGCTGTATGGTGCTGATGAGTCCCTGGAGGGAAGTGAGGTTCTCTTCACTTCCCCTGGAGCCTTCGCTAATATATTCTGTAGACCCTGCTCACATACTCTAACCATAGGATGTAACTGATTCACAGCCCAAATTCTCAAACTCTGTTTCCTATTGAAGAATTAAAACTCTCATCCATACTGGTGAGAAGTATAAGATTTATTTTGTAAATTTTAAAACCTTTGATTTCTGATTATCATTTTATATCCATGTAGACTTCCAAAGTAGAATATCCCACGGGAAGAAAGTAGTCCTCCATAAGAATGTAGGGCGATTTTTTTCTGCTTTACCAGACGCCGGGGAGGAAGGACAGTGAATGGAAAATTGCCTAGATGCCTGCATTGTAGATATTTTTCCAGCCTGTTTTGTAGGAGTCTGTCAAATCCATAGAACTGAAGACATATGAGTCCTTAAAAATCATTAACTAATTCTATTCATCTTGTACTTATTTTCATTCAATTCACAACAATTGTGAATATGTAAAACATTAACATGAAAATTAATGTAAAAGAATATGTAAGTTATTAAAAAACTTTTACTGGCCTATCGAATTTTGATTTCTTCATTTTTATGGTTTGTGTCCAGTTTTGTGACATCTGTGAAATCTTTCTTTTGCTTCCTGCACCACCTTAATGGCTATCAGGAAACAGTGCCAGGTAGAGTCAAAGGAGGTGCCAAGACTAGTTCTTTGCCACTCTGTGGAGGATATTGTGTTCTGGCTATGAAAGTAAAATGTGCTCATATGCGCATAATATTTATTTATAATTATAAACAAATATAATCATCCATGGCCTTTATCATCATTAAGATTTTAGTTTATAACTTTTTACTCTTATTTTCCATACATTTTTAAAACAAATTTTGCTATACTTAACAATTATGGGAAATGGTCTTATAAATATGGAGGCTTGAAATAATGAACATGGTGAAGTGTTGGCGTTGTGTATGCATGTGAATTATGAGCACATATAATTCAGAATTAGAAGATATGATTCAGAGTTTGGGTATCATTTAACAGTTTCTCATTAATGCATTAAGACAATTCATTTTACAATATAGTCACTGAAGTTGTTATACTGAAATAATAGATCTATAGTGTTCAGAAAACTATGAGAGCCCTTCATTAAAAGTATCTTTTTATATTTGTTTATTTTTACATCAGATCCTCACCTTGTTTGTGAACAAACACATAAATCAAAATCATGGCAGACTGTTCAGACTAGGTTAATTTTTACCAGATTTTACAATGTCTTGCATTCACTTATTCATCGCTTATTCATTCAATAAATGTTGCCTGAATGTTCATGCTGAGCCAGGGACTCCACTAGGAGTTTAGAATCTTACCTTCTTATTCTCGGGAAACTTACCTTCTAGTGAATTCTTCATTTCTATTCCTCAAGCCAGTTTAAGTAATAGAATTTTTCATTAGCTTTTCAGTACCTCTGAGTCCAAGAGACAAGGTACATGAGCTCTAGTCTGAGAAGCACTGGTTAAACCAATGTCATTATAGCAAACTAGATAGTCTGCCTGGATAGCTGCCTATTGTTTTACTGTGAAGGTTATCAATCCAAACTCCTTTTTAGGGAGATAATTTTACATTAGTATGGAGCAAAAATAGAGTTTGGGATATTGAGTCTTAAATATTAATGCTAAAAACTACAAAATCTATGAATTTTCTGTTTGGTCTTATGGATATCAAGGGACCCTGATACCATAGTGTCCACTGGGAGTAGATAGACTAAAAAGGCTACTGAACTCTGTTTTCATTTGGAAAGTGATTCATAGAAGAGGCTTCCATTGGAAGTATCATACAGTGGATTTCCTCCCCAAGCATGTTGCCTTTTACTAGGCATGCCACAAAGTAGAAGCACATAAACCAAATCCAGAGGAATGATTTATTCTCTTATATTTTGCCTTCTGTGGTAGGAAGAATGATCTCCAAAGATGCCCACACTCTAATTCATGGAACCTATGACTATGTCATGTTACATAGCAAAATGGAATTTCAGATTTAATGAAGGAAAGAGATGATCCTGGATTCTCTGGTGGGCCCAGTCTAATTGCATGAGTCCTTAACAGCCGCGAAGTTTCTCCAGCTGGAGGCAGGGAAGATGAGGCAGAAGCGGAGGTCAGAGAGGTTCCAAGGGTGACAAGAATGTATGTGGTTGCTGGCTTTGAAAATGAAGGAGGCCATGGACCAGGGAATGTGGGCAGCCTCTAGAAGCTGAGAATGACACCCAGCTGCAGCCAGTAAGGAAATGGAGACTTCAGTTCTACAGCTAAACATGACTAAATTCTGCCAACTACCTGAATGAGCCTGGAAAAGGCTTCTTCAGAGCCTCCAGATAACAGCCCAGGCTGGCAACACCTTGAGTACAACCTTGTGAGACCCACAGTGGAGAAACCAACCAAGCCCATTGAGACTTCTGATCTACAGAACTATGAGATAATGAATTTGTGCTGTGTTAAGCCACTAAATTTGTGGTAATTTGTTACAGGAGCAAAAGAAAATGAACACACCTTCCAGAGAACTTTAATCATTATGAGAAATAAACACAAAAACTACTATATTCTGGGAATTTGTGTCTTAACATTTACATTTGTCAATAAATAATCTTTCTGATAATTTGGCACTTATATATTCTCTGTATTTAGCTAAGTTCTTTATTCATTATTTACTAACTCCTTAGCCTGGTAAGGAAACATTGAATGCTTGATAATGTTGCTGCTTGGCCAACTGATTTTCGATAAAGGCACCAAGAGTATTTATGGGGAAGGGACAGTCTCTTTAATAAATGGTGCTGGGAAAACTGGATAGCCATATGCAGAAGAAAGAAAACAGACCCCTATCTCTCACCATATACAAAAATGAACTCAAAATGGATTGCAGACATATATATATATATATATATATATATATATATATATATATATATATATAAAAGACTTGAAACCACAAAATTACTAGAAGAAAACATAGGGGAAATGCTTCAGGACATCAGACTGGTCAAAGTCTTTATGAGGAGGACCTCAAAAGCACAGGCAACAAAAGCAAAAATAGACAAATGGAATTATATCAAACTATAAAGACTCTGAACAACAAAGGAAACAATCAACAGAGTGAAGAGACACCCATACAATGGGAGAAAATATTTGCAAACTATGCATCTGACAAAGGATAAATATCCAGAATATACAAGGAAATCAAAGAATCCAACAGCAAGAAAACAGATAATTCAGTCAAAAAATTGGCAAATGAGCTGAATAGACATTTCTCAAAAGAAGGCATACAAATGGCCAAAAAGCACATGAAAAAAATGCTCATAATTAGTAATCATCAGGAAGATGCAAATTAAAATCACAATGAGATAGATATCATCTCACCCCAGTTAGAATGGCTATTATCAACAACACAGAAAATAACAAATGCTGGCGAGGATGCAGAGAAAAGGGAACCCTCATACATTGTTGGTGGGAATGCAAATTAGTAGAACCATTATGGAAAACAGTCTGGAAGTTCCTAAAACATCTATAAATAGAACTACCATGTGATTCAGCAATCCCACTATTGGGTATATATCCAAAGGAAAGGAAATCAGTATATCAAAGAAATACCTGTATTCCCATGCCCAATTCACATTAGCCAAGATATGGAATCAACCCAAGTGTCCACTGACAGAAGAATGGATAAAGAAAATGTGGTATATATACACAATGGAATACTATTCAGCTATAAAAAAGAATGAAATCCTATCATCCATGGCAACATGGATGAGCTTGGAGGACGTTATGTTAAGTGAAGTAAGCCAAGAACAGAAAGAAAAACCACATATTCTCACCCATATGTGGAAGCTAAGAAAGCTGATCACATAGAAGCAGAGAGTAGAATGGCAGGTACCAGAGGCTGGAAAGGGTGCAGGGAGGAGGGATAGTGAGAGGTTGGTTAATGGATACAAAAGTACAGCTAGATAGGAGGAATAATATCTACTGTCCTATAGCACTGTAGGGTGACTACAATTAACAACAATTTATTGTATAGTTTCAATTAGCTAGAAGAGAGGATTTTGAATGCTTCCAATACAAAGAAATGAGAAATGTTAGACGTAATGGGGAAAAAAACCAGTGATTGCCAGAGTTTCAGGGGATGAAGGAGGGAACGAGGGAGAGATGAATAGATGGAGGACAGAGGATTTTTAGGGCAAAACTATTCTTATGACACCGTAATAGTGTATACATGACATTAGCATTTGGCAAACTCCATAGAACTATGCAATACAAAGAGGGAATCCCAATGTAACACTCAGTTAATAATAATATATAAAAATTGATTCATAATTGTAACAAATGTACAGCTCCGACTAACATGTCAAAAACAGGAGAAACTGTGTATTTGTGTGGGCGGAGGGTATGGGAGGGTATGGGAACTGACCGTGTTTTCTGCTCAATTTCTCTGTAAAACAAAAACAGCTATAAAAATAAAGAAAAAATAACTTACTGAAACAAACAAACAAAACAACAACTTTCTGTCCTGCAAAGCTTTTAACAGATGTGTTCAATAAATACTTGAATTTAACTTAAAAATGAAAAAGAAAACAGTTTTGCTGCTTGGTGTTCTTTGTATGCCAGACTCTTCTGATTTGTAATATGGAGATTTATTTACAATGGTGAGAGCGGCTGTGTGGCCATGCATAACGTCACAAAAGTCCCGGCTGACAAGGACCCAAATGAGTTGTCCGAAAGGTTTATATCAATAAACCCTGGGTGGGAAGTGCACAGTTACTGTTCAGCCCCCGTGCATCAGGTTGGGTTCTATATTGCTCACCTAGAGCTTCCTTAAGTGGGTGACAAGAAGAGTATAAACCAGAAACCCAAACCAAAGTTGACTTGACCAACTATACAAAGCACATCAAGCAGAACCAGAAAAGAACTTTACACCTCGGTCTTCAGCCTGACAGTAAACCCAGTGACATAACGTATGCCATTTAAGCTGTATGATTTCACAATGAAACCTAAACCTTTTTGAAAGGCTGCTAAATGTGGTGCTAAGACATATATTGTGCTTAACTCTCTCTACTGTATGCTTGTTCGATAGCCATGCAACTCCAGAAATCTGATTTTAAAACAATTACCTTGGCTTCCAGGGAATAATTATTTTAATGATCTTTTAAATATTTTCCCCTTAAGATTTGACCTTGCTGTAAATTCTTTATTGCCTATTTATATGGTGATAGGGGATTAGGCAGACTCTGTTCTTGAGTCTTTACTGAGCTAAAGGAAAGTGGCCAATAAATGCCCCCCCCCAAATAAAATAAAAATAAAAAATAAAAAACATGGGGAAATATTTAAGGGGAAAAAATATTTCCAGAACTTACAGAAACAACCAAAGTCAATGATAAAACCAGAGAGATATTATGTCAAATTAGCAGTAGAGGAAACTAGAAAATGCCATTTTCTTGCATAAGGACTTAGAGTGGGAAGCTCTTGTCCCTTAGTGATTATACATATTTCAAAATAGCTTTATTGATATGTACAAATTAATTTGGAAACCATATTAATAAATTAATAAAATCATAAGAAATGGTGTAACTCTATAATTTTTTTAACAAACATATTCCCTGTGTTACACTTAGAAGGAAAATTTTTTGATACCTTAAAGTCATTATTTTTTCACCAGAGATGTATCTGGCACTCCTGTTTACTTTCTGCTTCATTGTCTTTGAGTCTGGGACAGGTAGGTGATGGTAAACCTCAAAAGGTTTGGAGTTATATTTGAAGGCACTATCCAATTTATTTGAACCTACACAAAAAGGATATTTTCACCCTTAGTATTGAAAAGCTGAGATGTCTCCTAGGAGGCAGATATCATTCATGTACATAAGAGCTCTTATTAAATGTAAACTACTAAGGAAAAGAAGTTAGAAGTAGGCATTACTCACAGTAATATAAATAATAGATACTGAGTTTAAGAAATTCAGGTGGGTATGTCCAGTATGTAGTAGAAGACAAGGACTAAAGAGTTTGGTTGATGAAAAATGAAAATATATTATTACAATATACTAATATTCCATTCCATCTACAGTCTACAAGCATTTCATAAGACAATAAAAATGCCTCACTTTCTGCTGGGCCCTGTGAACACTCTTGTCTATTTAGCACTTTTCCATTTGCAAAACACTTGAACTTCTTTGACGCCTTTGGTGTGTTCACAAACACATGGAGGTAGAGAAGGTGCTATTATTAATAATAATATTTTTTAAAAAGAGGAGACTTGTCCACTTAAATGGTAGAGATGAATATCATGAGGACAGAGTTTGAACCAAAAAAAAAAAAAAAATGTTTCCTATGTATAAAACACAAAGAAAACACAGCAGTGATGTGTTTAGTAGCAATGAACCAGATAAATGATGAGCAGACTTTACAATAGCAACTAATCTTCTAAATTATCTCAAATTTAACCACAGTGAATGCACAAGGCTTTTACGGAGAAAATTTTAACCCTCCCTAAACCACATAAAAGAATATCTGAATAAATAAAATTATATGATATGTTTGTGAATGGACAAGCTTAACATTTTAAAGACATAAATTCTTACCAAAATCAATCCAAAAGTTCAGTACAATTCCAGTATAAATTCCACTGGGGTATTTTGAAAAACTGGATAAAATTATTCTAAAATTTATTTTAAGAACCAAAAATCACTAAGTCATTCTTGAAAAGAAGATTCACTCTTGAATCCTCATGTGCATTCACCATGTTGGTAGCAAAAGGAGTCACTTGCCAGACTTCTGATGCAGGAGATGTGATTGACCCAACCCCTAGGGGCTGAACTCTGAAGTCCATTGTCACACTTGTGTGTTTGTGCCCGAAGATATGCTTGTTCCCAGTTGAGTATTAAGCATGGCAGGGACACTAGTGTAAGCCCATTACTGGAAAACACGGAACGCTTCTGATGGCCAACTTTGGCTCAAGGACTCTCCAACTGCTTTGCCAAACTCTCCTATAAATTGCATGGCAGCCCAAGAAGCTCCTGCCCAACCTTTCTTCTTTCCTTCCCTCTCTTCTACATTGGAGGTCAGGCTGGCATTGTGGTGGGGTTGCTCTGCCAGCTCCCAGCCCTCCTTCCATCTTGGCATCTGCTTCTTATAGGTTTCAGACTTTACACATATTACACAGTGATTATTCAAAAAAAAAAGAAAGAAAGAAGAAAGAAAGAAAGAAAGAAAGAAAGAAAGAAAGAAAGAAAGAAAGAAAGAAAGAAAGAAAGAAAGAAAGAAAGAAAGAAAGAAAGAAAGAAAGAAAGAAAGAAAGAAATCACTGTGGCACCAGCACAGAAACAAACAGACCAGTGAAGCAATGGATAGCCCAGTAATTAATCTGCTTAATTGTACTTGATATATGATAAAAAGTGGTACAACAAATTAGTGGAGAAAGAATAGATTGCTAATTGAATGTATTGAGTGAAAATAGTTCAATATAGGGAGAAAAAATAAAATTGGGTGCCTTCCTCATACTGCATACAAAAACAAATCCCAAATTAAATGAAAAACTAAATGTGAAAGGAAAAAAAAATGTCGTGATACTGGGCTGGGCAAATCTTTACAAAAAAGACCCCAAAGTCTCAAAAAAAAAAAAAAATTGGTACATCAAAATTAAGGATTAAATACATAGGTGAGAGATTTGGAGAAAATAATTAAAATACCTAGAAGAGATCAATATATGGATGTATTGCAAATCAGAAGAAAAACAGGAAGAAGGGAAAGAAGGAAGGGAGAGAAAAAAACCAGTAGGCAAAGTAAATGAGTTGGCATGCCACCAAAGGGGAAACTAAAATGACTAATGAGATAAGATTTTATACCCATCAAATAGGATAAGATAGAAAATTATACAATACTAACTTTTAGTTAAGTTTTAGTAAGACTGTGGGAAAATAGGAACTCTCATGCACTGCTGGTTGAAGTGTAAACTAGCCATTCCACAGAGCAATCTGACAGTACTTAGTAAAACCATGTAAGCATATACCCTACAATCCATCAATAACATTCTCAAGTGTATTTCTCTAGCATACACAGACATCTTTGAAGATGTTTGCCATAGTATTGTTGTTGAGAAAAGAGAGTTGGAAGCTACCTAAAGGTCCAAAATATGGGAAAATGGATAAGTGGTGGATGAGTTTTAGGCAATATTCAGCAGCAGTAAGCTAATAGCACCAATGTGGCTACATCTTGAAATTATAAGCTTGAGAAAATAAAGTTAGAAATAGGATGAGAAATATTATACAATAGCATTTATTTAAATTAAGGGCATACGCAACACAATGGCTCAATAACACTGTATCTTATGAGGATCACTACATAGCCAAAGACATATATCAAGGCATTTTAAGAGGGTCCCAATGGAGGTATGGAAAATAGCAGTGAGGATCTGGAATAACGAGGGAAAAACATAAAACAGAAGGGGGAACTTGTACAGACTGATGCTGATCTATGCCATGATGGGGGAATGAGTAACTCAATTCCCAGCTCATGAGATCCAAAGCGGGATTTAGGGGAAGGAGAAATATGAGCAGATTTTCAGCAAATGGGTTCTATTCCAGTTAGACCACTCTCAGCCCTCTGCCTTCTGTCTTGTGAAGTCCATTTACGTTTCCAATCACTGTAGCATGCAAATCTGAGAATTCAACAGAACCAAAGCTCTCATGTTAAGCGAGAGTGTCCCTGGATTAGTTTTCTACTATTCACAACCAGTTATGACAAATGTAGCAGCTTAAAGCAGCACACATTTATCTCACAGTTTGCATGGGTCAGGACCCTGGCAGAGGGTTTGGCTGGATTCTCTGACCAAGGTCTCATCAGGCTAAAACCAAGTTGTCAGCCATTGCTACGATCTTGTCTAAGGCTCAGGGCTCTCTTCCATGCTCACTGGTTGTGGCAGAATTGAATTCCTTGTGGCATAAGACTGAAGCACTCAGCTCCAAGAGGCCATCCGCCATTTCCTGTCATGTGATTCCTCTGCACATCATAGTGGTTTGCTCCTTCAAGATCAATAGGAGCTTGTCTGCTGTTGCTTTGAGTCTCTTTTAAGGGGCTTGACTGATTAGGTCATAGCTACCAGGCATAACTTCTCCTTTGATTAACTCAAAGTCAAACGATAAGTTTAATCCATCTGCAAAATCCCTTCAAAAAACCTTTGCCATATAACGTAATCTAATCAAGGAGTGATATCCCTTTGAAACAGCAGGGCAAATATTCATCTATACATTTTACAAGTTAATGGACTATCTTCTGTGTGCCAGATTCCAACAAAATACTTGCTGATGAGAAAGATAAAAGATTTATAAAATATAGTCCTTGGCCATAAAGAGCTCTCATTCTAGTGGTGAAGAAAGATGTGTGCCCATTCGATTAAAATGAAAAAATAAAATAAAGTTGAAAATCATGGTTAGAGTTTGGATTCTGGCACAAAATTGTTTGAGTTTAAATCCTGGCTCTATTTTTTAGTAACTGTATGAGTTTGGGAAAGGGTATAAATTTGTTACGAAAGGGAAAAAGGGAGAGAGGAAAGGAAATAGGGGAAACAGAGTTTTTATTAAGATAATGAGTTAAGAGATATAAAAAGCTTAGAACAGCACCTGACACATAGTGAGCACTCAGTATTTCTCAGCTCAGATAACAGAGGTAATTGTGAGGTCTTATGACAGCATAAAGAAACAGACAATGGTAGCACTTTATCGATGAAAAAAAAAATGAGAGAGCAAATTAAGAGGCTTCTCTATATTCACACAATTAGTGAGCAATAGAACCAGGAACAGAAATGAGTTAACTCTGATCCACAGTAGTTTAAAGCATACTAGTCAGTAAACGGCTCTGAGTAATACTCGTATTAGGCTGAGGTCTGCCCAAGCAGTTGGAAGAGGATGGAAGCTGATATCTTCATTTTGTTGATACAATGACCTCTGCACAACTGCTTCACTCTGTGACTTTTAGTCTTTGAGTGGTGGAATTATGATAAAGATAATAAGAGTGACAACTATTAAAATCTGTAAAGCCAAGAACAATTTTCAAAAATATGACCTCAATTAATTTTTCTTTATTTTTTAAAGTGGCTGGTTGGTACAGGGATCGAACTCTGGATCTGGACTTCGGTGATCAATTGATTCTTGAAACTGATAAATGACTTTATGCAATCCCTCTCAAATCCTTTTCTAGGGAAACAGGTGGATAATAATCTTAACAGTGCAACAAATATTTTAAAATGCTCTCTCTGTCTGCCAAGCTATATAAATTTTGCTAACTTGTGTAAAAAACGTGCTAAACAAAACTAAAAAAAAAATGCCAATTAGTATGTCTGTCCATTTATCATTATTCAATATCTGATAATGAGCAACTATTATGTACAAGGTATTGAAATACAAAATGAATAAGACAAATTTGTAGCATCTCCTGGAAAGGAAAAATCCCTGCTATTCCCCAAACTGGGGCATCTGCTGCAGAACAACATTATTCTAGAGAGATTGCTGGCTACTTTGAGCAGCAGAACAGCCTGCAGCTGTGTAACTTTCCTCACCTGTGCCTGTTGTGGTCTGCACTGAAATGCAAAGTTATTACCTGGTATTTTCTGGGATTAGTTTGAGCATCTGTTTATCCTGAACACTAGATAGAAAAGAATTGCTACAAGATAGAGAAGTTGGATCAGCTTAATAAAATCAGCAGTGCTATTCAATTCCATCCACCAGGCAAACTTTCAAATTCACATTCAAATTAATAATAGTAATGTACAGTTCAAAGATGCTTTGATCCAAAGGATTTCAAAGGCTTTGCAAATTTAGGTGGTTGATGTTCAAGAATGGGGTTTACACACAGCTGTTTGAAGCAGCAGAATAGCATGGTAGTGCCTTCTATCAAAAGCAGCATTGGGCTCCTAAAAATTTCATTGTGTCATGGGAAAAACAGGATTTGGGAAAATAAATTCTGAACTTTATGAGCAATTTTGTATTCTTGAAATAAGACAATGGTGATAGCCATTAGCCGAATAAAGAGATACCAATGAAATCTAACACATGTTAAATTTTATAATTAATTGGAATTTTATGCTAATTTCTCTTTATCATATTTTACTTACCATAGACTTTCACCCTGAAAGACATGTAAAGTTGTATTATTTTAATACATGTAAATATGTATTAATATATGTGCATGTACATATATTTATACACACACATATAGATAGATAATTCTTTTGTTTATCTGATGTTCCACTTAAATATCTAGTTAAGGTGACCATATTCTTTATCACGCAAACTGAGACTCTTATGAGAATGAAAGAGAACACTTTTAATAATTACTCTAGGATAACGGGTGTCAACTAGGAATGTCCTCGGTAAACCAGGACACATGGCCACACTATCATTAGTGCTTTTTTGGGTTATGGCGGTTGTTGACTCCTGCCATTCTGGGCCATACTTCCCATCTGCCTGAATCCCACCTCCCTTTATCTCACATTTTCTCTTTCAGCATTTTTCATATGGACCTCTGTACCCTCCCCCATTTATTGGATAACTATTTAATGAGCATGTCCTATGACCTATGTCAGATATGATTCTAGTGACTGGAGATACAGGCTCAGCCCTCGACTGCTACATGCTTATTTCTTACCAGAGATGGGGGCACACATAGATGAACTAATTATATATTTACATATTTAATAACAATTTTGAAGAGTGCTGCAAAGGTGAAACACACATTCCCTCAGAGCATGTAATCTGTCCCACGAGGAGGTCCGAGAAAGCTCTTTCTTTACAGCTGCCATCTAAAGAAAATTCTAGGGAATATGTTTACGGTCCCTAATCTCTATCAATTGTTAACATAACACTGTTTTTTCTGCCATCACCTTCTTCTGCCTCCCCTCTTATGTTATTACTGTTATTTCTCAAACTTTCAGTCTTCTGTTTCTTCTTTGTCTAATTATAGTGTATAGGAGGACATGAGATTTACTACACTGAACTCAACTTCTGCCTGTTTAAGACAAGGTATGCAAAATTAAATTAATCTATGCTCCAATTTCATGAAGAATTCACAGATGTGCAATATAATGCAGGAAAAGATACCTGTGCTACAAGTGGACAAGTTTGTCAAGGAGGAGTCTAAAAAGCTCATCTTAGTTAATGCGTCATTAACTTGGTTCCCTTCAGTTCTTTGCTTGATCTCTCATGCCTCTTGTTGACCTTTCCCTTAAAGGTCAGCATTCCCTAAGTTTCTGTTCTTAGCCCTCTTCTATTTTTTTTTTTCCCTTGGAAAACTCTTCTACTTCCCTGGCTTAAGCCCCCTGTCTCCTGTCCAGGTTCCAGCCCAACCCATTTTGCCTCCGCACTACAGCAGACGTGGTCTTTCTAAACAGCGTATGTTATTGTGCTAAGCCCTTTCTTCAAACTCTTCCCTGGCTTGCTGCTGTTCTTTAACTAAAATCCAAGCTTTTTATGTGGATTGGCACTCCCTGCATAGTCTGGCCTCTGTTTTTTTCTCTCTAGACTCACTTACCACGTCCCACCTTGCACTCCCTGTTCTAGACCTGAAAGATCCCAGGCTGTGTCTTAACTCTAAGACATTGCACAGGCTTCTTCTGACTTGTCTTATTCCTCTCCTAACTGACTTTCATTCATCCCTTGGGTCTCAGCCTCTTAGGAGCTTTCCTGGATGACTGCATCTGAGTTAGGTGCCCTTACAATGTGCTCTCATGTCACCTGCCGTTCTTGTTATCTCAGCCCTGTTTTATTCTTGCCTTTTAAGTTGTCCACTTGACTGTGAACTATATAATTGCATGGAATGTATATACTACTAAAGAATGGGAAGACTGAACATGAGTAGGTGCTCAATCGTTTTTGGTTTTGTATAAGGGCCAGAAAAAGTAGTTTTAAAAAAAAAGTACTTTGGTATTAGAGATAGGAAGTCCACAGAGAAAAGAGTATTAGATGTGTCCAGGGACTGGAAAATGCAAGACAAATGTAGTTATTAAATCATTCTGAATGAAACGTAAGTTCATATAGGAAAATAATGGGAGCCAAGGCTTGAACTGCTAAGGCCTTGAATGCCAGACATTTGACATTTATTGCCAACACTTGCTGCACATTAGGTTCACCTGGGGAGCTTTTATAAAAACACCAATACCTGGACTCCACCCCCAGAGAGACTAATTTAAGTCGTCAAGGGAGAGACTCAGGCACAAGAATTTTTAAAAAGCTCTCTGCATGAAGCAGCTAGAGATGAGAACCATAGCTCTAGTAGGCATTAGAAACATTTCAAGTTTTTGAGCATAATCTGGCATGTATTAAATTTGCAATAAAAATGTGTCAAATGAATGTTGGTGCTATACACACCAGATCTCTTCATTATTGGTTATCAGGAATTTTTCATGTTATATAAAAACATGTTTATTCATTTAAAACTGCCACAGTGACCTTATTCCCCTTTGTTACATGTAATGTGCAACTATCCACAATATTGATTATCTTATGCTTTATATTTTATTCTTTCTTTCCTTGTGTGTAAACACAAGTGCCTTAAACATGACTTGAGCTATTTTTTCAGAATGTGCATCTTTTTCCTTGAATTTTTTTTTTTTTTTTTTTTTTTTTTTTTTTTTTTTGGTGGCTAGCTGGTATAGAGCTGGCTACTGTAGGGATCTGAACTCTTGACCTTGTTGTTACAAGGCAGCACTCTAAGCAGCTGAGCTAAACAGCCAGCTTCCTGAACATTTCTGTCTAAATATTTTAGGTAAAATTTACTGCTCCTAAGGATAGCCTAAAAGTCCTGGCAATGAAAGAAATAGAATGTGAGTATGTTCCAAGTGCCAACTTTTCAGATATCTTAATCAATTATTATGTGAGCTCGCTCTAGCTCTGTCCTAAATTGTAGAAACTGTTCTAGTCAAAGCACAGAGCATGATGAGAGAGTTCCATAACACTGTGCCTGTAAGAGGTGATTTGATGGTACCAGATTCATTTTCACTTCTGACAACCTTGGCTTGATCCCATATCACTAATAGAGGCTTTACTACACAATTCATGTATTCACTATACACTGTGAGGTTTCGTGATGTTCTTTTCTAAAATTATAAATGTATGTGCATGTTATTCTCAGAATTCCTTGCTGGTAGCAATTCTCTTTAAGATGCTCTAAAAAGTTTAGTCTAATATTTGAAGTGGAAGTAGCAATGTTATATACTAATCTTCTCAAATTTAATAATTCTCAACTCAATATACTGTACTTGACAGGCAGGCACAGAGATTATATATGAGATAATCACAAAATACTATTAAATGATAGTGGATGCAATTATTTCTTAGATTGAGAAAGTGCAATTATTGCACTATTGCAAGAATAGGTCAAAAAAAAAGAATTGTCATTATCCTATAAATTAATATAGTTCTAATCCCTGGTGAGGAAGAATTTTGTTTTTCTGAAGAATTCCAGTATTCATGCCTCTGTGAAGCATTTCCTAGTAACTGATTCTTTTGTTAGGGGCCAGGAAGTAATTTTTTCCTAAATGAAAAGGAAATTGGTAATACCTTAATTGGTAATAACAATTAATATTGGGGGAATAGTAAGATTTAAAACTCCCATATTCTCATCAGACACCATGTTTTTCCTGATGTCTATGCTCTATATTTTGGTTATAATTTTTCCAAAACATCCAGTAAAAAAGAAAAAATGCAATGGGAAACTCAGATCCCACAGTCCAGCCCTTAATAAATAATGAAACAACAATCACGTATTATGCTAGCACTGCAACAGAAAGCCCAGAGCTGGAGTTCATTGAAAAATTCTCTTAATTTAAGAATCATAGTTGTTCCACACAATCATAAGTAAAAGCAATTATTATAAATGCTGGGGGGAAGAATAAAAGTATTTTTGAAAAAATATTTTCTAATCTAATTAAAGATGAAAGAAAACTTTTTCCCATTCTAATGTATGATTGCATATAGTTGTTTGTGACTGGTGAATAATGTCTAAAGGGGTTGCTCAAGGTTACAGGAAAAACCCTAAGGAATTCTTGCAGCAACATCCTGAAATAAGAGCTCTCACATAATAGGTTCACTGTGGTTTCCTTAGTGAAATGAGCCTTCTGTGAAGAACATGCAGTTTTTAACTGTGCAAGATCAGGAGGAGAACTGACTCATGCACTGGAATGCTTTTAGCTTTAGTCTACCCCTCTGCTTAAGGAAGAGAGTTATGAGATTTGCTTAATTTGATCATTTTCCTCCTTTCTTTGGTAATCTCCCTCCTGTATTATAAGATATACGATGCCTTCACCCTTTGAATGAAGAGTAAAATGAATTTTCCATGTGCTCTATATTGTAGATGCAAAGTCAAAAATTTACATAAATGTTCTGAATGTATAGCATATACAACTAAGAGTTGAAAGAAGACAAAATATTTTCATCATGAAGAATCTATGTTCAGTGAGAATTAGAATTCAGTTGTGTGGCGGTGGGGGATGGGGAGATTAGTACTATGGCCTTGGATCCAGAAGTCAGGCATTTACCTGAAATTTCCTCTATAGTCCTGACCTTGTTATCTTCGTCATTTAACCTCTTTACCATGTTTTTTATTTTAATTAAGAATAAGAATATTTTCATGTGCTAAATAAGAGTCTTAACAAAGGAAGGCAATTTTTCTTAAAATAGGTTATGGATGTAGTATTATAATAGTGGAAATCCTAGTGGGATTTTCTTGAATTCATAAGCATCCAGAACAATAAAAAAGCAAAAAACCAAAGAAATTTTTGAAAAAGAAGAACTCTGGGGGATTTGCTCTACTTGTTATTAAAAATGTAATATGGAGCTACAATAACAAGGCAGAGTGGCCCAGGCTCAAGAATCAAAAGGCAAATCAAAGAAATAACAATGAAAATCTAGAAACAAATCTTAATGGTAAACATTTTCTACATGACAAGAGTACCATTACAAATAAAAATAGGCAAACAAAAACTAAACAAATGAAATGAATTTATTTAATTTAATAAAAACACAATTTAAAAATAAAATTACAAGGAAAAAAATTTAATAAATGGCACTGTGACAGTGGGTTAAATAAACTAGACCCTAAGATTAGAATTAAATAAATTTCAGATAAATTAAAAATTAATGTCGAAAAATAAAACCAAAAAAAGAAACAATGTATATAAATAGTAATCTGATCCTAGATTTTAGAAAAACTAATCATGAAGGGAGGAAAAAAAAATCAGTATATTTGAGTGCATAAAAAGCACAAAGTGTGATATATCGAAACCCATCATAAGCAAAAATTACAGGTATGTCATTAAATAAAGCTCATGCCAATCAGTAAGTTTGCCAATAGGAAAATGCACCAAGTGCTTGTAAGTAGAAGTCTCAAGCAAGGAATATATATGTGACTAATAATTATGATAAAACATGTTTGCCCTCACTACCAAATAAGGATGTATGGAATTAAAATGAGATGCTGCTTTGACTCTTGGATTGGGGGGGTGGGGGGGTACAGTGAGATTTCACACATCCCCTACCCCACCCTGTAGCCCATCCCTTTACTAGAGGAGCTTGCTTACCCCACCTCCCTGCTGAGACCCTAGTCTAAGAATGGCAGAACAAGGGCCGACCCCGTGGCTCACTCGGGAGAGTGCGGCGCTGGGAGCGCAGCAGCGCTCCGGCCGCGGGTGACGCCAAGCCAAGGGTTGCGATCCCCTTACCAGTCACAAAAAAAGACAAAAAAAAAAAGAAAAAAAAAGAATGGCAGAAGGACTCGTCAAGCAAAGGAGAGAGATAAGCAAAGTCCTACATTGTATGAACACATTTATTGCCGTGCTGATGTTTCACTGTGAGGTTGGGCCTGGAGGAGCTGTTTTTCTTGATTTCCTCCTCTTTTAGCAGTATTGTGACTATGCACGAGACCCCCCTTGACCCCAGGACTAGGTTGGAGAGAAAAAAGATAAAACTGAGATAGTGAGGAAGGGAAGAGAACTTCTAAGTTCCATCTGAGACAGTGGTCATTTAGAGGGAAAGTGAAGTGGTGCTTAGTATTAGTCTATGGATCACATGTGTGTTAGGTGGTCTAGTCCAGAGATTTTCTTTCAGTAATGGACTCATAAAGTGTAGGCACGGGCCTTAGATGTCACATTAAAAAATTTAGCTCTCAATTTAAGTGTGATGACTGACATTTTCAAGTCACATTTTGAGTCAAAAGGATTCCTATTATATTGTGGAACATGCTTTGTAGGGTGGCAGGAGTACACATAAGAAAACTAGTGAGAAGACCGAAGCAGTCTAGAGAAGAAACAATGGGGCCCGGACTAGATTGTGGCAGGCATGGGAAGAGAGGTGAACAGTTTTGAGGAACACGTTTTGGACAAGGTGCTGATAGCTCCTGCATGTAGGAAGGTGCAAGGAGAGAATTTCAGAATGACCCCTGGGTTATTGACCTAAGCAGATGGACTCATATGGGCCCCTTTTATGAGATGGAGGACACTTGGAGGAGGGTTTCAGCAAGGACATGTGGGGCAGGGGAGAGAAGTCAGTTGTTGCTCTGGCCTCATTGGCTTTGAGATGCCTACTAGACTTTGAAGTACCTGAAGTCAAGGGAGAAGTTTCATATGTGAGCTTATATCTGGAACTCAGTAAAAAGGTCAGAACTGGAGGTGTAAATTCGGAAACCATCTCCACACAAATGCTATCTTTCCTAAGGAAATAATCAGAAATTCAGAGTCTCAAAGGTTAAAATAAAAGAACACAATATGTATATGCTAAATGACTGAATGAGAAAGACATAGGGACATAGTAAGTCAACGCATTAACACTGGTTTGCTATGGCTAGTGTAATTATAAATGATTTAAATATTCTAATATTTTGCCCTTTAGAAATTTACTACAACAAATTATTCTTAAAATTAGGAGAAAACAATCTCATTTTAAAAGAAATATTAAAAGACTAGATTTATTAATGATAACATATCTAATATAAGCAGCTGAGAATTATATCTATCCACTGATTATTTTAACTATTTCTTTGGCCTGAAGAGCTTGCAGTTAGGTAAGTATACTATTTTTTATTTTGCTTTCCCATTATTAAAATAATACATGCATGTTATAAACAAATTAAAAAATGCAAAGGAATAAATGGAAATAATTTATGTATCACTGGATATTTAGTTTTATTGATTCTATTTTATTTACTTTTTGTGACATACTTCTATCTTTTTATATCTTATTATAAAAACTATGTTACTAGTCTCATAATGGGGCATTTTTATGAGGTCAAAAAAGGTTCACTGCTTCATACTTCTTCACATCTTGTGATAGTGATCTATAATGTTTAGCCTCTATGATATTGCTACAGTCTAGTGTTTTACTGGAATTTTCTGTTTTCACTTCCATGGCATAAAACTGCAACCTTAAATTTATGGCAATATTTACACAAATGACAGCTGTTAAAACTACAGTAATTGAAACACATAAGGAACAGTTACTAGGCAAATGTGTGTATACACACGTGCACATACACACTTACTTTGATGTAAGTTATTTATTGTAAAGTCAAACTCGTTTTGCCTGGTGGTATAAAAAGGACATATGTGTTGATATTCATGTAACAAAGTTACCCAACTTTGTGACCCATTCACGCATTTCTTTATTCATAACAATATTCACTGAAAAGTTTAGGAAGAACCTACTGTGTGCCCAGCAGTGAGCCAAACACAGCACAGTCAGGGAGAAGGACACATAAATGGGAAAACAGCATTGCCACATGGTGAGAACTGTTGAAAGGATATAATCAAAACACTTTGGACTCACACAGGGAAATAGAAGAAGGTGACCCTTGGGCTGGGTATTAGAGAACGAGTGAGCATTACCAGGCAGATGAAATAGCATTTGCACCTTCATAGAGCTATGAAAGGAGGAAGAATGATTGAAGCAGGAAATAAAGCTCGAAAAGGAGGTTTGGATCAGCTTGGGATGGGTCTTGAGTGCCACGCTAATTTGGATTACATATTGCAGGTCATGAGAAGTCAACAGAGATTTCTTTGCATTGGAGGCTGTCAGGATCAGTTCGTGCTCGGAAGATCATTCTACGGCAATGTGAGGATGGATTATACTGAGAAGAAACTGGTGACAGGAGCAGTAGTGAGGGGCTGAGTTCAATGCAAGAGACAAGGAGGGCTGAAAATGCCAGCACTCTGAGGATGGAGAGGAGTAAGGTGATTTGATCAGCAAAGATGACAATATTTCATGATTGATTAAAGGGAGAACAGGATGAAGAAGAAAGAAGATAGTAAAATTTTTGAAAGAAAGTTGGGTGTGAAAATCAGAGAGATTGAGAAGTAATTTGAGGAAAGGTTAGAATCGAACAACATTTTTTTAAGGACAAGTGAGATTTGAGCATAAAGAGACAGATATCAGGGGAAAAAACTTTTCTAAATCGAGATCAATGTGCTTGAAATAAGGTTTAAATTTTTCCTGGGTTGGGGTGGGAGGAAAAGGGGCTGGTAGGAGGTCTACTTTCATCTAAACAGGTGCCCTGGAATAAAGGGAAATGGGAATTTGAAGACCATCAGAAGAAAGATGCCTGGCACAATGAGATTAAGAACCCTGACCAACCTTCTCACCTTCCAGACCACTAAGAGAGTTATTTCAAGATGAGCAGAGAACTCACCCTGAGACAGAAGAATGGGGCGAGGCACCCCAGCTTTGCAGTAAAATGGTGCTTGATGTTGCCAAAGGAAACAGGTGTTTATAAATTTAACACTTTTCTCCTACTGTACACTTTCCAAATAGTGTCATCACTTTACAATGACATATGGACCATACATGGAACCACTGAAATAAGAATAAAGTCTGTGTTCTGGTCCTGGCTCCATGACTTTCTACAAATATGACTTTGGGCAAATCACCTAACTCTTGCTTTTGTGAACTTAACTCTCATCATACATAAAATGGTGCTATTAATATGTTTTCTACAAACCCCTTTGGGTTTTGTGAGGAATCAATGAAAATGCTAAGGAAAGGGCATGGAGAATTGTAAGTCACTATTCAATTGCAAGGCATTCATGTGGTTATTGTCATAATTATTGCTATATTCACTCAGCTAAGACCAAAGTATGCAAAAAATCTGAGAAAACTTGATTACTGCCAATAGGTGTTTTTGACTTAGTGGCACATGAAATCTTCAACTTGTGTCATTAAGTTTCACCAATCCCAAGGCATACACTGAGAATCATAATAAAAATCAGCAAGGTGAGTCTTTAGGTATGATTCTTGTCCATTCCCCTCTGGTTCTTTCTACTCATCCATCCCTAACTCCTAACTTGATCCTAGCCGCCAGGCCCAAATTGCAAAGTACAAGATTTCAGGGAAGCATTCTTCAGATTGTGCATTCTGCTTTTATGCTTTCTGCATAAAGAAAGGGAAAGAGAAAAAAGCAGGGTGGATCTCACATTCATATACCACTTCCTCCCGACAATTTCCTCAGTACAACCTCAGAAGCCCTATGTGAACTAACCCTGCTCCCTCCACACGCTCAGCTCCAGCCACATGCTTCAAAGATCACCTCCTCAGAGACACCCTCCCTGACTACAACACGTGAATTGACAAAACATGTCCAATCTTTTTCTATTGTTCTTGGCCTGCTTCACAACACTTGGCCACCAGCAGACATTGATACTTATTTGTTTAAATATGCTTATTTGTTTCTTATCTGTCCCCCCTCACATCCATGTAAGCTCCACAAGAATCAGCCTTGGTCTCTACCACTGTAACCCTGTGCCTGCTACGGGGATGGCATTCAGTAAATAATGGTTGAACAAAAGAATGAAGTATCTGTAAATGGATGCATTGGGAAATGTCATCTCAAATGTCCTGTGTCCTCAGAAGGATTTTGAAAAGTTAAAAGTATAAAGTAGTATGAGGACTATCACTGCAGATTAAAAGCAAGCGAGAAGGAATGCACGATTCAGGCACTTGATGGGCTTTGACATGAGAGAGAAGAGAATCAGGGCAGAGCAAGGTTAGGCAGCACAGGAGGTTCCAAAAGGGGGACCAACTCATTTTGGGAGACCCAGGAATTTCCAGTTTTAAGACACAAAATTCCTCATCCCTCCTGTAACACCCCAGCCCCAGGCAAACCAGGATTGTTGGTCTCCCTGGATTTTAGAGTCAGATGCCCCCAAGGATTTGAATTCCCCATTCACATTTATTAGAAGTGTGACCTTGGGCAAGACACACTGTCTGATTTTCCTTTCTCATTTGTAATTGGGGATGGAAATACCTGGATCAAAGTTTATAGGGATTGTTTTTAAAAGACTATCTGTAAAACACTTAACTCATTGCCTGTACATAACAAGCACTGGATGAATAGCCAGTGGTATTATTAAAGTGTCTGGCTGATAATTGGCACTCACTAAATGGCAGCTTAAAGACCACAGTGGCTTCTAATTCCTGAGTGTTTTTTTGTGATACAGATCATGACTTTTCATAATTGAATTATACTATGTTGAAAGGTGGAATACAGAAGCTTTCATAGTAAAATTTTGATACTGCATTTGCCTTTCTGTACTCAAAGTATTTGTCATGATTTCCTTATCTAAAAGAAAAGCATTTTTGTTTTCATAGTTTTCATTATTATCAAAAAAGCTATGGTAGTGTGGTAAAAAAATAAAGAGTAAAACCTTTAGGAACATTTATGAAGTTTTACATATTTTAAAACATTACATAAATATTTTTTACTTGCCAGTATCAATAATTTATTCAAAGTCCTTCAAATAAGGTTGGTATAGGCTGGGAATACTATACTTTAGGAAAGCATAATTCCTCTCATCAACAAAAATAAATGTTCCAACTAGTTTTACGAAATAAAAGCCTTTAAAATAATCACGTGGAGTTGATTTGAAAAAACGTTCTCTTGTCTGTTTCTGTTAATGCCCACATGAGTTTTACTAGTTGCAACTGAAATCACAAAAACCAGGGCTTGATGTTTAGTTGGCAAGAGGCCAGGATAATGAAATTAATAACATATGCTGAAGAACCCATTTGTAACAATTTTTCCATTAAAAAAAAAAATGAGGCAGCTCAAAGCTACTGACATGGTTTTCTCCCCCTGCCCCCACCCCTTTATTTTCTTTTGCCTTTAATATGTCTCAGTGTTGAAGCTGATAGCTCTCAGTTGCTCTCACAATTCACGTGACTTTGACATGGAAGCAGTCCTGTAGCTGTTAGGCAGAAAGTTTTTTGTTATTGTTTTTGTGAGTTTTTCTTTTTTTTTAGGTCAATGTAAAATTCCGGGAGTCTCTGCCAGCCAGCGATACTCCCCAGTTCAAAGCTGAGCCCTGTGCTAGGGACCGTTTTTAAGAGGCGGTCTCCATTGGATCGGCTGGTGTCACCTGTCAGTGACTTCACATGGAATTCCTCTGCGTGTAACTCCCAAATCACAAAGGCCATGCCCAAAGGCACATGCACCTCATCTGGAGGAGAGCCCTCTGAAGCTTTCTCTTAGAATTTCTTCACCCTCACTTTATGCACGTCGTTAGCAAGACTGGTAATCTAATTGTAAAACATAAGAAATTAGAGGCAGCAAGTTAGGAGGAAAGGAACAAGTAAATGATAACAGCAAAAAGAACTGACAGCTAGGCAGGAGGTGGGGAGATGCTAAAACCAGGCACAGGAAAAATATAGTACACTCTTATTACCAGGTGAACAACTTTTACCAACTCAATAATTTTGGGGTGCATCGCAGGGTTTTGAGAAGTGGGAAGCTTTAATTACTGGTGTATATTGATAGCTGCAGATATAGGTAGCCTGAGTCATAAAAAAAGGTCAGGTTCCATGTTCACCACAAAAGAACATGGGCAAGACTGTCATGCATTTTGTCACAGTTGTTCAAATAAAGATTAAGTTAAATAGAGACATACATGTATGTCTTCAGAACAACTCATATACTATAAATATGTTGTGTGATTCTCTATGCATAGAACATGCTCAGAAGGATACACACCAGTAACGCATCTCCTTGAACAGTGAACTAGAGAGTGAAAAGAAAAGAGACTGAAGGCATGTGGCCTCGAAGACCAGACAGCACAGGGCACAGCTGAGGGGATGCTGGGAGGCCAGTGGCAGGAAGCAGGGGAGCGCTGGGGAATGAGGAGATAGAGGGAAATAAGCACTTTGCCAAAGGCATGACAGGGAGAGATTGAAGACAATTTGCAGTGAAATTAAAATGTTAGAGAAGTCAGAGTCATCCCCACAGTTTGTTCCACTTAAGGTCTCCCGAATGAACACAGAGACTGCAAAGAGCCGCCCACTGTGTACCTGTGGGTTTAACCCTGCTCTACCTGCTACTCTTCTCTGTGCCCATCTCCCTCTGCTACTACCTCTGTGCCCATCTCCCTCTGCTACTACCTCTGTGCCCATCTCCCTCTGCACTAGGGCCCTTGAAGGCAGCACCAAGTCAGTGCAAGGCATAGGCACATTTAACAAATGCTCCTTTAATAAATATATTTTTAGAAAGCATTGGTAACCTTTAAATGATGTACTTTGTAGCTCTGTCAAGTATCTTGCATACATACCACTGAATAGTGATCTCTAAAGTATGAGCTATTCTTTCTTCCTCTTTGGAATTCAGGAATTAACAATGACAAAATTCAACCAAAGATTCTTCCTAAAAAAAGAAGGCCACACCCTTTGATTTAAGAGTCTTATGTGTCCATCACTCTATTTGAAAGATAGGAAGGATGGAAACAAACTGGTCTCAAAGGCATGCCGTTTTCTTGAAGGTTCTCCCTACACTCCGCTGACTTCTGTGAGCTTATATGACTGTGTTGGGTGGGTGGCAGTGGAGGGAGAAATGATATTTAGTTGATGGTTGTCATGATATTGAGTGGTCGACCTGCAATTATCTCTAATTCAGAGAGAAAAATATGCATTTGAGCCCTACAGCACAAATTAAAAACAGCACCTCATGAGTGCTGTCTATCATAGTGATAGAAGACTACACATCACAGAGAAAATCTTTTGGAGAGCATATGAAAGCTTTACTGAGGACACATGGCTGATTTCAGCAAGAAAGGGGGCATGATAGGAAAAAGGAAATCACAGCTGTGTGTGTGAATATAGGGAAGGAAGAGCACAGAGAGGCTGAACAGCATTAAAGTCAGGGAATGGGGCATTCAGAATTAGTTAAGGGAGAAACTGGGAGTGTGAGGAATAATGTAGCACTGCGCAGACAGGTTACAGGCACTGAATGCCACATTACGTAACTGAAAGAAAATACTGTAACAAGCAGGGAAATAAGCAGTGCATCATGCAACAAAATGCAAAAGGAAAGAATGATCTGTGGCACAGGCCTTGGTGTACTAGGGCTATAAAACTCATTTCTTAAAGATTTCCATAAGGTCCTTAAAGATCATAAGAGAAAAATAAAACCTGATGACTAAGTAAATTTTAAAGCTGTTGGGGAAGAAAAGGGACATTTACTGTTAACTGGGACGTGATTGTATTAAGAATGCAAGAATGATAGCCTGAGATAATAAACCAATATGGAATTAAATTAAAGATACTTACAAATCAGAATAAATCTGGAAACAGTAAAGATAAGGGAAAAGCCCTTTTTTTTTTTCTACCAGTTCTATTGAAAAGAAATCTATGGCAACCAAAGCAAAATCAATGTAGGAAGAAGGGATATTGGAGAAAGGAAATAGCATCAATGATGGCCAAAGACAAAAAAAGCTACCTTCCCATATTTTTGTGTTTAATACTGACAAGTACAACATGATGTGCCAGGCACTCTTCACATTACCTTTACAAATGCGAAATCATGAAAGCCACCAACAGCCTATTAGACAGTCATCCTGTAGTTATTGTTCCCAGATGAAATGGATGAATGAGGAAACTGAAACCCCACGAGTTTAAGTATCTTTTTCAAAATAACCAGTTAGTAAGTGGCAGAGCAGGTTTGAACCCAGCGTTCATGCTTTTAACCTGTATGTTATATTTACTAGTTCGGCCTTCAGCCACAACACCCAGCACAGCCTGGAAGACTAAAATGTTTTTCTCATTCAAACACATATGACATCACGATCCCTACTATATAGTAGAGCTAACCTCCTCCAGTGATCACCTAATTATTAAATTACCCTTACTTAAAAATCTCTTATTTCCTTCACTCATAAAGCAAGCATTTATTGACTATATTCTCTCCACAGATATATTTGGCTCTATGAAGAAAACAAAAATTACAGATTATAGCCTGCTATTTTCTGAATGTTTGTGTTTCCTCCAAATTCATGTGCTGATACCTAATCACCAATGAGATGATTTTAGGAGATTGGGTCTTTGAGAGGTGATTAGTCATGAGGGTGGAGCTCTCATGAATGTTATTAATGACCTTATAAAAGAGGCCTCGGAGAATAGCCTTCCCTTCCACCATATGAGAGCAGCCACAGGTTACCATCGATGAACAGGAAAGCGAGCCCTCACCAGACATGAAATCTGCCAGAGCCTTGATCTTGGACTTCCCCAGCCTCCAGAACTGGGAGAACTGAATTTCTGTTGCTTATAAGCCACCAAGTCTATGGTATTTTGTTACAGCGGCCCAGATGTACTGAGACATAGTCCCTGCTTTCAAGGACCATGTGCTAATTGGAGTAGGCTAATAGCTGTAACAAACAATCCCAACATTTCAGTGGCTTCTTACAATAAAATGTTACTCTTCCCACACGGTGAGGCTTGCATGGGGGACGGAGGCAGAAATAGAGAGGCTGTTCTCTGCAATCAGACACACACACTTTCTCCATCGCGGGCTCTGCTCTCCTCCAGAAGTCCGCTCTATCCGGCGGGTTAGGGGGTCAGCGAGGAAAGAGACGAGAATGACCTCTGCGGGGCCTGTCAGGCCAGGTGAGAGAGGCGCAGGTGTCTTCCGCTCCCGTTCCATTGGCAGCTCCCAGGCGCACGGCCACACCTGACCGGAAGGTGGCGCCCGGGACGAAGAGCCAAGGAACCTCTGCCACAGTCTAAAGTCAGGAAAAGACTCTGCTGGCTTTCACTTTTGCTACCAACCGCTGTATCAGTCCCCATTTAGCCTGCAAAATAGAACCTGCTCTAAGATGTTCCAGTGGGGAGGGGTTTAGTGCAGGGGATCAGACACTGACAAACCGGTTGTAAGTGCGGCGTGCGCAGAAGTCAAGGACGCTGCTGCTACCGCACGAGACATGGAGGTCAGTAATCTCAGGGAGCCTCACTTCCCGCAGTCCTGAAATAGGTGATTTCCAGGAAGAGCTGGCAAAATCACCACATCTGTCCTCTGCCGAGGCCCACATACCTTCCTGCCATCACGAGAGCAGGGGCAGCCCTTCCTTTCTCCTGCCACGCAGCGGGACATCTGGGACACGTGGTGCTCAGACCTCCAGCTCTGCAGTGGATTCCTCTGCTAAGAAAGCGGTGGAGGCCCTTCCGAGGCGTCGGTAGATGAGCCAGCCCGGGGGAGGCAGTTTTGTTGTCTTTATAGGAGTTTTACTTTGGAAACTAGAAATGAAAAATCCTGTGTATTAGAATCCTGTGTATTACAACTATGTTCAGTAAATCATCCATATTTGTTAACCTCCCTTTTATGTTTCAGAGACAGTTTTAAGAGTATAATATTAGGGAAGTTAATGTAGCACATTTGTATTTGAGAAATTGTGCTTAATTGTGGATTAAGATCGATTTGTTTCCTAAGAGGTTCTGAGGAGAATAAATAAATAAATATAACAACCATTAGATTCAGCACAGACACAATCTACCGAGCATTAAATTGATGAGCAGTAAACAATCAATAAAATAAATCAGTATTACCACTAACCCTTACCATTATCGGCAACAGTGGCCTCAGTCCTGTCTCTGATTTTCATGACACTTTCACAGGGAAAGGTCAGTCTTACGGTACACTCGATCTTATTGGTGATTTTGCGTGTAGGGGCCGCATTGGACCTGCTCAGTACAATGAGGGATGTATGTATGTATGTATGTATGTATGTATGTATGTATGTATGTATTGGTTTATACTTTGCTGGAATTCTTTGGTTGTTGTTATTTTAGCCTATAGCTTCAATTTTAATAGTTATCGATAACTGCTGCTTTATTACTCTACTAAAATAATACTTAGGTAGGTGTTATATACTTAATATAACACTTAAAATATTTGTGCTTATACTATATATAATAATACTTAGCATCGGCGTTCACGTAGGAAGTACAAAAGTGAAGAAAGTACAGTGGCAGATCACTATATTTAAAGATAACAAGTGGAGTCTAGGGCAGTTCATAAATGTAACCTCTCTGTGTCTGCCTATAGACATGGTAGTTGTGCAAAATCAATGTTGCAAGCTTGGACATATGGCTCTGTAGTTACTAATCGAGTTTGATAGTCCTAGACATCAATAGGTACAATCTCTGAGAATGCTTGTCTCTGCTGCAGCTTCTACGGGGCTAAAGGCAGAATGTAAGCATTTTGCTTTTATCATGAATGATGAGTACATGTTTGCTAATATTTACTAAAAGAGTAATAATAACACTTGTATAGTATTACTTATCCGACACTGTGTAGGAACTATTATTACCCACATTTTACAGATGTACTAACTTCAGACACAAATAAGGGAATTTGCCCAAAGGTACAGGTGGAAGCAGTTTGGAAGCAGGTTTCAAAGTCCAAGTTTTAACGACTGTAGCAATATAGGGCTCACAGCTGTAGGTATTATTTTGACTGCCTCAGTGCACACAAATAATCTGCCCATATGTCCAGACACCACTCATACTGAAGAAGGTTTTATGAGATGAATCCAGCCACTCATCTATTTTTACAATCCTGAGTTAAGGGAGTAAATCATTCCTTCCTGTGAATGATTCCCATCTTCTTTGGAAATGAGTAGCTTCCTATTACAATTATGGTGCACGCAGGAGTAGGAAATATGGGAGACGACCATTAATAAGACTTTTTCTAGGAATTTTTGGCTATTAAAATGGGAAATCAACACAACATAATTAATTAGCACATACATATGAAAAATTGCCTTAGGGTTAGGGTAGTTCTAGGCCATCAATATTTGATTTCATTGCAACTGAATCTATCCAGCTATCCATCTTTATATCTATATTTCAATGCAAATCTATCTATCTAATATGCCAATTATACAATTATATGACACTGTTTTTAGTAGCGATGAATTAAAATCAATATGAATGCATATCGGTAGTGTACTGGTTAAAAAGTTTATATACTTATAATGTGAAATTGAAAAAAGAAGCCCTCCATAAATTAATGGAAAGATATTAAAATATAAAGTTAAGATAAAAAACAAAGTTTAGAGAAATACACTATAAAAAGGGTCAGAAAAAAGAGAAGCTGTAACTGCTTACACAAGCATAAAACCGCTTTGGAAGGATTAATGACAAAATAACAGAGATTGCCTGTTGGGGCAATGGGAACAGAGCAGATAGGGAGCAGGATGGGAGAAAGACTTCACTGTTTGCCACTGCATCCTTTTTAATGTCTGAAGCATGGAAATATGTACCCTATTTTGAAAATTGATTAAAAAATTAAAAGAAGCATTTGTAGAATACTCGGGTAGGGACTACTAAATCTAGGCATTAAGGGCAGAGGGATAAAAAGGATAGGGCTCTCATATATATTTTTTATTTGGGTAAACAAAACGTGCACCACTTAGCATGTACTTAGTAAGCAATATACAAGTGAACACAAATTAGGACAAGACAAAATGCAGCCATAAGTGCTGAGGGCATGCAGAATAATGGCATGTGGAGTATTTGCTGAGTATAATCAGAGATGTCTTCCTAGGAAATTGAATTGCAGGCCTTGGTTTGAGAGAAAAGAGATATGGTGTCATAAATAGTGTGGCCTTGCACATGCGGCATTCTGGAAACTGCCTTCAGGTCTGCAGAATTAAACTAAACTCTTTAAAGTCACTGAGTGCAGTTGAGGAGCTGGCTGGTGCTTTGAGAGGGTGAAAATAATGGTAGCTTGAGTCTTGTATCACAACACCAAGAGAGAGGGGCCATGTTCATCTTACTCAGGTTGGAATTGAGCTTGGTCTTGGTCTATATTAATTTTCCACTCTGCTATCTTACTGAATTTTATTATTGTTGCTCATACTTTTTAATTAATTCTCTTAGGTGTTTTAGGTGCATATTTATATCATTTACAAAAAGTAATAACTTTACTCCTTTGTTTCCAATTTTACTTCTCCAATTTCTTCTCTGTTTTAATTGAATTGGGGGGCACCTCCAATATGATTTTTAAATAATAGTAGTGATAGTGGCATCCTTTTTTCTAATTTAGAAGGGATCAACCAGCTGTTTCCTGAGATAAGATATACTTTATTATGGTGAGGAGCAATTAATTAAGTGTTAAGCACTTAAATGTTTTTTAAAATAAGGATGGATGTTGAATTGTGTTAAATGCCTTTTCAGCATCTATGGAAGTGATCCTTTTTTCTTTTCTTTTAGACCTATGAAAACAATGGATTATACTAATCTATTATATTAATAGATTTGCTAATATTGAACTATCCTTGCATTTCTGGAATTATCTCAACTAGATTATAGTGTTCTATTATTTTAGAGTGCTGATGTATTCTCTCTGTCACTATTTTGTCCAAGAGTTTTGTGTTAATATTCTTAACTAAAAATTTCACATAGTTTTCTGTCAGGGGCTGGGGAGGATAGACTTTAAGGTGGTCCCCTGCCATTGTATAATCAACTTTCCTTGAGGGTGGGTTGGGTCCATGATTTACTTTGTGACCAGTAGAATATGGCAAAGGTGATGTGATATAACTCTCATATTTACACTACATTATATATATATATATATATCTCCACCTTGCTAGCAAACTTGTTCTAAAAGCCCTCTTTCTATTGGTGGCTCTGAAAAAGTAAACTGCCGTGAATTCTATACTACAGAGTCATAAGGACAATCTTTATTAGACTTTAGTATCAAGGTAATGGCTTCTCTGTATTTTCTGAAAAAGACTTCTTTATTTATACTCTAAAACTGCTTAAATAACATTAACTTCCAAAAGTTTGATGGAAACCGTCTGTTAGCTTATTTTTCTCCTGGTGCTTTTTTGAGAGGAAGTTCTTTGACAGTTCTTTATTTCTTCTATGTAATTTAGCCTACTTTGATTTTTCTATTTCTTTTGGAGACAGTTTTGGTAAACTGTATTTTCTAGTAAAAATACTCTTTTCATTCTGATTTTTTAATTTATTGATATAGAATTGGGCAAAAATCATCTCTTATAATTCTCTTAATTTCTTCTATTTCTGAATTTTTTAAAAAATTAGTTCAGTGAGTGATTCAATCAATTGTTTTTCAAAAAGGCAGCTTTTGGATTTATTTATAGATTTCATTTATTTATTCGTTGATTTATTTATTTTCCTCTTAATGCCATCTTTATTATTCCTTTCTCATATTTACTTGTTTCTTTTCTAACCTTTTAAGACATGCCTAATTCCACTTGTTTCATTTTTTCTGTTTGTTATAAAATATTTAAGACTACATTTTTTTTTCCTCTGAACACTGTGTTGGCTATATCTCATAAATTCTAATGTGAAGTGTTTTATCTTCATTTTTTACACAGTTTATAACTTCAAATTAAATTTTCCCATTGAGAAAATCAGTGTTAAGAACTTTCTACAGATGCTCTTTGGCTTATGATGGGGTTACATCACAACAGACCCATTGCAAGTTGAAAATATTGTAAGTCAAAAATGGGAATTTTGTAGACATGATGGGATGTGAAAACACAAAATACAATTCCAAACAATGCTAGCAACACAGGACACTATGTATTTGGTTTACCTTAATGATTGTGTGGCAGACTGAGAGCTGAGGCTCACTGATAGAGTACCATACCAGCATCATGACAGAGTATGGTACCACACATTGCTAGCCTGGGAAAAAGATCAAAATTCAAAGTATTTTTTCTACTATTAAAAGACAGCTTATAACTTTTGCAGCATCATAAAATCAGAAAATTGTTAAGTCTAACCAACATAAGTTAGGAGCCATCTTAAATTTCTAGGGAGAGAAGGTACTTTGTTCTTGCTTCTGTTAGTTTCTTGTTTTGCTGCATTATGATCAGAGGATGTTTTCTGTATTATTTTTACTTTTTGAAATATATTGAGATTTTCTCTATTGCCCAGTATGATTTATGTCTGTGAAAGGTCTATGAGCACCTGAAAACAAGATGTATTATCTATTTTCAGGGTTCAGTGCTTAATATATATTACTTGACCTCTAACATTCAATATTATTATGAAAATAAATGAGGGAAGACTGTTTTTTTCTCCCATATGAATTACTTGATATTTTTTCCTAGGTGTCCAAAAGATTCTTTATTTCTTAAATCTAGTAAATTTACTAAAAATGTATAGATATTGAATATCCATAACATATTATGTGCCCTTTATATTTAGACTCAAGGGTTTTTGTTTTGTTTTGTTTCTGTTTTATTTTAGGAATTTTTTTGAATTGTATCTTCAAATGTTTGCTCTAATTCCATTTTCTCTCTTACATAGACTCCAGTTATGCATATGGTGTGTCTCCTTTTACTATTTCCTATTGCTAACATTTTCTCTCTATTTTTTTTAACTATTTCAGTTGAATTTTGTTTATTTTTCTAATTTCTCTCCTCTGTGCCCATTTCTGTTTTTTCCCCAGTGTCTATTTACTTTTGATCTCCTTCTAATTCCTTTCTTATATTTTAATGCTTTTTAAATCACTTATGCTCCATCGCTTTCTAAGTTCTTGCTCTTCTGTTTTGTCATCTTCATTCGTAGTGGTGACTGCTACATTAACTTTAAAAAAAAAAGTATGGCAAAGTATTTGTCTAAAATTTAATCTGTCCCACTGCAACATTTTTTTCCTGAAAAGTGATTCTGTTAATAAATTTTCCTGCTCATTTTCTCCTTTAGCATGCATAGATGTATGATAATAAGCTTTTACGGTTTATTATTGTATGAATTGAGGATTTGTCGACTAGCTATGAGTTTCCTATAAGTGAGGATGGGTGAGGATAGTGTTCTAGGCTAGCTGGGTTTCGTTTTTGTTTTCCTCGTAACAAAGACCCTGCTTTATCCTCAGCTACTGCAAACCTAGGCTGTTCATGCGTATATCGGTTTCTGTATGATTCTTTTTGTAAACCTTTCTCCTCTTTTTTATTTTATTTTATTTTTTTGCAGCTGACCAGTATGATCTGAACCCTTGACCTTGGTGTTGTAACACCATGCTGCAACCAACTAAGCTATTGGCCAGCTCTCTTTTTCTGAATTAATCATTCTATTTAGTTGTGGGAGGGCTGGTGGCTTCCTCCTTCAACCAGTTCACTCCTGCTTCTGCATTTCCTTTTGAAAATATAATATCTTTTGACCCTCAGGTGTTAACCCACTGCTTCAGAAAGTGTATTTTGGCTATGATTTAGAAGTTTGCCACCACCATACCTCACCCTTCACTGTTCTCCACTCACTTCTGCGCAGCTCTTGCATAAACTCTACTATCCTCAGCAACCTTTAGAAATAAAATGTTGAACTTTCAGAAGGTGAGAACAGACCTATACTTACTTACTAGAGGTGGGAAATTGGGAGGGAGGGGGGATAGGGAATAATTAGGTAAGGGACACAAAAAGTAATTACGATTTGTATTAATAAACATGCTAATAATAATGATTTGGTGGTCACATACTTTACACAAATAATGATAGTCAAACTTGATACCCCATAAATATGTACAACTAATAATAAAAAAGAAATGTTATGGCTCTCAGTGTTGTTGAAAATGAAATTTATCCTTTTGTTTTTAATTTTGCTTGTTTTCTTTCTGAGAGTATCTAGGAATAAAGAAAAAGAATCCTGAGATGACATTGCCATGTCCATTCCAGAAGTCAATAAATTCTCCTTGAGTGACTCTGACCAGCAGCTTCTAGTAACGCTACACCACCCCTGCAGGGTAACTATGTATTTGCTGCATTGTGGCAAACATCTGGTTTTATTTTTTTGCTTTTTTCTGTCCTGTTTCCCCTCCCTCATACTGTGACTATGATGGGGCCATCAATTTCATTACAGTATTTCCTGGATACAAGGGTGGGCACATGATTTTATCCCTTTAGGTGAAATACTTAGCCCAGTTTAGGCACATGACCGAAGCAGCATCAATCAGAGCTCTTTGGGGAGATTATTACAGAGGGGGCAGGGGGAAGTAATCTTTCTTCTTTCCAGATTTCAAGCTATGCAAATCCCATAATCCTAGTATGGATTGTGGTTATCTTTTGCTTCATATGGGAAAAGGCTTGTCTAAGAATGAAGAGATAGAGGAGAGAGGACAATTACTGATGACATGGCGTGAGTGCCTAGATCCAACTATGCTTGAAACCAGAGTCTGGAATTGATTGTCATCTGAGCCAATAAATTTTACCTTTTGTTTGAGCTAATTTGAATTGGAGTTTTGTCTCTTACAACTCAATTTTCATGGTGGGCTCAAAGATCTTCAAGTTTTTCAGATTTATTATTGACTTAGAGGGTTTTTTTTCTAATATTTAAATCATTTTCCCATTATTTTGACCCACAAATGTGATATCTAAGAAGCTTTTTTTACTATTTTTAATTTAAATTATACTTTCATAAGTGTACAACTTTATCTTAAAATTTATTTTCTCTTATTACATCATTAAAAGTCATTCTTAGAATTATACAAGTTACATCAGTTTATTTAAAGGAAATTTACTAGGATAAGACTTCAAACATTGATGGGATTTTCTAAAGAATGTGAAATAATATTTTCACTACTTTGTGTTCCTTTAACGTGTTCCTTCAGATGTAGCTCTGATTTTCATAATGTATGTCCGATAGCTTGCTGCTTATTAAAATATAGCTAGGTAACAATTATTAATTTCAGAAAGAAGAACTTTTTATAACTTTGAATTCCTAGGAGGTAAACCTGCTTTTGGTAGCTATGCTATGCCAAACCAGTGATTATTTTCCTGTGATGCTAGAGCCAGAAGGAAATATTTGCAACTTTCTGTGCCATGAAAGGCCTGAGCAATCAAAGATACTGGAGGTCATTCCGCCTTTAGTGACTACATGGTGGGAAGTGTAGTTTTTTTCAAGGATTCAGAATGAAAAAAGACTTGTGTAGAAGCAGTGTTCCTTATTGAAAAGCAAGATTTACAATGTGTACATCTGGCCTTATGTCATTAAGCAAGGATTTTTGTATGAACAATGCAAGCAAAGTTGTACTTTAAAATCAGGTAGGTCTTGGACTAATCTTAATTCTGTTATCATCATAAGGGACCCCACAAATAAAGAATCGTCCTTTTACTGAAAAGCACACTAGTTCTTGCATGATTTATGCACACCTAATTTTATAAATAAATTATGTGTAAAATAAAATAGAATTTGGTCAATGTCCTTAGTATACAAATTGTTTGAAACAATTTGTATTGCTTAAACTGTCCTAATCTATTAGACAATAATTCTTAGAAAAAGAAATTATCACTCAAAAACACTTAATAATATAGTATGCATCTGTAATCATGTAAATTTCTTGTGTTTTAGGAATTTACATGCTGAAATAAATAATCATGAAAACAGACAATTATCTGCTATTAATGAAGAAATCCCATTTTTCAAAAATATGAGTAAAAATTGATAAGTCCATATTACATTACACTCTACCTAAAAGACTGAAACATGGTAGCGATGCAAAATTCTGGGAAGTTTAGCTTTCCCAAGGGCTCATCAAATTAGAAAGATTGTCCTGAACTCTGCAGCCTCATGGGTTTGGGCGGCTGAGTCTGAGCTACGTCTCAGGATGAACTTCTTGGAGAACAGAGTGGCTCCCACAAGCCAGCACGAAATGGAGCCCAAGGCTGCCAGACTCAGAACTAATTTCAAATCCACACTTCCTTTCTCACCTTCAAGACAAATGGGTGTATGTGTCCTTCCCCTTCCTCCAGACACAATGTAGATACTCCTATTGTAATTAGTTTTCTCTTCCAAGCTGTATGGTATTGATTTTACCCCAATTTAAACTGACAAGCACATTTGGGTAGGGGAGCACAGGCTATACGTGGGAGCCCTAGTGAGGCTCAGGGTCTGTCAGGTGTAACATTTTTGGATAATGATATGCATGACTCGAGATTTGGAAGGAAGACTGTAGTAAAAGCAAACATTTATTGGGTGCTTACTGACTGCCAGGCAGTTATTTAGCACTTTACATGTACTAATGCATTTAATTAAAGTACCATAATTAAATAACAGTGCCTATAAGTTGAGCACTGATATTCTCATTTTACAGAGGAAGGAACTAAGAGTTAAATAAATTGCCCAGTTTCACACAGCTAGCAAGTAGGAGGCTGGGAATTCAAATCCAGGCCTATTGGCTTCAGAGTATAGGCTTTTAACCACTATATTCTACTTTCTACAATGTGGTGCTTGACTCTCTTTTATTTTAAAGAGTTTTGAGGAGAAGACTAAAGGAAGAAATATTTGAAGGGGGAAAAGGAAGGTGACTCCTAAAAACAAGACAAGAAATTAGGGAGCAAGGAGGAGTTACTGAGAAGGAAGTGGAAAAGACAGATCAATTCACCTCTACTGCCTTCAACTTCAACTATTTGATTTGAACTCCGTAAAAAAAAAGCTTCTATGGTAAATAAACACAAAAGCAGAAAAACGACTTAAAATAATATGCAAAGTATTCCTTATTAAATTTAATTATCACATATCTAACCATATTAAGATCATTTAGGGAAAAGGAGTTTTACATAAAAAATTATATGTATGCTAAACCTACACTAATTTGTTTAGTGTAAACTTTCAACATAAAAACACACTTTTTTAAAAAAAATTTTGCATTGGTTTATGGTGGAGATGTTTGTGTTTTAGTTATTAGTACGTCATTGGTTATTTCAACACTGAAAGGACTAGGTGCAGACAAGATGGAAATAATATGTACTGCCTTACATGTGTCTTAAGATAACTAGAGTTTTATCTATGCTCTGGTTTAAAAAAAAAATCTTTTGATGGCATTAATAGTGTTCCAAGCACTTCTAGAGAATGATAGAATGGAATATTAATGTCATGGTGGGCAGGGAAGCTAGCCCACCTACTGGTCTGAATCACCTACCAGACCAGTAGCACCTCCTTGGGAGGTCCCTGGGAGAGACATGTGTACGAGATGATGACAGGTAAAATCAAGAATTAATGCTTTTTATTGTTAGCTAGCCTAGTAATGATCCAATGCAGAACTTCAGTGAGTTAGGAAGGATAATGCACAGGAGTTCTTTTCTTTTTGTTGCAAGTAGGCACACATCACTAAAACCTGATGTGAGCTTTGTCTACTTCAACCCTAAAAACCAAACCCAAGCCTCAGATCTTACCACTGCAATGTAAGAAGAGACCAGTCCAAAGCACAGCCATCAACACCATAGGAAAAGCAGAGAGGTGTGACCAGGAGACAAAAAAGCAAAACAAACAAACAAACAAAAAAACCAAAAACCAAAGAGGTGGCCAGAGCTTGTAGAATAGTCCTGGATTTCTTACCGTTCTGGTGGAATAAACAAAACTAATGGCTGCTGAGTGCCATGAAGACAACAAAACAGGCTAAGGTGCTAGAAAGTGGCAGAGCACTTTGACTATTGTGGACATTTAAATAGATACCTAAACTATATAAAGAATAACTCTAGGCAAAGATGTGGGGAAGAGTGGTCCAGGAAGGGGCCTTGATATGGAAAAAAGTGTGGTGTGTTTCAAGCAGGGCAGCCAGCCCAGCATGGGTGGAGTGGACTGAGAGAAGAGGAAAGCCCCAGGAGGTAAGTCTGGAGGGGAGGCAGGGCCAGATGATGGAGGGCCTTGCAGGCCATGCGAAGGAGCTTAGATTTTATTCTGACTGTAATGGGAAGCTACTGGCAGGTTTTTAAGCAGAGGGTGATATGAACTTACTTGTTTTTAAAAGATAACTCTGATATTTCTGCTGAGAATAGATTCTGAGAGGGCAAGAATGGAATTTGGGAGATTAATTCAGAGGAAGTTCTTGCAGTCGTTCAAGATATGATGTGCGCATGGACTAAAAATCCAGACTAGAGATGGGCTGCCTCCCTTGGGGGACAAATATAGCAAAGTGTCGGGGACATCCTGCCAGCATCATTGTGGGGTTGCTTCCCTAGAGTCTGGCTGCTATGTAGCCATGTGGACCAATGAAAGGATCAGTTCAGTCCCCCAAGGCCTTTTATGAATGTTTGTTTAACATTGCTTCCAGAAGCTTCTGATAGGGGTCAATACAGGATATGAATATTTCCCCCAAGCTAATACTATACAGTGTCTCCAGTTGTCACCTTTCATTTTATTTTCCATCTGGATTTATGTTCTGCTCCAATTCTTCCCAAGTTCACCAAAAAGAGTTCTACAATGAGCACCAGATTATAAAATGTGCAAGTAACTCAATGCCAACATAAATGCCTGATATTTCCTGCCACCCTATAAAACTGACAATACAATCCCCCTCATTATCAAACCTTCTCAGATGAAGTCTGTACAATGAATTCATCCCCATCCCCCAACTTCCCCACCAACAAATTCAATCCCCAAGAAAATGAATCTTCTCTCCCTCAATCCACTGAAAAGTGAAGGTCTGAGATATCGAAGTCTTTACACCAGGTCATCTTCCCGCCTGTTCTTCTCATCCTTTCACTGGAAACTGTGGAGCAACTTTAACAAATTACAAAGACTAGTCATTCCAACTCTAAGTCTGTCATACTTTTCATTTTTCCAAAATTCCACAGAATAGAAAGCACTCCTAAGAACATTACTAAACTAACCCATATCCATTCAATACTAAATACTAAATCATTCAGGTGTCAATGCCAATATGCAATAGGAACCTCTTCTAGAATAAGAGCTTGAGACCCATGAATGTCCTACAACAGCCTGTCATCAACCCATAATCAAATATAACTCCAGACCATGACCTCTAGGGGCCCACATGACCTCATCTCTGTCTACCTCTCCAAATCATCCCCAATCACAGCCACCCATTTGGCATGGCAGCCACACATGAAGTGGGCAACTCCTCTTGGTTTACCCAGGAGTTTCCTGGTTTTAACACAGAAAGTCCTGTGTCCTTGGAAGCCCCTCAGTCCCAGGCAAACTGGGACGGTAAGTCACCCTACCATGGGCTTTCTTTTTCTCACACATGCAAGCTGGTTTCTATGCATGGAAAATTCTTTTACCAAATGTTTCTATGATTTACTCCTTCTTATTATACAGTTCTCTCTTCAAAAAAAAAATCTTTTCAGAAAGGCCATCTCTAACCACATGTATTATTATTAGTAGTAGCATTTACCAGTAAGTATCTATCATTATATCTTTTATTTTTCCATTCAATTATTCACTGTATGTCTCCTCCTCCAGCATGTAAACTCCATGAAATAATTTATCTTCTTCTCTGCTGTATGTCCACCTCCAGGAACACTGCCTAACACAGTTTGAGTGAATAATTTTTTTTTTCCTAATCTTTATGTCCTGAACTAAAGGTGTTGTAATCACTAATATCAACACAGGCAGCAATTTTATTCTTCATTCATTTAACAATTTAAAAGTGCAGAACTAGTAACATTTTATGGAGTCTGGCAAGCCAGCAAATAGGGGAGCCACTGAATTCAGTCAGTCCCTGGTGAGAGGCTTAACCAGCTGGGCAAGACATTTAAATAGTTTAAAATTAACTGAAGAGGTTGCTTCCTTCACATCCTTGCGGAACTGTTATGACTCACCTTGCCCTTTCTAACATGAATCATTTCTTTAAAATGGGGATACCACCTTCTGCAAATACTGTCTGTGGTCCTGCACATGGTAGAAGGCTAGCCATGTCCCTGAAACCTTATCCCAAGCATACACAGTACCAGATGCCTAGAACAAGTTCTGGCAGCTTCTTCAAATCCCTAGTACTTTTCTGTTATTTCTAATTCTAAGATTTTCCAAAATAGAATTGCCCCCCTGACCTACAGATTTGTTCAGCTCAAATTACCACACCATGCCATTTAGAAACTCTCTCTACATCTCCAATGTTCCTACATAGGTTTTAGGCACTTGAGCCACTACTAGACAGCCCTGTAAATCATAAGAATGACAGATGATTTTCAATCCCCCCAAAATATTAGGCATGAGCAGGTGGGTTGCAGAGAGGCTCTGTTTTTACCTTAAGTTCCATTCTTAGGTTGCCAGGTATAAGACTTGATAATGTGAAAGTCCCTCTCAGCAATGGACAGCTGGCCTCATTTAAAAATCTAATTGGAGTAAACTTCATCCAGGCCAGATTCTCTTAGACTCACAGATGAACAAAAGGAATCAGGATGTCCATGTCCCCGCACCTCCCGAGGGTTCTATATTAACTCTGCCAGGAAGGTAGGTGGACCCTGGAGTATAAGTAGACTGGAACAGCCGATTTTAAAATAGTCACCAGGACCCGGCTACAGAATGTTTACTGTGTCATCTCCTAGAGGTGACTAAGTGGGCAGGCATCTCGAGGAGCCCAGCCAGGAGAGCCCAGTGACATGTCCCCGCCTCCCACACGGTCCCCACGGCCACCCTCCACCTGCCTTCTTGCCACTGAGTGTGCAACGATGCTGGAGATCCAGGCAGTCTATCAGAGGTGGGTATGACAAAAATGTAAGGGAAGGGACCACAATTTATTTTCAAATTCTGTCTTTCAAAACCATATTTCCCACTGATATGCTTCTCCTCAGAGGAGAAGGATTGTGACGTTAGTTTGCTGCTTGTGAAAAATGCCGAGGCACATCACCGTCGTGGGACATCCTTTTAGGGATTGTAGAGACTCCGTTGTTTGGGGAGTGGGACTCTCCCACCTGGCAAAACTCTGGAATTTCAGAGGTGGACCTCAGTTCTCCTCTCTGTTTTCCCTCTCAGCAATCTCAATCCTCTTCACCCTCGGGGGCTTTGGTCTGTGCCATACAAAATGAAACATATTTCCCAAAGTGTTTTCCTTCTTTTTTAATAAAAATATCAAAGGCATACTTATCAGCGGCCAGGGAGGGAAAGCTGCAGCAAAGGCTATTTTTTAACTGGAACATGCCCCATGTTGTGCCGCACTCATCCAGGGGCGGCAGAAGATTGATGGCTGGACATGTGGACGGACCTGCCACTGATGGAAATCAGACAACTGCAGGCTGTGAGGCAGGGCCAGGGGAAACCGTTTTAACCACAGCCATCCTGTCTTAGCACATTTGGACAGGGCTTCTCTTCCCTCCACTGTCTGACCACAGGGCTCAGAGGAGCTGGGCACCACCTGCGGCCAAGGGCAGAGTGAGGGGCTGTCATAGCCCCGAGGATGCCCCACTTGCATATCTATGTCTCTATCTCACCTTCGCCTTTTAGAAGCACACGGCAGAACAGACCCCTTGTCAATGACCCTCCATGGGATCAGAAGTGAAAAATAATCAGTCCACTTTCACAAGCAGGAAAAAGAGATAAAAATGATAAAGCCCCTTGTTCCCCTGGCCAAAACCCCTGATGTTACCATTCTTAAATTCTGTGCACGCTTCCTTTATTTGCTTTTCAATGGGAAGGGGCTGGAGAGGAAGGAAGTCATGGGAAATTGTCGTGTGTTACTTAGTACCCATCACCAGGATCGCAGCCAGAGTTCAGTGTTGTTACCAATTGTGCAGCTATGCACTTGAACTGAGACATTTTTATTTCATTAGGGGGTGTCAGTTTACAGCCATTAGCTAAGCAGATTGGCCAGGACCAAAAGGCCTTTTTTTTAATGCTTTATCGCCAGATCTTTCTTCCATTATTCAGGTCTTTAAAAAAGAGAGAAAGGAAGGGAGTGAAGCCTTAAGTACATTATGTTTTGTGACTTGTCTCTGTCCTCTGGCCCGAGCAGCCTAAAATAGGTTTTATTCGAAATCTCTATTTAGAGTCCAGCCCAGGAGCATATTGATCGCCTGTGTATAATGGTTCCCAGATCACGGAAAGTAGCAAAGAGGGTCTCCAATGGGCCGACATGATGTCAGTGACAATTCATTTTTTTGCCAGTTAGGATGCTGGTTTAATATCCTGAAAAAGGCACTTAACACCACCCTTTCATAACATCTGTCAGGGCCCGTCCAGTGGCTTGTTTCTCACACTGTGGGCTCCCAGGCAGTTTGGGGCCTTTCTCTAAAACACACTTCTCTCAGAGGCGGTGGAATTCCTCAGACATTCAACCACCCCCAGCCCCGGGGCCCAACACTCGCAGACCAGCTGTTACAACTTTCCAGGACACTCCTAAATTTTCTAAATGTGTGCCATATAAAAATAAAATTTAGGACGGTGAGTGTTCAGGAGCCGTGTTGTGAAGAATATAACTCATCCGGAGTCTCGAGCCCATTTTTTCCACATTCTTCTCCAGCCGTCTCAGTTACATCTTGGTCCTCAGAGCAGTCCAGCAGGAATCTTGACGCTTGAGATTTGGGTCAAGTGATCATATTTTTCTCTTTTCTCCCTTACTTTTTTTCAAAAGTCTCCTTTTTATTTGGAAGCTTTTTTAAAATACGAAAATGTTGAAAGGAAATTACAATACACCCTACACCTGGATTAAACAATTGTAAAATTCTGTGGAATTGCTGTAATTTGTTCTCTCTGGCACTCACACACATGCTTATACACACTCACACACGTTCACACACACACTGTCATAGACATCCACGCACCGTTATACACACGGTTACACGCTCACGTGCAAAATTACACTCGCTTTCACACACTCTCATGTGCAATCACACACATGCACAGTTTTTTTCTGAACCACTTGAAGGTAAGTTGCAGACACCCTGACGCTTTATCCCTTAGGACACCGGTGAGCATTTTCTAAGACCTGCACAATATCTTATCACATCTAAGAAAATTAACAATAATTTTATGATATAATCTGCGATCTAGTCCATATTTATATATCTCCAATTGTCCTCAATAGGGTTTCATAGCTATTTGTCCCCTAATCTGAATCTAGTCAAGATTTACACATTGCATCTGGTTGGTTTTTGTTTTTGTTTTGCTTTTTTTTTTTACAGTGAATTTTTAAAGACTTCAGGTCTGTTATCTTATAAAATGTCCCTTTGTTTTTTTGGTAAACTTTGTAACCAAAATATCACCTGTGTAACTTCTACTCTGATTACAACATGAAACATTACCAGGGGCCATGAGCCTCACTCACTCACTCCCAGTCATTGCCCCAGCAAAAATAAGCACTATTCTGACTTCCATCCCCATAGATGAATTTTTCCTCTCCTTCATTGTTCAGACTATGCTTGGTTAGTGCTGCTGACCGTACAGGGGTCTAATACAGCTGGAGTCCTGATAAGCTCTCTTTTAAGCATGTACTACACCCAAATTGAACCCTCATCTATTTCAAAGCCCTGGTATAAACCTCTCCTTAAAAATAATGATGCAAATGCCTTCTTATCTGCATAAGCTAGTAAAATAAAAAATAATTAAGTGATTTCTCTCCCCCACTTCAAGCTCTAATCCTGTCATGGTGTTTTTTATAATTGTTTAAAAACTTATAACGTTATTAAAATTTTAATATTGTTTCTCAGTTGGATACTATCTTGTGGAGATGTTAGTTACATTGGATTTCTTGGCAAGTTTAGTACAGTTAAAAAAAAATTAAAGCCTTCAGAAACGTAGAACCTAGGATGCCTCCTAAATGTTTTCTGTTTCCCTTTAGGAAATTAGACCATGAAATGAAAAGATCACCAAACAGAATACATCATTATGTTATAGCCAAAAATTTGTTACTTAGAACAATTGAAAACAGATTCTTCATGAATAAGCAATGGATAAAGTACATTATACAGCCACAGCCTTCATCTAAAGTCATGGCTTCTCTCTGATGATTTATTTTTACCAAGAAGTAAAGAATCATTTATGTCTTATAAAAGCTATTTTTCTACATTCACTTTAGTTGTTGAATATTTCCGCTTGTAACGTGTGGAAAGACATAAAGGGACGTTTTAAACTAAAATTTAACTGTCAGGAGATAACAATTTTTACCCATTCATTTTACACTCATATTTATACTACATGTGTAATAGACTTTTATCTGACTGAATTTGATCACAGAGCAATGGTAGTTGCCTCTTTACTGTGGTCTTTAATACCCAGACAAATATCATTAGGTTTGGACTCTGAATATAATCATATTTTGGAAGCCAGTTTGCAACAACACAAAGGGGAAAGTTTAGAGTTGGCTCAGTTTGATTCACAGCCTTTGTTTGAATGCCACAAATTACAGTATTTAAGAACTGGACAAGGGTCATCATTTTAATAGAAAAATAATGACAGAGTTCAAATAAAATTGGGATAGATATTAGGGTTTGATGTCATATTCCTGAAGAAAGGGGCATAAAATCTCTAGAGCACTAACAGGTTAGGAAGTAGGCTCTACCATCTCATCCAAGTAATGGCTTCTTCAACCAATTAGGGAATTAAACCTATTTTCAACTTAAACCTGATAGCAACTACTACAAACCCCATCAATCGTCATACATTCTCCACCCATCCAACACGAGTTAGGTTCTGACATTAGTGGAAGTCTCAGTATGGCTGCAGTTATGAACAGTTCTTGACTCTTCTCATCCAAGTCCTCATTCTCTTTTCTCTACATGAACTACTAACTGGTTTCTCTAATTAAGTAAAAAAGAAGTAATCATTAACTCTCTCTACAAAAGCTTCTGAAATAGAATTTCCAGTTTTAACCTTGGTTAGGTAATAACAATTACATCTAATTTTAGCATTTCAATGTAATTAATTTGCTGTTATAAAAGCAAAAGGAAAGAAGAGAAATAGAGTATAAAGCAATACAAAGTATTCAAATTGTTCAAAAAGACTAAACGTTATACTACTGATAGCAGATGTTGTAGGTTGCAATATATTTGAAACGTGCAGAAAACAATGATCTGTTGTTTGCAGAATACAGTGAAGCAGGAAGATCTCTACTGTGATTTACTATGCAATGTCTTCTTTAAACATTTTATTATAAATGACATGTTTTTTAAGGATATAAAAATCATGTGTTAAAATATATGATAGTGAATATGTTTCCTGACAAATATGTTTATTTCTTTTATCAGAGATAATTTGTTATAAAATACTAATACTCAATGAAACGATAAGAAACATGAAAAGAAATACTCTTTCAGATTTGAAACTGATATTAATAATAGCTAATATTTACTGTAAACTTCCTAGAATACCCAGTTATTTTTATTGGGAAGTGATCTTAGCAAAGGTCCATTAACATTTTATTTTGCAATAAAAATCTTTAAAGTGATGTGGTTTGTCCAAATTCACTTGGAAGATAATGGAAAATTTGATTATCTATTCGTTCAATTAATATTTCCCGAGTGTCTTATTGTTTGATACACACTGATTTTGGTCTCTTAACTCCTAATCCACTGATTTTTCTTCTCTTTGCCAGAATATTTTGGTTGCAAGTAATTTAAATTTCAACCCAGACTGGCCTAAAAAATAAAAAGTATTTATGTGCCCACATGACCGGAGCAAATGAAGAGAAAATATGCTTATTTTCTCTCTTGTTATCTCCCGTATGCCCACTCTATACTTTGGCAAGCTCCCATTGTGATTACAAGGTGGCTGCCAGTGACTCCGAGACAGGGGCTTTCTCACCTTTACTGGGGAAAGGAGAGAGAGTGTTAGAATCCAATTGGATTATATGCCCATCTCCGGCTCTACAAGGTGAGCATAACATCTAAAAAGATCATCCTGGAAAAAGATATTTGCTATTTTAATAACAAATTTTTAATGACTTTAGTATTAGACTGTATGTTAAAAATATAGGTCTGAGTAAGATTAAGTTGATATTTTCCTCAATATTTTCTGTTTCTTGGTGTATTTTTATGTCTCCTGAATTCCTTTACTTGAAATATCCATCACTGAATGAAAAAACAGAAGTAACGGTTGAGATTGAGAGAGATACAAGTATGGTGTTCGGGTGGGATTAGGAGGAAGTTTTTCTAAAAAGAAAAAAAGAAAGGCCATGCAGGCAATCCAGGAGAGAGGAAGCAGTTTGGAGTAAATTAAGAATTTACTGTTATCAAATGCCAGAAGGATTAACATTTATGAAGCTTCCATAGATAACATTAATGATACTTTCATTTAAATTCAAAAATCATTATTTTCCAACTTATTTGGGTCCTAAATCTAAGCATAAAAGGACAAAACAAAAGAAGAAAGCAATTTAAATGTGAGATAACTTCTCAACCTTATCTTCGCTGGCTTACTCTAACAACACTTTCCTTTGTAAGAGAGCAATAAGACAATAAAGGGAGAAAATGGGAAGGAAAAATGACTTAACAGAGAAGGAAGAGATGGAATTATGCCCATCTACCATTTTCCAAAGTCATTCCCCAAATTTGACATTTCATCCCAGTTTCTTACTGCATCATGCCCATCATAATTAGGGTCGCAGAAATCTAGTGAGTCACAGACTGGTCTGATTTCTTTCAATGCTATCTTCAGAATATAACTATTTTCTCTAAAAGCAGTTTGAGGACATATTTTAAAAATTGGCTTGATTTAGTTTTAAAAAATTTTTTTAGGCAATGTAGTCTAACCAGAGTCCCCTCTTCACTAACTCTCATTTTCTAACTCCCATGCTATTTGGCTTTCAACCCCAAATATTAAATTCAAATTGCTCTCAAAAATCACCAGTGATCTCCTAGCCACCAAATTCCAAAGCTTTTCCTTTCTCACCCTCCTCCTCAACTTCTGTATAGTACAGTGGTCCTCAAACGTGACCACACACCAGGTGATTTTAATGTGAAGATTACCTTGAGAACCACTATGTGCTGTAGCTGCCAATGATAATGATCACCCGAATGCTCCTGAGACGCTTTCCTCTCTTCACTTTGGTGACTATGCCTTGGTTCTTCTGCTATAATTATAAGCACTTCCATATCTCTCGTTTTTCCCACCTCCCTAAATTCTAATTGTGTCTTTTTCTTCATCCACACTCAAAGTTTAAAAATCCCCTTCTAAGTCAACATCTCTAGCTCTAGTTTCTTTCCAGAACTCCAATTTTCACTTCTTGTAGCCCGCTGGAACTGGACACCCAAATCTCCTAATAACCTCTCAACTTAAAAATCATTTCCTTACTCATCAAGTCCATTTCTTTCTCCTTACCAAACAGCTTATCTTGTTGATTTTCTCTTTTTAAAAATACTTTAAATAATAGTTATACTAAATCCAATAATAAAAAAATCCTGATGTTAAAGCCCTACAAGAGACAAATAAAATAAGAATTTTGAGGGTAGAGCCTGGATATCAGCATTTTTAAAAGCTCTCCAGGTGGTTAATGGACACAAAGAATGATCATGTATTGTAATGATGAATAAGCTAACTATCCTGAGTTGATCACACATTGTACACAACTGTTGACAGTCAACCTTGTACCCCACAAATATGTATAACAAAATAAAATAAAATTCCAGTCATGAGCTTAAGAGAAAAAATAAATAGAAAATAAAAGTTCTCCAGGTGTTATAATGTAAAGATTGAGAAATACTACTGAGCAAAATTCAGTATTTCATTTACCTACTCTGCTGTTACTCATGGATTCTCTTCACATGAAGCATGACTCTTCCAAATGCTAGCTACAGAAATACTTCATATTGTCCCAGGAATCTATCCCAAACAGTCTTTCTTAGTTAGGTATTTTCAGATCCTTCTTGCCAGGCACAATTTTACACTTCTTTAAACCTAAATGGCAGTTTCTAACTCTCATTGCAGAAATCAAATTATGCCATATATCACAGTTCATGTTTGTCTTATTTCCTCACTGAAAAAAAAGCTTAAGAGTAGTGGTTCTCACATTTTAGAATGCATAAAAATTGCATGAAAAAAACTTCGAGGTTCATCGCCCACTGTCTGCAATTCCTCATGTCCTCCCCAAAGCTCTCAGTGAAACTCTATGAGAAACCACCAGCAAAGGTAGCATTTCTCCAGCCGTCTCCCTCTCCATGTCAGTTTCTAATGTTATTCCCACAGAAGCAGAGTACTCCCAAATCTGTTCAGTCTTATTCCCATGCCGAACCCTCAGAAACCCGTAATCAATAGCCCGAGTGGCCAGGTTATTGACATCTACATAAGAGAATTCTGCTGCAGATGGTCCTAAAATCAGACGGCCTTTGGGTTGAATGTCCCCCAAAACTTAATCCTCGTTGTAACTGTTGAGGGTGGTAAATCTTATTATGGTAATTGAAAGGTGGGCCCTCGAAGAGGTGATTAGTTTGTAGGACCATGCTGTAGTGAACAGATTAATCATGGTGGCCAGGGGTGAGGTTCTGAGGGCTGTAACAGGAGAGGGCTTGAGGAGCTCTCTCTCTCTCTCTCTCTGCTCCACCATTTTGCAGTGTGATACTCTGCCATCGCTGAAGTCACCGCCAAAGACAGCCTTCACCAAATGTGTTCCCTGGTCTTTGGAAGTCTGGCCTCTGAAACTGTAAGCAATAAATTTTGTTTTCTTATAAATCACCCAGTACAAGGTATTTTGTTAAAAGCAACAGAAATAGACTAATACACAGACCTTGAGAAACACTCTTTCAGACCAGAAACTTTGTGTCTTTCTCACTCCACTCTGTCCCTATCAGCACCTTGCATAGATACTCAGTGTGTAGTGAATAAGCGGGTCAACACTGGTGCTTGACTAATGAGTCACCTCTCCTCAGCATGATGAACTTCGAGGTTCATCGCCCACTGTCTGCAATTCCTCATGACCTCCCCAAAGCTCTCAGTGAAACTCTGAGAAACCACTAGCAAAGGTAGTGTTTCTCCAGCCGTCTCCCTCTCCATGTCAGTTTCTAACGCTATTCCCACAGAAGCAGAGTACTTCCAAATCTGTTCAGTCTTATCCATGAAATAAGTTGAAGATTTCTCACAGTGAGAAACACTTGACTTTGTTACCATGCCAAAGTTCTCTGAATTAATCACAGTGTCCGCAGATTGGAACGGTTCCATCAGTCTGGATTTTACAGTTATTTAAAGTGGAGCAGACAAGACTTGCTCAGCTCTGGAAAAGGAACTCACAGACTCTCTGAGGCATAATCAATTGGATTAGGAGTCTCTCTTCTAAAGCTGGTTTTGTAACTCTGTCCCTTCTTAGTTCTCCCAGTCACCAGTCATTTTTTGCCTTTCAAGCTCAATGTGGAAGAGAAGTTGCCTTTGTTAAACTTGCTAATTTGTTAAATAAATTTGTTTCAACTTCAATAATTGACGAGAAGTTGCCTTTCACACATGATTCAATAGGTGAAAATGATTATGTTGCAATTCACAGCAAATTTAATTGTAAGAATTACATATCTGTGCCAAATACAGACATTTAAAATTATAGACTTATCTTCAGGTTCCTTGGAAAACAAAATTGTTTTCTTTGATTTATACTAATACTAAATGCAATGCTATGTTGTTTTTGATTTTACCATGGCTTAGTGTGAGAATGTTTTCATTAAGGTAAAAAGCAATAAAGAAGGAAATTTGAAAAAGTTTGGCCTGATTGTATTACCACCCCTTTATCCTCCAGCAGTCCTTCTAATTAAGAAAGAATAACCATTACACAAAATCAAAGTGGAAAAACCCAGGAAACAGGAAATATTTTTAAAGCATTGTGTTGTTTTTAAAGATTATATAAAGAAAATATGACAAAATGAATTAAAATTTAATTATACTATTATTGTTGGTTTTTTAAAATTTTAATTTAATTTAATTTTTTTTTTTAAATTTTTATTTTGTCGATATACATTGTGGCTGATTATTGCTCCCCATCTATTATTGTTGGTTTTAAGTCAGCTTTATTCCCTTATCAGTAGCTCTATAGATTTTTACTACTTAAAAACCCTGTTAATGTAATAATCAAATAAATTTGTTTTAACTTCAACAGTGTGGAAATTAGGATACTTAAGATGTGCAGACATGAAGATCTCATTGAGCTCAAAGAGAGATACAAATCCAGATGATGGAGCTGTGGAATAATTGATTGATGTAAAGTATGATAAAAATACATTTTTTCTTTCTATGAGAGATGCTTAGATGGTTCCTGTGATAATTTTTATCTTTAGGACATATTTAAAACAGTAATAATAATTTGTTTTTAAGTACCATGACTTCATATAAGAAGTTCATGTTTTTACCTTATTGTTCTTGAGATCATACATTCATTTAACAAAAATTCATTGAACTCTGCTATCTGCTAGGGAGAAAGTCAAATAAAATAGACTCTACCTCAAAAGCTCATGATTAAATGGAGAAGACTAAAGGGTAAACAAACGATTTTAGTCTGTCTAGAGTATAATCGTAGGAGCTTGAACAGGATACTATGGGATTACAGAAGAGGCAAGGCCTACCTATCTACTTGGTCAACTGGGGTGGGGGTATTGACAAAAGCAACTTGAACTGAGTCTCAAAGGAATAAGCAGGTGTCTGTCTCACATGTAAGAGAGGTCAAGGCTTTAAATCAATGAAAAAACAATGTTTGCCCAAAGAGGTTTACAAAAATATGGCTTTTTAGGGGGACTCTAGGTTGTTCTACATGGTAGGAACATGAGATGTATGTAGAGAAATTACAAGAGACCATATCATCAAAAACATTGTATCACATGCCAGGGAGCAGGCTTCTATTTCAGGCAACGGAGGCTCTGAAGAACTTTAACCAGGCAGATGACATGATTCCACTTGTTTTATTTTTAAATGGCTTTATTAAGGTATTATTGACATACAATAAACCATTTTTTTTGCATGTAATTGTATATATCCATAACCACAATCAAGTTAATAAACATATTCATTCCTCCTAAAAGTTTCCTTAGGCCCCTTTGTAATCCGTCCCTTCCTCCTCTTTCCCACAACCAAATCCACTGAGTCATTGCTCTGCTTTTTGTCACTGTAGGTTAATTAACATTTTCTAGAATTTTAATGAATGGAACTAGATAGTACGTATTTATTTTGTCTGGCTTCTTTCATTTAGCATAATTATTATTATTTTTGTGTGTGATGCTCAAATCAGGATAATTAGTATATTCAACAATATATAATGTAATCATTTTTTGTGGCCCTTTACCAATTCCTCCATCACCCCACCTCTCCTTCCCTCTTTCCAACCTCTGGTAACCTCAGTTCTGTTCTCTCCTTTTGAAAGTTCAGTGTATTATTGTGATTGTTGTATCTTTCTTTCTTTTTTAAAAACATTATTTGTTTATTTTTTAGCTCCCACTTATGAGCGAGGACGTGTAGTATTTCTCTTTCTATGCCTGGCTTATTTCATTTAACATAATTTTCTGTAAGTTCATCCATGTTGCTGTGAATGGCAGTATTTCTTTTTTTATGGCAGAGTAGTATTCTATTGTTTATATATACCACACTTTCCTTTTAAGATTAGTCAATGTTGTGTGTGTCAATTCCCTTTTATTGCTGAGTAGTACTCTACCATATGGACATACCACAATTTTTTTATCCATTGTCTATTGATGAACATGTGAATTGTTTCCAGTTTTGGGTTATTACAAATACAGCTTCTATGAATGGTCATGCATAAGTCTTTGTATGGACACATGCTTTCTCTGTCTTAGGTATATACCTCGAAGTGGACTGGTTGGATCATATGATACATCATGTTTAACATTTTAAAAGGTTGTCAAACAACTTTCCAAAGTGGTTGTACCATTTTACATTTGCACCCATAGTGTATGAGAGTTCTAGACCCTCCACATCCTTGCCAACAATTTGCATGAGCAGACTTTCAAATTTTAGCAATTTTAATAGGTGTGTAGTGTTATTCATTGTGGTTCAAATGTGCATTTCCTTAATGAATACTGATACTAAACATGTTACATGTGCTTATTTTATACCTGTATATCTTCTTGAATGACATATTTATTCAAATTTTTTGCCAATTTATAGATTTTTTAAAAGTTTCCTTATTGTTACCTTTTTAAAGTTCTTTAGGTATTCTGGATAAAAGTTCTTTATCAGATACATGAGCTATAAGTATTTCTCCCAGTATGAGACTTATTTTGTGAAGAGGAGATGTTTTTAATTTTTATGAAGTCTAATTTATCAATTTTTTCTTTTATGAATCATGCTTTTGGTGTCATTTCTAATAAATTTTTGCCTAACTCAGGTCACAAAGGTTTTCTCTTTTTTTTTTTTTGACATTCATAGATTTAGGTTTTGCATTTATGTGTGTAAACTATTTGAGTTAATTTTTGCATGTTGTTTCATGTATGGCTAGAAATTCATTTTCTTTGTATATGGATATCCAATTGATCTAGCAGTATTTGTTGACAATATTGTCCCTTTCCTACTGAATTGCTTTGGCCCTTTACCAAAAATCAATATTCCAGCCTAACAGACATCTATTGAATGTCCCATCCAACAACAGCACGATGCACATATTTCTCAACTACACATGGAACATTCCTCAGGATAGACCATATGTTAGGCCACAAAACAAGTTTTAATAAGTTTACAAAGATTGAAACCATACAAAGTATCTTCTCCAACCACAATGAATGAAACTAGAAATCAATAACAGAAGGAAGTATGAAAGATTCACAAATATGTCGAAATTAAACACCACACTTAAACAACCAATGGCTCAAAGAAGTAACCACAAGGAAATTAGACAATGCTTTGAGATGAATGGAAACAAAAACACAACTAACCAAAACTTACCAGATGCAGCGAAAGCAGTGATCAGAGGGAATTGTGTAGCTGAACACTTACATTAAAAAAGGAGAGAGATCTCAAATCCATAACCTAATTTTACACCTTAAGGAGCTAGAAAGAGAAGAGCAAATAAACCCAAAGGTAGCAGAAGGAAGGAAACTTTTGTCCACAAAATGCCAAAAAAGAGAGAACAAGAGAAGCAGCCTGCTCTTTGACCTTCAGCATATAATATATACACTTAAAAATAATAGCGTCATCACAAGGAAATTTTATTGTAGAGACAAAATAATAATAGATGTGTAGTTGCGAGTTATAGAAGAAAGTTGACACTTGAATGTCATTTATTATGAAAGAAACTATGACTTTAGAGAACATAGATTTAACATAACTTGACCTTAAAATTTTACACATGGTGTTTCCATAGGACAGATGTTCACTCTGAGGTTGTAGCTTATTACCTAATGTACCAATGGGAAAAATATTCATTTCAACAGTACGTGGCCAATGTTATTCACTGTAAAATTCTGTCAGAGCAACAACAAATCCCTGAAACATACCTTTATTTGTGCATTAAAGGATAGACTGGAAGTTTTAAGGGGAAATTACAAGGTGGGATTCAAATAAATTTTTGTAAAGATAAGCATAGAAATTCGTTGACTTTCAAACTCATTACTTTAAGCAAGTGTGTTCTTACCCAAAGTACTTTGAATTAACATAAAAATAAGAAATCCTGCACATCTGTGGGATATGGGGAAAACTGGATAAAATCCAGTTTTATATGTGTAGGGAACGATTGTTACCATTCAGTTTCTGGGAAGTAAGAGGCAACTTTCTTTTCTGGGAGATATACTGAAGAAGTTAAAAGATCATCTTAAATGAGACTGCCAGGAAAATCTCTGTGAGTTGCTGTCATGTTCTATAAACTCTAGACAAATGTAAAACATACAAAGATGTGAAAAAAGGGATGGAGTTACATAACAAGTTAACAAAAATCAGTTCTTTGTATACAGTCTCATTCATACAGCAGACAATGCTTAGTTATAAGCATAAAAACTACTAGCTCTGCTCTCCCCTCCACACCTCATTCAAAACATGAATCAAGCTGAGTTCCTATGTGGTAAATCACGTGATAGTGCTAGCTGGAGATTAAGTACCCAGAGAACATGTAATATGAATGGCACAAGGAAGTCTTGCATACGATATAGCCAGAGGATCAGGGCAGTAGCATGCTGTAGTTATAAAGTCAGAAGAAAGATGGGTCTTGGTAGTAAACAATCGGGCTTTAGAGTCATCAAGAAATCTAGACTTAGGTAATTCAATACTGTCAAAACTTCTTAGCAGCTGTTACGGCCTGAATGTTCTTGTCCCCCTCCCCCACAAATTTATATGTTGAAACCCTACCCCACAATGTGATGGTATTGGGAGGTGATTAGGTCATGAGGGTAGAGTTCTCCTGAATGGAATTAGTGCCTTTAAAAGGGGCTAAAGAGACCAATATTTCCCTTTCTATTATGTGAGGACACAGCAAAAAGACAGCCAACTATGAACCAGAAAGCAGGGCCTCACCAGACACCAAATCTGCCTGCACCTTGTCTTGGACTGTCCAGAACTGTGAGAAATACATCTCTGTTGTTTATAAACCACACAGCCTATGGTATTTTATTATAGCACCCTGCACAGACTAAGACAGCATTCCACCCTTATATGGATAAGCATCTTTTTCCATGAGGTGAGAAGTATATGATTTCTTAAACAAAAGCACCAAGTAAAATACAAAATAACCCCTGTTGAAATTCAGGAAACTCAAGAAGATATAAGTTTAGTTAAATTTGGAGTAAGAATACCATAGGATGAAGATATTATCACATTCATCCTTTTGTTCAATAAAGAGTTATTGAAGGCTTTTAGCAGGTGAGATGATACAAGTTATCCAAATTAACTTCTCAGGTGAGCAGGAAGGCTGAAAATTCTGGTCTTGTCTGCATTAAGAATCTAGAGCTCAGGGTAGGACTGAGCTGGAGTGGTGGTTGACTGAGGAGTTCAAAGCATCCCAAACCACAGGGATGTCTAAAGTGTCACTCCCTAAAGGGAGATAAGTTTGCACCAAGATTGTGCAAACAGGACCACGAGCAGAAGACAGACCGAAAGACAGACTGTCATGGAGAAGAAGGCAGCCTTTCTTTAAAGAGAACCACGAAGAAGAGGGGTACCTGAGCAAAAAATGCAATGAAGATACAGGGAGGCCCTGTGTTCTCAATTATTTTATTTTATTTTTTTTACCCTAATTCCTGTTTTATTGAAACCATAGAAGACTTCTTAAAATCCTTTCCATGAACTTTCATATATTTAATTTTACATCCCCAGCTCCTAATTCAATATTTTACAAGCAGTAAGGGCCTAAGAATTGAGTGTTTAGTGACTTCCAATCTAAATTAAAATTTTTAATTTAAATATTGTAGCAGTCAAATGTATCCTTGAAATATCTGACCATTACAAAATTTCTGGATATTATTGCCAATTGAACCTGTTGCCAAGTGTATCGGTCCATTTATGTTGCTTATAACAGAGTACCTGAAACTGGGTAATTTATAAAGAAATGAAATTTATTTCTTACACTGTAGGGCCTAAGAAGTCCAAGGTCCAGGGAACACATCTGGTGAGGGCCTTCTACATCAACTCAGGGTGTCATGGTGAGAATGAGCTGAGCAAGAGAGAGCTGAACTTCTCATTTGCTCTCCTTATGAAACCAACAGAGCCATGCCCATCACAAGGGTACAGCCCTCACAGTCTAATTACCTGTTAAAGGCCCCACCTTTCAAATACCATGATCAGATTTCCCACACTCTTGGCTCTGTTACAATGGGGGTTAAGCTTCAATGAGCTTTGAAGGGGCATTCAATCCGTAGCACCAAGTATGAAGAATTGCTGGAGTCCCTGAGTTTCAGCCTGAGAGATTAGAAACATTAATTTCTGCTAGTAGTTTTACCTTCTGTAAAATCTACACTATTGAGAATTGACTCTGCAGTCAGAGCACAGATTGGGTCTCCTGCAAGCAGAGCCAGGGATCAGTGGTGTCTAAACTCTTTCTGTAGCACACATTTCAATGTTTTGCTGAATCCACTGTTACATAGATTTCTACATGCATCATGCAGACAACATGCATTTGAAAGGCTTTCTCTGTAATATTTTGTGATATTAAAAGTATACTTTAAATAATCCTACAACAGCTTTCTGCTAGGAGAGGAAGGACTGAAACTAAATCATCTTATTTTATGTGATTGACCACAGAAGTTTTCCGTAGCACAACATACATCTATCCAGGATTCCAAATCTTATTTTTCTTTGATTTTTATTCTATTTTATTAAACACAGAAGCAGTAACTTTCAAATCCCCTAGAAAACATAAACAAATAACTCTAATAGATTTTTATTACATAAAAAAACTTCGGACTCCATATTTATATTCAACACATAACTCCTCCCCCCTTTTTAGACATACTTAACCCCCCAAAATCTATAATCACTTGCAAAGAGGAGGGACATAGTCTCACACACACAAAAATGTATTCAAAAGATGAATAACAACCTAATGATAGTAGAGGGTCCTGCTTGTAGTGGTGGTGCACATGAGATTCAAGTTAGAATGACAAAGGACACATATTACCGGAGAGTTCAAAAGTGCAGCATGTATTTAAGCAATTAATTTGCCTAACTTTATTTGAATTTAATTCTCCTTTGAATAAACCAACTTCACTTTTTCTCTTCCATTCTCTATTTCTCACATCTCTCCCCAAAATGAAAAATGCTCAGCCTTGGAAGAATGGCCAAATTGGTTTAATAACTATTTTGTTGTGTTTTTCTGGCCAGTAACTATAGCTGATAACAAATAGAGCAATGTAAATGCAAAATCCACTGAAGAAAATTCTTTGTAATCAGAGTTAATTTCTGAATAAATCTAATACTTAATCTTAAGTATTCTCCAAGTTACTCAAGCTCAGAGGTATATGATCAGTAATTAACACTGAAGAGTCCATCAGTGACAAGCTGTATTTGACTTCAGAATATTTTTCTTTTGCTGTTGTGTTCCATGAAAGTGTCTGATCATATTCGCTTTAGTAATAACAATATTTGACACTTGCATGGTGTTTTATACATTTTGGCAGCTCACATGTAAACAAACTCTGAATCTTTAAGCAGTATTATCATATTGGAATATACAAAGCAGACAAAATGTATGAAGGTGTGGCACACATGTCCAATGCTAATGAATTGGACAGAAGCATAATGGATCTTGTCATGACTTCATTGCTTTCCAGAATGTTAAGACACGACAATTTTTATCCAGAATCAAACATTTTCAAAAATGCTAGCCTATAAGAAGACTTTAATGAAAAAACTTTTCTTTTCCCTTGTAGAAAATCATAATGATTTTCCGTCATTGTCTGCTTAAGATATTTTGGTACAGTAAAATTATTATTATAGGTTTCAGAAGACCACCCGCCTGGATGGCACTTGAATGGGCTACTAAGAAGAATCAGGGGGAAAATGATGAACCTGAGAACTCGAAGAGTGAATATTTATTGGATTAAAGCTATGTGCTGTGATGTGATATAGATGTGTCATCTATGTGACTTTCAGATTATAAATAAGAACATATTGGAAGGCCCAGCACGAGGTCTGGACAAAAGTTAACAGCAGTTAGGTGTGGTCAGAGAGAGAAACAGAGTGACAGAGGGCAGCAGGCTTTGCTTTGGGGTGAAAGTGCCCAGGCTGTATTCACATCCTGACTTAGAGCATAAACTGAGCTATGCCACCTAAAGACAGAAGTTATAACCTCAGGAAAAGAAAACTGAATCAGAGAAAATGAGTGAAAGAACATATAGAACATTGCAGTCGTCCAAAAAGAACAGAGAAAAAGGTTATCAGGATGGTCCAGAGCTTGGGCCCAAAGGGGGTTATAGAAGGAAGTTCTCACCTCACCTTAAAGAGCAAAGACTGGTCACAGACCCAAGAAAACTAGAACAACATAACTGAGGAAGCTCAGCTAAGTGGCCAGAGGGATCAATCCTAGAACCAGAATTCTGAAAAAAAACTTTTAGAAGCTAGTTTCTGAAAATCTCCCCGATTTGACAATCAAGTTTTTCACATTCTTCCTATTGCTAAAGGCTTGTGTAGTATCATCTGCCATTGAAGCCAGATAAGGCTGGACATTTCTTACTCCCAAATTGGAACCAAAGTCAACAGGGAGAACTGAGACAGGTATTATCAGTACTTCTCGAACAATTCTATTGGGCTGGCAGAGTAGACATGAAGACAAATACTCAGCTTTGAATTCGTATCTGAAAATCCCATGCCATTTTACACTCAGGTACAGTATAAGATAGAGAAGCCCAAATAGCCTCTCTTCCAGGTCTGTTTCCTTCTCAAAGGGACAAAACAGGGAATTAGTCACTTAGAATCATGCTGTAGGGTGTATCTGTAGAGTGTATAAGTGACTCTGTGAATTGGGACTTGAGACCTTTTGTATCAGGACACTTACTTCTCTGCTGGCATCTTAAACCATTCTATTCCATGTCTAAAACAAAGCAAACAATTGTGTTAACTTAACTAGAAGAGCATTGTTACTGGTTTCTCAGCACTTTAGAAATGGTCTTTTGATGACTCTATGGCTGCGTACCTGAAACTCCATAAAAGTGCAACAAAATTTACAAAATATGGTAGAGACTGTAATGACAACTGTCAAGTGATTTCATGCATCCTTAGATAGATGCCCCCTAACAAACGTCAAAAATCTAAGTAACTTTTCCATTTGCTGTATTTGGGTAATCTCTGATTATTTTGGGTTATTATTGGTTAAAGGCATGTGAGTGCTTGTTTTAGAGAAAATAGCAAAGGGACTCTCCTGCTTTGTAGAGTAAGAACACCAAATGGAAAACTAGATGATGACAGCTGTGAAAGAGGACAGCTAGGTCCAATACCTGAGAACTGCAGAAGATAAAAATGGGTCAACAAGGTACCAGACTTAACCCTAGACATTATTCTAGACATTTAAGTGAAAAGAGGTTGGTATTCCTCCACAAAGGCTGTAGTAGACCAACAGTTCTCTGATTCAGATGAGAAATCATAGTGTGGCAGGAGACAATGCAGTGCATATACACAATAACAAGATTTTAAAGATTACCTACAAAATTGTTGTTTGCAACGCCCAATTACCAAAGGGAGGAAAGAACTGACAGCAACACGGACAGGGAGCTAACATTTACTGAGGTCTTCATATGTGTTATTACATTTTATCTCAGCGACATTTGTGCAAGGTAGGTGATTCACACTCAATTTTAGAGAAGGAAACTGAAGCTACAAAGGTGATACCTTTGTAGCTAACTTGCATAAATGTTGCTGAGATAAAATGTAATAACTTGTCCATTGTTGATTTGAATTTAGATTTGTCCATCAGGTTAGGTGTAGAGTGAGCAATGCAGGCATTACCTCACCTCTCTGATGTGAACTCGCATGAAACCATGCCTGCCTCGAGCCTGTTAACTCATATAATATCTGTAGATAAAAGACTGAGAATAAAACCTTAGGAGAATGGTTTTCATGCTTGGCTTTTCAGAGCCCTAGGAGTCTTCACAGTTGTCTCAGAAACCATCATGAACAGCAAAAGAAGGGTTGAACTGATGGGGCTCTGAATCCCCACCTTCATCTTAATCAGAGAAACTCCCCTTTGTCTTTTTATATATTGGGATATGTAATATTTTATTTGGAGGAAGGTCTCCACTGCTATGAGACATTTGAAAAATGGATGCTGGTATTATCTATAGGTAAAGCACCTTCATGAAAGTTTCTAATGGACAATACAACCATTGTAGGGGGAAAAAACCTCCTTTTTATTGAAGCCCAACAGTTTTCCATGGCAAGAATCAATTAACTTCTTGAAGATGTATGTGTCGTATTCTAACTTTCAGTTGATCATAACATTTTGTTTTAATCAATAAGAAAGAATTTCATTACACGGAAAGAGACACATCTTTAAAAAATTAAGACAAAGCACTCTACTCGACCAATATTTGGGCACCTCTGTGAAATGCAGATGTGACCAATCCTTCAGTTGATGTCACCGTACTGGCTGTAAAAGTGGTCAATGGTAAAAAGCGGGCAACGTAGAGAACCAGAGTACTTATGCAAATGCTATGCATGGCAGTGCTGCTCAAATATCACATCTTGACTGCAGTGGCTTTATCTACATGAGTGGATAAAGCACAAGGGAAGAAAGACTAAGCTTCATTTATCTGTGTGATCTGGCAAGGTTCTTAACTGGGATTTCAAAAACATCTTGGAAGGAAGCTTACTACACTTTCATCCATTGAATCTAAAACATTAGCCCAAAATATTACATTCTGGAAAAATAACCTCCAGGAAATCAGCCACTTGAGTGCTTCAATCACTTTTCCAGTTTTTCTAAGCTTTGGTGACCCTTCCTTAATATGCTAACTAGGAACAAAAATGAATGATATATTTTAAGGAAGATTTTTGGTTCACCAAAAGCTAAAAATATTAACTCTTGAATAAAGGCCAAGTTGGACAACAGCCTTTTTAATTTTGGAAATTTTTGTGGGAAGGCCTGGAAATAAAAAATGACAAGTGAGTGAGTTGGAAATTACTACAATAATTATACAACTTTGAACTTACCATCATAAATTGTAGATACTTGTTAGAATGCATACTACAGTTTCAACAAAGCAATACTAATGGGCATAATAAATCTTAAACTGGAGCACTGAAGTATTTAAAACAAGCACTAGACCAACCAAAGAAAATATTTTAAATAAGCAATGCTGAATGAATCAAGTCCTTTTCAGGTAGCGTGGATCTCCTGGATTTCATAGTCTGGAGTAGGCCAGATGTTTTTTGCATGTGTTAAAATCCTATTTGTGAGTATTAGTAATGGGGCAAAAAGTAATAATGAGGTAGAACATTAAGGATATAATACAAACTCTAACAGTGTTTGGGCCATAGATAGAAGACAGATAATTAGTAGGGTGTTTTTACAGGGAAACAGTAAAAGAGAAAGTATAGGATAACAGGATCTTTCTTACAAATTTGTCCATTCAAAAGTAACCATTTATTTTTTTCTAAAACAAGTTAAAGAAGTAAATCTAAAAGTTTTTAAATATATGATGGCATGATCTCTAAGTATTGAAAAGTAATAAGAATAAGTCTGTAGTATGCATATTATATAAATTCTTGGGCCAATAAACAAGAATCAGACGCTTGCCATATAAAATATGGTCATTCATTCCTTCAGAAGGATAATTTCTTCCTGTATTTATCACTAACTGTGAGAGTAGAAGGACAATTGTTTTGAGCATAGTAAGGCAGAACAATAAAAACTTATGTCTGCCTAAGCTGTCAGCATCATTGTTGTAGATATAAACAGAGCATAATTATTTAGTTTGTTTACATTTCCCATTTTCTTTCCTCACCAGTACAATGAAATGGCTAGTTTAAACCATTTAACCCAATTTTAGCTATTTCCCCCATCATGCTATGTGTTTGTGATGAGAAATCTGGCACAGTTCACTGGGGAGGTTTACAGAGTTGGCAGACTTCGATGCTCTCTTTAAAGAGTACGTGGCGGGGGGTGGAGAATGGGGATGGTATGCATGGGTGGAATTCATGATGCTGAAAATTTTAGGAAAAAGAAAAGGGGAAATGCCTTTGCTAACTTAATCATCTTCTGCTGACAGTAGCCTAGCCTTGGGGAAAAGGAATGCATTTATGTGATTCTTTCTCTATTAACCTTCAAGCTGATTCAAATGTGGATTTTCCTCTTTTACTGGACAGGGCACAATGAACCAGATTTCCACTCTTTCTCTCTGGAGGACCTTGACTATTCTCAGAGCTGATGAATCTATGCAAAAAAGCATGCCTGCAGAACAGCAAAAGGCTGTCCTAGAGCTTTCCATACTGGGTCTCATTTTCAAATGCCAAGAAAGGAGAAAAGTACATCCAAAATAGTTTGCATGTACTTTTCATTTTCCCCCTGTTGTGGTGGAAGTGTTCGGGGTCCAGCTCTAAAATGCTAATTATCTGTATTTCTACACATCAGTAAATAGTGAAGTGCATTTTAATGCCATGGATATGATCTGTCTCTTGAGTCTTATCTCCAGCTCAATCTATATATGTCATAGAGCCTTGAATGTTGTAACTCCAAATAAATACATGTTGGATAAGTGAGTGAGTCTCTAAAAGACCACAACAACATGCAGGTTAACTCAGCAAAGATCTGCTAGGTTGCTAACCTTCTGTTTCAGGCCCTCTTAGTACAGATGGATCTGAACCTTTTATTTTCTCTGAAACACATGAGTTAGGAAGGGTCTTTTTGTTCATTATGCACATGATACAGTGAACTAAACACACAAGAGCAGTGAGAAGAAGGGGAAGGTTGTTACAAAGCATTTCCACCTGATGGTTCCTTTGACTATTGTCAATTCATCAGAAATAATAAGTCATAGGATGTGCTCAGTAAGTATTTGTTGTTGATTAATTACTTGTTGATTACAGATCAAACAGTTTGCTTATACTATTGATTTCAGTTCTAAGCCTTCAATAATTGAGCAGTTAGTTCTCAGGAGAATGGCAAGGAAGTCACTGGTGCTCTGTGAGATGGCAGATACCTACCAAAATTTAATGGAGTTCCCTTAAACAGTATCTTGCTCTTCAGTGCTGGCCTGCACAGGAGGGGCCTGTGAGGATGCTAGCAAAGCATAGGCAAGTCTGTTTTCCCTTGAAGTGGAATTGTCGCCTGTAAGGCTCTTACCATGTGTCACATCTAAAAACCCGAATGGTTTTTTCGGGGGATTCTAGGCAAATGATTTCACGAGCCATCACGAGTCAAATTAGCAGCTGATTTTATGAAGCTGTGATTTTGTAAAGTAAAATCCACTATGCTATGCTAACATTGATCATCTTTTTTCCCATGAGAATATCCATAAATAGTAAATATTGTTTTCAGAAAGATACATTATTTAAAGAGCTTCTCAATGACAAATGTATCATAGTTAATGTTGTAGTTTTCACATTAATGTCACAGTATTTCACATTTGTTCCCATCAATGTATTGAGTATTTAAATTAAAAGAAAAAAATGGTTTAAGTCCTAGAGTCCCAAACTTATGTTGTATGAAGATCCTATTTTAAATGTCAAAAATTCCATGAGCTTCCACATAAAATAGTCAGTGATACTTTTACTAACCCCCGATTGGGAAATTATACAAGGGGAAACACATGAATGAATTCAGTGTGCTTTTAATTATAAATATCTTGTTAATTCCAACAGAGATTCATTATATGTGAAGTTGATATTGCATGCATATGTAAAAAATATAGTTCATTCATTCAATAGACAATACTTGACTTTATTGGAAAATGTATTTGTGGATTGTCCTTGCAATAACTTGCTGGCTGACTGGATTTAGTGGCCACAGCTAGGGACCCATTAATCTAGAGCATGAACCAGCTCATGTAAGAAAGATCTCATCAGTGTTTCAGGGGCCATTAGACAGACTTCTGAAGGAGAAACAAAGGAAATAGACTTGCTAGATCAGCCTCCTTGAAGAACTCTGTAAGCCTCAGCGATAAGAGCAATAAGTAGACCACACTCCCTGTGGGTATCTGAAGACATGACTCATGGACTCTTCACCAAATCTATCATTGACAGTTTGCTGCCATTACCAAAAAAGCCACATAAATCTGTCAATTTACATCAATTCAAATAATTTGGGGGTTCAATTTATATTTTAGATAAGTTGATTAGAAACATTCTTCATAATAATAATTTAAAGAACACACACCCACACACACATATATATGTTGCTGTTTTTTCATAAGGATTTGTGGAGTGGTTCTAGCCTGCTAATGAAAGTAATTTAATTTTACTTCATAAGTTACATGTATGATACCAAAATAAATAAAGGACAAATTTATAATCTATGTCACTTGTTAAAATAGATTTATAACAGATATTATGCTAAAATTATGAAATACAAAGGTAAGATTTTTCTACTGATATTGACAAAAAAATCCATTAAAGGAAATACAAGAATGTAGAATCTCACCAAGACATTTTGGAAACTTCCAATGTCTGATAACTGGACACTTCTTTGATACATTAGGCACCCAAGATCTTTAGCTTGCCAGCAGAATAATACATAAGGAAAATTTACATTCCAGGTTATATGAGTTAGAAGTTTTATATATTTGTATATATTTGTATAAGTTTTTATAAGTAGGAAATAACATAGAAGAGAATTTAAATAATTAAGACTGTGATTCATGAGAATAAATAAAATGTAGGATTGCAAAGTATATCCAACAAACTTAAGAAATACAGATGAATACAGTTATATTGGCTCAATTATCATTAAGGTAGAAGCATTTATTAAACCATTAGCCTCCAAATTTGAAGACTAATCAGAACTACGACATATAATCTTGCTAATTAATCTTCCATTATGGTGGCCATTGTCTTCAACCATGTCTTTGATGTCTTTAATCATGACCTTGTCTTCAGTCATGAACTTACTTAGGAAATTGTTCTGGCAAAGATGTTTGACATCCATATAGAGTCTTTGAGACTTTTAGCAAGAATATCGAACGCAGTTTTACAGCCAGCTATTTTTTAAAACTAACCATATTAATACAATTTTTCTTACATGTAATACATTATACACTATATGTCATACACTACGTAAACTGCCAAGTGTATATTATCTTTGCATTTACTTAGTTTTAGTTTGAGTTATAAGAAACTTAGATCATAAGTACAACTAAGGATTATTGTACAAAAACTGCTTTCTAATTTCCATGCTTTTTTCTCATTTTTAAGTACCTTATATTGATTTTATATGCATTCTAACAACATGTTACATTTGAAATAGAGGAAAGATTCTTGCTTTTCAGGTATGATTGCAAAATACATGTAAGCTAGAAATTGAATTACAAGTGATTTCATTCCTAAGTAAATGGTGTGTTTAAAATTAATTCATTGAGGCTTTCACTTGCTCATTCAATAGATATTTATTGAATTTCTACTGTAATCCAAGCAGATCGTGGATGGAAATGTCACCAAGTCATGTGCTCTGATGGAGCTCAGCTGGTACATGAAATAGATGCCTCTATAGACAGCAACATACAATAAGTCCTGACACACACATGCATAAAGTGTAATGGGAGTAACAAAGATGGAACAACTAACTATTACTTCTAGGAGTTCAGAGATGGGACATCTGAACAAAGTCGTGAATGAAGAATTTTTCTCACATGAAATAGGCTGACAGGGGTGAAGGAATGGAGAGCAGTACGTGGTGGTAGAAGTGGAAACATCCAAAACATTGTAAAGATTTGAAGGAAAACTGCATAATTCTGTCAGTTACAAAACTGAACTGATCATCTCTTTTAGATCTAAAATTCTATTTTATATCATATTCATAAATACATTAAAAATTAACTTGAAGGTAGAGTATTATTAATTCTTTGTAAAAAAAACTTTCTGAAAAGTTTTAGTCCATTCATAGGAAGAATATTTTAAAACCAAATGTTTAAATACCTGCCAACTCACCAAAGCACAACACTCAAGTTTACTTTGTGAAATTGTGCTAAGAATCCCACTGTTCTCGCCCTCTATATTGTCTGACTTAGTGAGCGGTGCCCTGGCCTATGGTGGCAGGCTGGTGAGAGGATGTTTTCACAGTGAAAAATTCTCCACAAGTGCTCAGAGTCCCGGCAGGGGCTGGGAGCATCAGGAAATGTTCACATCCATAAATGTGACCAGAAATTCTTTTAAAACAAAAGGTGAATCGCTGTTGGGTCAGTGTGGGGGTGAATGAGAAGAATCTTTCCAGCCATGTGGAGAATATTTGCTAGCTATAAAGTTGTGCCTGAACTGACAATACTCAATGGTCCTGAAATCTCCAATTCAGTCTCTATAAAATCTAGAAAAAATGCTGAATCAGAGAAAATATGAACAGAGGAATAAATCCACAGACACAGACTAATCCTTAGTCCTTAAACACCTGACTCATCATGGAACTGCTCAAAGCTTTGGAATGTTGTGGGCACAGAACCTTCAGTAACTGTATTATAATGAGTTGGTCCCTCTTAGTCAACATTGGTGGAGAGTGAATTCCTCTGGAGGATCATAATATAAACTCTATTTCTAGGAGAACAGGAAAATGATTCGCTATGGGTCAAATGTGTTCCCCCAAAGTTCATGTATTGGAAGCTTGATCTCCATTGTAACAGTGTTAAGAGGGTGGAAAATCCAGTTATGATATTGAAAAGGTGGGGCTTTTGAGAGGTGACTGGATTATGAGAACTGTGTCCTTGTGAATGGATTGATCCGTTCCGGGAGGAATGGGTTGATAATTTAATGGGTTGCCATGCATGTGGTTCTGATGGCTTTATAAGGAGAGTGAGTGAGAAGGTTAACCCTCTTGCTCAGCCCATTCTCTCACCATGTGTGAAATTGTAGTCACCACAGGACCCTGCAAGGAGATCCCACCTGGAATAAGGCCCTCACTAGATGTGCCCCGTGGACCATGGACTTCCCAGCCTCCAAAACTGTAAGAAATAAATGTCATTTCTTTACAAATTACCCAGTTTCAGGTATTCTGTTGTGAGCAACAGAAACTGACTAATACATGACCACACTCCCCTCTGACCTCCAAAAGACAGGTCTTCTCCTGTTCTGATTTACCAAGGAGGAAGGTCACTACTGCTCCCTCTCTCTGCCCATCACTGTAGCCTCAGGCCCATTGACTCTGCTCAGTGCCCACCTCTTGGGCCTGCTTCTACACTCATTCCCCAGCGTGCTAGACCATCAAGTTCTACATCATTTTATCTTTTATTTTTCTTAATCTTGGGAGGATGGCAAGGTGCTAAGATGCTAATAAGTTAAACACAAACAAAAAACACAGATCAGAGGAAACACAAAACTTTAAAACATATAGAATAGTGATAGAAAGGAGGCAAAATAAAATGTATTCCAAAGTAAAATATTGACTAAGCCTTGATTAAAATTGCAATCTTCCATTAATCAAATTCACTTCTTAAAAATTGCTTTTAGGAGAAATAAGGAAATCATAAGAAAAGCATTAGAATGCTCCCTATTGTCTCGATTTCTGGGTATATACTTGAACAAGATAAACTTATCCTAAATTTCTACATTTTGTCTATCTTCTTTTACAGTCACAGTGAGAGAATTATTTGCTATTCAGAACACTGAGTTATTATAAAATATGTATTCATCAAAGAAAAACCATTAATATCCACTATTATATTATTTATAAACATGTGGTATCGCATTGCATGATGGTAAGTAGAGGGGAAATTATCTTAAATAAATGGGGCTTGCCTTGGTAAGACCTTGACATCTAGTCACAGGAAGGCCTTTCAAAGTCACAGTTACAGCTCCAGCTTGGTGCCAATACCCTGCAGGGCTGGGACAAAGTTCTTCAGCAGGCTGTATATGCTCTAAATCAGTGCCCAATATATGGTACTGTCTCTCTCATAGCCAGGATTCATGGGTCCAGGAATCAAGGGGTGGAAACAGAAGTGACACCACTAAGCATTACCCCTAGGGACCCATTAGCAAAATTTTTTCTTCCTGTCTATGCAACTTTATGCTCTGCTGGTCTAGAGGTCTCAGTTCCAGAGGGAGGAATGCTTCCATCAGGAGACACAAAAAATGATCCCATTGAACTGGAAGTTAAGGCTGCCACCTGGCCACTTTGGGGTCCTGAATGCCTCTGAATCAAAGGCTAAGAAAGGAGTTACAGGGTTGGCTGGGGTGACTGACCCAGACTACCAAGGGGAAGTTAGACTACTACTTCACAATGGAGGTAAGGAAGATTATATCTGAAATACAGGCGATCCCTTAGGACGTCTCTTAGTACTACCATGCCCTGTGATTAAGATCAATGGAAAATTACAACAACCAAATCTAGACAAGACCACAAATGGCCCAGACTCTTCGGGGATGAAGGTTTGGGTCACTCCACTAGGTAAAGAGCCACGACCCGCTGAGGTGCTCGTTGAAGGCAAAGGGAATACAGAATGGGTAGTAGAAGAAGGAAATTATAAATACCAGCTTTGACCATGTGACCAGTTACAGAAACGAGGATTGTAATTGTTCTCCCTGTTGTGATAAGAATATGTCTCTATGTATATATACTCTACACATATTAAGCAATTATCTTTGTTTTTGTTCCTCTCGTTCTCTATCAGGTACCATGAGACTTACTGACTTTATACCAGCATTTAAATGTTGTTAACCTTTCCGTCTGCTAACTTTAGGATTGGATTGTTCTTGTTTTTCTAGTTCTTTAAGGTGAAGTGTTAGGTTGTTCACTTGCCATCTTTCCATTCTTCTGAAGTGAGCATTTAATGCAATAAATTTACCCCTCAATACTGCTTTTGCAGTATCCCACAGGTTTTGGTATGATGTATCATTGTTTTCATTAGTTTCAATAAACTTTTTGATTTCCTGCTTGATTTCTTCTTGGACCCATATGTCATTAAGTAGACTGCTGTTTAATTTCCATGTGTTAGTATAGTTTCCAGAGTTTTGTTTGTTATTAATTTCTAGTTTTAATCCATTGTGGTCTGAGAAGATACATGGGATAATTCCAATTTTTTTGAATTTATTGAGACTTGATTTGTGACCTAATATGTGATCTATCCTGGAGAATGATCCATGTGCTGATGAGAAGAATGAATATTCTGAGGTTGTTGGGTGGAATGTTCTGTAGATATCTGCCAATTCCAATTGGTCTAGAGTCTTGTTTAGATCTTGTGTTTCTCTACTGATTCTTTGCCTAGATGATCTGTCTAATATTGACAGTGGAGTGTTCAGGTCCCCTGCTATTATGGTATTAGTGTCTATTTCCTTCTTTAGGTCTAATAGAGTTTGTTTTATAAACCTGGCTGCTCCAACATTGGGTGCGTACATATTTATGATTGTTATGTCTTCTTGATGGATCAGTCCTTTTATCATTAAGTAGTGTCCCTCATTGTCTCTTTTTATGGTTTTTAGTTTAAAGTCTATTTTGTCAGATATAAGAATAGCCACTCCAGCTCGTTTTTCTTTTCTGTTTGCATGGTAAATCTTTTTCCATCCTTTCACTCTTAGTCTGTGTGAATCTTTATGGGTGAGGTGGGTCTCTTGTAGGCAGCATATAGTTGGGTCCTGCTTTTTGATCCAGTCAGCCAGTCTGTGTCTTTTAATTGGGGAATTTAAGCCTTTAACATTAAGAGTTGTTATTGAAAGGTGTTGATTTATTCCTAGCATTTTATTGGTTGTTTGGTTGTCTTAGGTGTCTTTTGTTCCTTGCTTTCTGATTTACTGTTTGGTTTCTTTGTTTGTTGGTTCCTTGGGCTGTAGATAGTGTTTTTGTTAGCTTGTTTTCTCTTCATGAATGCCATTTTTATTGTACTAGCGGGTTTAGATTTTTCTTAGGTTTTTATGGCAGTGGTAGTTATTTTTCAGGAACCAAACCCAGTACTCCCTTGAGGATTTCTTGTAAGGGTGGTCTTGTGGTAGTGAACTCCCGCAGTTTTTGTTTGTCTGAGAAATATACTATTTGCCCCTCATTTCGGAAGGATAGCCTTGCAGGGTAGAGTATTCTTGGCTGGCAATCTTTGTCTTTTAGTATTTTGAAAATATTATCCCATTCCTTTCTAGCTTTTAGGGTTTGTGATGAGAAGTCTGATGTTAACCTGATTGGGGCTCCCTTATAGGTGATTTGACGCTTCTCTCTTGCAGCTTTTAAGATTCTCTCTTTGTCTCTGAGTTTTGCCAATTTGACTATGACATGTCTTGGAGAAGGCCTTTTTGGGTTGAATACGTTTGGAGATCGTTGAGCTTCCTGGATCTGAAGATTTGTGATTTTTCCTATACCTGGGAAGTTTTCTGCCACTATTTTGTTGAATATGTTTTCAATGGAATCTCCATTTTCCTCCCCTTCTGGAATACCCATGACTCGGATATTTGAGCGCTTGAGGTTGTCTGATATCTCTCTCAGATTTTCTTCCATGTCCTTGATTCTTTTTTCTTTCTTTTTGTCTGCTTGTGTTATTTCAAACAGCCCATCTTCAAGTTCAGAGGTTCTCTCTTCAACTTCGACAAGCCTGCTGGTTAAACTCTCCGTTGTGTTTTTTATTTCGCTGAATAACTTCTTCAGTTCAGCAAGTTCTGCTACAGTTTTTTTCAGGACATTGATTTCCTTGTATATTTCCTCTTTCAGATCCTGTATACTTTTCCTCATTTCATCATGATGTCTAGCTGAGTTTTCTTGTATCTCATTCAGTTTCCTTAGAATTATCACTCGAAATTCCTTGTCAGTTATTTCAAGGGCTTCTTGTTCTATAGGATCTAGAGTATGAGATTTATTAACTTTTGGTGGTGTACTTTCTTGATTTTTTGTATTTCTGGTGTCTTTTTTTTGGTGTTTATTCATTGTGGCAGGGGGTTTCACAGTCCACCGGTTTGAGACTAATGACTAACTAGGATGTTGCTGTGGTTGCCAATTTGGTATGGCTCCTGCCGTGACTGCTCAGTTGGCCTCTAGTGTCTTGTGTGTGTGGTTGCCTCGGGTCTTGGGCTTCTCCGGGGATCCACCTTTCTGGTCAGCTTGTACTCTGCTGGGCTGGTGGATCACGTACCACAGGGTGTGTGATCTCTGTTGAGCTTTCACTTCCTGTACAGGACTTCTCCCCGTTCCGTGTGCTCTGGCCCAGGCTGTTAGATCGTGCAGTGGCGACCCCACCGGGTGTGTGGTTTCTGTCGAGTCTCCGCCTCCCTGGCCGCACGTCTCCCCCCTCTGTGCACACTGTGCTGGGCTGGGGTGTGTCTTCTGCACCCCTCGTCTATCAGCTGGGCCTTCAAGACCCTGCTCAGCACCGCCTCGCCCAGGAAGTCTACCAGGTTTCTGCTAGGCACAGACGACCGGTCTCTCTGGGTGCCTTTGTAGCACTGTGTAGATCTTTCTCGGGTCTTGTTCACCTTTGTATCCCCCTGGTATAAACCGAGTCTAGTGCCCGCCTGCAGCCTGCTCTCCGGCAGGTTCAAGCGGACCTGGGAGCTCTCCTACCACACTATTCCCAACCAGAAATTCGTTAGGCTTTTTTCCAAACTGGTGGTCGCAGAGATGTTATCTGCCTCCCAGTAACAGGAAGTTTACCGGGCCGGAGTCCAGGGTGTGGTGGAGTGACAGTCGGCCCGCCCGTACTTTCTAGCCCTCCCAACACTGGTCGGGACGCCCCACACCCCCAGCCCCGCCAGAGAACTGCGGAGGGAGTGGGAGAGGAGGCCAGCCCGCAGGGTCCGGAAAGTCCCGCGCCAGGCCAAGCAAATGGGCTCAGTGATGGCCGAGCAGGGCGGAGCTGCCCGCACCTGGGAAAATGGAGGCAGCACCGGGGCAGTGAGTGGCCTGGTGGTGCAGGCAGGAGCCGCGTGGGCATCCACCCCCCGAACAGAGCTGTGCCAGGGATCACTCACAGTGCTGTGCCAGGTCGGGCGCTCACTCTGTCTCTGGTTTGTTGCCTTCCGTGTTCTCGGCGCTGCCGCCTCGGGCTGTTCAGTCGCGGCGCCGCTCGGGCGCTCCCAGGAATCTTCTTTAATGCCGGCCTGAAACCTCGAATCCTGAATAGGGCAGCTGGCCGCCTTCAGTGCGGCCCCAGCCTCCGGGATCCTGGCTGCATCCACAGCAGCCCTGGGGCCGTGTTCCCTGTTTCAAGACTCGCTTTTGCAGCTAAGAATCAGTTCTTTTCCTGCTCCACACTTCAAAGCTGTTGCTTGTAAATGAGGCAGCCTCTCCTGCCGGGGGCAAAGTGGCGTTGAGCCCCCACGACCGGCCAGCAGCAGCAGTCCTCCCTTAAGAGATGGCCAGAGGAAGGTCCACAAGTTTCCCGGCTGCCTGAGGCCCAGTGGCCACCTTTTCCACCTCAGCTACTCCGCGCCAGCCGCCACAGCCGCCGCCATCTTGAAACTCTGGCCATCATTAAGATCAGAGCAGAACTGAATGAAATTGAAAACCAAAAAACATTTCAAAAGATCAACGAATCAAAAAGTTGGTTTTTTGAAAAGATAAATAAAATTGACAAACCATTAGCATGGCTAACAAAAAAAAGAAGAGAGAAGACTCAAATAACAAAAATTAGAAATGAAAAAGGCGATATTACAACTGATTCATCTGAAATACAAGGAATCATTCGAGACTACTATAAACAACTATACGCCAACAAATTTGAAAATCTAGAGGAAATGGATAAATTTCTGGACACACACAAGCTCCCAAAACTGAACCGTGAAGACGTAGAAAATTTGAACAGACCAATAACAATAAAGGAGATTGAAGCTGTTATCAGAAGGCTCCCAACAAAGAAAAGCCCAGGACCAGATGGATTCACAGCAGAATTTTACCAAACATTCAAAGAGGAATTGACACCGATTCTTTACAAACTATTCCAAAAGATTGAAATGGACGCAAATCTCCCAAACTCATTCTATGAAGCAAACATCATCCTGATACCAAAACCAGGTAAAGATATAACCAAAAAAGAAAACTACAGGCCGATATCCTTGATGAATATAGATGCAAAAATCCTCACTAAAATACTAGCAAACAGAATACAGCAACACATACGAAAAATTATTCATCACGATCAAGTGGGATTCATCCCAGGGATGCAAGGTTGGTTCAACATACGCAAATCAATAAATGTGATACACCATATTAATAAACTCAAACACAAGGACCATATGATCATCTCTATAGATGCTGAAAAAGCATTTGATAAAGTTCAGCACTCATTCATGACAAAGACCCTCTATACGTTAGGTATAGAGGGAAAGTATCTCAACATAATTAAAGCCATATATGCCAAACCCACAGCCAATATCATCCTGAATGGGGAAAAGCTGAAAGCTTTTCCTTTAAGAACAGGAACTACACAAGGATGCCCACTCTCACCACTCCTATTCAACATAGTGTTGGAAGTACTAGCCAGAGCAATCAGAGAAGAGAAGGAAATAAAGGGCATCCAGATTGGAAAAGATGAAGTCAAACTGTCCCTGTTTGCAGATGACATGATTCTATATATCGAACAGCCTAAAACCTCTACAAAAAAACTCTTGGAATTGATAAATGATTTCAGCACAGTAGCAGGATACAAAATCAACACACAAAAATCAGTAGCATTTCTTTTCTCCAATAGTGAACATGCAGAAGGAGAAATCAAGAAAGCCTGCCCATTTACAATAGCCACCAAAAAAATAAAATACTTAGGAATTGAGTTAACCAAGGAGGTGAAAAATCTCTATAATGAGAACTACAAACCACTGCTGAGAGAAATTAGAGAGGATACAAGAAGATGGAAAGATATTCCATGCTCTTGGATTGGAAGAATCAACATAGTGAAAATGTCCATACTACCCAAAGTGATATACAAATTCAATGCAATCCCCATCAAAATTCCAAAGACATTTTTCTCAGAAATGGAAAAAACTATTCAGACATTTATATGGAACAATAAAAGACCACGAATAGCCAAAGCAATGCTCAGCAAAAAAAATAAAGCTGGAGGCATAACACTACCTGACTTTAAGCTATACTACAAAGCTATAATAACCAAAACAGTATGGTACTGGCATAAAAACAGACACAGTGACCAATGGAATAGAATAGAGAATCCAGAAATCAACCCACACACTTACTGCCATCTGATCTTTGACAAAGGCACCAAGCCTATTCACTGGGGAAGGGACTGCCTCTTCAGCAAGTGGTGTTGGGATAACTGGATATCGATATGCAGGAGAATGAAACTAGATCTATGCCTCTCACCGTATACTAAAATCAACTCAAAATGGATTAAGGATTTAAATATACACCCTGAGACAATAAAACTTCTTAAAGAAAACATAGGGGAAACACTTCAGGAAATAGGACTGGGCACAGACTTCATGAATACGACCCCAAAAGCACGGGCAACCAAAGGAAAAATAAACAAATGGGATTATATCAAACTAAAAAGCTTCTGCACAGCAAAAGAAACAATTAAAAGAGTTAAAAGACAACCAACAGAGTGGGAGAAAATATTTGCAAAATATACATCTGACAAAGGATTAATATCCAGAATATATAAGGAACTCAAACAACTTTACAAGAAGAAAACAAGCAACCCAATTAAAAAATGGGCAAAAGAGCTAAGTAGGCATTTCTCTAAGGAAGATATCCAAATGGCCAACAGACATATGAAAAAATGCTCAACATCACTCAGCATCCGGGAAATGCAAATCAAAACCACATTGAGATACCATCTAACCCCAGTTAGGATGGCTAAAATCCAAAAGACTATGAACGATAAATGCTGGCGAGGCTGCGGAGAAAAAGGAACTCTCATACATTGTTGGTGGGACTGCAAAATGGTGCAGCCTCTATGGAAAATGGTATGGAGGTTCCTTAAACAATTGCAAATAGATCTACCATACGACCCAGCCATCCCACTGTTGGGAATATACCCAGAGGAATGGAAATCATCAAGTCGAAGGTATACCTGTTCCCCAATGTTCATCGCAGCACTCTTTACAATAGCCAAGAGTTGGAACCAGCCCAAATGCCCATCATCAGATGAGTGGATACGGAAAATGTGGTACATCTACACAATGGAATACTACTCAGCTATAAAAACGAATGAAATACTGCCATTTGCAACAACATGGATGGACCTTGAGAGAATTATATTAAGTGAAACAAGTCAGGCACAGAAAGAGAAATACCACATGTTCTCACTTATTGGAGGGAGCTAAACATTAATATATAAATTCACACACACACATACACACACACACACACAAATCGGGGGGGGGAGGGAAGAAGATATAACAACCACAATTATTTGAAGTTGATACAACAAGCAAACAGAAAGGACATTGTTGGGGGGGAGGGGGGGAGGGAGAAGGGAGGGAGGTTTTGGTGATGGGGAGCAATAATCAGCTACAATGTATATCGACAAAATAAAATTAAAAAAATAAATAAATTTAAAAAAAAATAAATGTTGTTAACCTTACCTCATATTATTTGCAATTTTAAGTTATGGGATATTGGGAGAAGGGTAAATATCACCTAAGGACTCTACCTTTTCTTCTTGGAAAGGGATTAATGCATTTCCAGTTGTATGCAGGATAGTGCATCAAGTTAGGCTAAACTGTTACGTTATTGTACCATTTGAAAATTAAGTGTGATTTAAGGAGATAGTATGGACACCAAGTTGACAAGGGGTGGACTTGTGAAGGTTAATTCTAGGTGCAACTTGGTTAGATGAAGGAATGCTGAGAAAGCTGGTAAAGCAATCTTTTCAGGTGTGTCCATAAGGGTGTTTCCAGCAGAGATTAGTATGAAAGTCTGAGTGGCCTGGGTGTGAAAGACCCACCCTCAGTGTAGGTGGGAACCATCCGATCCATTAGGGGTCCAGAGAGAACAAAAGACAGAGGAAAGAGGTGAAGCTCTCTCTCCATCCACTGGAGCTGGGATACACTCTTCTCTCCTGTCCATGGACATCAGAGCTTGAGACTCTTCAGCTTTTGGGTTCCAGAACTTATACCAAGGACACCATCAGCTTCTCTGGTTCTGAGGCATTTGGACTTGGACTGAGCCACGCTACCAGCATCCAGTTTATAGACGGCCTATCGTGGGACTTTTTTTCATAGCCACGTGAGCTAATTCCCCTAATAAATCCCTCTCATGTAATTATAACATATCCTATTGATTCTGTCTCTCTGGAGAGCCCTGACTAATACAGGAAGTAAAATCTAGGAAACTTTCTGGGAGTACTCCAAGTGGGTAGGGAGTTCACACCATGGAGGAAACCCGATGGGGTGCCTGGGTTCTACCCCACACACTGGGTGAAGGAAGTGGAGAGGAATGCTTCAGGCTTCTTGTTGCATGCTGGGGAGGTTAGGAGGAAGATACAACTGTTTGAAAGAGCAAAGCCATCTCCTGAGGGAATTCAAAGTCCACGTAGTGTAATGGTCTAATTACAAAGTCAACAGTCCTTCTGCTACACTACACTGCCTTTGACTATCCCCGGTGCCTTTGAATAGCCCAACCTTCTATCACATTATTATAACTCCTTTATAATGGTATAATGTATATGGAAGGGCCCAGCACAATATGTTTCACATTTTCTTCTTTTCCTTTGAGATTTTTAACACATGTCAATACTTATAGGTAGAATGACTGTGGCAAGTATTGTTTATTGCCTTTGTGAGATATAAGAACAATTTAAATAACATTTATTTAAATTATACTATTTGTTTGGGGTGACTCGAAATGGCACAAAAATTCTAAGGGGACATGATTTTTCAATCTATAGTTTAAACATTTGGCATTTTCCTCTTGAAGTTGGCTTTCTTTGAAAAAAGTTTCTTTTTTCAGAAAGACCAGCTGCTTTTAGTCACACGGTATAAAACCAAATGTGTATCTCACTTAGGATATTGTGTTTCACAGTTCTTGCTGAATCCTTTATTCCTATGCAAATCAAGCCAAGAAGAATCAATGAAGCACCACCAGGCAAAGGTCCAAAAATTCACCACCCATGTTGGCTAACCTAGAGACTTCATTTTCTCTTGGCATGAATAGTCCAGATCTGTAACAAATAAACCTACATAACCTAAGTCTTCCGGATGTTCAGAATTACTTTCTCAGGTCCAAGCTAAATACAGGGTCATCATTCCATATTGCTTTTAAAAATTCACCATGAAAAAACTGTTGCAGAAAACTCGGAACTTGACTAAGGAGAATGTGGGGAAAGAGCTGCCAGCTAAAATACAGCTAGCTAAAACAAAACAAAACAAATAATATTTTATTATTGTAAGTATGTCCCAAATATCACATGAGATACACTTATACTAAAGACATATTAATTGTTTATCTGAAACTAAAATTTAAGTGGGAATCCTGTATTTTTATTTGGTAGATCTGATGATCCTAAATACGATAAGACAAAAATTCATAATGTTTTTCTTTCAGCTACAACAAAATTAAGATCCGATTTAATTTCTGGTTTTGGAGATGAAAAACTAATTTCTGAGCTGAGGCTGCTTACAATGGATCATGATACTTCATACCAACTTTGACCGTGTGGACAGCTTTCCATCAGATTATGAACTGATACTGATACCATCTGATGGCCTGTATAAGGCCCTTGTTAGTCATCAGGTATGAATGAGTTCCAGCATCTCCCAGTATTGTCTGGAATAAAATCAGCTACTGTCCTCTGAGTTGAAAGGATGCCTTTTTCTTTATGATTACCCAATCTCTTGAAGCATCCAGTCCCTACTTCCTACTCTTTATGACAGTCTGCATACAGTACTTTTTGTTCTAACAGGTGTATAATGATGTATCTGATTACTTATCACAGGGCATTTTGTTTTTTAAGACACTAACAGAATGCCAGTGTAAGGAATCTGTTCCTACTTCAGCATGAACTAAGAGTTTAAATCCTTAAACTGAGAGGCTTTCTTTTTGCTAGAGTGTTTGTGTTTATCAGAGATCCTATGCCCCAAGCACATTCTCCCTCTTTGTTTGCCTACTCAACAGCAAAGCTAGCTTAATGTATTTAGTGAGAGCCCTTGTTTAAGCCTGAATAAAAACTATCAGATTTCCACCTATTTGATTAAACAATAAAGTTGTACTTACATTCCATTGTGTGTACGTGAAAACTAATTACTTCATGACATGTTGTAGTTTAAAAAAACAAAAACAAAAACAAAAAACCTCTCCATCAGAATATTAGAGTAACCATGGTAGTGGCAGAAACATTTTATTTATTTATTTATTTATTTTATTATTATTTTTATTTTATTTTGTCGATATACATTGTGGCTGATTATTGCTCCCCATCACCAAAACCTCCCTCCCTCCCTTCTCCCTCCCCCCTCCCCCAACAATGTCCTTTCTGTTTGCTTGTCATATCAACTTCAAGTAGTTGTGGTTGTTATATCTTCTTCCCCCCACCCCCCCCGGTTTGTTTTTGTGTGTGTGTGTGTGTGTGTGTGTGTGTGTGTGTGTGTGAATTTATATATTAATTTTTAGCTCCCACCAATAAGTGAGATCGGACGAGTGGATACGGAAAATGTTGTATATCTACACAATGGAATACTACTCAGCTATGAAAACGAATGAAATACTGCCATTTGCAACAACACGGATGGACCTCGAGAGAATTATATTAAGTGAAACAAGTCAGGCACAGAAAGAGAAACATTTTATTATCATGTTGCAGTTTCCACATCCAATGTACAGAATTTCAGTAAAAGAAATACCAGTAGAAATACAAAATCAACACTTAAAATAGTATATGAATTGGACAGTCCCAACACGTATCTCCAGGGGCAGGATGCAATGTCTGATTAGAGACTTTATGTTCGTAATCAGAAAACACTTGTCATAGGGATGCAGCAGCGACCTCTTCCAAATCTCTACAGTAAGTAAAATCGTCTGCACTTTGTAACACTTTCGCAAATGATTATGAGTATAAATCTTTTAGAATTACGAACATGCTTAAAATAAGATTGACTCCACTTATAATGTAAGATATGCTATTTTTGAGAGTATTTATTTAGCCTTCCTCTCACACCCTCCAAAATTAACAGCAAAATCAAAATTGCTTTAGGAACAAATATATTGCTACTCTTTGTGAAACTAACGCTCTTAGAGAGTTGGTGGTAGTAAAATTCCTTAGTTTCAATGAAGATATTTTTATAAACTAACTTTTATATAATTCTAGGTTTGTGGGTAATTTTCTCAGAACTTTAAAAATATTATCTTGCTGTCTTCTATATATAGTTTTTCCTATTAAGAGACCAGCCTAGTTCTCATTCCTTCATAAATATTCTCTTTTTCTTCTCAGGTTTTTTTTTTACCTTGAAGTTTTATTATTTTACTACAATTTGTCCGGGAGTGGATTTCTTTTTATATTTCTTGCTTAAGATTCATGGAATTGTGTCAATCTGAATATTCTGTATCAGTTATGGACAGTTCTCAGGTGCTAGCTTTTCACATATTTCCTTTTCCATATTTTCTCTTGTCGCTCATTTAAGAATTCCAAACAGATGTATGTTTCACATCCTTACTCCACTTTACATGTCTCTTAACTTATTTCTAATATTTCCTCTCTCTATGTCTCCTGGATAATTTTTTATACATCTTCCGATCTACTACCTCTCTCTTCAGCTGTGTCAAATCTTTTTTTAGCCTGTTTTTTGAAATCCAATATTATTATTTTATTTTTCATTTATAGGGGTTCTATTGGTTCTTTTTGCCTCTCAAATATTCTCGAACATTTGAAATAGTCTGTTATTTCTTTGTCATACTCTCTCTACTTTTTTTCAAATGCATTAAGAATATGCATTTTATAATAAGCCTGCATGTATCACATAATTTTTGAATTTGGACCTCATATTTGTAGCCCTTCTCAGGGGTATTTTTGTGGTCCTGATTTAACATGTATATTCTCCCCACGGAAGATAAATGTTTGTTTCTGCAAGGTGGCTAGAGGCAATAGCAACACAGGATCAATGCAAACAAAGTTTTCATCTTGGGGTGTTGGGGCCACACAAATAGATTTCTGGCCCAGAACTTGAAATACCTTACTTGTGGTTATATCATTTTTAGGAGAGGCTTTTTTTTTTTTTTTTTTTTTTTTGCTCCCTCCCACTGCAGCTAAGTTTTTTAGCTTTTCCTTCTGATGTGGTACTTTTTCTAGTTCATTCTATCATGTTGCCTTTCAAAGGTCTGGCATTATGAGGAAATCTACGATTAAACTTCCCACCTTTATCAGTCCATAGTCTTTATGACCTACATTCCACTCACTTGGTTCATTGCAAGAAAACTTTGGGTCACCAGGGCCTGGCAGATGTCCCACTGGGCAGCTATTCAATTCAGTGCTGTACAAGATCTCTGGATTTATGCTTTCTTGTCCTTTTTGGCCTTTGTGAATCTTCCTCTTTTATTTCTTGCCAGAATCGGTAAGCATTTTGTGTGTGTGTGTGTGTGTGTGTGTGTGTGTGTGTGTGTGTGTGTGTGTATGGAGAAGGCTGGAAGGCCTTTCTATATTTATTTTTATTTTAAATTTATTTATTTATTAATTTCATTTACATGTTTATGGGAGACAGTTTGTTATTTCAATACATGCATATATTGTATAATGATCCAATCAGAATAGTGAGCATATCTGTCATCTAAACATTCATCATTTCTTTCGGTTATAACATTCTGGATCCTTTTCTCTGGCTATCTTGAAATATACAATACAATATTATTAAATATTATCACCCTAGGGCACCAGCATTTATTCTTCCCATCTAACTATAACTTTTAACTTTGTACCCAATTACTAACCTCTCCCCATCCCTCTTCTTTTTTTTTTTTTTTTTTTTTTAAATTTTATTTTGTCGATATACATTGTAGCTGATTATTGCTCCCCATCACCAAAACCTCCCCCCTTCTCCCTCCCCCCCCCTCCCCCCCAACAATGTCCTTTCTGTTTGCTTGTTGTATCAACTTCAAATAATTGTGGTTGTTATATCTTCTTCCCTCCCCCCCCCGATTTGTGTGTGTGTGTGTGTATGTGTGTGTGTGAATTTATATATTAATGTTTAGCTCCCTCCAATAAGTGAGAACATGTGGTATTTCTCTTTCTGTGCCTGACTTGTTTCACTTAATATAATTCTCTCAAGGTCCATCCATGTTGTTGCAAATGGCAGTATTTCATTCGTTTTTATAGCTGAGTAGTATTCCATTGTGTAGATGTACCACATTTTCCGTATCCACTCATCTGATGATGGGCATTTGGGCTGGTTCCAACTCTTGGCTATTGTAAAGAGTGCTGCGATGAACATTGGGGAACAGGTATACCTTCGACTTGATGATTTCCATTCCTCTGGGTATATTCCCAACAGTGGGATGGCTGGGTCGTATGGTAGATCTATTTGCAATTGTTTAAGGAACCTCCATACCATTTTCCATAGAGGCTGCACCATTTTGCAGTCCCACCAACAATGTATGAGAGTTCCTTTTTCTCCGCAGCCTCGCCAGCATTTATCGTTCATAGTCTTTTGGATTTTAGCCATCCTAACTGGGGTTAGATGGTATCTCAATGTGGTTTTGATTTGCATTTCCCGGATGCTGAGTGATGTTGAGCATTTTTTCATATGTCTGTTGGCCATTTGGATATCTTCCTTAGAGAAATGCCTACTTAGCTCTTTTGCCCATTTTTTAATTGGGTTGCTTGTTTTCTTCTTGTAAAGTTGTTTGAGTTCCTTATATATTCTGGATATTAATCCTTTGTCAGATGTATATTTTGCAAATATTTTCTCCCACTCTGTTGGTTGTCTTTTAACTCTTTTAATTGTTTCTTTTGCTGTGCAGAAGCTTTTTAGTTTGATATAATCCCATTTGTTTATTTTTCCTTTGGTTGCCCGTGCTTTTGGGGTCGTATTCATGAAGTCTGTGCCCAGTCCTATTTCCTGAAGTGTTTCCCCTATGTTTTCTTTAAGAAGTTTTATTGTCTCAGGGTGTATATTTAAATCCTTAATCCATTTTGAGTTGATTTTAGTATACGGTGAGAGGCATAGATCTAGTTTCATTCTCCTGCATATCGATATCCAGTTATCCCAACACCACTTGCTGAAGAGGCAGTCCCTTCCCCAGTGAATAGGCTTGGTGCCTTTGTCAAAGATCAGATGGCAGTAAGTGTGTGGGTTGATTTCTGGATTCTCTATTCTATTCCATTGGTCAGTGTGTCTGTTTTTATGCCAGTACCATACTGTTTTGGTTATTATAGCTTTGTAGTATAGCTTAAAGTCAGGTAGTGTTATGCCTCCAGCTTTATTTTTTTTGCTGAGCATTGCTTTGGCTATTCGTGGTCTTTTATTGTTCCATATAAATGTCTGAATAGTTTTTTCCATTTCTGAGAAAAATGTCTTTGGAATTTTGATGGGGATTGCATTGAATTTGTATATCACTTTGGGTAGTATGGACATTTTCACTATGTTGATTCTTCCAATCCAAGAGCATGGAATATCTTTCCATCTTCTTGTATCCTCTCTAATTTCTCTCAGCAGTGGTTTGTAGTTCTCATTATAGAGATTTTTCACCTCCTTGGTTAACTCAATTCCTAAGTATTTTATTTTTTTGGTGGCTATTGTAAATGGGCAGGCTTTCTTGATTTCTCCTTCTGCATGTTCACTATTGGAGAAAAGAAATGCTACTGATTTTTGTGTGTTGATTTTGTATCCTGCTACTGTGCTGAAATCATTTATCAATTCCAAGAGTTTTTTTGTAGAGGTTTTAGGCTGTTCGATGTATAGGATCATGTCATCTGCAAACAGAGACAGTTTGACTTCATCTTTTCCAATCTGGATGCCCTTTATTTCCTTCTCTTCTCTGATTGCTCTGGCTAGTACTTCCAACACTATGTTGAATAGGAGTGGTGAGAGTGGGCATCCTTGTGTAGTTCCTGTTCTTAAAGGAAAAGCTTTCAGCTTTTCCCCATTCAGGATGATATTGGCTGTGGGTTTGGCATATATGGCTTTAATTATGTTGAGATACTTTCCCTCTATACCTAACTTATAGAGGGTCTTTGTCATGAATGAGTGCTGAACTTTATCAAATGCTTTTTCAGCATCTATAGAGATGATCATATGGTCCTTGTGTTTGAGTTTATTAATATGGTGAATCACATTTATTGATTTGCGTATGTTGAACCAACCTTGCATCCCTGGGATGAATCCCACTTGATCGTGATGAATAATTTTTCGTATGTGTTGCTGTATTCTGTTTGCTAGTATTTTAGTGAGGATTTTTGCATCTATATTCATCAAGGATATCGGCCTGTAGTTTTCTTTTTTGGTTATATCTTTACCTGGTTTTGGTATCAGGATGATGTTTGCTTCATAGAATGAGTTTGGGAGATTTGCGTCCGTTTCAAGCTTTTGGAATAGTTTGTAAAGAATCGGTGTCAATTCCTGTTTGAATGTTTGGTAAAATTCTGCTGTGAATCCATCTGGTCCTGGGCTTTTCTTTGTTGGGAGCCTTCTGATAACAGCTTCAATCTCCTTTATTGTTATTGGTCTGTTCAAATTTTCTACGTCTTCACGGTTCAGTTTTGGGAGCTTGTGTGTGTCCAGAAATTTATCCATTTCCTCCAGATTTTCAAATTTGTTGGCGTATAGTTGTTTATAGTAGTCTCGAATGATTCCTTGTATTTCAGATGAATCAGTTGTAATATCGCCTTTTTCATTTCTAATTTTTGTTATTTGAGTCTTCTCTCTTCTTTTTTTTGTTAGCCATGCTAATGGTTTGTCAATTTTATTTATCTTTTCAAAAAACCAACTTTTTGATTCTTTGATCTTTTGAATTGTTTTTTGGTTTTCAATTTCATTTAGTTCTGCTCTGATCTTAATGATTTCTTTCCGTCTGTTAACTTTAGGGTTGGATTGTTCTTGTTTTTCTAGTTCTTTAAGGTGAAGTGTTAGGTTGTTCACTTGCCATCTTTCCATTCTTCTGAAGTGAGCATTTAATGCAATAAATTTTCCCCTCAATACTGCTTTTGCAGTATCCCACAGGTTTTGGTATGATGTATCATTGTTTTCATTAGTTTCAATAAACTTTTTGATTTCCTGCTTGATTTCTTCTTGGACCCATATGTCATTAAGTAGAATGCTGTTTAATTTCCATGTGTTTGTATAGTTTCCAGAGTTTTGTTTGTTATTAATTTCTAGTTTTAATCCATTGTGGTCTGAGAAGATACATGGGATAATTCCAATTTTTTTGAACTTATTGAGACTTGATTTGTGACCTAATATGTGATCTATCCTGGAGAATGATCCATGTGCTGATGAGAAGAATGAATATTCTGAGGTTGTTGGGTGGAATGTTCTGTAGATATCTGCCAATTCCAATTGGTCTAGAGTCTTGTTTAGATCTTGTGTTTCTCTACTGATTCTTTGCCTAGATGATCTGTCTAATATTGACAGTGGAGTGTTCAGGTCCCCTGCTATTATGGTATTAGTGTCTATTTCCTTCTATAGGTCTAATAGAGTTTGTTTTATAAATCTGGCTGCTCCAACATTGGGTGCGTACATATTTATGATTGTTATGTCTTCTTGATGGATCAGTCCTTTTATCATTAAGTAGTGTCCCTCATTGTCTCTTTTTATGGTTTTTAGTTTAAAGACTATTTTGTCAGATATAAGAATAGCCACTCCAGCTCGTTTTTCTTTTCTGTTTGCATGGTAAATCTTTTTCCATCCTTTCACTCTTAGTCTGTGTGAATCTTTATGGGTGAGGTGGGTCTCTTGTAGGCAGCATATAGTTGGGTCCTGCTTTTTGATCCAGTCAGCCAGTCTGTGTCTTTTAATTGGGGAATTTAAGCCTTTAACATTAAGAGTTGTTATTGAAAGGTGTTGATTTATTCCTAGCATTTTATTGGTTGTTTGGTTGTCTTAGGTGTCTTTTGTTCCTTGCTTTCTGATTTACTGTTTGGTTTCTTTGTTTGTTGGTTCCTTAGGTTGTAGATAGTGTTTTTGTTAGCTTGTTTTCTCTTCATGAATGCCATTTTTATTGTACTAGCGGGTTTAGATTTTTCTTAGGTTTTTATGGCAGTGGTAGTTATTTTTCAGGAACCAAACCCAGTACTCCCTTGAGGATTTCTTGTAAGGGTGGTCTTGTGGTAGTGAACTCCCGCAGTTTTTGTTTGTCTGAGAAATATACTATTTGCCCCTCATTTCGGAAGGATAGCCTTGCAGGGTAGAGTATTCTTGGCTGGCAATCTTTGTCTTTTAGTATTTTGAAAATATCATCCCATTCCTTTCTAGCTTTTAGGGTTTGTGATGAAAAGTCTGATGTTAACCTGATTGGGGCTCCCTTATAGGTGATTTGACGCTTCTCTCTTGCAGCTTTTAAGATTCTCTCTTTGTCTCTGAGTTTTGCCAATTTGACTATGACATGTCTTGGAGAAGGCCTTTTTGGGTTGAATACGTTTGGAGATCGTTGAGCTTCCTGGATCTGAAGATCTGTGATTTTTCCTATACCTGGGAAGTTTTCTGCCACTATTTTTTTGAATATGTTTTCAATGGAATCTCCATTTTCCTCCCCTTAAGGAATACCCATGACTCGGATATTTGAGCGCTTGAGGTTGTCTGATATCTCTCTCAGATTTTCTTCCATGTCCTTGATTCTTTTTTCTTTCTTTTTGTCTGCTTGTGTTATTTCAAACAGCCCATCTTCAAGTTCAGAGGTTCTCTCTTCAACTTCGACAAGCCTGCTGGTTAAACTCTCCGTTGTGTTTTTTATTTCGCTGAATAACTTCTTCAGCTCAGCAAGTTCTGCTACATTTTTTTTCAGGACATTGATTTCCTTGTATATTTCCTCTTTCAGATCCTGTATACTTTTCCTCATTTCATCATGATGTCTAGCTGAGTTTTCTTGTATCTCATTCAGTTTCCTTAGAATTATCACTCGAAATTCCTTGTCAGTTATTTCAAGGGCTTCTTGTTCTATAGGATCTAGAGTATGAGATTTATTAACTTTTGGTGGTGTACTTTCTTGATTTTTTGTATTTCTGGTGTCTTTTTTTTGGTGTTTATTCATTGTGGCAGGGGGTTTCACAGTCCACCGGTTTGAGACTAATGACTAACTAGAATGTTGCTGTGGTTGCCAATTTGGTATGGCTCTCACCGTGACTGCTCAGTTGGCCTCTAGTGTCTTGTGTGTGTGGTTGCCTCGGGTCTTGGGCTACTCCGGGGATCCACCTTTCTGGTCAGCTTGTACTCTGCTGGGCTGGTGGATCACGTACCACAGGGTGTGTGATCTCTGTTGAGCTTTCACTTCCTGTACAGGACTTCTCCCCGTTCGGTGTGCTCTGGCCCAGGCTGTTAGATCGTGCAGTGGCGACCCCACCGGGTGTGTGGTTTCTGTCGAGTCTCCGCCTCCCTGGCCGCACGTCTCCCCCCTCTGTGCACACTGTGCTGGGCTGGGGCGTGTCTTCTGCACCCCTCGTCTATCAGCTGGGCCTTCAAGACCCTGCTCAGCACCGCCTCGCCCAGGAAGTCTACCAGGTTTCTGCTAGGCACAGACGACCGGTCTCTCTGGGTGCCTTTGTAGCACTGTGTAGATCTTTCTCGGGTCTTGTTCACCTTTGTATCCCCCCGGTATAAACCGAGTCTAGTGCCCGCCTGCAGCCTGCTCTCCGGCAGGTTCAAGCGGACCTGGGAACTCTCCTACCACACTATTCCCAACCAGAAATTCGTTAGGCTTTTTTCCAGACTGGTGGTCGCAGAGATGGTATCTGCCTCCCAGTAACAGGAATTTTACTGGGGCCGGAGTCCAGGGTGTGGTGGAGTGACAGTCGGCCCGCCCGTACTTCCTAGCCCTCCCAACACTGGTCCGGACGCCCCACACCCCCAGCCCCGCCAGAGAACCGCGGAGGGAGTGGGAGAGGAGGCCGGCCCGCAGGGTCCGGAAAGCCCTGCGCCAGGCCAAGCAAATGGGCTCAGTGATGGCCGAGCAGGGCGGAGCTGCCCGCACCTGGGAAAATGGAGGCAGCACCGGGGCAGTGAGTGGCCTGGTGGTGCAGGCGGGAGCCGTGTGGGCATCCACCCCCCGAACAGAGCTGTGCCAGGGATCACTCACAGTGCTGTGCCAGGTCGGGCGCTTGCTCTGTCTCTGGTTTGTTGCCTTCCGTGTTCTCAGCGCTGCCGCCTCGGGCTGTTCAGTCGCGGCGCCGCTCGGGCGCTCCCAGGAATCTTCTTTAATGCCGGCCTGATACCTCGAATCCTGAATAGGGCAGCTGGCCGCCTTCAGTGCGGCCCCAGCCTCCGGGATCCTGGCTGCATCCACAGCAGCCCTGGCGCCGTGTTCCCTGTTTCAAGACTCGCTTTTGCAGCTACGAATCAGTTCTTTTCCTGCTCCACACTTCAAAGCTGTTGCCTGTAAATGAGGCAGCCTCTCCTGCCGGGGGCAAAGTGGCGTTGAGTCCCCACAACCGGCCAGCAGCAGCAGTCCTCCCTTAAGAGATGGCCAGAGGAAGGTCCACAAGTTTCCCGGCTGCCTGAGGCCCAGTGGCCACCTTTTCCACCTCAGCTACTCCGCGCCAGCCGCCGCAGCCGCCGCCATCTTGAAACTCCTCCCCATCCCTCTTCTTCCTGCCTCTGGTAACTATTATTCTACTATTTCTTTTTTTTAAATTTGTTTTTTCTTAATTGACCCATGATAATTATATATGTTTATGGAGTACAGTGTGATATTTGGCTACATTTATATAGTGTGCAATGATCAGGGTATTTAATGTATTCATCACCTCAACTATTTGATACCTTTGTATTGGAAGCATTCAAAATCCTCTCAGTTAGCCACATGGAGTTATACAGTAATTTGTTACTGACTGTAGTCACTCTATATTGCTATAGAACACTAGATCTTATTCTTCCTATCTGTCTACAATTTTAGTTAAACGTTTAGAAGATGTTTTTCAGTTTTATTAGACATTTAAAATATTTTTGTACCAACTGGATTTTTTGTTTGTTTGTTTTTGGATATCTAATCTGCATATGGTTAGAAATGACAGTCCAGAAACTATCCATGCAAGCAATTTAATAAGCTATTTCTTTTTAAAAGTAGATAAAGGCACTTTGATATTATAATTTCAAGAGATATGAAAAAGTTTGCTAAATCTGATTTTTACTCATGCTATGTTGCTTAAATCGTTAATTTGAAGGTTTACTGTTTTCATATCTGAAGCACATTTTACTGTAAATATTTTTGTCTCTGTTCCATCATGAACTTGTTTTTTCAGAAGTGTATCCAGAATTCAGAATGATACCTATTCCATGTCATAATTTCCTCACAATTTAACTATGTAACAAGAATCTACTATCTTATCATGAAAATCAACTCATGTTTCCATCCACTCATGAGGATGTTCATCTTTCAGACTAAACTTTTGGATGTGGATAGTGGGCAGTTTAGTAGAAAAGCAATGAAGCTAGTGGTGGCCTTAGCAGTTAATAACCAGCCCTTTCTCAGGGCTTCCCCGTCACCCTAAGGACCATATTCCCAAACTTTTCAATAGAAATAAAACATTCAGTAATTTTTTGGTATAAGTTATCATTACCATTGCAGCTTTATGTGATAATTCTCTTTCAGATGAATTTCTAACCTTAAAGTACACGTGTATTACAATTGTATGCCCTTACTCTGCACAGTGAATTAGAAACTACTGTGTTCCTTAAGAAAGAAAAAAAATTGCCTTTGGCCAAAAGTAATAAAGATTATTAAAATGAAAATTAAATGCTTCCCAAAGGCTAGGGCAAGGACAGGGCAATGGTTAAAAAGGTAGGGTAGAAGAAAACATCCTTTTCCATCTGAGTTTTGTTTCTCGCATTCATAATAAGAAAACTGTTCTGCCAGTTGAACTGATCTTATGTAATCAAGTACCCTTTACAGTTATTTTTACCTACTAACATAGATAAAATGTTATATCTTGTTATTGCATCAAAAAGCTAAAATGCTAAGTATAAGTACGTTTAGACCTTCCAAAGATGGAAATAAATGTACTGTGATATTTGTTTTATGATTTTGGCTGGACTGTCAAGGTGGATACTTCTGACAATCTGAATACTTCCTTAAGAAATTAAGTTTTTAAAGCCATACTTAATAATGTATTATTCTTGAAACTTTTTATCATCTGTGAAAATACAGATAAAACATTATTTTTGAAACCTTGTTCCCTAAAAGCTTGCATAAGATTAGCTCTCTGTGAATAATACTGGGGATGGGTGGGAGGAAGGGAGAAGTTTTATTTTGTGTTTTGTTTTTATTTTCTATATGAGTTATTTAAAAAATAATTATTACACATGTGTTGGCATTTGTAGTTAGTGTGTATCCTTTTTGGTGCCTAATTTTTCCCACTCAGGAGCATTGTTTTCTAGAAGCTAAAAGCAAACTTTTGTTCTGATAGCCCATTTATTTAATTTCAATATTTGGATTAAGAAGGTATTTTAAAAATAAGATTGTTTTCTTCTTTTAAAAGGCAATGTTTTTTAAATCATTACAATTTTTTCAGATTTTCTTGGATTTTCCAGATTTAAACCATATCCTCTGTACATAGTTATATCCATAACTATGGCCAATTCTTAATATTTTATCCACTTGGGTGATAACTCTACAAGATCAATATTAAATAATATTGGAGATAGCAATCCTTCTCGCTTTATTCCCATTTTAATTACAATATTTTTTCACCAATAGTATATATATTTTAATTGCATTAAAAGTATCTTTTTAATCCTAGCTTATTAAAATTTATTTTTAATCCAAAATGAATGTAAAATGCTGTGAAATGATTTTTCAGAATTTATCAAAACTATCATGTAGTTTTTGCCTTTTGACTTACTACTCTGAGTATCTTAGAAATGGATATCTAAATTTTAACCATCATTTTATTCTTGGAAAAAGTCTCTCTTAGAACCCTACTTAGTGTCACTTCCTTCTATCTCTCTTGTCGTCATTCTTTTTGGTTTTGTCTGAAAATGATGGTTACAACTGCTTGGTATTTTATCTGCCTTATTTCATGCAATTCTCATAACCACCCTGCAGATTGAATACAACTATCCTCATGTTTTGGAATTAGGAGGTGAGGTTCAATGAAAGGAAAGAGCTTGACTTATGTCCATTAGCCAGTGACCAGAAATGTCTGCTGTTAAAATCTAGACTCAGCCCATAACACTGACTGTTGACCCTCGGATGAGGTCAGTGGATGTTAATATCTATTCTAAAGGTTTCTTGGGCAAATAATGTGGCTATGAAATCCAGTGTTCTTACTTGCCAATAACCAAACTTCTTATTCTGGCTGTGCAGAGTATTCCTCACCAACACCTCCCACCCGCCCCCCACCGCCCCACCCTCCCTACCCCCGAGAATAGCCACAGCTACAGGGCTACAGGGAAGAAATACAGATAAAGCTAACTGATTTTCCGATGCTAATTTGGGTAATTTAGCACCCTGCAGGGACTAGATAGCTCTCTATGCAGACACCTGGCTGAAGTCCCCCACCACCACCACTTTTCATTTCTTAGCTCCTTTACCCACCCGTACTGTCACCACCTGCCTTCTTTTTCTTGCCTCTCTTTCATCTCTGTCACCTTGATCATGTGAGTGTTCATTCTTATTATATTGTAAGAAGTACTAATGCTAGGAAGTACTAACACCCATTAGTTCTTTTTTCCAATTCTGCAACTTCCATCATCAAAGTTTTCCTTCACATAACATATTTTCATCTTCCAATTCTAAATTCCAAGAAGAGTTCTCGGAAACCAGAAATTGAAGCCAGTAACCGATTTACCCAGGTCCACAAAATTTAGTAATTCTAAAAAAGTTTTTTCAAGTAAATAAAGGAATAGACAGAGAGAGTTAATTGCATGTCAAACATATAATAAAGATGTTAGATTTGTAGAAGGCAGAGGTATGTTTTATTACCTCCATTATATATTCATCAAATTTGAAAGTCATTCTATGTACCTTTTACAAATGTTTGTGTGGGAAGATATATGAATGGCCAAAAGATATATGAAAAATGCTCAACATCACTCAGCAATCGGGAAATGTAAATCAAAACCACTGTGAGATACCATCTCACTCCGGTCAGGACAGCTAATATCCAAAAGACTGAGAATGATAACTTGTGGTGAGGATGCAGAGAAAAAGGAACTCTCATACACTGTTGGTGGGAGTGCAAAATGGTGCAGTCTTCATGGAAAATGGTATGGAGGTTCCAGATAGATCTACCATATAACCAAGCTATTCCACTGCTGGGAATATACCCAGAGGAATGGAAACCTTCATGTCCAAGGGATACATGTACTCCCATGTTTATTGCAGTGCTATTTACAATAGCCAAGAGTTGGAACCAGCCTAAATTATGCCCATCATCGGATGAGTTGATAAGGAAACTGTGGTATATCTACACAATGGAATACTACTCTGCTATAAAAAAAACCTGAAATACTACCATTTGCAGCAACATGGGTAGACTTAGAGAAAATTTTATTAAGTGAAATAAGCCAGGCCCAGAAAGAGAAATACCCCAAGTTCTCACTTACTTGTGGGAGCTAATAAAAATAAATATGTAAATAGGGGAGTGAGGATGGGAAGAAGACACAACAACCACAATAATTCCTGGATCTTGTTAAGACAAGTGAACAGATATGATGTTGATGGGGGGAAGGGGGGAGAGGAAGGGAGGAAAAGGAGGAATTGGTAAAGGGACACAAAAATCACCTATGTTGTATATTGATAAATTAAATTTTAAAAAAGATAAAAAATAAATAAATAAAAATGTTTGTGTGTCTATGGGAGAATGAATGAAAGTGCTTTTTAACAATTATTATTTAACCTTCTTTGAAAGGTATAATCAAACAGGGAACTGATACATTATCTGTTTTCTACTTTCAGGATAGTATCTTGGAATGCAATAAATCTGATGCTCAAACTTGATAAAATGTATTGTATAAGTTTTCTTTGCCTGCAGTGAGCTTCTACAAAGATTGTTCCTATCTTATTGGTTGTAGGGGTAGGGTACGGAGGGAGGGCACTCAGAAAGGTAACAAACAGCTGAAGAATTTAAAATATCTTATTTAATTTTCTATTTACTTTTCTCTGGAGGGCAACTCCAGAGAAAATAGCCATGTACATACTTCATTTTGATCAACAAATAACCTCATTTCATTGCCTTTACGTTTTTAATCATACAAGTATGAAGAATACATGGATTATGGTCAACTTTTTAAGGAGACAGGATTATTCTTTTCTAGTCCTAAATTTGAGAACAGGGATCTTATCCTTCTCATTACCTTCTCTTTACCAAACACAAGATATCGTTTGACAAATATTTCATTTGATTTTTCTTCACATGCACTTCTACAATTAACTACAGTAGAGGCTAAGCATATAGAATAAAAGAAGATAATTCGGTAACATGTACAAAACCTCAGCATTTCGAAAGAGTGTCATTTGTAGAATATGGCATTAGAGTTGTGGGATTCTGAAAAGCAGTCCAACTGGAGTAGGATCAGCAATAATGGCACCCATGAGCAGACTTCAGTAGAAGCCGTATAACCAGCAATGGCAAATCAAAAGCTTTCATTCAAAGCCCTGTGTTCATTGCAATTGTGTTCTTTGAAAAAACCAGAAGTATAAAAATAGATGTATTTGTAAAACTCAACACTTGCCATCTAGGAGTTAGTAGACAAAATTGAACCTATAAATGTGTCTTCACATATCTTCAAGTGTAGGGGGAAAAATCTCTGCTGATCCCAAAAATGGAATTAGCAAAACCTCTTAATGAATTACAAGAATGGTAGGAATAAGATAAATACTGGCTGATTAATTACCAATGTTTTCACCAAAAAGCAAATCACAGAAATAGATTTCATACTTTTTGTGACTTTATTATAAGAGCAGATTATCATTCTACACAGTTACATACATTGTCTTATGTTTTAGAGTTGGAGATACGTAAGAAAATACAGACTCTATTAACATACATATTCTACTTAATTTATAGAATATGCGTATCACCAAAAAGTAAAGAATAGTTAATTTACTGACCATTAATGCTTCATGTCTTCCAGAATTTCAAATACTTATACTTTTGAAAAACATGTTCTTAAATTACAAAAATAATAAAGATCTGGGACCCCAAACAAAACAGAACATGCTGCCAGAGTAGAAATAGTAGAGAGATAGAGCACAGAACTGGGATTCCACTCCTAACTCAATAATTCCTGATTATTCTCTCTATTAAGAAGAAGCCATAGACAGGACCCTTAGCCTCTCTGGGTCTTCTTGACCAGAGGAAGTTGAAGTTAGAGCAACAGGGTCTCTTTTGCCCTTTCCTACTTTAGAATTATATAACCTGCTGGATGTCATGCTATAATGCAGAGGAAATAGGGCACAGAGATAAAATTCTAGTCCTAATTCTGCCACTAATTTGTTCCATGACAATGAACATCATTAAGCCTCAGTTACTACAAGTATAAATGGATGAACTCAAATTAGCTTTTTAAAATATCCCTTAAACTTCTGAAATTTTGTATGGATTATGAATATTTGGAAGTATATTTCAGGGTACATTATGCATTATTGTGAGTCAATAGGGGGAGCTCTCACATCGCTTTTTTTATGTATCCCACAAATAATAGAACGTATGTTACCTTAATTGCAAAGATTGGGGTGGATTATTTTATTACAATCAGGTATTTATAAGCCAGAGTCATCTCATTACTCGCACAGCAACATTAAGGTAGGCCACGAGCTCAGCTGTGCCCCTTTAACTTGGAGGGCTTTTTAATCACCATCAAAGCACACATTTGTTAGCCTGCTCAAGCCATTTCAGAATTTGTCTTCTTTTCTGTTTGTTTTCTGGACTCCAGCATTAGATGAAATTAAGGTCTATGTTTGATTTGTATTTAAACCTATAAGAGTTAAAAGCAGCAGGGAAGGTTTATGGAGATTAAAAAGCAAGAAACCATTTCATTAGGTCTGCACTTCTGCGGGTTGAACTTGCTACCCACACACAACCTGACATGTGTACTTAAATTATTATCATTCAATTATATACCAGGGGTTTGGCATATTTGTTCTTTATTGTTTTTTTCCCCTCGGTGTGTTACATATAATTTACTGCCCTAGCTCACAGAGTATAAAAGCAGTTCATCATTGAATCTTTAGGAAATTTGCTTTCTCTAATTGAAACAGATCTCCTTTATGTTAATTAGAATATGAAACATGGGTTGTTAACTGTTAGCTTTGAAATGAAACTCATACGTTAATGTTCAGATAAGATGAAAACTAGACAACACAATTTTAATAGAGATTTCCTCAATAAAGTTGTGGTTTATATTTAGGATGGAATTTTATTGCTTACTGTGATTTATACCTACTTTATCTAAAGGTTCATGGTGGCCAACAAATAACGGCTCATATTTTTTGGCCATTTTTTCCCTGAAAACATAACTACGTTTTAAAATATGGAAAAGTAATTTATAAGGGAAATTGAAAAAGCTTACATGGAAGATTACATAAAATACATCTGTCTTTTCAAGCCATTGAGATATATAAACAACTCGTTAAAACCTTAAAATGCCAACAGGAAGGACAAAAGATTCTTTTATTGCAATGAGCTTTTGAAAAGACTTTTTTTTACTTTAGCAGAATAAGATTTTACCTCCCATCTAAATAAAGGTCTTAATTAAATATGTCTGTATATATGTGCATTTTTAAAAAATAGTATCACAGGTTCTTTCTTCAAAGGAATCAGTGATAGAACAAAAACAGAGGAAAAATCAACATGCTTGGCAGCCAAGAAATTTTTTCAATGAAAGTAGAGTCTTTTGTTTTCAACTGCAAAGATTTTTCTTTTTATGTCAAATGAAATTTTAAGATCACCTATGAGCTTGGAACCGAATCCTTTACTGCCAAATCTGATTCCAATCCTTAAAATCTGTTTTTGTAATATTTCCAGCAATGCACTAACTTTAAATAGGTAGCCAGACATATTGGCAAAAATATACGTGGTTAATCAAATAAAACTATGTAGCAGTTTGGGAACAATCAATCAACTTTCAGAATCTTTTAAGTATGAAGCTATTGTGAAGACATCATGACTTGCAGTGAAATATTGCAATCAAACTGCATAAGCAGCTGCTTTTGAATTCATCTTTTCCTTTGTTTTTAAGTTTTCATAGACCTGCTTCTTAACTATGAATTTTATAAGCTTTTGAAAGAAAAAACCTGGCAACCTACTACTATTACAACTAACAAAGAAACGAGAACTGGTAATACAGTTGGGAGCTGAATGCACTAGGAGAACTGCCAACTTGAACTTATCTAGTTAACCATTATTGTGTGGATTACATTTGAAGTGCCTCATGATGACTGACATTATTTCACTGAAAAGGAGAATATGTGTGAAGAGATTAAAACACTTTCTCTTTCATAACTTGCTTATGTTTCTTTTCAAATAAGAGACATTACCTAAAAACAAATTTTGATATCCAAACATTTAACATATTTCATTCTTGGCAAAATTTACATTTCTCCTCTATGAAAAAACTATTACTATCCTTTAATTATATGCCAATGCAAAACCCATAAGACCTCCACTTGTTTAAAACGATATATATTTTTTGTTTTAAATCAGGAACTAAAATTGCATTTTATAAATGGATTATTTACAAAACATTTCTAGACCTGTAGTTAAATTAGAATGTTTTATTACTTTTATTTGGTAGGCATTCTTTGTTTAATTATAAATGTGATTGATTTGTAATTTTAAGATTTAAAATACTTGTGAACAATTTGGGTTCATCAAAACATTATGTTTGATATAACAATTAAAACTCAGTTGCTGAACAGTTGAAAAATATTTCCCCTTCTTTTCACTGTCTGGGGTCAATTTTGCTGAATCTCAGTGGTGGCTAATAACATTAGCTCCTAACAAATTGTATTTCTGTATAAGGTTTCTTCGTGTGTGTGTGTGTGTCTACAGTAAGTTCCCACTTTACTAAAGTCTTAGTTTTTATTTTTTCTTTTTCTCATACACTTTATCAAATATCCCCAGATTTGGTCGTAGATGGAAACCTAAGGATTATTTCTGAAGTGGAGATGAGTATGTATTTGGAAATTACATAGCTCACTGTGGCAAAATTTGTTTTTGAGCAATGTTCATAAAAGCATCACAGTGTTAGATGTAATGCTGAATTCAGAACAGAGAAAAAAATTTTGGTGAAATAGCTGATATATAGTTTAAATACAAATATACCTGCCTATTGAGTACTCTTGTTTTCTTTAATAAAATTGTCACCCCTATGTAAGTCAAAGTGTAGTTTATCATAAATAAAGCCAAGACAAAACAAGAAAAAGACTAAACTACTGGCTCACCCCACCCCTGCTCCTCACCCTGCTCTTGGGTGCCCTGACTCCTACTTTAAGGCCCAGGAGAGAAGGCTTCTCTGCCCAGGTCTGAACATTTCCCTCTTTCCGCTCAACTATGCCACACCTTCCACATCCCGCCTAGGTCAGGTGACCCTCTTCTGAATGTTCTAATTATTACCAATATCTTTATCATTGCACTTTGATTTATGTGTTTTATTTATGTGTTTAATGCATATGCCTTTGTTTCTGAATGAACTGTAATCTTCTTGAAGGTAGAATTCCCTTATCATCTTTACATCACCAGTGTTTCATATAATGCTTGCCTAAAAGCCAAGGACTGAAAGAATGTGCATCTAAACTACATTTTCCACCTAAGGGCCTAACTACTCATAAGGGCAGACTCTGAAAGAGCTATGGTAGGTCTGGCTGGTGAAACGCAGCCGGATGAAGAGATGAGGGCTGATGAAAGAATGATAACTTGGTTATTCTAGGATCGCACACTCGGGGTTCAGGCAGGAAACAATAAATGAACTATGTAGCTCTGAAAAAAGAACAGAAGTCGGGTCTACAGGGAGCAGCCAATGCTCAGCTCCAGTCAGTTTTACTATGAGGTGAACATAGGTGGCGTGTTTGTTGCTAGAGCTTAAGACTTCTCAAATAGGTGAGAAATTTAGAATTTTTTGAAAATGTAATATCTCCTAGTTTTTAAATTAGGGCTAAATATTTTTTAAAATACTGTGTGGGCCAAGAAAACGTGAACAAGCCATACATGGCAGGTGGGACATCATTGTGTCTTCTAAATAGAAAAAAGATGCTATAAACATCTTCCTAGAATTAAAACAGCAATGAAAATAACCAAAACACTTCCTGCCAAATTGGAAGAATAGACTTATATGCACATTTTTATTTACGTATGTGTATATTTAAATTTATACTCAAGTTTACATTTAAACTTACATTTTGTACTTTTATATGGCCAGACTTGGCAGGTTTGGCCTCAGAATGAAGATGAATGGCCGAAGAGTGCAACTGTAAAAATGCCGACCTTATTACTTGGGTTTGAATCCAAGTTTTCAGGCAGCTTGTTTTTCTGACCTTTAAAACCACCTTTGAATCTCTGATAAACACAGAGCTAAGCTGAAAAGAAAAGGTATTTACAACACCACCTTTGGATAACTTTAAAGCTGCTCAAGTATTTTTGCAGTGACTGGAGGGGATGGAATGCTGGGAAAATAACAGCACTAGAAACAAAGCAGACTGGTTTTATCTCAACTTTTTATATCCAACTGAAGCACACTTCACCTGTGAATAGTGATTATTAAGTTTCTTTCAAGGGAATGGGGCCTGTAATTCATGAATGCTGCAGGTGTGAACTGCTAAGAGCCTTTTCTCTGAGTGAAAAAACGTTAATCATTATTCATGGGTGAGATAGTCCATTTATTCCACAGCAGAGAAAGAATTCCTTTTTTATCTTCTTAAAACATGAGACCTTCAGTTTTATAAGCTTCACAATAATAAAAGATTCTCTGTTAGAATTATGTTTATGAGGGGTTGTTCTTATGTCATGCTTGTTTATTAAGTACTTGAATTTCTTTAAGTTACTAAATGTCTGTAAGAACGTGTGGTTAAGAAGACTAATTAATCAATTATTCAATAAAATTTCCATAGACATCTGGTTATTGTAGACCAATATTATTAATATCTATGAGCGCAGTAAATCCCATCAAAATGAAATCCAAGGGAGCAGTTGCATTGGATTTTGTTTGTATCAAGCATTGCTGGAAATAAGCAAGTCATTGCCTAGAGTCTAGAAATTTACAACATGCATTCTTGCAGTTCAGGTGCACACCTGATTGATGCTGAAGATAATATTTTAAAGGTATATAAAATCATTTTTAATTTGCCTTTGACACTTTTTAATCATGCTTGATTTAAAAAAAAAATAGTTTCTACCTAACCAGATTATGTTTAGAAAATATGCTGTCTAACCAAAAAGATTAATTCTTCCTACTAAGATACAGGTTAAATATGTGATTTAATTGAGAAATTCAGTCATGTGAAATAACCAGTAGTTGGGCATAATAATGAAAGATATTGGAAGAGAAACTGTAAATATTAAATTAACAAATGTAATAACTACATAGCTGCCTTATTCAATTTAGTCAGGTTATCTATTTATACAGCAAAGCCAAAACTTAAAGTAGGACCAATTCCATATCCAACCCTCTTTTATGTTTTGCTCTAACACTAAAATGAATCTGCAGTACTAAATTTGGGTGCAGAGAGAAGATAATGAGGTTATGGTTTATGTTCATCCTGAAAGACGTAGACAACATTTGTTCCATAGTTCAAATCTAGAAATTTTCATCTTAGAACTAGTATCAAATAAGTAGGAAATCCACCTAGATTTGTTATATATATATTTTTTTCCTTTTTTACTTCGGAAAATTTCTCCACGTATAGGTAATATACAATTTCAAGTTTGGGCAGGGTAGTGAGAAGACTATCAATTCTTTTTTCTTGGGTGGGGAGGGATGGGAAATTTGGCAACAAGTCTAGCAAAACATGCATAATATATTGGAAGGATCTGTATCTCAGCCTTTTTTACCATGTGCTGAGGTAGGACATCAATTTACTATCATAGGGGGAAATAGCCTTCCATATTTTGTCAGTCGTCTGAGTAAAGACTTACAAGGTAGTCCTTATAAGGTGGTCCTTCAGCCACAAGGACCTAAAGCCAGACACAACTCGTAAATAAAACACTATTAGCCAATTATTTGACAAGGTATTTGTACTTGCTAAGAAAATGTGCCTATCAAAATTCATAGAGAATTGAACCATCTTCTCCAAAGGCAAACATAAATCAGGCACTGCAAACCCACACATGCCTCAGCTGTAAGGTAACTATAACAGCTTCAAGATCCATCTTAGCTGAACTCTGACTTTTTATCTCCAAGTGGTTTCTTGTTGTCAATACTGAGCTGTGGTGATTTCTTCTCTAGCTATGGGGGTGCAGCTTCTTCATTCCACCCTTGGTGACATGAAACATGTTTACTGCGTCTCTTGCATGCCTCTCTTTGGCGGTGTGAAATGAACCCATTTTTAGGTCCTGACTATTCTGACTGTCTCAGTCTTGGTCCTCAGAAAGAACCACTGCCCAGAGCTGGAGAGCTGCTGGAACACCCCGTCAGTGTATCTGAGGTACACTTTTCCATTCACTGAGAAATCTACTTCCCACTGAAAAGCAAAGTTTAGAAAGGGAAATCGATTTCATTGTTACATCTTTCCAAGCTTCACTGTATCCCAGTGCAACTGAACTGGATTGTTAAATTTGAACACTTGGACTATAGTTCTCTAGAATCTTAGGAGGAACGGTGTGGAACAGCTTCCCCAACAACTTTCTCAAAGTAAAGTAGAAATTGCTCTCAAATGCTAGTTATAAACGTGTAATCTGAACTCCAGCCACTCCACAGGGCTGCAGAAAAATTTACGATGTGCTAAATATTTCCTTTGTTCTTCCCAGTGGTAGCCTGCTGTAGCAATTAGAAAGCAACTGGCTCCACATGTAAACTGCTAGAGTTTTCTAAAGAATTGTTGATAACTGTTCAACAGGCTCAGTGAACAGGATTTTCTTATTGTGCAGAATTCAGATTTTTTAATTTCCTTTCAAGGTCCTAGGTTCCGAAATATTTTCTAAATTTTTTTCCTTCTTCTCCAGTGCCTTTCCATTTCCCCCTTATGAGGAGGGAGGGGAGGTTAAGATGACTGCTGTAAGCCAATGGATGCCCAGGTTCTCAGACCGCTAACACTGCAATCCTTTTAAAAGCCATATAAAGGTCCTTTGTGTTGCTATCAAAAACACCTCTGACCTCCTCTTTTTTATTTTCATAGAAAGTGACAGCTCAGTCCCATCCTTCATAAAAAGGCAAAAAAAAGAAGAAAAAAAAAAATCTGCCAATGCCACCCTTCTTCAGAAGCCAGACGCTATTAATCATCACCAGGAGGCAGTATGGCTTCAATTAGCTTCATAGAGTACAATAAATTCTCAATTATTCAGTGTCTGTGTGCATGTGTGTGTGTGTGTGTGAGATGGGCTTCCTCAGCTCTGAGCATTGTTTAAATGCTTTACATGTATTAATTCTATGAGGATGGGTGTATCACTATCCCTACTTTAGAACTGAAGAAAAAGTACGGAGCAGTTAAATAACTTGGCCAGAATCACGTAGCTAATTAGTGGCAGAGCTGGAAATGTTCTCTGAGAGAACACATGTCTTTGAGAGGCAGTTTGCCACTCACTTGCTATGTAACCCTGGACAAGTTACTGAGTCTCTCTGTGCCTCAGATTCATCATCTATAAAACTGGATTACAGTAGTATCCAACTCACAGGATTTTTGTGAAGATTAAATGAATAATACATATGAAACACTTAGAACAGCGCCAGGAATACAGCACACACTAAGTCAATGCTACTTTTGCTAATACACACTAATTTTTCTAAGAATAAGCCTTAACATACTGGGAAAATTAGCTGCATCCTCACCTCTAGTCTCTTTATTTAATAGGTGCCACACACCAACCCACTTGCAACAGATCTGAGATGAGTTAGACACTGTGTTCAACCTTGAGTATTTCTGTTTTCAGGGAGAAAAAAGTAGGCACACAAATTATAAGTAAGTATAATACATGCTATAACACACGTATGTTAAATTTTTTTACAACATACAGTTATGACAGGAGTTGTGAACTCCACCTTTCAGAAGTGGAGTAGCATGTTTAGGGAAGGTTTATAAAATGTGGTAGGCATAATCCTGTGTATTATGAATGTGATTAAGACATTTGAGGCCATAAGCATTGAAGGAAGAGTAGGAATTAGCCAAAAGTGGCATAGAGAAATCCCAGGAGTGGGGACAGCCTAAGCAAGATCAGAGAGGGAAGAGAGGGTATGGTGGACCAAGGACACGGCTTGGTGACAGAGTCTGTGTGTGTTTCGATAGAGAACAAAGTGGGGAGGATGTGGTTGGAGACCTTCACAGGCTGATTCATGCACTGTTGCCAGATTATTCTTCCTAAAAGGCAATTCCGATCAAGATCCTCCCCTATTAAAAAGTCTCAGTAGTTCCCCACTGTTTTGGGTTGAATTGTATCCCCTCTAAAATTTGTATGTTGAAGTCCTAAACCTCAGTCCCTCAGAATGTGACCTTATTTGGAAATGGGGTCATTGTAGATAAAATCAGTCAAATTACAATGAGGTCATACTGGAATAGGGTGGGCCCCTAATCCAATATGACTGGTGTCCCTATAAAAAGGTGAACTTTGAACACAGACACATACACAGGGAGAATGCCATGTAAGATGAGGGCAGAGATTGGCGCAATGCCTCCACCAGCCAACAAATGCCAAAGATTGCCAGCAAACACCAGAAGCTAGGAGCGAGGCACAGAACAGATTCTCCCTCCCAGCTTTCTTGTGAAGGAACCAATCCTGTCAAAATCTAGATCTTGGACTTCTAGCCTCCAGAACTATGAGGCAATAAATTTCTGTTGGTTAAGTTACCCAGCTATGATAGTTCGTAACAGCAGTCTAGCAAACAAATACAGCCACCAGTACAACATTCAGACTGCATTTCTGATTTTTTTTCCCTGAATTTCCTAAAAAAACATTCCAAGGTGACAGAAATGGTGAGCAGTACGGGGAATTAATAAACAGGTAAGAGGATTGTGCAACCCCCACCTCCCTTTTGGACATTCTGAACTGCTGTGTCTTGTTCCCTGACTGATGAAAAGCACTACAGCACTCGCTATTCTGAAAACACACTCCTCATTCTCTTGCATCCTTGCCTTCATTCTTAATCATTTCTTACATCTAGAATATGTTTTCTGTGCCTTATAATTACGGTTTAGATTTCTTCCACTCATTCTCAAATACCCAGCTGAAGTGTCCCCTCTTCCACAAAGCATTTCTCTGAGACTGGCTCTTATACTTTATTCTCTGTATGCCTTGAACCAAATGAATAGGCAAACCTACTTGCCTTTTCTCCCTGACCAGAACGTGAAATCCTTTAGATCAGGAACAATAGGTAGTTGGCTCCTCATTTATTACATGAATCATTATGGTATTTGACATATGGTAAGTGATCAGTATTTGCATATTCATTGTACTTTATGTTGAAGCTATACACAGCATATAGTGATTTATTAAATGGATTTAGTTCTGCAGTATTGTAGTTGGACTCAAATTACGTGTATGTTATTCCACTGAACATTGTCCCTCAGCTGCTTATAGTCTGTTCCTTTAATTTTGTAGCAGCTGTTTTAATATTCTTATGTGCTATTTCTATCATCATTATCATTGCTGGGTCTGTTTGTATTGATTGATCTTTCTCCTCATTATGCATTGTATTATCCTGCTTCTTTGCCTGTGTGGTAAGTTTTGATTGGATGCCAAATATTGTGAATTTTACATTTTGGGGTGCTAAATTTTTTTTTTTGTATTTCTTTAAACAATTTCAGTCTTTGTTCTGGCAGGTAGATAAATTTTTAGAAATCATTATTAAGATTTGCTTTTAAGCTTTGCTAGGGTTGGTTCAGAATAGCTTCTAATCTAGGGATAATTTATCTTCACTACTGAAACAATACCTTCCAAGGATTCTATGTTCCATGTATTAGGTCTTTGAATTCTTGCTGAGAACACAACCTACTCCCTGCCCTGTGTGAGTTCAGGGGAAATTTTTCCAGATATTTTTTTTCCCAGTGGTTCTTTTTCCATATTCAGGGATTTTTCTCTAAAATATGATTATGTATAGTGTTCAGCCAAAGATTTAAGGGAGCTCCTCTGTAGATCTCTGGCATTCTCTTTCTCTCCAGATCCTTTTGCTCTGATTCTGCCAGCCACATTCTATCTACTTTGGCCTTCCCAAACAACCAACTCTATCTCATCAACTCAACCCAAGACCACCAATCTCTCTTTGACATTGATTAGAAAGTACGGTAAAGAGTATAGCAACTGAGCTAAATGAAGTCGATCTTTTGAGTAAATATCTGGCATTACTTATTGCCTCTGAATCTTTATATTTGTTTCTCATGGAAGAACCATTTAAAATAAAGTTTTGGTGAAAGATCTGCAAGAAGTGGATAAATACAGGGCTTTGGAGTTATACAAACCTATATTCCAATCTTAATTTTACTCCCTCAAGTGACATAACCTATGGCTATTTACTTAATCCCTCTGAGCTTCTCTTCTTTAATTGTAAAACAGAAGCTAACACAATAACTCCACATGGTCACCTCTCCACAGATTTTATGGTGAACCTTTACTCTGAGATCCATGCAACAAAATGGATCAAAAATTGCATGTGAAGTTCTCAGTAGAATCTACACCAAAACTGGCACCAAATAAGTTCACTTACATGATTTCTCCCCCCCCCCAACCCCAACAACACAAATTTACTGTATTGGGAATGCAAGAGAATTGCAGTTACAATCTCTGCCAACCTCCCAAATTTTGGGTGATGTTCCCAGATATTTCTTTGCTCAGATGGACAGGATGATAAACCTGTTTCAACTACATTACCACTCTAGGTCTTGAATGTGAGAGTCCAAAAGGCAATGATGAATTAGTCCGTTTTTCATTTTGACAGGCTTTCATTATATTCTTTCTAAACCCTTCTTCTAGGCACCTAGCATATGATTTTGCTTATAGCCGAGACAGTATTCTCATATCTTTTATTCCTTCTTTTGCTTGCTCCTCCTATTGTCATATTCTTCACTGGGCTTCCCCAAAGATTCATTTGTGATATCTGTGCAATATGCTAATAATTCCCAAATATTCACTTTAACTCTGCCTTTGAAATTTCTGTGAATACCATTTAGTTTCCCTCTATTGGAGCTTTATTTTTCAATGTCTCTTTGCTTTCACCATTACCACACTATTACTCCAGCCACAAAAACTCATACATTCTCTTCTGATGTTGTCTTACTTAAATTCTCACATTACCAATCCTGACAATTATTTCCCTATAAAACCTCACTCACAGGAAATTCTTTCTCACAAAAGGTAATTTATGGTATAGTGGAATGAGCATAGAATTTGCTGACCGAAAATCTGAGTTCAAATACCTATTGCAGAATATTGTGGCCTGGGGTGAATTCCTTAAACTTTCTGAGAGTCCGTTTACTAAATGTAAAATAAGGATAATAATATTGAACTCATAGAGTTGTTATAAAAGTTAAAATTAGATAATCTGTGAGGTGCTTAGCAGAGTGTTTGGCTTATAGAAGATGTGCAGAAGCTCTTAGCTTGCTTCTATACTGTACATGTCAAAATCCCAAAGCCTCATGCTTAGACTTTGGCAAAAACTTTCTGGCATTTTCCTCACTTTCAGGGTTTTTTCCTTTCTGTTTTTATGAACAGGAATATTCCTCCTGAACAAAGGTGTTAAGAATCAAAGGATATGTAAATTTTTTATGCGTATATATGAGTTAAGATGTACTTGGCTGTATATAAAACTATTCAAGCTTAAACAGTAAAGAAATGAATTAGTTTATGTAAGAAAAACACAAGATTGAACTCAATGTAAGAAAGTTAAAAAAGAAAGAAAAAAGAAAAAGAAGACCAGAGGTAGTGCAGGTTTCTGGGATGGTAGAATCAGCAGGTTATTTGCATATCTCTTTTTCTTCAACAGTGTTGGTTTCATCCCAAGATGCTACCCTGGTGTCAGAAATTGAGGCCATATGCTTCTTTCTCCTTCTTGTCCAACAGGAAAGAGAAATTGGTATCCTGTATCTTTATTGGCCTCCAGCAAACATTTCCACTTGTGGAATTACCCAGAATTAGGTCTTAAGCCCCTTTCCTAAAGAAACTATTGTCGAGAGATAATAGGGTTCCCCTTAGCTAGGTTGGCTCAACCCCTTGAGCAGAGGAAAATTCTTCACATCGTATTGCTGCTGTTTAGTAGAGAAAGGGTGGAAGGGATGTTGGGAGTCAGTCTTAATGTTTACTGCCTGTCTTCATGAGGGCAGAGGCTTCTTCTGACTGCTCGTTCACTGCTGAGTTCTTGCTCCTAGAACATGTACAAGGCATCTGATAAATATTTGTTGAGTGAACATCAATTGTGATTATGGGATAACTTCATATTTCTTGGAACTGTATTGCTTCTCACGTCAAATCTAATAAATAATTATGGAATAAATGCTCCATCAAAAACCTCCAATTGCATGTTTCTAATCTCTGCACTTGTTGAGGCTTGCCTTCTTCCCCATATCTAATCTAACCTCTCCTTTTTCCCACCGTGTACTAAGATGGACTCCTAACTTGATTAGGGTTCATAAATCTTTCACATGCTTTGCCTTTGTGCATTTCCAAAGTTGGAATGATTTTTTTTTTTTTTTCCTCCTCAGAACAGTTTATTTCCTTCAATGCTTCCAAGATCAAACATTCCCAACTCTGGTCACTGAACCCCAGCAAAATGTCAGCATTCTGGCACATTTCCTTTATCTTTTGGAGTATTTGTAGAAATGTTTCATCTTTCCTTTCTTGTTCAATCAATAATAAACCCTGGATAACTATGTTTATTGTAGCTAATGTATGCCCTATGCAAGATACAGTACACAGCAGACAGCAGGATACTAATGTTTGGGTGGCATAGAGATTACTGAATTAAAAGGGTTATTGTTAAAAAGGCAAATGCTGTTGTTTTTAATATCTATTACATGGATTGTTCAAACTCTAGGATATACGAGATAGACATGAGTAATTCACTTAACCTTCAGAGACTCCTATCTCATTCCCAAAGATTCTGATTTAGGTCTGAGGTGGTGTTAAAAAACCTGCATTTTTATTGAATGTCCCAAATGATTCTGATGAGAATTAGATAAACGACATTTGGCTAAATGGGTAGTATTTAACCAACCTCTTCTCCTTCCATTAGTATAAGAATAAAGAAGGAAGGCTTAATGTCCAGTGTTAAATGAATAAGTGAATGAATGTCCCTAATCCTGTGGGTAACTGCTAGGTAGAATTGCTGGAGTATTACACAACGTATTTTTAAAAAGAGCAGGAATAAGCAGGTGAGGGGTAGGGCAGGGAGAGAAAGTACCAGAAAGGGAGATTGAGTTCTGATTTGTAAAGGTCCTTGAATGCTGTGCCAAGGGGTTTGGATTCTTCTGAAATCCATGGGGAGTCTTGGAAGGTGTCTGAGCAGGAAATAACACAATATAATTTGTGTTGTGGAAAGCTGACTTTGTCCGCATGTGATGGATTGACCAGAAAGGGAAAGCTGGAGGCACAGAGGAGAATCACACGTGATCATAAACCACAACTGATTTCTTCATGACACAGGGTCAGGTGAGGCCCCTGAGGCTTGAAGGTCACTATTCCATGAATCAACATAAGGCAGGTATTGTGAGCAATTGCCTATGGTTTCCATTTGGAGAATCAAAGTGATTCATCTCCATAAGGAACTTGACCGCTAGTGGCTGCTCAGTCCAGAAAATGAGGCTCTCACATATGTGATACTCTGTGTCAGGATTCAAAGCACAAAGGCAGCCAGCACAAGAAAACATTTTTTTTTTCCACTTATTGTTATTATAGTGATGGAAATTTCAGCTTACACCCGGTAACTTAGAAGACACAGCAAATATTTTACATTAGCAATATGTCATTAGCACAATTTTTAAGGATAAAAATGACAATCTAGTGAATGAATGGCTGAGACATATCATTTAAACGTAGAACGTAAATTGGAGCAGAGACTCAGTCCTTTGGAGCTGGCAGCGTCAGGGCCAGGTGTGAGGAAAGCCCTGGTGTTCTATACTTAGAGTGGAGGAAACAGGCCATTAAGGGTGGCCAGGGAAACAGGCTTTCCTCTTATGATGAAAATACTCTCTGCCTTTGCCACGTATCTCTACTTACATTTCTCTTTTATCGTCTTTCCAAGGTGTCCACTTGCTGCCCAAAATGCAAGATGGTTAAATTGGAGACACTGGAGTTAGTTCTTTCTTTTGGAGAGGAACCAGAGAATGAGAAAAACTGATCCGTGCCCAGAAGGAAGTCAACCTGAAAGGCCAAATGTTGTTAAAAAGAACGAGACTATCAAATGGGAAATGAGCTCATTTTTCTAATCTCTTAAATGCTAAAGACAATCTTTTAAAGTCAGTATAACTCAAGCTGGTGTCAGCTATTCCCTAATCCTCTTCTTGGAGTGTCCTTCCAATCCACCCACTCCCTCCTTCCATTTCAATCTCTGCCCCCAGCCCCCACCTTCCTCACATACCCCAATTGACTCCCACTAAAACATTAGTGAGAAACTGCACATTTTGAGTCAAAGAGAGCATTTTATGTTAACACCAGCAACCACCATTGAAATAGCCACTTTGACATTTTTCCAGTGTCACTATGAACTGGTTTGGGAGTCTCTTCTTTTCTCCTTCTCTACTGCAGCAGCTCAGTCTCCCCCCCACACCGCCACCCATCAAGCAGAACAATCCTGCCCAAATCCACAGCTTACACATCCAATCACTCATGGTTCTTACCAAAACAAAAAATGTTCGATTTAAAAAGAGAGGATACTTTTTATTCTCTTATCATTATACCTGTATAACTGTTGTTTTACCTACTTTTCTTTTCCTTTATTTTTGCTGTCACTGAAAATAAATCAGAAGATAGCAAAGTGGGGAAAGCAGTATTTTCATAGTTATATCTGCCATAATTGTGGCAAGCTCAGGATTTCTTCCTCAAGTGTTCTTCGGTGTGTTTACTCCACACAAGTCACTATTTTAGGGCGCTGGTGTCTCTGCCCCCAAAACAGTGCCCTGCATGCACATATCTCACCCTCTGAGCATTGATACTTCAATTGAGTGTTTCATAGGCAGTCCTCAGGCAACTTTTCCCCATGGTCCTAACAACTTCCATGTAACTATATTGCCTTTAAAAATTGTTGAGAAGATGATAAATTAGGAGAATTTCTCCTAGGGTTGAACCACTCTTTCAGCTCTCCCTAGTCACGATTCTGACTGTATTGCAATCACGAAAGAAAAGGAACATTTAGTGCATACCTCAAATGGCCCTGTACTCATTTGTCAAGCCACAGGGGAGAGAAGAATCTATCAAGTAGTCTTTTAATTGGGGCAAGTAGTAAACCCAATCCAACTATGGAATCCAAAATGGGAATTGGAGGTAAAAAAGTGGCAGGGACCACTGCATAATTCGCGTGGTCCAGTGTAGAATGAAAATGTGGGATCCCTTGTTCAAAAAGCAGAAAAAAGTGCTGTTATTGGTACTAAAACACAAAACTTTTTCCTTTCTTCTCTGACCTCACTCTAGTGCCACAGTGTTCATTTGTGATTCAGAATTGCTCTAAGTAAAGTTCAAATTTTAAATTATTAACATGAATTTTGCCATTCATCTTTGTATGGTACAATGCCAGTTTTAAATGCAAATATGAGAGCATTTAATTGGTATACAGAACCACCAAAATACACAATTTGTATTGCATAGCTTGTACATGTATTTTATTCTTACCAGAGCAGTGGAAGTGCTGTACAAATTAACCCACACAACTCTCATGCTGTTTTTATTTCTCTTGTGGATATGAACATATTCTTACCAAAACTCTCTACCTTCAGCTTAGCAATGGGTAAGGAAAGACTAAAAGGACCCATAGGTTTCCCTATCTTTAACTTTTTTCTATGTCATCGTTTTCCCATAAGTGGTTGGCTAATTCAAGGGAGTAACACAAGTAAGAAAGGATATAAGAATGTTCTTTGGTCACTGGGTTTCTTAGAACATCATTGCTTTCTGCATTTAAAACATGTTCTGGTTCTATGGGAATGTGTGGCCTCTTGGGGCTGTCAGCGCCTGGCTTACTCAGGGGCTGACACATACTGCACATCTCAGGTATAGACATGACGTGTTTATTGGTACTCACTTGAGTCTCACTGAACTCCCATGGTTGTAAGGCCACAGCAATTCTAGCTCTGGGTTGGCAAGGAACAGTGGACATGTGCATTGAGCATCTTTCTGCTCACATGCTCATGCTCAATTGTCTCACAAGACTTCATTTATAAAACATGTGCTCAAAACTAAAATTAGTTAGAATTTCAAGATAGTGACAGCAGAGCATGAAGCCAAGTGGGGGGCCCTTCTGAATATGGGGTCCAAATATCTGTAGAGACTGTGTGCCCAGGAGGCGAGCCCTGGGGACTGGCCATTCTACCTCAGGCCTCCTGCCCCCAGTGTTGGGCACCAATGAGGACATCTGCACAGAATTGGCAGAGAAATCCTGCCTTTTTTCCTCTTCATTCTCATGGTTCTTTCCTTCTTTTGTCTCTTTTGTCCCTTCATCCCAGAGTCAGGCTCTTCTTGTACTGGTTGGCAGTCTTTCAGCTCCATCTACACTTGCAAAAGTGGGTTACAGTGGTTCTAGTGAAAGATCTCCACTCCAGTAGCCCTTCTTCAGGAGGTGTTTAAGAAATGGCAAGTCTATCAAGTCTAGTACATCTAATATTTTATGAGATTTTTGGATTACGTGCTATGTCTGGAATTGCTCCTATCAATATAGGTAATGAGAAGCCACAGAAGATTTAAAATAGAAAAAGAAATTTAAAAAATAGAAGATATTTCACTTTAGGAAAGTCTTTCTGGCATGTAGCATGGACTTACATTGGAGGAATCTGGGCTAAATCACAGAGACTAGTTAAAAGGAAGCAATTGTTACAGTCCTTTGTAAAATGATAGGGTGGCCCAAGACTCTAGTACTGAATAACACTATGATTCTGATTTCACTTATGTGGTAGAGATAGGGAAGTCAAGACTAATTTGATTGACAGCTTCAGAATTGAGGGAATACATCTCCCACCTAGAAGTGGCTGATGCTAGAATCAAGACAGAAGGCAGGTGACAGAAGGCAGGAACCTCTTCTAAGAGCTTGAGAAAAGGGGATGCCTGAGCCAGGAGGCCTGGGCTTCACAAATCAGTTGGCAACCCCTCCTGAGGTTACACAAGATTGGGGGTGGCATCGGAGCCTGTTGTATTGGAAAACACTGGGAATCCTTTGGGGTATAAATTTTGCAAGTCCAGCCTCACTCTGCCCCACTTCCAGATTGGGCTCTTCTGTGGTGCTTTCGCACTTCACGTGGCTCAGTCTGAAGATATGAGAAGGTAGGAAGAGAGAGCCATGACTTTTTCTTAACAAAATCTGTACATACTCAGATTTTTGAGAGCTCGCATTTCTGCCCTGACAACTGAATTAATTGAATTCTTTGTTCTATCCTATTAGAACAGGAAGGAACTCTATTAGCTAACAGAAGCTTTTCCATGTAAATTTTGAATTAATCTACCTATGTTTTTTTGGTTTGGGTTTTGATTTGGTTTGGGATTTTGTTTTGGGTTTGCTTATTTTTTTTTCCTTTTTTTATGCTTCGTTTTGTTTTGTTTTGTTTTTTGTTGTTGTTTGCTTCTTTTGTTTTGCTTATTTATTTTGTCAATATTCATACAATGATTCAGGAAATTCAGAGGGATTTCTTGGGATAGTTACCTGTATTCAGCTTGTGAAACTGCTTTCTATTTATAGAGCCGCATGTGGAAGTCTGGGAGTACTGTTGGGCTCTTGCATCTTATGTTTGGATTTAAGAAAGTTTAGGTAGTTTGTCTTAAATGACAATGTCAGGAAAAATGCAAACAAAACTGTAAATGCTTATGTTTTCTTTTATGTCAATCTTTCTTACTTATTGTTAGCATAGTGTAAAAGCTGCTAGAGAAATATCATATGCCTGCTACCTCATTTGGAAATTCCCATGTGCAAATTCCAAGTTAATATTTTTTAATGAAAAAATACAAATACAGCTCTGAAATGTAAAGTGTTTTTTAATTCTACTTTAAAATGCATAAGCGAATCCAAATCTCTCTTCGTAATTGGATGACCTAGAAACACTTCCAAAGATTTTATTAAAGAGTTAATGTATTCAGAAAGACACAGAATGTTCTTTCCTCCAAAGGTTAATATTCTCAAATCTAGAGGTAAAATTAAAATCTCAGCAAAATGAAATTTTATTATTGTCATCAATTACATGGGATAAAAAATGAAATGCATGTACTTCTGTGAAAGTTTTCCCAGACCATGGCCCAAAGGTGGTCTAACTCCAGATTGATTTTAGAGATTGGATAGTACTTGTGATTATTCCAGAGCCAGTTCTATTCAAATATCTCAAAATACTTTCAAATACCTTCAAAATTGCTTTACAAAAGTAACTTATACATATTCTCTTAACTATAGTCTACTTAAATCAATACATATTTACAGGGCTATGTAAAGTTATTTGACAAGCAATGCAATAGTCAAATAAAGGCAGAGCAGAGCATCTCACTTTTACCACCTAGGCATCAGTAACTCTGTACATCAGATTCCAATTATTTTTATGCTTTACTTCCAGATGCTTCCGAAAATGTTTTCTTATTTTCCATCATTGGCAGAGCCCCTAGCAAAGTTCCTTACAAATCTTTAAAGATTGCTAAGGTGACAGGCATTTACTCACATGATTCTCTATAAGAATCACAGGCTCCGATTGATAAGAACGACTTTACCTTTCTTTGTCTCTTTCTTCTCTCTTGCTCTCACTCTCACATGCTCCCTTTCTTTCTTTAATGAAGCAGCTGCCCTCTGAACTTGATCCCATATGGTCCTGTTTGAGAAAAAAAGGGGGAAAAATTAAAATCAGTTCTCACTAATTAGAGGAAAATTGTATGTAAACAATTGAAAGGCCTTTTCATACTTATGGCTGACATTTCTACCAAGGCCTTAATTGCCTGCTGGGCCTAAAGGGTTATGTGCTTTTTTTAAGTTCCATGTGCTGCTGGCCAAGTACTCGCTGGGACACGCTGTGAGTAGTTTCAGATCACCAGCAGCTTTTGCTATTTTAGTCTGCGTCATTGCTTGAAGTTGTAATTAATTTAGATGCTCCAAAAAATCATAATTATGACAGTTCTGATATTTGATAAGAATAACTTACATTCAGTCTTGCCAAAAAAGTCATGGAGCATTTAGCAGAAGGGCAAAAAAGTCCATACAGTGACAACGATATCTCACATAGAAGCAGACCACAGAAGCCTTGATAAGGCTTAACTTGTCCTTGTAAGTAATTTGTGGACTATTACGTGCTTACTACATTAACTGTGTTCTGCACTTTAATCTTATTTTCTATCAGTAGTAATGTATGTTGCATATGTTTCTGTTTTTAATCTAAAAGTTCATTCATGGACATTCGTAGACAAAGCCAAATTGAACTCATTCTTGTACATATAAATGCTATGTGCACTTAGAGAGCACAGTATTTCATTTTTGTTCTCGACTAAATCACCATGATAAAAATGAAGTGGTATCATTGTTAGATTTTTCTCTCTCTTGCTCCTGATTTCTTTTTCTCTTTTAACTCAGTTTGACTTGTAATAGCTAAATTTCTTGAAGGGTTTTCTCATTCTTCAAACTATAAAAATAAAAAGAAAGCAGTACAAAAGGGGAAAGTTTTGAGGAATTAATAGTGAACATCTAAGATGTTGAAGTTCTGGCTTCCTTTTCTGATTTATTGAGTCATTCAAATTATGAACATTGAAAATAAGATGAAACATCTTGCATGGTTAACCAATGATCTTTACAGCACTGATGCATTTTTATAAGATCGCTCTAAAAATTACTCAAGAGTTGTACTTTGTGTATGTGTCTCTATTGGGTTGGTAGCAGGTTTTGTAATAAATTATTCTTTAGAAAACATTTATTTAGATTCATTAGAGTTATAAGTACACACTTAAAGGAAATGAAATGTAATTTAGAGTCAGTTCTGTATTAAAAAGTTGACTATAGACTGTATTGGCAGTTTGACTTTAGATAAATTATTTTCTCTGAGCCTCAGGTTTCTTAATATATAAAATAGAAGTAATAATAATAATAGGCTCTACAGAGTCATAATGAGGACCAAACAAGTGCAAGAATATTAAAGTGTACATTTACAGTTTGTAAAAACACTTAATCAAGGATTAGCATTCTATTCCATAAAAATTGCTTCTTGCTTAATAGAGTTAAATGAGAAATGACTAAAGTACAAGGTAAAAAGGTAGAAATGAATTTGGTTTTGCTTCCTTTCTGTTTTTTCATTGTTATTTTTTTCATACTCACTTTAGAAAAATCAATAAGCAAGAATGCTACTTTATTATGCTTTTAATATGTGAGCAGTAGGTATGAGGAGGTAAGGAGAGCTGAATTTGAAGGACTGAATTCTGCACCGAGGGCTAACTTGGTGTAGTTGGACAGAAGTCCCTTTACTGCTCCATCACAGCTCTGATTGTCTCATCTAAAAATGGGAGCCATGAGGTTGGGAAAGCTGATCACCCACATATAAGCTTCTGACTCTCCCGAACCACAGATGGGCACGGTCTTCTAAGTAGCCAGGACCTGTCTATGGTGGGCACTGGCAGATGCAGTACAGGCCCGCCCACCTCTGGCCGGGCACCTGGCTCTGGGCCATCAGGAGTCGTCTCAGACTGGGCGCTGGACATTCTGAGAGGTGACCCCGGGTGCCCGGTGGCCCCAATTCACTTCCTCGGGGCTGTAAGACTGGGCAGGGGAGGAAAGTCACTCACTGGAAGTGCTCTGGCATGGAATGTTCCCGCTCCAGCACAGGTTTCAAAGTTCCAGGATAACAGTACTTGTTCTTTATACTTCACAGGATGCCTTATGTTTCTCCTTTAGAAACTGACAAAACCTTTTAAATTAAAATTTGATATATTTCAGTGGTAAAAGTATTATTCTAAAATATATTTTTGAATTAGTTTCTCTGGAATACTTTTCTAGAATACTCTCCAGAATATAAGCAGTTTATAACTACAGGGGAAGGGAGGGGAGAGAGAGGGAGAGAAACAAGGAAAGAAAGGGAGAGAAAAAATGGAAAGAAAAGGAGGGAAAAAGAAACCAAAATGCTTTGAATTTAGGTTTTTAGTTGGCATTTTGTTTCTTACTCCCCAATCCCTGTTACTTTTTTCTTAATACTTAATTCAGATCTGTAATATGAGTTTAGTATGGGTTGCATACTTAATGATATTAGTTATGGTCTATTTTAGTTTTGTAGTATGTCCCATAAATGAATGTCTTGAATATTCTTAAGTAAAAATAAAAAAAGAACTCCCTATCATTAAAAATACATCAGCTAGATTTTTCAATGATTTCTTTTTTTTTAAGGGTACAATTTATAGTCCACAATTGTACATTCTCTATATATTCCATTTTTATTTCCTTCAAATCCCATTGCTTTGTATGCTTTCTCTCAAGCATACCTACAATAAAGCCATCTGTTGTCCAAGGGGTCGTTCCTACATGAATCATGCTCTGTCAAAATTTTGAGGTTATAAATGTTCAGCTAATTGAGCAGTCTGACTAGCTGAATACTTGTAAGTGCTTTATAATATCTTTCAACACTTCAAAACCCTGGCTCACTTAAACTCCAGAATCCCAGAGCAAATGGGACAAGTTATTCACATGGATTCTTGCTGATAAAACTAAAAACTTGTTTATGAATTTTTCTCAGAATTTGGGATAAAGTGAATTTAGCTCTATTCTGAAATATTTATTTTTCAGCTGCATCTACATTATGCCAAAGCAAGTAGTTGGGAAGTGAAAAACTTAACCAATCAGCCAATTATTTGGACTATTCTGTATTAAGCAGCTAACTTAACTTTTTTTTTTTTTTTTTCCTCATCAATTTGATTGGGTGTTTTGGCATCATGGTGCTTACAGTTTCTAAGAAAAAAATGTCAGTATCTCTCTCTCCCTCCCCCCTTCCAATATTTTCTTTTTCTTTAAGAGACTTTATTGTGATAAGATACCCAAAATGAATGCACAAAGAAATAAACATTTATATAACTTACATGACAGCTCAGGCCACCCATCCATGTTCTTCCTAAGATTTCTGTACATTCCTTAAGGATTTATATTCCTCTGGTCACTTCTGGCTTCAAGTTCCAGATTGCATAGGATTCTGAGTCTCATTCTTATATCAGTTCCATCTTCTCTGCCCCGCATTAATTCAAACATGGAGCTTAGCTCTTTCCCTTGTTTTCCTCGAAAAAGCAAATCTGCTGACAAGATGTATTTTTCATTGTAGTTGACTTTACTGAAAGTCTGGTGAGACTAAGGCAATAACTTTATAGAGAAATAACACAATTTGGTATATTGAAGATTTCTCTGCTTAAAAATGTGTTGGCTCTCAGCCATATCACATAGACTAGACTCCCTCTTACCCTTTCCAAGATAATTCCACTTTCTCTAACCAAACCCCAAATCAGGCCTGAGTTTCTAAGGCACATATAAGGACTCACTAAGTGCACTTCTAAATATCTCCCTCAGGTCTTACCCATTTTATGTCCTTTACCAATCTCTACAAGGGGAAATGAGGGGTATAGGAAATTTTTACTCCACTCAAGAATATCCATGCCCCAATGCACATGTGGGCGCGCGCGCGCGCGCACACACACACACACACACACACACACACACACACACACACAGTGGCTACACTCACACTACAGATAAGGCAGAAGTATTTATAGACAGTTTGGGTCTTAAGTGAAAACTTCCTTTGGACACATTTACACTAAATGTTTAAAAACTCTTAGTTGTAGAAAGATATTTCAGTGGAAAATTTTAACTTGTCCTCTGAGCTGACCCTGGCCTATATCTCTGATTTCATCCCACACCATTCCACACTGGCGTTCTTTCTGTTCCTTGAAAGGTAGCTCATTCCCATATGACCTTTGTACCTTTCTATTGCTGGGCCTCTTAGCAAGACTGATTTATTCTCATGATGTATCCCGTAGCCCAAATTTCTTTTCGTTAGACATGACCATCCAATCTATAGCAACATCTTTCCATCTCTCAGCCACAATACCCAATGGTCTCTATAAAAATCAGTTTTATTTCTTTGAAAGGAATTATCAAACTCTGAGTATTATCTTTAAATTTTAATTAAATATTTCCTGTTCTCTGTTCTTAAGGACCGAGTCCTTTTCTATATACTGCTGTATTTCGAGGATCCAGAAATGTGGGTGATACTAAGTGCTAAATATATTTTTAAAAATAAAAAATTGTGTCTACTGTCAAGAAATAAAAAAAATAAAATTTGCTTGATAAGTTTAAAAAATTAAATCTAACATATTTTAAAGGACATATTACATTATCTATTCCAGAATAAGTAATATTAATTGAGCAATAATTATAGTTATTATTATAACCAGGACTGATGTTAACTTGATGGTCAAGACCACCATTTACTGTGTTCATATTTAGAACGTAAATGTTCAGAAAAATGGGAGTAGCCTGGGAATTAAAACGTCTAATTAATGACTAGCATTGTGGAATTCTAACCCAATCCTCTCATTTAACATTTGTGGCAACTGAAAAACAGAAAAGCTATCTTGCCTAATATTAATGGCAAATTCATGTCTGGAATCAGATTTCTTGAATCTCAAATGACTGATTTTCCCCCATAAATTACGTCCCCCGTCCTAATTTAAGAGTAATCAGTGACTTCATGTTTTCATTTATAGAATAAGCAGGTGAAATTAAACGATCTCTTAGCACTTGCGGTTTAATCACCCTTCTTCTTTCTTTCTCTCTGTTCATCAGTTATTCCCAACTTGACTGGAAGCAATCTCCTTAAATTCTCATTTACATTGTCAATCTCCTACTGAATGATATCTTGTGTTCCAATGGCTCTAAATGTCTATTACACGGGGCCACTGGTGGCATGTGACTGGTTGCTGATGACACACTGCACAACAGAATTCATGACTGCTGAGTCTGTACAGTAAAGAGGGCCTTGACTATTTGAATGCACCTTTTTGGAGTATTTCCTGAGGAATAAGGAATATCCAATCAAATACAATGTAGTAAGGCCAATTACGATCAAATCAAAAGTTAAAGTTGTATTTAGTATAGACCAGAGTTAAAATTAAAGCACCTTAAAATGACATTGTTAGGACCTTGTAATAAATGTATTTGATTTAGAATTAAATTGCCTTGTTCATCATGGAGATAAAGTCTGTCCTGTGTGTTTCCTCTGTTCTCAATTGTATTTGCGTTTTGCCTTCAAATGAAGCAGATTACCTATATTATACACATGTGTAAGAATATCACAGACTAGAAAGAAATCTCATTCACTGGTGTAAAAGCCTTTGGATGAATCAAATTTAGTCTACCTTAATTAGATCATTATCTAATTTATTCTAGTACCTCACAAAAAGTTATGAAAGATACCAGGTTAGCTCAGTTTTCCATAGTATAGTAAAAATACTGTTTTAGAAAGAAACTGGATTGAAGTAAATCTTCTAAGCTAATATATAAACTCAGAAACTTTAACTTTTCTATGTTTTAGAATTTTCAGACATCCTAAGGAGTTAAAAACAATTTTGATGTGATATCTTTTTGCCTAAAGAGAACTTTCCTAACACTGGTTGCACAAATGTGAGGGAAAAAAGACAATGATTTATTCTATACACAGAGATAATCTCCTGCCTTTTTCCCAGAATTGCTCTTTGCAAAGCCTAGAGCATTTGGCTAAATCAGCCTTGGTCTAACCACTAGAAAACAATGGCGAGGTATAAACAGGAATTAGTAGTATGGGGTAAAATTCCAAAACAACAAATCTGAAGTGCGTTTCTCAGGAAAATAAAACAATGGAAATTTACTGTGTTTATATGATACAATCAATAATATCCAGTATCTATGTATTCCCCTGGAATATTCATGGGGGTCCATGCACATCCAGAAATGTAATGTGAAATTGTGAGTGTGCATTTTTTGGGAGTCAAGAGACAATACATAGTCTTGTATTTGCAAAGGGAGCCTGTGACCCAGAAATGGCTAAGAAGACCATATAGTATGTCATCAGGGTGTTAGAGAACAACCGTTATAAAGATGGAAGACAGTTAATTAAAGCTAAATTAGCATCTTGCATCTTCCCATCTTCAATTATATCTGACATTTGTCATCCCCAGGCTTGGAAATCATGTCAAGCTTAGGTTTGTACAGCTGAAGTATATGAGAATAATTTAGTGATGACTCAAGGAAGAGCTTTTAGGATGAGTAAAAGATGAGAAAATGAGACTTATTAGAAAAGATAACAAAAAATAAGGTTCAGCTAAATGGTAACAGAACAATGATATTACGTGTAGAAAACTTTAATGTATAGATACCCAGCAACCATTATTCATCGCCCATTAAATTTTGTTTTCATCAATAACAATATCTGATTTTTTTTTACTTTATGGTTTAATGTACGTATTTGTGGAGTGCAGTGTGTTGTCTTGATACATGTATATATCACACAATGACTTACTTAGGGTAGATAGCATTGTTTTGTACCTGTTAGTCCACTACTTTCCCACCCTATGTGCCTTACATAGCACTAAATCTTTTACATTAAGTCCTCACAACAAACCAGTGTAGGAAGAACATTTTTCTCTCCATTTATCAGACAAGGAAACTTTGAGTCCTCTTGGTGGATCAAGAAGGACTTCCAAGAAGAGATGACAGTCACACTGAATTTTAAAAGATCACTGTGTACATTTTGGAGTGATGTGGAATTTAGGATGAGGATAGACAAGCAGAGCAGGAAAAGTAACAGCAAAGTTAGATTTCAGTTACATAGGAAACACCGCCCTTGAGAGAGACGGCTGAGCATAGGAAAAGACTGATGCAGAAGGCTTTGAAATTTTGTCTTCTCAAATAGAAGAGAGTTATGTTGGATCAGGATGAGGATCTACATGAAGGCTGGGGAATAGACAACATGTTTTGTTTTTTTTTCCAAGTTTTCTCCAACTTTGATTCTTCAGAAGCTAACATTTAAGTCTCCCTCAGCAAAATGAATATTCAGAACTTGTAAATAGGTCAATAACAGTAGATTTTCTTAAGAAGTCTCCATAGCTTTATAAGAAATCTTATCAATCCTTTGATTGAGGGCCTGGAGACATGGAGAAGAAATTGAAAAGGGTTGACCGTGAAGACTCTAAGGGGAGAATACGGTGACACTCTCTCCCTCAAAACAGCAACAACCACCTTGAAAATATGAAATAAGCCCCTGGGTATATCTGAGAACTTAATAAAAATGTATTGCCAAGAATCCAGCAATTCCATTGCCAAGTAAATACCCCAGAGAATTGAAAACAGGGACTCACACAGACGCACCCATGTTCATGGCAGTATTATTCACAATACCCACAAGTGGAAACAGCTCTGATGGATGAGTAGATAAACAAAACATGGTATATTCAGACCATGGAATATTATTCAGCCTTAAACAAAAGGAAATTCTGACAATTGCTACAACATGGATGACATTACGCTAACTGAAAGCCAGTCACCAAAGGACAAATTCTGTATGATTCCACTCGTACTTGTATGAGGTACTTAGAGTAATCAAATTTATAGAAATGGAAAGTAGAATGATGGTTGCCAGGAACCGGAGAGAGTGGTTATATACAAAATATATAATATATATATATTGCAAAGAGAACAGAGCTTAAATTAATTTATTTGATATTTTTACTATTCAACTAAAGCAAATTTCTATTCCCAGTCTTTAAATACATATATGTAATTGAATTGCATTCTGGATAAGGCTGGGTTAAAAATTATACATTTGTAAAACATAGTAGTTAATAGATTTATGTATGTGCTATCAATGTACATGTTTTGCCTTAAATTGCTATATGTTATAAAGCTTGATTTAAAGGTGCTTAAAATATTATATGATTAACATTATATACCCCTTGATTTTTTGTTCAGTATAGTCAACTTAGAATTTCATTATCCAAATTGAAAATGTTGTTTGACATGGTTGCTGACTAGTGGCTTATGTGGTAGGAAAATATTTTACTAGGAACTCTTGACTAGTGGGAAGGCCAATAAGATGTATTATCCACACTTTAAAATGGAGGTATATTTACAGAGTGCACAGTCTAATAGATGGCTAACAATTTGACAAATATCATTTTTTAAAAATGAAGTACGCTGGAATGTCTCTATAATGTTTTCCAGGGATCTGGTATTCTTTTTTTCAGTGATACACGATCCTCTTTGGGCCCTTAGCCAGCCCTTTAAAAAATGAACACTAGCTGCAGGAAAATGTTAAATAGAGGCATATTGTGATGAATTTCACTGTCTAGTATTTATTTTAAGGAGTTTAACTTAATACACAATACAGTGAAACTTTGCTTTCTCATACATAATGTATTACAAAATTCAGTTCCTTAGAAAACATTACCAATGAGTTACAGTGAATAACAAATCCACATATACTTAGAGCTAGAATTTTTCCAGTACAGTTTATTTTTTCATAGCAGTCCTAAATGGATATTTTAAACTTAAATGGGTTCCATTTCTCCTCAAATAAAGCATCTTTGGAGGAGAAGTTTTAAGGGAACAGATGAAATTTCATTACCATGCATGTGGTCACACCTTGTCAGAACTTAGGTCCTAAATTTCACTGTGATATTGATATTTGCACCCATTTAAAGTGACATTATTTGGCAAGAGAACAAGTATCTAGTTTGAGTTAGCAGTGCACGTGGTGATGACTAACCACACACTACAAGGTTAAAACGATTTTTTAAATCACTTGTTAATGTGATAAGACCTGGCTCACGTTTTTCCTAACCTCATTTTCAATTGGCCTTTTTGTTCCGCCAATAGATGAATAAATGTTTGCAATTGACAGATGTGTTCTTTACTCAAATGAAAAAGATTCAAGGGCTGGGTATTAACTGGAAAAGGTCAACTCACACCTTCGTGGACATTAATCCCTTATTTTAAAATTGAGTAGCACTTTTAGTATAACTACCTAGTTTTACTCTAACAAGGCTTCCATCTATGTGACTGAACTAACTGAATTGATTTTGTTGTAAAAATATATTTCTGGTTTTTTACCATATTGTTGTTTGAGTTCTTTATATATTCTGGATATTAATCCCTTGTCAGAAGTATAGTTCACAAATATTTTCTCCCATTCCAAAGATTGTCTTTCTGCCCTGTTGATTGTTTCTTTTGCTGTGCAGAAGCTTTTTAGTTTGATATAATCCCATTTGTTTATTTTTTCCTGGTGGCTAAGAAAGAAAGAAGGTAGAAAGAAAGAAAGAAAGAAAGAAAGAAAGAAAGAAAGAAAGAAAGAAAGAAAGAAAGAAAGAAAGAAAGAAAGAAAGAAAGAAAGAAAGAAAGAAAGAAAGAAAGAAAGAAAGAAAGAAAGAAAGAAAGAAAGAAAGAAAGAAAAGGGAAGGGAAGGGAAGGGAAGGGAAGGGAAGGGAAGGGAAAGGAAAGGAAAGGAAAGGAAAGAAAGAAAGAAAGAAAAGAAAGAAAGAACCACAATAATGTGTTGAACTTTCAGAAAGAGAGAACAAACCTAAGCATACTAGAGATGGGGGGCAGGGGGGGTTGGGGAGTGATAGGTCAGGTACAGGACATAAGGAAAAATTACAATTTGTAATAATACATATGCTAATAATATACATATATTTCTGGAAGAATTCTTTTCTAGAGAATAATTTATTGAGTACAGATTATCTTGGATTTCTTTCCCTTTTGCCTCGTTCTCTTCTCTCAGCCTATTACTTCACACACACACACACACACACACACACACACACACAAATCTGCTAAGCTAAATAAATTCCACCACATGCTTAGACTTTAACCTTCCTTATTATTATTCTCACCCTACAGTGGTATTTCCCACAGTTAATGAGTCTCCTGGGTGGGACAGTAGATATTTAACATCTTCTATTTTGTTTTTTCTTAAATTTTTTGGATTGACATTGTCAACAACCTTAATAATTATTTAAGACAGTTTTGGTTTTGTTTGATCACTTGTAAAATGACACCTTGTCATGGTTGTAGTCACTGTTGCTACGTAAAACATCTTATTATATCTTCTGTTCTTCACTAGATTTTCTTCCTTCTCTTCTTCCCTTCCTCTGTTCTCCCAGCACAGAGCAAACTCTGAAATCTCCACCCACTTCTCTGCTTCATGGGGGCTATTCTCTATGAGGCCTCATGGAGCCTTACCCTGTGCACCCAGAGTATGGACCACAGAAGGGATGGAAGCCCATGCATACTTATCCCACTCATCTGAGTAGCTTCCTCAACGCTGGGAACCGGCCCCTCAAATTTCACCTTCTTCCATGTTTCTGAAATCAGATAACTACCTCCTCAGCTACACAAGATTACTGTATTTTGTTTGGGCTCCATCTTTATACATTCAAGTTAACAAAAGTGCTGAGGCAAAAATTAAGGCTCATTTCATGCTTTTCTTTTTCTCAGGAATGAAGTTCTTCATCACCTGTTTCCCAAAGTCTCAAAAGTCTCCATCACAAATTTTATCAATGTTAACAGTGATTAACAATGCAGGGGCAATTCTTTAGCAATTACTGTACTGTGATCAGAATTGGAAATTCTGTAGAATTCTTTTTTAAAAAAATTTTTAAATATAATTTACACACCACAAAATTCATGCTTTTAAAGTCTACAATTCAGTGTTTTTTAGTGTATTCACAAAGTTATGCAATCATCATCAGTAATTCCAAAGCATTTTCAGCACCCCCAAAAGAAACCCCAAACACCTTAGCAATCACTCCCCATCACCCTGTTTCTTCAGACCCTGAAAACTACTAATATACTTTCTGTCTCTATAGATTAGCCTATTGTAGACATTTCATACAAATGGAACTATAAAATATGTGGTTTTTTGTGACTGGATTCTTTTATTTAACATAATGTTTTTTTCAAGTTTCATCCATGCTATATAGCATGTGAATTTACTTCATCATTTTTTATTGTGAAATAATATTTGATTGTGTGGATACACCACATTATCTATTAATCAGTTGTTGCGTGTTTGGGTTGTTTTCACTTTTTGACTATTATGAATAATGCTTCCATCAACATTCATGGACAAATTTTTTGTGGACATATGTTTTCATTTCTCTTGGATATATACCCAGGAGTGGCATTGCTGGGTCAAATGGTGATGCTATGCTTACATTGTTGAGGAACTACCAGACTGTTTTCCACAGGAGCTACACCATTGTACATGCAAACTGTAGTGGAAGAGGTTGTAATTCTTATACCACCAGCACTTGTTATTAACTGCCTTTTTGATTATAGTCATCCTAGTGGTTGTGTAGTAGTATTTTATTGAAGCTACTATTTGCATTTTCCTAATGACTAGTTGTGTCAAACATCTTTTTATGTGCTTCTATTTGCGTATCTTCTTTAGAGAACAAGCTATTCTGATCCTTTGCACATTTTAAAAATTGATTTACTTGTCTTTTTGTTATCGAGTTGCAATACTTATTAGTATATTCTAGATATAAGTCCTTTATCAGATATATATCTGCAGAATTTTTCTTTCCTTCTCTTTTTTCACTTTCTTGATGGTGTCCTTTGAAGCACAAATTTTTAAATTTTGATCATGCCCAGTTTATCTTTTGTTGTGTTGTTGCTATTGTCCATGCTTTCAGTGTACGAAATATATGAAATACCATTGACAAACCCATGTCACAAAGGTCTATACTTTTCTTCTTAGAGTTTCATAGTTTTAGCTTTTAAATTTAGATCTTTTATTCATTCTGAGTTTATTTTGTATATGGTCTGAGTTTGGGATACAAATTCATTCTTTTGCATGAGGTATCCAGTTGTCTCAGTGCCATTGGTTGAAAAGACTATTCTTTCCCTCATTGAAATGTCTTGGCATTCTTCTTGAAAATCAACTAAGCATAAATGTAAGGATTTATTTCTGGACTCTCAACTCTGTTCCATTGGTCTTTGTGTCTATCTTTATGCCAGTACCACTCTGTCTTGATTACTATAGCTTCACTTAAGTTTTCAAGTCAGGGAGTGTGGGTCCTGCAGCTTTGTTTTTTTCCTAAGACTGTTTTGGCTATTCTGGATCAATTTCGTTTTCATGTAAGTTTTAACATCAACTTGTCAACTTCTGCAAAAATATCTGTAAAAAAAAAGCTAATAGAGATTATGCTACACCCATAGATCAACTTGAAAAATATTGTATCTTGACAATATTATATCTTTTAATTCATGAATATGAATGTCTTTCTATTTACTTAGGTCTCTGATTTCTTTCAACATTGTTTCATAGTTTTCAGAGCACAAGTTTTGTACTTACTTTGTTAAATTAATTCCTAAGTATTTTTTGATGCTATTATGTAAATGAATTGTATTCTTAATTTTATTTTCAGTTTGCTCATTGCTACTGTATAGAAATATGGTTGGGTTTTGTATATTGATCTTGTATTCTGCAACCTTGTTGAAATTATTAGTTTTAATAGTTTTTAGTAAATTCTTAGTATTTTCTATATACATGATCACATCATCTTCAAGTAGAAATGGTTTACAACTTCTCCAATCTGAATGTCTTTGATTTTATTTTCTTTCCTAATGGTCGTGGCCAGAACCTCCACACAGTGTTGAATAACAACAGCATTTTAAATTCTCTCTGCCTCTAGTCCCAACAAAACTATTCTCTACACTACACTCAACCATTCAGTGAAGACTAAATTTATTCAGTAAATTTTGAGTGTGCACAATGTACAAGGTATCATTTTAGGGATGGCTTCTGTTCTGTGTGGCAGTGCTCTTTATAAAATGCAAATCTATGAGATCTTCAACTTAAAACCCTTTAGTGATAGTGCCCATTATTATTAGAGAAAGCACTAACTTCTTAACAGTGTACTGGCACACTCCTGCCAGGTGCTATCTTTCCTGGCACTAGTGTAAATCTCCAACATCTTTTCTTGCTGCTGTCCTCTTGCACTCTATTATCTAGGCAAAGTGAATTTATTTCAGTTTTTCAAAAGTGCAATACAATTGTTCATTATGTGCAGATTCTGCGTTTGTGAATTCTCCGACTGGCTAACATTTAATTTGTAACCCCAAATCAATACTCATGGTGCTTTTGAAGTCATTTGCCAATATGCACCATGCTCAGAGCAGTGAAAAATTTGGCACCCAAAGTGCATGTTCCCAGCTGAATTTGAAGAAGGTGAACTTCACCTTCTTATTTCAGCTCTCATACTGTGATCAAATGCTCCTTTTGTGGCCTGTTTGGTGTGATGTTTTTTGCATCTTTGTGGTTTTTGTTGGTGATTTTGCTATTTAAAATGGCTATCAAGAGTAGTGCTGAACTGCTGCTTAAAGTTCCTAAGAGCAAGAAGGCTATGATGTGCCTTATGGAGAAAATATGTGTCTTATACAAACTCCATTTAAGTGTGAGTTCTAGTGCTGTTGGCTGTGAGTTCATTATTAATGAGTCAAGGTGTCCTTAAACAAAAGCATACATAAAACAAGGTTATAAATTGCTTAGTGGATGCAAATATTGTGACCAGAGACTTCCAGGAACCTAACCCTGTATTTCTGTTAGGAACAGTGATTCAGTATCTGCGAATTCAGTATTCAAAGAGACTTTTTATAACACAATTGTTACAAATAAAAAGAATTCTCTGTAAGTAAAATGATAATAACGACCATTAAAAATAGCTAAAATTTATTGAGTATCACCTATGTACCAGGCTCTGTGCAAATAATTTATAGACATTATCTTTTTAAATTCTCATTATTTTATTTAATTCATGATGCAGGTATTATTATTGACCCCATCTTTTATTTATTTATTTATTATTTTTTAAAGTTATGAATATTCATGAGATACAAAGCTAATTGTCACCCTTCGTGTCCATGATGTGAGAGCCAGATTCATACTGGCAGCATACCCATTACCAGAAATTACTTTTGTACCCCATGTCCCCCACCCAATTATCTCCCAACCTCCCTCCCCCTCCCTCTTTCTGCCCCACTCCACTTTGTAGTCCTAGGAATGTTCTCTCCCTCTGTAAGACCAACACACTACTATGGTCTTTCTTTCCTTCCTTCTTTCTCTCTTAGCTCCCACATATGAGTGAGTACACGCGGTATTTATCCCTCTGTGCTTTGCCTATTTCACTCAACACAAGTTTCTTCAGGTTCATCCATGTTGTTGCAAATGGGAGTATTTCACTGACCCCATCTTTTAGATAACTGAGGCTTAGAGTTATTAATGGGCCTCCTCATGAGGCTGGCAAGTCTTTGTCCATGGTAGACTAAATTCAGAGCCTGGCTTATTACGAATATTTTTTGAGCGATGAATTAATTTCGTTATGTTGCATTTCATTTTATTTAAATTTGTAAATATAATCTTTAATATATTTCTTGGTTGTTTTTATTCTGTGCCTTATTAATAATAATAATTTGTAATTTACCATAGCTATCTCTCTCAGATTCATTCTAACCATGGGCATATTTAGCAGTTTCTGGGTTCGATTTATGCCAGTTTAAAAATCTTGGATTGTTCTTCATTTTAGAATACGTGAGGAATAACTCTTTTGAGGAACAATGATTATTAAGCATCTGATTGAGCTACTGGTGACATTGAAAGTGACAGATTTTCTCAAAATGTGTTTTCTCCATCTGTAAATTAGGAGAAAGTTAAGATCCTTAATAATTCTGTAATTATTTTTTTAAACTTTATTATTAAACTTCAAGAAGACAGAAAATTCATGGAAATTGCTGTTAATTTTCAATAACTTTTTATAATAATATTTCAACCATTCGGAACACTGCCCAAATGACATAATGAAGGATTATTTTAATTTTATTGATGAAGAAAACATAAAGGTTAAATAATCTTTTCAAGGCAGTAGCTATAGAAGTAAATGAAACTAAGTTCTCTTTATGAGTCCAGATTTGAACAGCATTATCCAACTTTGGCAGTAATGTTAGCACATAACACAAAGTGTGAGGAGAGAGAATTATAGCATTTGATGAAGACTGTAATTATTTACTATCCATAAGTCCTCTGTGATTTGTGATGGGGAAGACAAGGGTTACATAGAGAGGAGAATTTTTACTATCCTCAAAAGAAGAATTACAGCTGGATAGGAAAAATAAGTTCTGGTGGTCTACAGTAGTGCTAGGCATCTATAATTAACAATAATTTATTGTATGTTTTCAAATGACTAGAACAGAGGAGCTCAAATGCTCTCATCACAAAGAAATGATTAATTTTTGCAATGATGGATATGATAATACCTTGATTTGATCATCACACATTGTCTACATGTATTAAAATTTAACTCTGTACCCCATAAATATGTGCAATTAATATGTGTAAATTAAAAAATTTACAAAAGGAGAATGTCTTGATGGCCAATGAAAAACAGACTCAGAAATATAATTTTCAAAACATAATTTTGTATGTCAGTTAGAATTCTGTCCCAGAGCTCTTTTACTTGCAATGGCAGATACCTACACAGAGCTTCCTATAAAGTGGGAGAAGGAAATATTCAGAAGAATACTTCTAAGACTCAGGGCCAGGTTGGCCCAGGGAAAGTAGGCCAGCCCTTTCCTAAGAAATCTGAAGTCTTCAAACAAGCATCAGTTGATGAAACTTCACTTATTTCAAAGAGCCTGTTGATGTAAGGATATGTGTTTCTATTTCAAACTCTGAGGAGCTAGGTATCATCTTTAAAATGTGGGGAAATTGGCTGTAGGAAGGAGAAAGAAAGGAATCACAGTATTAAAACCTTATGAAGATTAAGCAACATTTTTGTTGAAAGACAAAAGCAAAGTCTTTGGTGCCAAGAGGAACCAATCACTCAGAGAGAAAAGCAGCTGAATACCTCAGGTTAACTTGACATTGCAGATCTTGGTTTGAGGCCATCTCTGCTATTTGTGACTGAAAGAAAGAAAAAAATCCACTGAGATTGAAAACTACTGTGGGAACTGTGGTCTTTGTTGCAATCCAAGAAAGTAACAGGTCCCAGCAAAATGAGATGAAAACAAGAGAGTCCTCTGCTTCATATTCTCCTGCTAGAAACAAACAAAAATAAACGACTGAAGAGTTACATTACAGCTCGATACTTACACACTAATACTGTTAAACCTACAGGGAAAACTAAACATTTTTATATGGTATTAGAAGCAAATTCAATACAATTTTAAGTCTAGTATATTTTATACCATTTGATTTACTTCTCAATTCTCTGTCATAGTTTTTTAACTCGTCAGATGGACTCCTAAAGAACACATTCCATTTTGGGTACATGCCATTTCTTTGGTTTAACATTTTATAATTTACATGTGAGTTATAATCTCAGATGTTTTGAGGCATTCATTGTTAGGACTGTTTCTATAGTTTATCTTCTCATAGGTTTGAAGAGAAGTACCTAATAGTGGCACATGACAGGGATTCATCAAGTATTTATGAAATAAATGAATGACTAAATAAGTATAAAAAATTGTTTTCTTTAAATAAAATTAATCCTCTCTTAAATAACATTACTTAGAGCCCTTGTATTCAGTATTGGAACTATACTGAGTTGCATTGAATTTATGTTGGTTAAAATTGCATAGTCCTGTTGGAAGCACTTCACTGTCGTCTCGAATCTCTACAGAATGAAAATTTTGTATGTATTTAATCCCCACTTGCTTCTCCCCATTATCATACTCTCTCCGAGTGAATTGTTAATGAAGAACTAAGAAAGAAGCACTGTATAAGACTACCACGGCTGGTAGGGAGAGAGATAAACCATTACGAATTATTAGGGAGAGTTTTAATTAATCTCTATGAAACTTTAAATAACATCGAATTTGTTTTTGAGTAGGTTTAGTCTTGGGTAAGTTGTGGAGAAAGGGAAGTTTATTTTTAGGTTCTGCCCTCGAGATTTCCATTTTATATCCCAGCATCTCTTTCTCTCTACCATTGCCTGCTTGTGCCTGCCCTGATCCAGGCCCTTTGAGGGATCCACAAGCTGCCTCTAGTGCAGCTGCACCCGTAATAGCTCTCCATTCAGGCCTAATGTGAGCTGCCCTGTGCTCAAAACTCTTTCAGGTTCTCTGCCATCTTCCCATCCATACCAAAACTTTCTTGTCCTGAGTTCTATCCTGTCAAGACCCCACTGTCGGCTTTCCAAGGGGATTACTAATATGATAAACTCAACTTCACTGATGTGGTACTCAGATTAATATATGTTGGAAGAAGTCTTCTCTTACCCCTTTTTAAAAAAGATTTTGTTGAAGAATAACAAATATTCAGAAAAAGTGCACCTGTCATAAGTATGCAATTCTCTGAAGGTGAATGCATAAAAGTAATCAGCACCGAGATCAAGAAACAACATTACCAACAGCCCAAAAGCCCTCTTCCAGGCACAATACCCCCGAGAGTATGCATTGTTCTAAATTTCAGCAGCATAAGTATTGTCCATTTTTGTACTTTACTTGAATTGAATCATACTATATGTACTCTTTTGTGTCTGGCTTTTTTCACTTAACATTATGCTTGTGAGATTCCTCTCCATTGTTTCGTGTGTCCATGGATCATTCTCATCGTTGTGCATATGGTATTCCACTGTGTGAATTTTCCACAATTTATTATTCATTCTCTCATTGACCGGCATTTGGGTACTTTCCAGTTTGAGGGTATTATGAACAGCACCACGAATATTCTTTAGAAGTTTTTAAATGTTTTCCCTCTGTTTATTTTGTTTTGTTTTTTGGTGAACATAACTTTGTATTTCTGTGGATGTGTACCTAACAGTGGAATTTTCAGGTCATAAAAGTTTTCCAAACTGGTTAACCAATATATACTCCCTGTAGCAGAGTGTTAGAGTTCTGGTTTTTCTAAATCCTTCTAAACGCTTGGTATTGTTTGCCTTTTCCTTTCATTTATTTTTATTTTTCCTTTCAGTTACTTTTATTTTATTATATACGCATATTATTATATGCGTATATAATAATGTATCACCGTAATTGTAATTTTCTGATTGTTATCATGCTGATGACAATGAAATTGAGCATTTTTTAATGCGATTATTGGTTATGTATATGCCTTCTTTTGCAAAATGCCTATTTAAGACTTTCATCTATTTTTCTGTGATTATCTTTTTCTGGCTGACTTATAGACATAACTATATTTGAGAAAGGAATTCTAACTATGAAAGCACAGAGGTAAACATGGTGAATCCTGGGAAAGATGTCTAGACACAGTGTTGCTTCTATTTCTAGGTACTTTTCTGTATCTCAGCCTTATGTGTACTACTAGGTAATACAGGAACACAACTCCTGTCTTTAGCCATGTACGTCCTTTGAACTACTACCTGACCTTAGAACTGACATTTACCATCCAAGTTACACATTTATTTGTTTATTTATTTAAATCTTAAATTGCAACTGAGAAAAATCTGTCTCAAAGTCAAAATTCTGCTGAGCTGACATCAAATATCAAAACCCAAGTCGAAAAAAAAAATACAGAGAACTAGAACAAGTGAGGGTACAATGGAATAAACATCCCAATCTTAGCTGGCATGTCTCTTGGCCACAGATACCACTACGGGTAATGTTATTCTGCACAAGTGGTCACAGTAACCAACGGTACAGTATCACTGAAAGGCACCGGAGGAATGAATTAGCTCACAGCACTTGCACTAGCCTGAGGAATTTTCCCATCAGTGTTCCTCCTGAAAGAAGGTGAAGAGCAACACAGAGAATAACAATAATGCCAAATTACTAATGCTGTCAGCTGTATTTTCCATTTTTCTGAGACATTTTACTTAGTTACAGACCTACTATAATGTCCTAGGTTGGCAAGCTCCTCTTCATTCAATTTGTATAATGGTTAGCCTATCTGTCTGCTTGGAAAGATGTTGCATGAATACTGATTAGTAACAATTTCAATTCATCCAGATTCATTTTTTACCCCAGACTCTAAGTCCATAAGCCTGTGTATTTTTAAATGGTCCCATAAATTCCACAGAGAATAATTATCTTTGGTTTTGGTTTTTGTCTGTTTGCTTCTGTTTCCCTGGTGGTGTGAGCCAACCAACACCAGACCATATAGGGAGCCATCTCCCAGAGTTGCTTAGAAATTCATTTCCAGAGTCTCATGAACCTGGATTTGAATCTCTGCTGTACTTCCCACTTGGCAGAATGAGCTTGACTAAGTGACTTGAACTCCCTAGACTTAAAATGGGCCCCAAATAATATCTACCTTTTAGAGGTGTTGTCAGGATTAAAGGAAATTATCCATAAATGGAGTAAGCACACAATAAAGTTGGTTAATATTACTGCATGCTTTACTACATAAAAACCACTACATACATCGCTAACATATAACATTTATCTGTGGAACTTTGTTATTATTTTGGGAGTGATTATTCTTTATCTGCTTGTCCTTTAGCCACCAAACTTTCTAGAATCAGAAATAAAGAAACATGATTTTTTATCTCTTCGTCAAATTTACAGAAATCAATAAATTAACCTATGGCTATCCTAATTTATAAGTGAATAGAATTAACAATAAAACTATGCCTTGCACAAGTTTCCAAGTGGTATAAATGTAAATAAAATGCTTTAAGTACTCAGATAAAAGAATCAGAAGCAACAGTTAATCAAAAATACTCAAGATGTAAATATAAGCCAGAAACAAACTCTAAATGCAGCAGGGTGTTGCCTAAATATATCTTTTGTTATCCTCGTACATCTTCTTCTTGTTTGTCTTCTTCTCCGGGGTCCTAGGTTCTCCTACTGATCATTCCCAGTTCCCATTTATCTTCACTGTGAAGCTTCTCCCAGACCTATCCTTCCCAGGCCACTCAAACACTGTATCACCTTGTCTCATATCAAAATTGTGGCCCACTTTGCTGTCACATTGGAAAAAGAAAAGTCCCACTAAGTTAGCTTCAAAATAGATTATGGGATCACCTGCCCAAAGACATGTACATGTGAAGAGGCAAATCTTGATTTAACTTAAAGGAATCAATTCTTAATGGTGGGAGGTGGAAGTCTTTAACAGAGCTGTGGATGAGACCATTTTGGGAGAAATGAGGTTTTTTTACTAGATAAAATCCGTCAACCTATCAGTGACCATACAGCCCTGTGGCAATCTCAGTTCTGATTAAACATATCCACATCCCACGCCCCCCAACACACACATACATACACTCAGCATATTTGCATGCGTTTCATTGAACTGCTCCACTACTTTTTTTTCACTACATGTCATATGTCTACTAATATGACTCACATTTTGCCCTTCCCCATCACTTGAAAGTTGTTACAGGACACCATCTGAGTAACAGCCATATTCGCACACCCATGATAAGCTGGACATGAAAAGTAATTATCCTGGATTAGCACAGGTCCTCTCTGATGCTAAATTAGCAGCCAGATCCATGCACGCTGTTGCTCTTTGACACTCAGTTACTCTTCACAGAAAACCTGAAGAAATCTGAGTAGAGCAGTCCTTATGCTATTGGTTTAATTTACTTACCATTTATAGACCTGGCCTCAGTTGAGAAACATTTATTTAGTCAGTAAGAAATTCAACCATCCTAGGTACATATTTTGCAACAATTAAATGCTTATTCATTGGCTGGAAAACAAGCAACTTTAAAAAGGGAAGAGCAGAATTAATGCCAATGCTCAAGCAGGCCTTAGAGATAAATTACTGAGCCAGATCCCATTTCCTGCATATCTGAAAACTGAACACAGAGAGTTTAAATGATGACAAATAGTGACAGGAGAGGACCTTGTATCCAGGGCTCTGGATTCCTAGTGTAATGCTTCTTCCATTATGATTTTCTGGTCCACATATCAATGGGAAAACACCAGGGCACAAAACAGCTTGATGCTGAAGCTATAAAGTGTCATCACTAATCATTAGGAAGAGCTGCATAGCCCACTAACAAGTACACATCTTAAAATATATTCCATTTTTCTAACTGTGTGGCTGGATAATGTTTATGATAGCCTCTACTCTCACAGAGTTTCCATTTATGTATTTCATCTCTGTATCTCTAATTCATTTGTTTTGCAATTGGCTCATAACTTGACAGTGAGATGAACCCAAATGTGCCATGGTGGCAGATATTCCTATAAGTTATCAACTCCCCAGAGTCACTTTGCTCTCTATGCACACCAGTAACACACAACAAATAAAATGTCTGTAACAAAAGTTTCTCCATGATTCAAGTGAAGAATGGAAGAAGCTACGTAATGGTATCTTAGGGAATGCCAAGAGTGACAAAATTGAAGGAATACAGTGTGAAGTGATTAGTCTGGTATTGGTACAAGGTAATTCATACTGAGGTGACGGCTAAACAACTTGGGATTGTGGCGGGAGTAACTTTGGATAAAACATTGAGGTCAACCAATTTATATATTACATACCATTTCTTTTTTTATTTTCTTTATTCTACTTTTCTGTAAGATAGCAATTCATTGCCTGATGCCGATATGCAACACTTAGTTTAGCACTGTTGGCTCTGGTCTTCTAATTGATCTGGAACCCATGCTCTTTCATATTATATTACTATTTCTTTTGATTGACGGGTGTTAAAATTCTGCTATAAACTACCATTCAATTAAAAACTGATTTATGTAAGTCTTCCAGTAGAAAACAAAATTGAAGCATTCCAATTGTTGAGAGAAAATAGCCCTGTTGTCCTCCTACACCCTCTAGAGAGCAAACAAATCACTCTTAAACCACTCTCTGTATAAACCAGGCAACTCAGAGGACCAAGAGACATTGGTCTTGCATCTTCTAGGGAGGCTCACATTTTTCAATGAACGCATGAGTAATCAGTCACAGCCAGGCACACATGGAATTCTCAAAGAATGTGCTGCCTGCTGTACCTCACCAACATAGCTTTTGCACTTGCCCTGTGTATGTGACCATTCTTACAACTTTTTAAAATGGCTGTTTCAAACCCGAAGATACTCAGAAATGAAATAGAAAGAGTTAAAATGGTCTGCATCCAAATGAGAGTAACCCCAAAGCATAGAAATTACGGGTTTGGGAAAAATGTTTTCTTGGTTTATTTGATTAACACTTTGCCATTGGGAAGAATTTTCCTTTGAGGTTTCTTATTCTGGATAGTTTTTAATGTAATTGGTTTAAGTGCTACTTTACTTAAATATATCTTAAAAAGAAATCTGCCACTAACTATAAAATTTTCATGTTCAGTCCAATTGACTTCAAAGTAATCCAAAATGCTTATTCCCAAGTGACACCTATCAGTATCCAGCTGTGTTCCTGATGGAGACTGACATCTGAAACCAACAATTAAAGTTACCCTATGCTAGGACTCTTTAAAGACTAAAGGGCTTTACAGCACCTATCAAAGTGGCTCATAACCAACTCTTTACTGTTATTGATTCTATAAGAGTGCTAGGAGGATTAATTTCTTGACACTCATTTAGCATTACAGGAATAATAATTTTCAGAGCCAAAAGATCATTCTTTGCCAAGTCAGCACACTCAAAACAGTATATTGTAATAAAAAACTGAAAGTATCATTAAGGTTTTGAATATTTTTTGTGTATTCTATAATCATCCTAGCCTTCTCTCATTATGTACGTGGCATTAATTAAGGTATATCTCTTAAATTTAAAATCTGAAGTAACATAAAAGCCAAGAATTATATGAATGTTAAGCTCTTAGTAACTTTCACTTCACACACACACACACACACACACACACACACACACACACACACACACACACACACACACACACACAGAAAGGAAGAACTCCCCTCCCTACCATTCAGACTGGGATATATATATATATCAGAACAGTTTTCTTGTTCCATAATGTAGAGTTCTCAAAATTTACACAGCCACGATTGCCTGAAAACTCAAGAAAGGTGGCTTCAGGGAAACATTAGAAAGTATCACTAGTATCAAGCTCTGAATTTGAGATTAGATTAACTCATTTATATAACACACGTTTACTGGGCACCTACTAGGTACTAGGTCGTGAGATGGTGGTAAATAACTTTAGGTTATAGATGTAGTCAAAGGAATTCTTGCTAAAAGTGGGACGTGGACATCCTCGGTTATGACTGCTACTAGAATCAGCATATAACTCCTTTATCGAACCCCATCTTCTTCCCCTTCTACTTCCTACTAATTAGGCAACCTCTTTCCAACTCCTCTTCCTCCAATGTTCACCCATAAGAATAAATTACTAGGACCACACAGAGTTGATCAGAGATATTTGAAGTAACTTAATGAAATTGTGTAGTTGTTGGGCATAATGTATTATCTATCATTACAAACAGTTAAGATAATGTATATCTGATAGATTTCTAACACAATTCTGAGTTTTTCAAATGTTTTCAGAGAGGACCCTCAAATCTGTAGTACACCGATGAATCTCACTTCCATAATACATAAGCAAAAATAATATATAAATAGCATATGAAACTACTGGTAAGATTAATAAATGTTGAAATACAAACTATTTTGGAGAAGGAAGCATAAATAGTTTGCTGTTATTTATGCTTTTTATTTGTTTTAGAAGCTAAATTCTGTATCAAAAACTGTATTTTAAATAATAAGATTGAAGGTTTTCTTTTGATGTAGATACTGACTTCCATCTGGAAAACAGAACAAAATAAATGGCACTTTTAAGGTTTAGTATCAAACAGGGTACTGAAAAGAGAATAGACATGTAATACTTTTGAGAATGATATAGAGGGAGAAATGTTCAATTAAATATTTAATATTTTAGATGATATTAAGCCATGCCACTTTGTAAAGTGCCAGGTTTAAACATTCAAAAGAATGTTTTAAAGTTGACTGCCTAAATAGCTCTATGGAGGTGAATTTCTGGATATAAATTGCAAGGCAGACTTAGCAGAAAGTCCCACAAACAATACTTTGAGATGATGACTTCTAAATTATTGGTTACAACTCTGGAGAAATAACTATGGTAATTATTATTTTCAGAAGAAATTGGCCCAAGTACTGGTGAGACTATCACAAAGTATTTTGTGACATTCTCGACATTATTTAGAAATATATTGGAAACACGAGAGAAACAGTTTTTCTACCTTTGCTCATAATTATGGTTCACCTAAACCTAGAATGGGATTTGGGAAGGTTCAGACAAAAGGCAATTGCAGTTAGGGAGTTTTGTGTGTGTTCATTTCTTCATTTTATGTAACAATTGGGGCTCTCTTGTTTTCTCACAAGAAAGTGGGAATCTGTGATAAAAGTCCATCAAGTCATGAAGTCCTGAGGCAGCATTTAAGAATATTAAAATAAGAGACCAGTCTTTGCAAGTAGGGAGTTTTACAAAAGTGTACAGTAATTCATATGTGTGTACATAATGAGTTACTAATGAAAAATAAAATTTGAAGGTCAACTTAATAGTCAGAGAAGGCTGTTCTGTTTGTTAGGCCATCTCAAATCTCAGGTTAATACAGAAATATTAAAAACAAGAGGAAAGTCATAGACTCATATTTTCAAAATAGCATGCAATTTGTAGGCTCCGTAACAAGCACTGAAGTCAAAGCACGAGTTAATCTAGCTGGTGACTCATGGTATACAGACCAGTGATGGCCATGAGAAGCTAACTTTTATATAAGCACACACTTCAAAGTTAAAATGAAATGAAATTTGTTTTGAAATACAATCCTCAATAAGGCATTGTTTGCAGATTGAACTAAATGCATAAACAAGGCTGTTGTGGGTTTGATTTGTGAAATGAGTGTGAGCCTTGATGAGCTGTGATGTTTGCTATCAGGAAATCGAAACTTACTTTTAAATTTTACATGTTCATCTGAGGATTGACACAAACAGAAAATATGTAAGCTCTTCAAATTAGCTTAAAGTTTGATATTTTCTGAGCAATAATTTAAATGATAGCATAAAAAGCAATTGTTTTAAAAGTTATATCTTTTAGGCTTATGAAATTTTATGACAACATACCAAGTAAAAATATTTAGAAAGAAATGATGTCATTTCAGTTGTTGTCGATGGGTACCTAAAGCCGTGTACAACTGTGTTCTTAGCCAACATGGTCAGTGCCTGTGAGTTGTATCTGCATCATGCTTTGTTTTCAGTTTGATAGGCTTTTATGCACCATGGTGGTTTATTCAAAATTTAATTGGTTTATTCAAAAAATTTAATTTAATTGGTTTATTCAAAATTTATTGGCATTGTTTTGAGAAACGTAATCTAATATTGATAAAGCACTCATATTATCAAATCAATATATTTGAATTTTGTTTTGGTACTAAAATTAGAATTGTAAATTCGAGTCCTGCTTTATTCTAAAAATAGTTAATATGAATTTTAAATTAAAAAACAGTGTTATATACACATGTAACATCTCTGGTTTATTCTTGTTTGCCGGTTACAACTTGCCGCTGAATTGACAGCCAACTTCTATACGTAGTATTGGTAAATAGAGTAGGTCATATTTTCTTGATTCCTGAAATTTGGTAACCATAGTAAATAGATCTTTCATTTCATTTTTGTGATAATATTTGGAATTATATACAGCAAGAAACCTATACTAAAAAATTATCTTCTGTATTTCCAATTTTAACCAGAAAATAGAGGGGGTTACTGAACATCAATCTGAAAAATAATTACAAAAAAGGGGGGTATAAAAAAGGTGAGTCTTGCCAATTATGCTATGTTACTTCTCAATTAGTTGCACATTTTAATAAAAGTAATATTACATATACAGAGTTCCTGTTAAAAATTTGTCATCCTTGGGCACAATATGATGCAGTTACCATGTGCTCAGTAACTTCTGTTGATGGGGGAAGAGTTAAGAGCTTTGTATTCTTCTTCCTTTCTCCAGAATTTAATGAGCAAGTCACTTCACCTCTCTGCAACCAGTTTTGTAGCCAGAGAATGAAAAGTTTGCACCAGATTACAACCAAACCTGCGTATAGCTTTATAAAATTTGTTACTCTAAAATAAGCAAGATAATACTTTCATTGAAAAAAAGAAAAATAAATTATCTGGAGCTTTTTGGTGGGTTGCTGACAAAGGTGGAGTGAGCAAGCTTAGTGGAAATAATTACTTCATAAAAATGAATGACATATCTTAAAAAATAATGCAAGATTCCTAAAATCCTATCCCTGGATATACCATGATGACCTTTGCCCTATTTTTTGTTACATAATCTTCAAAATTTTGTGAACACTTTCAAAAGCTATTTATTTACAGGCAGCTTATATGGATAAAGTATGGCTAAAAGCAAAGTAAAAGTAGACGAGAAAGAAGAAAGTTAGAATGGGGTCTTAAATAGTGCAGAGACAAGGCTAATACAAAAAGACATATCACAGCAGACTACACCCTTCCTGGGTGTGGGTCCCAATTGTGGTTCTAAATTTTTTAGCAGTAAGTCAAAAAGAGAAAATTAGTTACACAATTCTCAGTGCCTTCAAAATATAAGCGGCCTGTAATTCTGATGATGCTAAGATTTCATCTTCACAAAAAAGACAGTGTGTGATGCCATGTGCTAATTCTCAACAATAGCCCATAAGGTAGATGCAATCAATGACTCCTTCCATTGGGTTATTCTTACTATTGGGATTTCTTGTGGATCTCTGTGTGTGTCTCTCTCTTTTTTCTAAATGTAGCTATACCAATTCATACACAGGTATATTTCAATGAGGTCCAAGCAATACGAAGAGGCTCAAACAGTATTTAGTATATCTAGTAAAGAGTTATCATTAACTTATTTAACACATTTTTATGGAGCACCTACTATGTGTAAGATTCTACATTAGGCACCATAAAGGATTCAAAGATGAATGCAATGTAGATTGTCCTCAATGTGCTACCATTAATCATCATACAAGGTAGACTATAATCTATACCTAAGAAACATACAGCTACCAAGGATGTTTACAAGAAAGACCAAAGATCAACCATGGCTGGGTGGCTGGGAGTGAAGGAGATAGTATAGGAAAGGCAAATGGGACCAGAGATGGAGGGTCTGGAATGTGGACAAAAAGTATCTTTTTCCCTTTTCCAAAAATAAAGGAGTGACATGAACAGAAGTGGGTTGTAACACGGGTAATCTGATAGGAGAAATGGGTAAAGACATTAGAAATGGGAAAACCAATTATATAGCATTTTAAATAACCCATATGAGAGTAAAATATATGGCATTTAAATAACCTGTGTGAGAGGCACAGATTAAATTAGCATTAAAAAAAATACGAAGTAGGGATAAAGCAAAGCTTACAGCAGAAGTGGAAACTACAGATCTCAGCAAGTGATTGGAAGAGCAGGGCCAAGGAATAAAAGGACCCATTTCCATCTCTAGTGGCTGGGAGGGCATTGGTGCCCATTAACAGCTAAAAGAACTGGGAGAGAGGAATATCTTGATTTGGGGAGGGTGGAAAGGAGAGACAACTGCTCGTGTTTTGTTGTGCTGAATTATACATATACCTAGGCATAAACACTCCTTGTGATCTAAGACCAGGTCCAAATGATACCTCCTTCATTCCTTCAGCTGGAAGCAAACTCTGCTCTGAACTAAAATAGCACGTTTGCCGATGTTTCTCTTAAGGAGCTTGACACTTTCTCCTACATGTAATAACTATTTTTAAATGCCCTATTTTCTGCTCTAGACTGAAACTTTCTGGAAGCCTGGTTCATCTCTGTACCTCTTTATGTTGAGTAAGCATGCTTGAAAGACAAGAGCAGAGTGTTAAAGAGCATCCCCGTTTAAGTAGCCAGAGAAGATTTGAGGAAAGGAGTGGTCAGAGAGGTGGAAATGATAGAGCCCAGAGCAGACCCACAGAAGCCAACGGAGAAGAAAATTCTAACATGGGGCTTGTCTGCAGGACCATTCACTAAAGAATAGGTCCTTGAGAAGAAGGACTAAGGAAAGGATTTACCAGAGAAAGAAGGTTTTAAGAGTTTGATATCCTGAAACCAGGATGAAAACCACCAGAGCCTGAGTTCCTCTAGACTGGTGTCCTGGTGGCTTCAGTCCTGGCAAGTTTGAATAATTTTTTGGCAAGTGTCAATTTGGGGAAAAAAGTATTAAATGTTCATGGGTTTCTTTCTTTTTCTTTTTCCATTCAAAATTAAAATAGCTCCATTGACTCCTATCAGGACTATCTCTCTATTCTCATAATTTAGACTGCCTGCTTATTTGAAGGTTAATAAGAAAAATACTATGGCATTTTCACCACTTGAATATTCAGAGGAGGTGGAATGGAGGAGGATCAACACAAAATCCTCCCTAAGGTTTCATCTCGCAGTGTCTATCTCACCTCATCTGGAAATAAAACTTTGCGGGATTAGCTCCTCATTTTAGATGAGATAACTGCAGCTCATTTTAAGTTAAAATCAGATTAGTGGGGGACCTGCAGCCCGAATCAGTTCAATGCAGCAATAATAAGTGCTTATTTTTTCTCCAGCGGTATGTGAAGCACTTCAAAGAGAGAGAAATAGAAGGCAGCCAACCTGAACCCTTCACCTCCTGCCTTTTTCTAATCCAGCCCTTCCTCTCCTATGGGTGTAATGTTCCGTCTTAATGAGTTGTCTTCAAGCTCCCCTCTTGAGCCATGCTGTTTTCTTGAACTTATAGACTGCTTTTGAAATTATATTATGAAGCTGGAATTGCTCACCATGGATCAAGAGTTGTGGGATGCCTGTAGGACACTTTATCTATGTTAATGTGGAATAGTTATATATACATAAAAAAGTGGAATAGTAAAATACAAAAGAGAGAAATTGTTTTGGGCTTAGAGGACATATCAAATAGTCTTAAGGGCTACGTGAGATGTCATTCCCCAAAACCTACTTAAACATACAGAAGGAGGTGTCCCATCACACTGCATATTCACTGCTCTGTTGAAATCAGATTATAAACTGGAGTATTTGGACATCCTTTGTTTAAGCATCTTTTTTTTTTTTGTAAATATTTATCAACTGTCTACTGGATACAAGACATTGTGCATGAGAGGGAAAGGAAGATGCAAGGTTTTGGTTTGCCACATCTGCTCTGAGCAGTTGTCAGTGCTGTGTTAAGACATTTGTACTTTATTAAATAGGCATTTGGAACATGCTGGAGATTTTTAACTGAGAGAAGAACTGTATTATAGAGAAAGGAAAAACTCACATTTCTGTCTAATGGATTGGCAAAGAAGAGCCTAGAAGTGGGATGCCAATTATGACAGAAGAAGCAGATGCAGAACCTGGCCCAGGGAGGCAGCTACAATGAGGAAAGGGAAGAATGGATGTAGAGACAATCACCAACATGAAATAAACTTGGCCTTACTGTTGACTTATTGCAGATGAAAAGTAAGAAATAGGAGTGAAGGATGAATTCAAAGTGTTGAGCCTTGATGACAGTGGTGCTGTTTAACACAACTAAGTCAAGAAGTGGGACTGGTGGGAGGGGTGGAGAAGACAGGGAGGATGTTTGGCTTGAGATGCCAACAGGACCTACAGGTGAAGATACCCAGGATTCTGGGAAAGGCATTTGTCACGTCTGCCATTTACAGGTGAGAGAAGAGATTATAGAAGTGAATGAAATTGTGAAAGCAGAGAGTGTAGTGAAGAAAGAAGAAAATCCTACGCTGTCTGGGTCTATTTTTGAGTCATTAAGAGAAAAGACGAAGCTCATAGGCTCTGGAGTAGCAGTAGTCGGAGGATAAAAACAGAATCATGAACACTGAAAGGGGAGTCAGCAGAGGGCTGCTGTCAATAATACCTAATGCTTCGTGGACATCAAAGATAATGAAGACTGAGAAATGACCATTAGGTCAACACTGATGATTCTAAACAGTAAAGTGATGGGAGCAGAAATTAGATTTCCAGGATTAGCCTGAGTCAAGAAGTAGATTCATTGAGAGCTGACTTCTTCTTCTTGTTTTTGTTTTTGTTTTTCCTTGAGAGGTTGGTGGTGGAATAAAGGAATCAGACGAACAGGAAAAGTCATTTTAAGGGGTGTTGGATGGGTGATGATGCTGAGAATATACACTTAAAATTGAAAAACGTTCTATAAAATTTGTTCCTAAGTGTTTGTGCTATTGACCACAGTGGAAGAAAGAGACATTACAAAGTTTTGTTACAGTTTTCAGTGACATTGTGTAATAATATTTTCATTTAAAAGAATTCAGTATAAGTAGGTTGTTGCTTTAGCAGTCTTCCTAACTTTGAGATCTAACACAATAAGTGGATACTGGAGTTAATTGTGCCAAACCCATTACTTTAAAATTGTCAAATTAATTTACTTGTCCTCTGTAAAGTTAAATTTCTCCTTCTCAATCATTGAAATACATATGTAGGGATTTTCAAATTATAATCTGTGGGCATTTTTTTTATACGCAGATAAACATCATAAAGATACTATTAAAAAGATTAATTGAAGCTTTTCTATTCTGAAATGTAGGTGGTTATAAGCCAATGAAATCAGAGACAACAAAGTTATATTGTTCATATTTTGACTATTATTGTCACATAAAATGTGCATTTGTAATATTTAAGAACTCGTATGCCAAAAGGAACATTGTGTGAAGTGAAAATTGAGAAAAACAATTACATGTAAGTTGTTATCATATGAAAGTATCGCCAGTTGGTGGGAATTTGCAGTGAAGCTGAAACATGATTCTGCAGAAGAAAAACAAGAAGCCTTATTTTAGTATGCTGATGAGACCGCACCTGGACCTGTGCATTCAAGGTGGGATACCTCTAACAAAGATGAACATTTAGGAAATTGGAAACAGTTTGGAGACAAGTAATAAGAGTAATTGAGGGCTTGAAGAGACTGAACTGCAATAAGATTAAAAGACCTTATATTTGTTCAACGTGGCTAACAGATGACTAAAAGTGGGCATGATATCTGTTTATAAACATCTGAAGGTTGGGTGTAAACATGGAAGGGAGAGTAGAATTGCATAAAATGGTACTAAAAGGATTTAACTTGAGAAAAAATTTTAAGAGAGAATTTAAAAGTAAATATATTGAAGCTTTCTCCCAGAAAATGTACATTTCCTTTTCTTTAGAGACTGCCAAGAATGAGGAAGTTTATCAGAAAGCCCAGCAGAAGAGAAAGACCCAACAGGTCTTGAAGTCTGTAGATCTGACTTCACTTTCCCAAACTAGTAGGAACCTTTTTAAGCTTGATCTGTCTGCACAAAATTACTTAGTGTTTATTTGTAGATTTGAGAAAACCAGCAGCACAGGACTTTAGATTCTTGAGCAATCATGTTAACCTTATTAGCTCCCGAAGTCTGTCACTGGTAGAATAGGAGATTAAGAGTGTTTAACCTTGTTCGTATTGAGGCTGGTCTTTAAAATTCTATTCTTCCAAAGTTCAGAGGGTTTGGCTTAGAATTTACTAAGAAACAATTAAATGACTGTAATTTTTTTTTTTTTTTTTAAGAATTTTGTATACTTCCAACTGGAGTTTAAAGGTACACCAAAAGGGTGCTGAAGAGATTTATTCTGAGATTATTTCTACAAATGTTCAGTCCTCTGTTTTCTTTTTTGGTAAGTGTAGTATTTTATTCCGTTTTTTTTAGCCTAAAAATCTGTTCTTACTAAAATGATGGCAGGGTTTTCCCTGAAGGTTGCTTTTAAATGAAATTAAAATAAAAATTATGTTTTGGATTATGAGCTCCTGGAGCACTTTGTTTGTTTAATTTGACTTACACAAAACCCACTGCCAAAACAGTACCATGCACATTTGAAAAATAAACAAACAGTGAATGGTAAACTGCAGAGGCATCATACCCCAGAGGGGCTGGGTAAGGGAATTACTAATAAATGAATCTTACACTTCCATTGATTTTTCATTTTAAGTTAACTTTTTTTTTTCTGTCCCTTTCATCCCAACAAATATCTTTTCTTGTCGAACATTTACGGATATTCAGGTAGCCTGATTCATGTCATGCAGGATCCACTAGTGTTTCTGAATCACTTCCAGAATTTGGCAGCAGGTTCTGACTTTGGAATTTCCCCACATGTTCGTTCAGGCTTTGGGGGTTTTTCTCACTGTTGTACTTTATCTCTCTTCATTGTCTTATGGAACTTTGTTGTAGTACCACACGGGGCCAATAGATGCTGCCACTTCATGATGTTAACAGTTGGAAAGGGCTGGCACGTTAACTCAGTTGGTTAGAGCACAGCCTTATAACCCCAGGGTCATGAGTTCAGATCCCAACCACCAAAAAAAAAAAAAAAAAAAAAAACGTATTTGGGCTGGTTGGTTAGCTCAGTTGGTTAGAGCACATTGTTATAACACCAAGGTCAAGGGTTTGAACCCCCTTTGAGCAAGCTGCCACACACACACAAACCAGTTGGAAAGTTTCTTTTTCAGTGTTAAAGGTCTAAGATGAAGCAGGGGGGTGGGGAGTGGGATTCGGGAAGAGTAAGGGGTAACTGATACAATCTTCCAGGAGAGTAAATTTGCTTTTTAATTGTGTACTTATAAATTGTTTACTTTTTACTACATGTAAGATAGTGAGAAAAACAATAAAAAATACCTTAATTTAAAAAAGACACCTCAACTACAGAGACTTCAAGAATATTTTAGGCAAGGAGATCAATAATTGAATAAGCACATTTAAAAATAATAGCCAAGAGTAAGTTGGACTCAACATTTCTCTCTAGTAACAAAAAGGCTTCCCTTGAAAATAAGTTTTGAAGAACCCTAGGGACACGTGGAATATAACTCTTTAAACCAATATTTCTCAAACTGGTGTGTGAGATAATAGGTGGTACAGAAGGAGTAACTTTTATTTCCATGATATAGATGCATTTGCAAGGTAATCTTCTATGGATAACAAGTTATATTGTTTTTCCATTTATGGTGACTATAAAAAGTTTCCTTTATCACATAAACTTATTTAATAAAAACAGATATTTAAAGATATTGAAGGTGATATGGCAATAATTATTAAAGTGGTATTCAGTAGGAATACTGGAAATAATGCCTTGTTTAAACAAACAATACATTTTTTGACTATATAACCTTAAAAATCTTTGTTCCTACATTCAACTTTTATGTTCCTATGTTCAAATGTGGAGTGAAAATATGACATTTCTTAGTGATATCCATGTAATACATATATATTTAAGACAAATATTAGAAGGTAATACCAACTCAAATAACTAATATTGTCATATAATTCTGAGTTTTTTGGACAACTTCTGTAAATATATTCTTATGTAGATGTATAAAAAACTATGTGGGAGCAAAGTAACCTTGAAAGCAAGGTCAGTATTACCAAAAGTCTGATTTTAGAAAGAAGCAGCAAAACATGCTATAAAAACTGTATTTATGTTAACAATATGCTGAACGAAAGTACAAATTTTTATTTTATCCAAATTATACATCTCCTCACCTTTAGAGGTAAAACTGCCACATAATATTTTATACCAAAATGAAAATAAAAAATCTGTGGCCTTAGGAGGGGAGTATTAAATTCAGCATTGTACTTAATTCTTACACGATATTTGCTATAGCCACAGAGCATTCTTAGACACTGTGTGATTCACAAAATATTTAAATTGCATACTCGGCCTGTAAACATATACACTATATTGAAAAGAATTACATAAAGAATAAGTATGATTTGTAATAATATACGCTAATATTGATTTGATCAGCAAAGATCAACGTTAACCCCCCAAAATATGTATAACCGATTATGATTCAATAAAAAAACCCAAAAAACGAATTACTGTTTTTCTGACTACTACCACGAATAATAATAGCATCACAGTGGCTAAGAGCGGACTTTGGGGTTACACAGAGGCTGGTCTGAATCTCAGGTCTGCCATTTATTAGCAAGTGCAAAAACTTCTGAGCCCTTAGTTTTCTCATTAGAAAATAAGATCTGCAAAATTAATTAAATCTGCCCATTGATATTTTTCTCTTCAGTGTATATTAACTGGTATTCCTCTTTAGGCCAGAATGTGCTTTAGAATGTGCTCCAGATCCCTTCTGCGCCAAACCCACAGCCAGAACCTTCTACCCTGAGAACCAGAAAAGGAAACATTATGCCTGGCAGTGCCTATGTCTTCCAAAATAAATCTGCAGGAAGGAACACCAGTGAGTGATGAGAGCAGCAGTGAGTACCTTTATCAGTTTAAATTTACAACCCCACCTTTCCCCTTGCCTTTTTCTCCTTGTAGATAATGCTCCACTCATTAAAAAATAATTACACGTATTCAGTATTGGTTTTGCTTTTGACTCTGACAGCATTCATGTCAGTTGCATAAGACCAAGCTAGAGTAGAGGATGAAATCTTTTTCTGAACTTTTTTTCCCCAGAATATAATTCAGTTGATAACACATTAAAACTAAAATTTCTTTGAATGGGAATACTTTCTACAGGTTGATTTGTAATCTCTTAGGCCACATCTAAGGCAATGTGGAGGGTTCTCGTCGAATCTTAGGCTTTGTGATTAGAGACCACTGGGTTGGTTTCCGGATAGTTACTTAGGTTTCTTTGGGCTTTGGTTGCCTCATCTTTTAAGTGGGCTTAATAATCATGACAACTATCTTGAAAATTAAATAAACTCACATGTGCCATAAGTGACCAATACTATAACTGACGCTAAGTAAATTCTCAAAAAATTAAAACACTTATCATCAATGTAACAGTTAAACAAGATGCTGCTAAAACAGGCAATAGGCTTTAGAAGTAGGTTATGGAATGGATAAGAGATTTATGAACTATTCTGTTTACTTTGCTGTGGCCCCCGGTTGTGATATACTAGCGTGTGCATATACAATATTAAATCCTATGTAGGTGCATAATGCATGCGCAGAAGGCTTAGGCATGAAATGTCATTTCAGCAATGTGCCTGGCGAAGTTCTGACGCTGTCTTGGAAGTCAGTCGTCACTGCCTGACCTTTGGGCGTCTGGGAGGGGTGCCTATACCTGCACCCAGCGCTGGAAGGGGCCCAGGTCCTTCTCAGCACAGCCTATCCCCAGACTGCTTTCTCCTTCATAGCATACATCTCCACGGAAAAGGGTATTCCCTCCTGTCAGAGAAAGCTCCCCAGTCTGGGGTGGGTTGGTTTTTATTTGACGTGGTTGCAAGTAGGCGAAGTCCTTTCTGTCTCCTCCCTTGGGGTAAGTGGGAAGGAGTCCGGCAGGGGGCCCGCACTGGCCGACACCGGGGAACCAGGGAGCGGGAGAGTTACAGGCAAGTCTGAAGGCTGCCCGCAGGAGCAGGTGGGGACAGTGCTCCCTCGTCCAGGGAGGGGAGCGCGGCAGCGGGTTCCTCCCCTCAGCGGAGAGGCTGCAGCGGCCCGCGCCAGGCCGGGCGGGGGCGGGGTGGGGGCGGCGCGGAGGGCGCGGAGATTACTCCGGCGCCACGGGGGACGCCCAGGGCCCCGAGGCCCCGGGAGGTCCCCACGCGAGACCGCGAGCGATGACAACGGGCAGTCACCTGAGGTGGAATAAAAAGGAGTCGGTCTCCCGTGCGCCGCCGTCCCCCGCGTCCCCGGCGGCCCGGCCCGAGGCTCCCAGCGGCCTCCCTCGCCCGCGGTGGCCTGCGGCGACGTCCCCCCCCTCCCGCCTCCAACTCCGCGCGCAAGTGCGAGGCTGCCCGCCGCGCGGCGCACGCTCGGGACGCTCCCGGCTTCCGCGCAAAACTTCCATCCAGTCCTCGTGAAGTTGTCGCTCCCGGAGAGAGAGAGAGAGGGGACAGAGCTTCAGGCCGAGCTGGGGAGCGACGGCGGCGGCGGCTGGGCGCGCGCTCTCTCCTTTTCTTCTGCTTCGCCGCCCTGTCGTCAGGGCCGAGTTTTGGCTCCACTCCTTTCCTCCTCCCCCTCGGAGCCGGCTTCTCCCCCCGCCCCGTTTCTCCCCCACTTGTGTACGCTGTTTGTTGGGGGGTGGCCGAAGGGGATGTCCTGTTTTCACCAGAGGCACAGCGCGAAGGGAATACTCCGACACTGGAAGGAGCGAGAATAAGTACTTGAGTACGGACGCTCGCATCCGCGGCTGGGATAGACGCTCGAACCTCGGGATCCCGAGGCGGTCTGGGCGTCGGGAGGTGAGTGCCCCCTTCTTCCCACTCCCGCCCTGGCGCCCGGGGGTCCGGGTTTGGGGGAGTCCCACGCTCTCCCCGGGCAAGCGCGCGAGGCTTCGCTGGGGGCGCCGAGCGCTGGGGACAGAGGCCGCGCCGCGGGACAGCGCGTGGGTGCCGGAGCCCCCAGGGGTGCCCGGAGGCGGGGTGCCCCAAGCCCGAAGGCCCGGGCCGCTCGGACTGCAGCGGTGCGTTCTGTCCTGGAAGACGCTCCTGCCCCCCGAGGGTCGCCTCCGAGCGGGCCTGTCCCTTGCGGGGACGCAGCGCAGCGGGCGCGGAACGAGGTTCGCCGCCCTTCACCGACCCGCGCGCCGCTCCTACCTGCACCCCGGCCCCGCCTCGCAGAGGCGCGCCACCAGGGTCTCCGCTACGTCCTTGCTTGACATTTGTTACTTTGTGATGACCCCCCAGATAGCCCGGGCGCAGGGATGCTGAGTCAGGGTCCCCTGGAGAGCCCCGGGCGCCGGGATTTTCAAGATGCCGGGTGCGTGGGTACGTTCGGTGCTTGTGCTCTGATCTCCAGGCACGAACCGGGCTTTTAAACTGCGGCGATCCCATTTTAATAGTTTTTATGTGGCGCGGACCGAGTGTCTCCTGCGGTTTGCCGGGGTCCGTGAAATTAGAGGCGCCTTGTCAGAGCAGTCGCGTTCATTGGCTCGAGGCGCGGATGCCATGGAGGGATTACAGCTTCTCCCAGCCGAGGGACCCGGCTGAGGACAGCAGGTTTTCCCTTTCGAAGTCGGCTGGGTCTGCGGAGGCGGTGGGACTTGCCACGGTTGGCTTTTTTAGCGCGGTTGCGCGGGATTTGGAAGGAGACCGTGCGCGTGCTTGTTTTATTGTGCGCCACAGGACAGCGCAAACTTTCGTTTGGTAGCACTTTAAAGATTTTTCTTTCTTTGTACACGAGATTCGGAACGGCTCGGAGCGATTAGGGAACTGGTGGACTGAGTCCCTTGGCAGAGCGGTGGCGAAACCGGAGAACGCAGTTTAATTTTTGTCATCTCTTCCTAGTTGGGGTGGCAGTGTCACCCTTCGCCACCACCCCTCTTATTCCTTCCCATGAAGACTGATGGGGTTTGCGCTTTGGGTGGGAGTGTGTCGGGGAGGGTGGTGTTTGGAGACTGTCCTCTGTCACCTCGACCCCCTGCGCCTCTCCCCGCCGCCACCGAGAGGACAGAGAGTCATTCATGAGTCTTAAACCGAAGGCAGCGGAGGAAGGTGCAGGTCCCTCTGCCCTTTCTGCCAAGGTGCAGAAGAGCGCCCGGGCGTGTGTTTTGGTTGCAGAGCAGCTCCACGTGGAGCCACCTCCGTGTGCCTCTGTGTTGTGTACTTGATCTGTGAGGAGGTAACAGGAGTCTGGTGTTCAAACCCAGTGGGCCGTTGGCCATTAATTTGCTTTCCTGGCTGTCATTACAGACACTTCCAAAATCTGATACCTAAGAGAACCAACAGGTTAGGTTTCACATTAAGAGCTCATACTTAACAGTTTTCTTTCTCTCTTACCCCTTTTGGCTTGGCACCCTGGGATCAACGTAATCGTTGGAGTGAAATATATCTTCTCGAATATGGAATTTTGTTCCTCTTCTCATCAGCGGCCGCTTTTTTGCACCATCGGGTGTTTGTCATTTCCAGTGCGGGCTCCTGCGGGATTTAGGTGGGAGTCTTAGGAGCGTTTAACAACAGCGGGCTCTCCATCAACAGCTTCTGAAATTTCATTTGCACGTAGGTGACTGACAGGATTTGAAGCTGACGATGGTTTTTTGTTTGTTGGGTTGTTTTTGGTTTTATTTTTAAAACCTCCTCAGGACAAGAATTGTAATTGAGCTTGGTTTTAAGCAGAAACATTGCCATTTCTTTTCTTCTCTCTCTCTCTTTTTTTCTTTAAAAATATTTTTTGGCAAGCTCATACCTGAAGAACCAAACCTAAGAAAGGGGTCAGGGAGAGAATCCTAAGACAGAATATTTGATACGTGGTGTGGTGCGTTGTAGGTTATTGCGTTGAGAGACATTTGTGTATTTTTAAGAATAACATTATCCCAAGAAATAAAAAGCAGTAGTCAAAGACATACTGTTTTGTGTGGAGCTAGACTGCCAGAACCTGATTTGTATGGCAACAATACCAAGTGCAGATGTAACTACACCCACATTTATTGTTATTATAAGCCGTGAAGATAGTTTGTTCCATCTGATTAAAAGTTGTAAGTCATTCAAAATCAAACCAACTTTTAGAAATGACTGTACAAGAAAATTAAAACCTTTGAAAGTTACAACCTTAAATGTAACATAATTAGATTAGCTGGAAACTGTTCCTTTTTCTCATAATTAGGGATATGTCCTTGCCTTTCATAATAAGTGAAGGTCTAAAATCAATGTGGTTTTCAAAACCCGTTTTCCTTTGTAAATTTCCCGAAAGCAGTATGCTTCAACATTTTAAGGTCATGTCATTAGAGGTTGTTTCACAATTATAACAAATAAAAAGATTTACTAAATTATTCTTTTTATTAGTATTTATTTCATTGAATATTAGAAATTTAACTTCTCATTTCCAAAATGAAAAGTTCTGTATAAATGTATATATTCACAGTTGTGAATTGAAAGATTTGTATAAAAAGAAATTGGTTTAAAAACAATTGTGATTCTTATTAAGAAATACAGATACTGAATTCTAGAGGATTTCTAGAAGCTGGGGGAAAAAATGTCTTTGCATAAAAGTTTCTTGTTTTAAGGGAGACTGGCAGATGAGTGCTTTGTCATTTTGCTATAATTTTTTTAAAAACCTCTTTGGGATTAAAAAAAGAAAAACAAGACCTCTTTTCTGAGAGTTTCCTTTTTATTTATATGGCGATTTGGAGTGTAAATAAATTTTACATAGCCACGGGAAATAGAGTGTCCAGTTTCATGTTTTCAATCTCTGTTGCAAGCTCTAAATGACTGATGTCGTGTCTAAAAATATATTTGTGTGGCTTGAGATTCCTTTTGAATTTCATGCACTGGAATTAAATTATCTAGAAGTTTTAGAAAGATAAAATGGTAGAAAAACCATAACTATTGTTATAAAAAGTTAGGATGTTGGCAAGTTCACATTCTAACTTTCAAATAATAAAATTAAACTTATTTCACCCAACGGAACCCCACACTTTGTGTACAGAATTCATGAAGAGGGGAGATAATCCCTTTCAAGACTTAGTGAAGTGTTGAGTAATTTAAGAATGCAAGTATTTATTATGTTTTTCATTATCTTTTTTTTTTTTTTTTTCCTATTAGGTAAATACAAGAACACTGAACATTCAGTAAAAACAAGCCCCCCTTTATAGGGAGTTTATTCACCATAGTTCTGTATTGCAGCTGCTGATCATATTTCATGGAGCTGTTAAAGCACTTAAAACCTAAAATTAGGTACTGTCTGGTTGTAAATATTTCAGATCACTCACTTAAGAAACCAATAGAAAAGCATGGCTATCAAAAGTGGGAGATGTTTTGAATCTTCTCATTGAAGAGCTGATAAACCTCTATCAAACACCTTGTTATTTTTTCAGTGAGAATATAATATGGACAGTTTCTTTTTCAAATGGATATTATTCTTACATATGCTAAACTCTTATAATGTGTCTCCCTGTAGACTATCTTAAACTAATTGTATTCAGAAATACAGTTGGAGGATTTTATTACAGTGGTTACTAGGTGAAGGAAATCAACACCAGGGGGAATGGGGTGGTTTGCAGTGTACCTGCTTCTCTCATGAATTTTTCCCAGTGAGCTAAGAAACGACATGCTCTTTCAGACATTTGCCCTCAAGATGGGTGAGATGCAATGGGGTATTTTATTGCAGTATGTGCATTATTGCATTTTGCAGTTAGATGTGTTTTAATGTGGGAGACACTGAATATTCATTAAACTGTACAAGGAGCCAAACTTGGCGTCATTTAGCTTGAACTTGAGTGGAAGAAAATAAACAAGAGTCACATATTCAAAAGCAGTACAAGCAACTTTGATTGCTTTTAAGAGTTTTGAAGACTTTGTAAACATTACTGTCACCTAATATTGCTTGTGACCCTGTACCTTAGTATATGCCTTAATGATGTCATTTTACACTTGAAGTTTGTGATTCTTACCATTTCCCCATCAATGTTTTCACTAATAGAGAGATATTGAAAATGAATACCACTATATTCACTACCCTAAACCCTTTCACTCTTCCAGAAAAAGAGATGAAACTGATTAATTTAAAAATAGAAACCATTTTAAGTTATCAAAGCCACATTTATATGACAATTTAAGACAGTTTCTGAGAGTGCACCTCTGAGTCACACTGTAACCTTTTCTGTCATTGAAAGGTGCTAATTGATCTTAGGGCACTGACATAACAGTATAGTTTGATATTTGAAACCTTTCAGCGTTGTCTGGACCTTTTCTTACCCTGAGATTTCAGTGCATAGCTGATGAAGAAAGACACCATATGAAAATATCAGAAATTCTTATTTTTTTCATAGGAAATATTTTAATACAACATGTTCATATTTTTAAAGCTTTTATTTATATAGAGTAAGTAAATTTATATTAATGTACTTTTGGACCTTGGGAGAAGGACCTGTAGTATCATGTTAGGACTTTTAAAATATTTTTTTCCACAGGTAATTTTTTTTAGGTTGAAATTTTCAGACAAAGTCTGATGGCTGTTATTACATTTCAGTATTTTCAAAGGGAAGTTGAATTAAACCGGAATAGAATAGCAATCTTGAAATTTCATATATGAGTATATTTTCTTAAGTATATTCATATCATAAAATATGTTTTTAAATAAAAATCATCAGGATAGCTGCAATTTTGCTGTCTGTATGTAAGTCATCATAATCGTTATAACCATCATAATATCATAGCTAACATTTACTGAGGATTAACTTTATGCAAAACCTTGTTCTAAGTATTTACATGGATTAGCTTATCTTAATCTTCTCAACTATGCCGTAAATTAGTACTTTTTAAATTCCCATTTTATAGATGAGGAAGCTGAGACTCAGTCATGGAGTGGGATGGAGCCAGGATCCTGACTCCCCAGTTAGACCCCAGCACCTTATCCTTAAGCATTGTGCCAGGCTGTTGCTTCCACCGTTTGTATATAAGGCCTTTTTAAATGATACTTGGACGTTTTATTTTTATATTATTAGTTATGTAAGGATAACTAGATATTAGAAAAAGAATGTTAAATTTCATATTAAACCTGTAATTACATGAATGATAAGTTTAAGACAAGGTCAAAAAAAATTACTGAAGTAAAAAAAAACTTTTTAAAGCACCGATTTAAAGAAACAATATTAAGTAACAGCGAACCAGTGCTTGGCCCACATAGCCAGAATCATGAAGGCTGGTAACAAATGAGTGCATTTGGAGAAACACTGTTACTTTGTAATGCTTCCTAATCATCAGGAACTTAAGACCAGATCTTTTTAACATTTAACTTACAGGTAGAATTTTCCTTTGCTTTTCAAGCCCTATCCGTTGGTTTAATGTTATCAATTTTGTAGTTATTTTTTATTGTTGTTGTTTTAAGCCTGAATGCTGATTATGAATCTCAAATCCACATATTTACGTTGAATTAACTAATAAGGAAAGAGGAATTAAAGAGTGCTTAGTGGATTTCTCATTAAAGAGTTCATAATGGATTTTTAAATGGTAATGGAGTCACCCCGTATTTTGGAAATACTTTCAGTTTATATAGTTATCAGACTTTGCATTTTCAAGGCTTTCTGTAGGTGAATATTTTTGCTTTGCTGTTAATAACTTTAAAAAAATTAAAGTATTTTTCATTAAGTCAGTGGGGTTTTTATTATTATTATTGTGTATGTAGCCACAGACCCCTTTATTCAAATGAAAACTGCTGGTAGCCCACTAGAGAAATGTGCCACTGCTCTGAGTGGAGCAGGACGTGGGTGGCCTGAGGATGACTCACCAGCAGTGCCCTCTTACCATGACTGCCTCTCAGGAAGGATCTTTGAGTGTATGAAAATTGCAACAAAAAGGAACGACTCATCTGACGATGAAAGGGGTCAATTAAGAGGACCTACTCTAGTATGTTAGTGTGTCATCATTAAAGAACAATCTCTCAAATACCATAAAACATCCCCCAATGTGATACATTGGCAAAAAGTATGTCTGTTCGCCCTCATAGAACTTGAATATTTTTATTACCCAATCTGCAACTTTACTTCAGTTTAACACGAGAAAATTAAAATCGTCAAAAATGTTCCCGTGTAGTCACAGCTCTGAATTAGGCACGTAGAACTGGTACCTGCAAAGGTTTGTTTATTAGAGCATCTTTTCTTCTTTAAAGACTTTATGAAGAAACACCAGCACTGGCCTAAATTGATGGGACTTTCGATTTTTATGTCAATTATTGCTACTGTTTCTGTTATTCTTTCCCCCTTTATTTTTAAAATGAAAGAGGCATTTCTTGTGAAAGGTACAATTAAATCATAAAAATTTACATTCATATGCCATTAAGTTTAATTCTTCTCACAAAAGCAACAGCATTAAATTTGAAATTCTATCCTTAATCAAGGAGGTATACCACATATTGGGAGGCTTATTCTCTACAAAGTCATACATACAATTCACAGACCTCTGCATATACCCAATGGAGTGATCTATTCATTACATTTCACCTCTGACTTTGAACTCCCTAATGTTAAAGGACTTGCAAAGACCTGAATGTTCTGATTAAGAGATTGACTATTTCTAACTTAATGTATCTAGTATGTGGAAAGTGATGATGACTTGGGGAGTCAACAAATCTCTACTTTAGCTAATTCTTTTCACTTTAACTTTTATGTTATAATGCAAATATATATTTATGTATGATTGTGACTCAAGTAATTCTAGCCAAATTTAATCACAAGGTGGGTGAGTCACGTTCCACATTTCCTTTTGCAGGTTTTTCAATAATCTCGAACTGTGATTCTAGCGGGTAATTTATGAATGCAAACCTCAATAAGTCTGTCAAGAACAGCAATTGTACTGAAATTTTTTACATGAACTTTAGGTGTTAAAATGATTGTACTGTTTTATGTTTCTTAGTTGACTCACAAAGAATTTTAATTTAGGTCTGTTTTGTCTCCTTAATTGTTGACTTTAGTTTTTAAAGGCTTCAATCATGAAAATATCTGGCAAAGTTCTGGGTACTTGGCAAATGCTGATTAAATGCTTTTTCATCATCAGTGTTGCTAAGACATGCTAAAATTAGAGTAGGATGAATAGTTTTTTTTTTTTTTTTTTTTTTTTTACTCTATTATTTTGAAGACCTTGGGGCTTCTAGTGTCTTATAGTTTTACACTTTGCACATGACATTCTGTGGGAAGGGTTAGCACGATGCGTTAACCATTGTAACCAAAGTCACAGGATTAATCCTCAGGTATTCAAATTAGTCTTAGGTGGACACTGTCTTATACACATTTGGTCAAAATATTGTCTTTGTCATAACAAGTGGAGTTGTGATATCTTGACTGCCTCTCTCAGGGACCATTCTGGTCAGTGCTGGATCTGTCTCTAAAACTCTCCTGTCCCTAGGACGTTCAACCTGATTTGTTCACAATGTTTATCAGGTCCCTCCTGGACTTCAAATTCTTTAGGAAATTTTCACTGTTGCCTATAGGGAAAATTCCAAAATTCTCAGCAAGGCCTATGAGGCCCTTCATGCTGACACCCTTGCAGAGGTTGCCCTTCTTCTCTCTTACTACCCACTTGCAAGAAATCTCTCTTCCAGCCATGTGGAAAACTGCAGTTCTCAAATACACCTCGGTCCTTTCCACTTCATTTCTTTGTACATATGATTCTTTCTGTCTGGAAGACATCTTCCCTCTGCTCCTGAAACTTCCTTTTCTTTTTCTTTTTTAATATTTAAGACACAAAATGTTATCTCCTCTGGTAAGTTCCTTTGACCTCTAGAGGTCGAGTTGGGTGTTTCTTTCTCCTTACTCCCAAAGTGCCCAGTTTCTACCTTTAGAGTAGTACTTGCCACGTTGAAATGCAGTGCCTTACAGCGTCTAAATCCTGCTCTAGGCTGAGAATTTACTGGAGGGATTAACTGTATTTGTCATCTCTGTATGTCCAGTACACAGTGCACTGCTTGACACATGGTGAGTAGGTGGTCACTAAATTCTTGTTGAGTGAGAGAGTTAAGGCACTGGGCTTGAGAGCAGTGGTAGTGACACTGAACATCCCTGGCCGCAAGATTGGGAACAGTGGGAAGAGCTGTGACCATTACAAGGCAGGACAACCTTAAGAACACGCTTAGGGATTTTTGGTATTAACCCAATAGAAATGCAACTCTGAATCCAGACCCAGGTTATAAGTTTGTGTGTGGATGTAGAAGTGTGTTTATTTTCCACCATTGGGAAGTCAGTGATCTAGCGGATAAACCAAGGATACTGAAAATCTCTAGCGATATGGGTATTTCATAGCACTTGAAATCCAAGGGACCCATTTTTTTTTTAAAGCATCATGGTTAAGTTCAAAGAATATGGAGCCAGGCTGCTTGGGTTCAAACTCCACCTTTCACACTAAAGACTCTGTAATGTTAAGCATGTTACTTAAACTGATTTTGCTTCAGTTTTCTCATGTGCAATAGAAATACCCATGAGGTTCTGATTAGAATTCAAAGAGTAAATATACATGTTTAGAAAAGTGCCTGATATGAGTATTAGTTATATGATTATGACTATGCACCATTCATTAGATTACCCAAATTTCCCAGTGATATATAGAGTTGAAACTCCTTTTTGGGGCCATAGCTTGAGGACCATAAGTAGAGTCACCCATGGTCCAAGCCCAAATTTGGTGCTCTGGGGTCCTCCTGGCAAATCTGAGGCTGTATTCCCTAAGAGAAGATGTTATAGGTGCTCAGAAGTCAGCTTTGGACATTTACATTATGCAGTATTTCTTTTATCAAATATTTCCACATATATTGATCTAGATTTTTTAGGGCTTTAATCTATGTGATTCTTCAACACCATAAACAATTACAAACACATTCTGTAATGGTACTATTATTTTATAGTCAATACTTAAGTTTCCTCAGTTGCTTTTTTTTTTAGCCTGAAGTTACCAATGATAAGACTTTATGTAATTTTCAGTTGTCAGTGGGCTTGATGAATTAAATGTAAACTTTTTAAAAGATAACTTTAGATACTGCTGTGATTTTTACCCTTGCAGAGACAATAGGAGATTATTAACACCTCTATTTCTAGAACTTATCACTTGGTCCTTGGAGTCAGATATAATGGCTCTATGGCAGGATGGGGCTAAGGGAAAAAGGGGCATTAAAATGTTAATTGTCAGGGTCTGGTTTTTACTGCTTACCTGGAACTGCTCCCAGGTGCATCTGTATAAAAAATGGTAACATTGACATGTGCCTGAATCCCTCAATATATTTAGCCCAGGATTTCTCAAGCTCTGATAATTGACATTTGGGCTGGATAATTTGTTCATGGGTGGAGTCCTGTGCACCACAGGATGTTTAGTGGCATTCTTGGCCTCTACCCATTAGATGCCAGTAGCACCCCCTCCCCTAAGTAATGACAGTGTCTCCAGACATCATCAGATGTGCTCTGGGAGCAAAATTGCCCACAGTTGAGAACCCGTAATCTAAACAGCTCTTAATATCGTGTGACATAGTTGAAAGATTCCCAGGGCTCTGCATAAGAGGATTGTTCTATTTCCAGTCAAGTGTAGAGAATCCTAATACCTTCCTCCCAAGTTTAAACAGGAAGTCAAACAATACTCATTGGTGTGTGTTGATTGATTGACTTTGCGTAGAAGGGATTTATATAGATAAGCTTTACACAGATTGACCATCTTCAGCATATTTTCCTTTTGTTGGCAATATTATATGATTGGGGGGAAGCGGAATACCTGGGAGAGTATGTAGGAAGTAAATACTTATTTGAATCACCTGTAGGTCTAGGTCTTTCTATTTTTTTAACTGTTATTTGCTAGTAGATACTTGTGATTCTTTTTTTCAGTAATGACAATTATCTGCTCTTTTCCATAGTTAAGTATTCTGTAAGAAGAAACTTTTACTTTAGTCTGCTTTTTCTGCTTTTAGTCTGTAGTGTCAGAAAGAATAAAGTTCTCAATAATTCCAACTGCCTAAGATTAATACTTAATGAATTAAATCATTTGTTCAATTGTAAGGAGAAATTTTCAAATGATGTATGTCTTAGCTTCCAGTTTGTACCACAAGTTCAGGATTTTGAGTTTAATAACATTTGTACAGCCCAAAGAAAGTAAAAATGAAAATATTGTAACACCTCTCTTTTGCAGAATAACCAAGTTCAAACTTTTATGTTCTAATTCTGTAGGTTTAATGTTGACATATATATTTTATCTATGAATCGATGTGCAGTTCAGCATAAGTAAATGTGATGTAGTTTGAGCGTTACCTCTGCTAGGGTTTAGTTGTGTATGAAAGATGTTTCGAAAATTACTTGAAAGGAACAAAAGAGGAACATAATGTTAACATAAAGTGAGAAAGGATAACTTTGCTCATTGAGTTTTGGGTTGAATGGGAAAATTATTTTGAAATATGAGGCATTAATATTATGAATATATTAGACTAATACTTTTACGAGCTCTAAACACTACAGAATTTTTTAAAAATCTCATCCATAATTACAGAGATACTTGAAATTCCATACATGTGTATTGTCTAATTTAGTAGTTTTACTTTAATTGTATCATGTTACCTGGAAGCGGTCAGACTGACCTAGGGATTTCACATCATTTACTAACTGATGCTCAAGTAGGTAGTGTAGAGGTACTTGAAAGCACACACACACATACACTCACTTTCTCTCTGCCTCTCTGTCTCACGCCTCCCTCCTTTGATTTACATTTTAATTTTTGAAATGTATTCTCAGGGGGGAAAGGGGCTGCCAATCTAGCATACTGTATGTGACCAAAATGTCTTTCTGTTTTCTCAGAGGCGAAGGATCCTGCTCAGCTGGAGAGATGAAGTGGGTGCAGGGTAACCCAATGACAGATGGGGGGCATTCCAGGGGAATGGGGGTGGGGAGGTTAAAGCAGGGGCTTAAATTATGAGTTTTCAGATAGTAGAGTTCTGCTCCACGTGTTGACGGGAAGTCCAAAGAAGGCACCGCAAATCTCAGGTCCATCCAGGCACTTTATGCCAGATATGGAACAGGAAGCCTGGTAGCCCTGTCATCACTGGAGAACTGCCAAAAATCAGAGGTTCTGTTTTTCCAAATGAGCACTTCCCGGGTTCATAAATCAGGGAGCCCCCCAGAGTATTCAAGTTACATATCTACTTTCTCAAGTTGATTCTTCATACGGTGAGTCCTAATGGCATGAGACTTACCTATTTTTTATGAATGCTTTATTTCTTATAATACAGTCAGGCACTTCCTTTTTTTCTCCCTGGGATACACTCAGCAACCCTGTCTTCCAGGTCCCCAACTCCCTTAACCTACTTGCCTCTCACTCTTTTGCTGCCTACCTGTACAGAAAATCTACTGATCTTTCAAGGCTTAGTTCACATATTCCTCTGGGAAGCCTTCCCTAAGGCTCAGGCAGAATTAATTCTTTTCTGTCCGTAATACCATAGCACTTTATTTGGGCTATTAATATAACAGCATATTGTGTGGTGACTAATTATAAGTGAGTCTTCTCTTAGAGAAGACTCTCTCAGAATCTCTTAGAGAGATTCTGAACTCACTGAGGGGAGCAATCATATCTTTTCCCGTCTTTAGTCCCAATGCCTGAGTATAATTGATGGAAATTAAGTAACTGCACTGTTCTATGCATGTCTTCAAAGGACATAGATTCAAAACCAGACACTAACAAACAATGAATCCTGTCTACATTTTGGAAAACAAATTCTCCTTTGCTTATGGTCATGGAAGTCAGTTTATGAGGGGTCTTCAAAAGTTTATATTATTTTTTAATTCTATTTTTCCATTACTTTTTTTTTTAACCTACAAGTGGGAATTTGATTGTGCATAAAAAGCCTTCCACCAGTAGTAAATTATGTTTTGAATACATTTCCCAGTAAATTAGTCAGTCTTCTCTATTTCAGTTCAGGGAAAGTACATCTTTCCATCTGCTCAGGAGAAAACCTTGGAATCACTGCCGACTCCTCTTTCTTACCCTACATTCAACCAGACAGTAAATCCTTTGAATCTACCCTTAAATATCTTACTATTCTAATCTCTTACCAAAGTATTGCAATAGCCTTCTACCTGTCCTTTCTGCTTCTGCTCTGCCCTTTCTCTCATTCTAATATATTTTGAACACAGCAGCCAGAGTGATCCTGTTACACTGTAAGTCATATAGTGTCTCTCCTCTGCTCAGTGCCTTTAAGTGACTTCCCATTGTGCCCTGAATCAAAACTAACATCTTGTGTTAGCTCACGAGCTCCCACAAAATCTAGTCTCATGATCCGTCTCTGATTTAATCTCTTATACCTCTCCTCCTGATTCCCGGCTCTGCAGCCACACTGTCCCATGAACTTTTCGAAGTAGCCATGTATTGGTAATCTTCTACTCTGACTTATTTAAAGCTTTGTTTGTGCTATTGATTTTCTAGTGCAAGAAACTATATGTTAAGCCTAAACTGGTATTTTAAATAAACCAAAATTAGAAAAATAGATTTCTAGTTGAGGTTTATGGCCTTTATACTCCCAGTGTTCCTCCAGAAACAAACTGACCTCTTCTATTGCTTTCTGCTCAGATAAATTTCATGTTATTTTGAAGAATTTTTAACCCTCACAATTATGGATTTCATCTGAGAGGAAGCATGTTCTATATTTTTCATGTCAATGTTTCAAAATTCGGAAGCCAAAAACCTCAGGTCTATCTGTTGGTATATATGGCCTTTTGGTGAGAGAAATTAGGTCTTTTTTCAAGCACAATTGAGGAAGGAAAAATTTTTGTTTAGTTTCTAGTGGTTTGTTTTTAGGCATTTTCCACACAAAGATGAACAAGACCCTTCAAAACCACCAACTTGCTTATTTGGGGGGGGGGTAAAAATAACCTTCTTATGTCCAAAAATAACGTTATAAATTAAGATTCTGGTTTCCAATAGTTTCAAAAATTGTGATTTTATTTCCTTGTATGAGTCATTTCTGAATGCAGTACACGCACTACATCACAATGAAGCATATTTACTCTATATTTTAGTGGGTCACATTATTTATCAGAGTCAGTTCAGAAGAGGAATCTAGCCTAACCCTTCCATTTTGCAAATAAGATGTTGCATTACGTGACATTAAGTCATTTTCTCAAAACAAATTCTCAGAACAACAGTCCAGTACTCACAAGTCCACATCTTGCTGCCTTTATTTTTCTTTGTTTGTGTCTGACAAGGTGTTGCAAAAACTGGAATCAGACTACCTTTGCGGATATCCAGGCTCTGCCACTCATCAGCCATGTAAGTTTGGGCAAGTTATTTCCTGAGCTGCTGTAAGCCATAGATTCTGTAGGTGTAAACAGGGAATAGTAATAGTACCTGCCTGTGACATTGCTGTACGGCCTACCGAGTTCATAAAGGAAAGACACTTGTTTTAGTGGCTGGCCCACTGTAAAGCTTAGTATATATTTTGAATTGATTTCTTTGAATACACTGCTGAGTATACTTAATATTCAAAATAAAGGGAAATTCATGCTGCTAAAGCAACAGCATTTTTAAAAAAATTCTTTTTTGTTTTTAAAGTAATTCACATTTGGTGTAACATACTAAAACATATCTGATAGGGGTTACTTTTGAGGGGAGTGACTTGAAGGGGCAGGAGCGAGCTTCTGGTATGCTGATAATGCCCTTTATCTTGGTTTGGTTGCCAGTGACATGGGAGTGTTTATTCAATAAAAATTAATCAGCTGTCAGCTTTTAATTTTACCATATGTATGTTATACTTTATTAAAAACTTAAAAAAATAAGAGGGTAAATGTTCATGGAAAAATGGAATTAAAAGATATGAATATTTGCACAAACTTTCTTAAGTACCCTCGTACAGATATATTTAAAGTGGGTTTTCCTGTTTTCTTTATTAGTATTTATTCCTCCAAAAATTTATTCCTCCTGTGGAAATTGAGGTAAATTGTTGTTCTCATACTCTGTCGTGCTTCCTTTCATACATTTTTTTCTATGCATGTGTAAATGTAATAACTATGTCAGGATGGAATTTATTTTTATTTTACATTTTCAACTTCAAATGGGATCATCAATTTTCTTAAAACTTACTTTTGATCTGATGAATCTTGAATATTTTTCCACATCAGTACATGTGAGAGTACTTCATAAAGTTCATGGAAAAATAGAATTGAAAGATAATGTGAATCTTTCCATGAACTTTTTGAAGTACCCTTGTAGTTAATATATGCAAGTGTTTCATAATTTCACTGTTCCCCGCTTGACGTATATTTAGGTTGCTTCCAGATTTTTACTATTATAGAGTTGCAATGATGGTTTTTAGACATCTCTTTGTACATCTGCCAAAAAATTCCTGTAGATAAAACTCTGGATGTAAGATTAGTAGGTGAAAGTGTATGTGCATTTTGTAGAAAGGGTGCTGAAATACTTTTGAAAAGATTATAATACCTTGCATCTCCATCTGATGCTTGCTTCTTTGTTATAAAGCCGAGTGCAGAAATTTCTGGTTAATTGAACGTTGTATTTATTTGTGCTCTGGTTAAAAAGAATGTTTACAGTAGTAAATTCTTTGAGACTCATACACTAATTAGAATACGCCACTGATTAGGACAAATAATTTTATTAACCACATATATAAAAAATCTATACGATGTATATAGTTAATTTATCAGTTAAGAATTATTATACTGTTAGATGAATGACTGTTGTATGTATTTGTAGTTCTTAAACTACTTGGTATGAAGAAAGAAATCAGTGTGTATTATGTTCACTACATTTTTTCACTTAGCACCATAAAATATTTATCAGAATTATTAGGAGAAATGGCTCTAACTCTGATGTGATTGATGAGAATTTATGAGGAATCACTTCATTAAGAGCCTACTGTGTGTCAGGCATATTTCTAAGCACTTACATATATTACTTTATATGTGACTATAGCTTTTAACATAGAAAGATATAGACATCATCTGAATGTATTGATAAACATTACTACATATCGAAATATCAACCATTTCATATCAATATACTAATTTGTAAGTCTGTAAAATATATAATCTGTTTAATGTTAAAATTAAAGTTAATGCATCACAATCCAGAAAATTGATACTCAAGTCCTGGCTAAAGTAGCGTGATACATAAAGTTTAAAAAGAAGTATATTAATCAGTTGGCTTTATTGTTAGATCTCCAGAATATTCAGTTCCCATAGTTTTTGGTTAATCAAGATTTTGATTAACCTTCAATGGTTATCTAGTGCCTTCAAAGAGTAATCCAACTCAAAATAGCTAACATATTCCTTCAGCATTGGATAAATATGGCTAATAATTTTTGTGGGTTTTTTTTTCCCTGCAGAATTTCCTGTTATTCTAACGGATTCGATAGGACTTACGCACATAAAACTGAAAATTATATTACTATGGGGAAACTGCCTTGTGCCTTTGAGAAGGAACTCTCTTGCTAACTTAAGTAGTATATGTGTGTAGAATAACTAACATTTTCCTCCCAAGAAATTTCATGTATGCAGTTAAAACACTCTTAAATTGATTAAGGATTTGTTATATATTTCCAGAAGCACTCAAGAGTACTTTTATGGTTATTATAGTGAGAGCATTAGAATGCCAGAAACCAATGAATACGCTAGAGGCCTTCAAAACCATGCCCAACATTCCTGACTTTACCATATAAACATGTGGGGTAGCCTGGAATAACAAAACAACTCTCCTTCCCCCAAAGTAGGTGAGGCCTTGTGATGATAACACTTCAACTGGCTTGAATATTAATTTGATACTTTTTCGGTTAGAAGCAATTTTTATTACTTAGAAAATGGAATGGAGAGGTAATAAATATGACTGATGTTTATTTCTCAAGTATTATTTTACATTAGATTTGACCAGTTACCTTTATATTTTTTGGAAAGCGTATTATACAACTACTACAGTATTTTGCCTACTAATCACGGAAGCTAAAAAGCATTTTACAAACGTTGAATCAAAACTCTACTATGAGGGAATTAAATTTCAAGCAATATACTCCTTTTATAGGGTGAGAAACTGAAGTATGGAGGAATTACAAGGTTTTCCCAAAGCTATACACTGAGTCACAGCAGACATTGAAATCTACGATTCTGTTTGCCTGATTCAATCTGAAACTTCATGAAATTAAAGTTATTCATTCCTCATATGTGCCTTAAGAGTGTGTCCTTATTTTCTTATTTGTCCATTCCTTCCTTCCATCCTCCATTCATGCATTTTAAAAGGATCAATATTTTTTGAAGATACAGTCTTGATTTAGGGACTGTGAATAATGTTTCGAATTTGTGTATCTTAAATATTTCCTTCAAAGAATCTCATTGCATTTCTTTTTTGCTTTGTTTTACAATCATGAAAAAGGAGTGAGGTACTAAATAAACAAGTTGTATTGTCCAGGTGTGGGCCATAGCTGTATTTTTGGGCAGCACCTGAAGCTTCTTCTTAAACGAATATGGTTTGTTCAAGCAGTTGAAGAAGAACTTGGTTGAAGCCCTTGATAGGCCTGGGGACTAGCATGCTTCTTACTCTGTCATCTTCCTGAGTTTCAATTCTCATACTTAAAATTGTTATGTAGTGCGATTTTTTTCTTACTAGTTTAACCAGTATTTTCCCAAGCTTTCTTCACCCTCTCCATTTCTTTCTTCAAGCTTAAAGAGTCAGATTTAAAGCAAATAGTATTTCTCAGATTTCACCAGTCCTTAACTGAACAACTGGGGCCACAAGTCATTTGAAAAGAGAGAAGCATCTAGCCCCTTCCCCTAGCACAGCACCCCACAACAGACTCCAGAGAACATAGTGATGACACTGCCATCACTCTACAGACCAGACAGCTGAGTGAAGAACATTTTTTGTTTGTTTTCTTTTTCTTTAATTGCAGCCCCTAGACGTAGGACTCAGACTTGGCTTCTGCTTATATGGCTCAGCAGCTCTCTTGGGGGAGCGCTTTCCCGGGAGGCTCTTCAGGCCCAAGAGCACTTGGACCTCTGGGAGCCGTACCTGGAGTTTCTACAGACAAGCCCAGGCATGCCCAAATACCAGGCAAACCAAACCTTCCTGTAGTTTAAACATTTGTCTTTTTTTTTTTTCTTTAATTTTCTGAAGAATAATATAGTCAGTCTTAAGCTAACAAAACCCTAAGATCTTTCTTAAAGGAGCATTCTTACTGCTTTGGAAATTTATTGCCATTAATTCCCATTTCAACTAATTGGTTTTTCTTTATATTTTTGTTTGGGTATAAATGTGATTGTTTGGTATACATTAATGCTGTTCTATATTAATATAATGTCAATTTATAACTGAGTGACTTACAAATAGTGATGCACTACGACCTAGTTTATGTCTACTTTCCATTAAAAGCATTTCCTAGGCAATTATGATTTTGTGGCTGACTCAATTCCCCCATAATCCCTGTTGAGAAACAAAGTTTTTTTTCCTTTTATTTTTAAATTAAAGATGTGGTTTTGTTAACTAGGGGTACTTAACTTGAGGAAAAAAAAGATTTAGGGGTGATCTGAGTGATATTAAACTCTTAATATCTAACAGCCTGCCATATATGTGACAGTAGGATTCAGTTTATGCTTTGTGGCTCTAGTAAGCAGACCAAAGAGTGGAAGTTCTGAAAAGTAGATTTTAAACTAATATATAAGGAAGAATTGAAAGAAAGAAAGAGGATCACTCGAGCTAAGAAGCTTCAAGTATTATACTTACAAACTCATGTGGTCAGCCGGTAAATAAGCCCCACCTATTTCAATGTTCCTTGTGACCCCAAGACAAAGAAATAGGACTGCATGGATTCCATTCAAAACCATTCTCTCCTGTCCCAGGTTTGCCCTTAAAGTCAATACATACAGCAGGGAAGCACAACATTGTATTGAACCAAAACACCAAATCTATTTGAGACATTATTTTCTGAATTATTACAATCAGCCCTTAGAAAGGTCTTTGGGTTTTTGGAAGCTATAATGGAAGGTTTTTGTAAAGATGACCCTATTTTGAATTCAGTTACAAAGTCAGTGGAATGATTTTTATGCTCTGATGCTACAGGGAAATTTGTTTGAACTTTGATGCCTCAACTAAAAATCTGGACCAATAAAATTCTCCTCAAGTATCTCAATTTTTAACAAAGTAAACAGCATTATATTTAATTAAATCCTTAGCTAATATTCACTATAGACACAATTCAAGTCAGTGATTTGGTTTTAGGTAAATCAAATTTACTGCTATATTGTATATCTCTTATGTTTACTTTTGATATATTGGGACTCCCCTTTCCTGTAATATATATTTTAAAAAAATGACTTTCCAGTGTCATACCTTGAGGCCTGAGAAACTGGTGTTATGCAAAAGTTGAGAAGAAATGTTTGGTTTCTTTGTTATTGTTTTTGTTGTCATTATTTTCATTACGGGGATGGGCACTTTCTGAAGTTTATCTTCTAGTTCACAAATTGTTTCTTTAGGGTATCTAATTTGCTGTTTCATTCACTCATTCATTTCTTTTTAAAAATTTTAGTACATATATTTTTAACAATGTTTTTGTGGTTCTTTTCCAAATGTGCGTATTTACTTTTTTCATGTGTGGTTCCTTCAATTTTGAATTTTATTTCCTTTTTTTTTTTTCTCTTTAATTGTCTTAAGCATACTTACTGTATAGTTTGTTTCAGGTTGTTCTTTAATCTCGGATTCTTAGATTCCTCCTTCCCCTGTGATTGCATCTGCTGTCGCTACAGTGTTTTGTTTCCTTGTGTATGCTTACAATTTTTGATAGATTTCTCTCTCATAACCCTTTGTGCCCTGTGGAGCAGTTTTACATTTGCTTTCCCTGGAGTCTAGGGATTTCAAGCCCTTAGGTCAGTCTTGATTTTATTTTTTCGGCTTGAGGTTTTCGTACCACAAATGAATTTACATTTGTGCAAGGCTGAGGTTTTGATTTATCTCATGTAATTCTTTTCTTTTATTCTCTTCCCAAAGGCTCCATCATATGACAGGCTTCCTTGCTGAGTCTGATGGTGGGCTGAGTTTTTCTAGCTCGCCCTTCAATAAAAGTGACAAGCTTTACATACTCCTTCCTTTATGGACTGCCTCCTGCTTTTGCTTCCTGCCCACCCCCGGAAATGACGATAATGACAGCTAAAGCGATCACAGCAACACAAACATACACATGTCTTTACCTCTCAACTTTTCCATATCACCAGTGTCTCATGAATCAAGGTGTGACACCTGAAAGTCATATTTGCCCTATCAGTTATATTCATATGTTTTCTATGGCCTATTGACTTATCTCTCATACTGTCCCTCACTTCCATCTTTTCTCCAGGCTTTTTTCACCACCACGACGGTCCAGATTCACTTGACTTCTCACGTGGTGCATCACAACAGCATTGAAGTTGCTCCTTAACTCCATTTACTGCTCATCTTGTTTTTCAGAAATCCAAAGTAGATGTGTTGTTGCGATGATATCACATATGCCATCGTTTATTTGGGTTTTGGGCTATCAAAATATAGTAATAACTAATTGTCTTTATTCTCTAGTATTTTGCACTTCGACTTTTGCAAATTTAAAACTTCCTAGTATCCCATTAACAATGAATGCTCATTTCTGTCATGCTTTTGCGTTCTTTTGTTTTTTTTTACACCCATCTATAATTCTGTTATTGGTCATATCAGTCTCTCAACATTGAAAAACAATAATCACAACTTTGATTTTATGTAGAATGACAATCTAAGTAGTGGTAAATACTAATGACTTAATCAAGGTATGGTTCATTTTTACAAACTCATCTGAGTTCAAAGAATTGGTAAAAGACTGATGACTTGGCTAGTATCTAAATATAGATGGTTAAATGCAGCTCCTGGAAATCACTGATTAGTATAATATTTGTAGTTGAGCGAGTTAAAAATCACTACATTTGTGCAAAAATTGCGTAGATACTACTCTGCTGTGCAGCAAAGAATGTTAAAAGGTTTTAATTTAAGACCAAAATGTAAAAGTAGAGATTTTTTTCTCTCTCCCTAGTAATCAAAATGGTTTATATTTTTGAAATACATCATTTCATTTAGTCCTAACAAAATACAATACAAATATAACGTATTATTATTCCTATTTTATGGATAAGGTGAATGATATTTAGAAGTATTAATTAACTTTCTCAAGGTCATAGAGTTATCTGGTGGTAAAGCAAGGATTCATATGCAGATCTGTTTTATTCCAGTCTTTACTTGAAATCACTGAAGCTATATTCTCTCTGGCAAAACTATCTTATATCTCTAGGGGCTCAAGAGTTGAATACTAAACCTTGAAAATCTATTCTTTAATTCTTTTGAAGTGCTACACATCTGCCTCAGGAGGGGCATAAAGTCATCAGATGTGTGTTAAGCAATATATACAGTCATATAGTCATCAAAAAGGTTCCTAGTTTACATGGAAGAGAGATTTATGGCTGAGCAAAAAACAGACCACTTCTAAGAAAGGGCCCAAATATTTTTTTTCTGCCAGGCTACAGCAGAACCAGCTAGATGAACATGAACAATTACAGTGCGTACAAAACGCTCAGCAGAATAATTTTGAAGTACTGGGAGGAGCAACAGGAGTAACACTTGATAAGGGCAGTTGGTCTGCAGAGTCTGCCTGAGTATCTGTACGGATAACAGAAGTTGTTCAGGCTCAGAATTCTTTCAGATGTCTTGCTGAGACAGTTCAGTTATAACTGCTTCTATGTTTTCTAGGTCAACTAGCCAACCATCAACAATTAGCAAACACAAACAAAATAGAAAACCTTGGTTGGACCTGCTTGTCAAAAACTAAGTGAGCATAAATTTATAATTCCAGGCAAATTTTCACCATCACGTGAACTTATCACAAATGACCCAAATGATTATCATAAAGTTGAGCTTGTTGTAATTTTTTGGCATGAGAAATATTAACCCCCAAATCATTATTAAACATTTTGTGTTAAGTGGACTATTCTGCAAAGTCCATGTTTTATCTACATAAACCATTCAAAAATAGCTCAACATCTAGTTTGTAGCTTGGCTTTATTTAAAGAGCTTGAAGTCAGGCAAGGTGCTCATTACTATTCACCCAGATCTGTTTCTTGGACAGCTTGGCTGTTTTCCTTTTCTGCAGGCAGGGAAGAGAGTCACGTGCATGGTCCAAGAATGCTCATCTCCATCTCTGAACAGTTGACCATAGAACTGGAGCTAGGTGTTCTTTATTTGTTCCATTGGCTTCCGTGTCTGGCATGCTGCCTGAGCAGTTGGAACCAGCCAGTGCCTGACCCAACCTCACAGACCCATCAATGCAATGTGGATTGCAGTGTGGGTAACTAGGTGCATGGAAGCTGGAAAGCAGCGCCCTTTTGGACAGTTGATCAGAGCTATAGTTCCTCAACAATGTCATGAGAATATAAGTTGTCAGACTTCCTATACAATTGAAGTTTTATGCTAGGCAGTATGCTTAATAAAGATGAAAATTTAATTGAAGATTGTGAAGACAGCTCATGAAATCCAAGGCAGAATTGGACAACCAAGCAACAGAAACTGCAGAGAAACAGTGAGACTTCAGGAGTAACAAGATCCAGGTGCTTAAATCTTGCCAGCACTTTCTTGCCATCCTGACTTGTGCTCCTCTTTCTGGGTCAGCTCTTTTCTGTCTCTTCCTACAGACCAAGTTTTATATCCTAGATGTTTTGCTGCTGAAAGAGTATTAGCCTGATACTTTCCCAGGCCCTATCCTAAGCAAGATGAATTATTAGATAAAAGTAATTTGGTGTAACTGGAGAAGACCTGGGAACCCACCTAATGGGTTAAGCTGAATATGGATCCGTGTTTGTGTGTATAATACTCACCCACGCAAGCACACCTTAATTTTTTACATATTGTGCCTCTGAAAATTTACTTGCCTTTGAAAATCTCAAAGCCAAACAATAGGTTAACTGTTCTGAGTGTTAGAATATAATGTAGCGGCACCATCCCATGGCCCAGGCAACTGTTCACAGGTAGAAAGATTCTTCGAAGCCCCACATAGGTTAAAAATGGGGCTGTGTCATGGGTAGGACTATCCAGGCACCTACTTTCCCATCCCATGTTTGGAACATGGGCTGGAAAAAAAGTTTGGGAAGGCTGTAGGCTTTAAATCTTTTCCTAAGGGTATAGTAGGCTTTTGGAGCATGAGTGGGGGATGTAGTCTCCCCATCTGCCCCCCTTTTTTCTTTTCACTGCGGTAAGATGCAAATGTAGCCTCAATTGTGCTTGTACTTCCAAAGGAGACTCCTGGTACAGGACCCAGCCTTTTGCTGCAGGACAATGTGATGGTAAAGATAGGCTGAAGGAATGGTGAGCGCAATGGAATAAGGACTGGGGGAGAAGGAAAGGGAACCCCCCCTTAGAACTCCCACTTTGAGCAGCCAAAGCAGCAGACCACTGACGACCCTTCAAGGAACCTTTTGGCAGAGAAGTACTTCTGGTAAACACCACCACAGCTGCAAGTAGGACTGAGTGAAGGATTTCTGGTTTATCCTAAGGATGGGAAAGCTCTAATAGTCTTAAGAAAATACAGTCAGATCTGTATATTAGAACTATCACTCTGGCTGCACTGTGAAAAATGATGTCCAGGAAACAGGACTGGTGAGAGAGAGACCATTAAGAGGCTCTTGCTTCAGTCTGGGCAAGGGATGATGATGGCTTGAGCTCCTGTAATGGCAGTGAGGAGAGAGGTCTATGGAAGGATTGGAGCAACTCTAGAGGTATTGATAGGACTTGGTAGTTTACTGGATGTGGAGAGCTAGGGGGCAAGAGGCCAGTGACAAAGCCTGGCTTTAATGACTGGTGGAAGGCGGTAGCATTTGTGGACATAATCCAGAGATGTGGTATTCCCATGTGCAGCTTCCATCCCATCCCATGCTAGCCCTGGCACAGAGATGAGATCTTTCCCCTTCATGTTCACACTTCTTCAACCAGAGTAAAGCATGCGCGCACTGTCTAGTTTTTATTGGAGATTGATCAGAAAGATAGAGGGTTAGGTCTGTTTCACACAATGTCCACCAACTTCTCCAACTTCCTTCAATGTCTTCTTGTTCCTTAAGGCTCAGGGGCCCTCACTGTCTCTGCCACCAGGACCAGGTCACATGCCTTGTTCCATTTCTGAGAATTGTCTTAAAACTTTATATATCAATCTCATATTAAGTATTTAAATAGAAGAAATGTTGAATTTTTTGTTCTAATTTCCTAAGCCACAAAAGTTTATGGGCCACTTCTAGAGAAGAGTTAAAGTATATGATGAACTGTCTATATATTGGAAATTGAACAGCAGAAGAAATCATCTAAAATGGAATGGGTAGGTCTCTATTATTCCTGTTTGAAATTCACCTTTTCTGGGGAATGGCCTTGCGATAGAACTGGGAACTAGATTACTGCCTCATAAAACAACATGAGGTTACTGTTATTCCTTAATTTTACGTCTTTATTATGAGGTAATACTTCTCTTAACTTGATTTGAAGAGTGTTCTTGTCCTTTTCTCAGGTATTTATGAAAACTGAATGTTAAAGGATTTAGCATAACAACTATTGCTAAGTTATGATGTAAAATAATACTACGTCTGCAATTAGCTTAGGTAGATTTACTTGGTTCAATAACATAACATCACCGGGCTCATAACATTTTAGTACCTTAGTGTGTTTGGCAAAGAAAGAAATTCACGTTACCATAAAAAGTCAAACTAAGTAACAATCTAAATTTCAAGGAAATATAAAGCAAAGCATTATGTTGTAACAAGGAACATTGATGTAAATAACTCCCCAACTGGAGCATTAAATAGATTCTAAACTGGTGGCTAACAAAAAAAAAAAGAAAAGAGAAAAAAAAGAAAAAAAAAGAATAGCTAGTTTTTGCTTAATTCTCTTATGCTTCACTATTTTTCCTGAAGTCTTAATTTTAACTTCACTCGAGTAAGCAACAACACCCTGAGATAGTGTTTCTTCTGGAAAATTATCACTTCTTTCCTGATGATCAGTATCCTTCATTTAATTCTTATATATCCTTTCTGGAAATATTACATTTAAACCTTGGGCTGGCCCATGGCTCACTCCATAGAGTGCGGTGCTGATAATACCAAGGCCACGGGTTTGGATCCCATATAGGGATGGCCGGTTGGCTCACTGGGTGAGCATGGTGCTGACAACACCAAGTCAAGGGTTAAGATCCCCATACCGGTCACCTTTAAAGAAAAAAAAAAAAAAACCTTGATCACATCTTAAAAATAATTCAAATGTGGTAATCCTACACATTGTGGATGAATTGTATGAATTCAATTGATGAATCCTACAAAGTGTTGTGGGTGAACTGTGTGCTCTAAAAGATGAAGTCCTAACTCTGGTATCTCTGAATGTGACCTTATTTGGAAATAGGGTCTTTGCAGGTGTAATCAGATTAAGAGGTGAGGTCTTACTATATCAGGATGGGCCCTAATCCAATGACTAGCATACTTAAAAGAAGAAGAAGATATGGATACAGAGACATGCAGACACTGAAGAAGGCCACGGGAAGAGATGGGCAGCAAGAACAGCATGTGACGACGGGTGCAGAGACTGGAGGGATGCATCTGCAGGTCAAGCAATGCCAAGGATTGCTGGCAACCACCAGAAGCCAGGAAGACATAAAGAAGGATTCTTTTCTAGAGCCTCCAGAGGGAGCATAATAGACACCTTGATTTAGGACTTCCAGCCTCCAGAACTGAGAACAAATTTCTGTTGTTCCAAGTCACCCAGTTTGTGATCCTTTGTTATGGCATTCCTAGGAAGCTACTACTACATCCTGTGCTGTAGGTAAGCGATAGGTTTAATTGGTATCATTAATAATTTTAAGTGTTTTTATGGCTAGGTCAGGTGAGTAGGAAATTACCTGGTAGACTAATTCTCAATATTGAATTTTCTAAAAAGTGAAAATACTTCAGTTTAGAAAGTAATACTTCTCTAAAAGTTTCAAATATCCAATTGTCCTCAAAGTGAAGAGTGAATTGGACCCAATTATTTACCTGAAAAATGTGGGACAAAACAGATTTTTCCTAAAGTAGCCATATATTTGAGACAGAATTTTCAAAACTTAAATTATCTGGCTGTTTACTCCACTTTTTTCTTTTATATCCTCAGATACATTATGTACAATTTCATCTGTCATTGTGTGCTTCATTCAATCAATATTTATTAAACACCTAAAATTTGCCAGGCATGGAGCTAGGTGTTACATATAACTCTAGTAAATAGGACAAACATTGCCTTTCTTTAAAGACATTACTCTGATTTTGAAATTTAATGTGTAGAAGAAGCCACAGAGACCACTTGGAGAACAGTTCTACTTAGAAAATTCACTTTTACTATGTGCTGTAGTTTTAACTGATCCTGTAAATAATTTTAGCATCATTTGCTTTTTACTTTGTGCTCTTGTATTATAGTGGAAAAAAATAAAATTTTGATTTTTGCACAGGTAACATAAAATTGACAACAATCAAAATATGTGAAACCCAAAATACAGTTTTTTATCAAATTATTTGAATTTTTTAATATTTCCTATTAATCAGTATTCAAATATATGCTTAGTTGTACCCTAGAACATAGCTAAAATTTTGTGTTCTGATTTTTTCCATCTAATACACAATCAACAATTTTCACTTTCCCATGTTGTTTTTATAATTATTATTTTGATCATTAAATCATATTAAGTTGAGTGACCATAATTTGTTTAATCAATTTGCTACAAAAATGACAGTGTTTCTAGTTTTATTATCATGAATAACACTGTGGTTTATACCTTCTGGCTTTTTGGGGGGAAGTTTACTCCTTAGGAAAGTGAATACTGGGTGAAAGAGTTTAAACACATTTATAGCTTTTAAAGTACAGTGACAGGTGGCTTTCTAAAAGTATTAGAAAACTTGACATTATTACTAGCAATTGAATGAGGATACCGTTTTTAGCTTTTTTTCCCCTGGCACTGGGTATTATCAATATTTAAATAGTTTGGTAATTGAATATTATGCTTAATTATACAATAATCCAAAATGTGTACTTGTTGCTTAAATTTACATATCTCAGTAACTGTGAGAGTGAACACTTTTCCAAATGTTTGTTTATTATTTACATTTTCTTGTAATGAATTTTGATCTGCTATCCTTGTCTAATCATTTAATGGGCCTTTAAACTTCTCCTTGCCAATTTCTATGTTCTCAATGAGTATAGACATATTTATAATATTTACTGAGGATATTTTCCATAATCTGTTGTGCCCTTTTACTTTTGAGGCTTTTTAAAAAAATTTTCAGAAATGCAAAGTTTTTGTTTTGTTTTATTTTATGTAGCTGACTCTCTTGTCCCTTTGCAATCTGATACAGTATTTTTACCATTTATCTAACCCATTTATCTAGTAGAATAAGAAGGAATATTAGATTCTCTCCTTTGACAGAATGCTTGGCTGATTTGTTATCCGGGTAGTGAGGAGAACATGGCTGTAAAGGAGGTGGTCAGCCACGATTTGATTCAGAAGGATGAAGGTCATGGAAGGCGGGCAGGTGGCGCGTCTTAGGCAGGTCAGCATCACTTGGACTAGTGGCCAGCACTTACTGTGGTGTGCATCATATCCAAGGTGAACCTGAGCCGGAGTGGTCCTGGACGTCCAGCCTGGGGGCAGTGCGCAGGACATGGATCAAGAGGTCTGCTGGAAAAGGAGGAGCAAGGAAGGGATCTACAAGAATCAGGACCGGAGTGAGAGACCCAGTTTTGAGGGGAGGGACCAGTGCATCAGGAGGAAAGGAGGGAGGGAGGGAGAGCGGGAGGTAGATGATGAAGGTGTGAGTTAAGCAGCAAAGAGCTGGGCTTTTTCGGTCACCATTTATGTCTTCACCCACCCCACGCCCAACACAAAAACGACGTCTTTAAATCTAGAACTCCCTGCCTACTTATCATCCTGAACGTACCTTTCAGTATGCTTAATAACCCACCCTATACCCCATACCTCCCGTTTCATGTATGCTTTAAAATTGTCCTTTTCTTCAAAATGCCACTTTTCTAACTTCAGAGTATTTTGAATCAGTTTCTCACTGAGATTGTCACATTACATACATATAGGTTACTGTTGCCATTTTAGGACTTTTAAGAGTGAAAAAAACCAGACTTCTGATTTGTGCCTCCATGTTTGTATGTGCATAAAACATTTTACAATTTACATTTAAAATTTTCCTTGTAATTTTTAAAACATCATCTAATATGAAAAGTAATCGGTTTGTTGTAGAAAATACTGTAAAGCATAAAAGAAAAAAATTAAAAGCATGTGTATCTGGTTGTAGTAGGGAATATGTGTAAAACTGTGCAGAACACCAGCATATATTGAATGTTTGATAAACTGGATTGGTAACTGATTTTTTTCTGCAGATTGGAATACTTCTTTTCCACTTAAATTATATTTTGAGAAGTTATTTGATATTACTAAATATTCCTTGAAATGTGAATTTAGTAATTTATATCTATATATATGCCTATGATGAACACCTTTTTTACCTAAATTTTTTCCTTGCCTTTCAAATTCTTTTAATTTTATCTTTTTTTAAGAATTAGATTTTGAGGGGATATAAATGTGTCATTGCTATTTTAAATTGCATTTGCTTGTGAGTTTGAACATTGTTTTGTGGTGAGTGACCATATTTCTATAGAGTGTGTGCATCTTTCTATTTGAATTGTAAGAGCTCTTTATACATTAAGGACATTAGCCCATTGTGTTTGATATTTGTGCAGGTATTTCTTTCTAGATTTTCATGTGCCTTTTAATTTTGATTATTTGTGTGTGTGTGCGTATGTGTGTGTATTGAGGGTGGTGTTTGGCTTTTTCGTGTCATTTTCTATGGCTAGTAATATAAAATCCTTCTTTTATCTGGGAATTTTAAATTGTGAACCTGTTTTTCTTAGAGATTTCTTTAAGCTTTTAATTTGGCCAGGAAATTTTTAATGTGTGGCATGGAGTAAAATTACATTTTTTGAATAGTTAACTGTTTTACCGTAGTTTATTGGCTAATTCTCCTTCCCATATTTATTCATAATACCTTCTTTATCATAATAGTCCAATTTTCATTATCGTTTTAAAATTGGTCATGTATTTTATAACATTCTTTAGAAGTGAAAATGGTCAATTGGTAATTCAGATAAATTTTCCTGTATTAGAAAGCTGTCATATTAAAATACACACTGCGTTTTCTCAATTTATTTTATGTACTTTCAAAGATGTATGGTTAATGCAGAATCTTAATTTTTAATCCATGAATTACTTAGTGACAGATCTCTTTCAGCAAAATAGCAGTCTAATTGTTAATTGCTGACTGTGTCTCCAAAGTTGTCTTCAGATATTTTTGTTTATCTGCAGGAATCCTGAGTAAAATCCCCAATTTTGCCATGATATTATTTATAAGATCATTATTTATATCAGATATGGGGACAATATTATGAATTTCATTCTTTAAAAAACGCTTCTACAAATTACTGACTGTCATGCTAAATCTTAATATGTTTTGGTAATTTTACAAATGAATAAAAAAGGTAATTTTTTCATTCTTTTCCATCTTTTTGTTTTAGATAGTCCATTTTAAATTAAAGGAAGCTGCTTCTACTTGGGAGTGGCAAGAGAAGTGAGAAAACCACATGGAAGACTCCCAGGATTTAAATGAACAATCAGTAAGTCTTAATTCAATCTCAGTTTTGCTGAAAAATGTTGTGGTCACACTATTGAAAATCACGCTTAAAAGAAATATATTGTAAGAAGTGAGTTTTTTACTAAATATATTTTTTTAGTTGATTTTTCAGTTATCTTTTAAGGCTGTAAAACAGACCTTTGGAGATTTGGAGGTGACATCACATTTTGATATCTCCTCTAATTCTCTCCTTGGGAAGCCAGTGGTGGAAAGACTAGGGCATTGAAACCATGCAATGTGTTTTAGACAGTCTAAACAATTTATATGCCTCCTTTATTATGTTTTATTCCAAATATGCTGGGTAGTTCATAAATTGTTGAATATCAGAAGCATAAAAAAATGAAAGTATATTATTAGCATGCATATTGCTTATTTTAGAAATGAAAAGAAATGACAGTTCTCAAGGGCTTTCTTATTTAACTAGGTTCATGACAGGGCAAAGAATGCAGAAGATTCCCTTTTAAGATTCTGATTTCCCAAAGGGAAAGGCTTTATATGGCCTTTCCTCCCATCTGATTAGTAGAGTCTCCATGACACTAGTTCTTTAGTGTGTGGAACTGGAGGCAGTGGGAGGGCTTCCCCAACATTCCCACAGTATTGGGAAATGTCACCCAAGCTGTTCTGCACACAGACAACTAGTGATGTCATAAGTAAGAAGACATGTGCTTACCAAGAGTGTGTTCTGTAGATTGATGCTCTTCTTTGTTAGCTTGTATGACCATGACTTGGTCTAACGTGTAATGTCTAATGTCTCCATCAGGCAACTGAGGAAAAGATTCTTGAGTATAATAATGTGGCTCTAGAAAATATGTATACAGTGAATTTAATTTTAAAATAGAGAGGAATATATGATCTAGTGCGTAGCTGCCATTCCAAATGAATTTCATTTTTTTCCTAGTGGATATTTTATTTAAAAGAAAGAATAACCAGGCTATTTAGATAGACAGCACCATAGTCTAATTTCATTATATATTCTATTGTTATTTATTTTACACGGTATCATTAAAGGAAAAATGTAACAAAGAATCACAATGCTATGAAACTATGAAATCTGTCAAATGGTAGAGATGTTATTCCTCAAAAATTGCCTGACTTTTTTAGTTAGGTAGAGAAAAATGGCAATCAGGAGGCAGGAGCTTTAAAGCACTTTTTAAAAATGCTAGTTATTGAGTTTAAATATTCATAGCATGGACTCTAGCAAAATGGGTGATGGTCATCATGGCTGCTGGCTCTCTCACCTGTGCTGTTGCATGTTTATGGATCCTGCTGGAATCAGAGGTCTGTAAGTGTGACCACGTACCTGAAAGCGGTGATACTTCATGAGAGGGGTACTGCTGATCTGCATTTTGTTCTAATACACTGAGGGTCATTTAACAGTGTGTATATGAGTTTGTATGTGTGTATGTTAGAGTGACCAACTGTCCCTGTTTTCCAGAGACTGAGGGGCTAGGACAGGAAGAGTCCTGGAAAACTAGGATGGTTGATTCAATTAATTACTCTAGGGTGTGTGTATACTCAAGAAAGAATTTTCATTTTCAATGCAGTTGAGATTAAAACAAGTACATTTTTATGTTTAACATTAGAGTGAGGGATTACCTAAGACACTTCATATCACCTTTCACAAAATGAAGCCCAGAACTTGTAAATCATAAATAGTGTCTTTCCAGTGATATTTCAGGGTTGTGGAGCTCACTATTAAAAATAAATATATGTTTATGAAAGTTCCCAGTGATGCTAATGCGCAGCCACGTTTGAGAAGCACAAATCTAGGGTGACCTTCCTTGCCTCTCAGATTGAACCCATTTGCTAAATTTAGATATAGAACATGTAGGCCTATCTATTTATCTAATAAATGTGTAAAGGAGTGCTTAGAACAGTTAAGTGACTTGCTCACGTTGGCACAGCTGATAAGTGGCAGAGTTGGGACTTCATACAGGTCTTCTGACTCCAAGTCCAAAGCTCTCTCCATAACATCAACATGCCTGATTGCTTTTGGAGTATTCTTATTGTGGCGTTCATCATTATAGAAATGCCACAAAAACAAGAATCAACCCATTTACATTGAAGTGATTTCTATTTGAATGAAATATTTAAATGACTTTAAATTTTGTGGAGTATATTAATGTCTCAAAATTTTTTGAAAAATGATAGCATTTAGGGCCGACCCCGTGGCTCACTCGGGAGAGTGCGGCGCTGGGAGCGCAGCAGCGCTCCCGCCGCGGGTTCGGATCCTATATAGGGATGGCCGGTTGGCTCACTGGCTGAGCGCGGTCACAAAAAAGGACAAAAAAAAAAAAATGATAGCATTTATTAAGACATAGGTCAAGTAGGGGTGGAAGTAAAATAGTTTATAATAAAATGAAGGGGAATTTACTTAGATCATAGCTATTTTACGTCAAGCAGAATTCTTTTTCTGGGCATAGACATACAGTAGGTGCCATTTCTAGCACATACATACTCCATCTAGCATTTTCCATCCTCTTGCTCCAGTAGTTACAATATCCTTGAATAGTAATTTTTAAGGCCACAATTTTACAGATGAGGAAACTATGGCTTAGAGAGTGTCAAGGTCAAACAGCTGTTAAATAGCAGAGATTAGAACTGAACCCACTTTTTATCTGGCCCTAAAACCTGCAATGGATTTTGCATGATACTATAATACCTAAAGGAAAGGAAATCGATATGTCAAAAAGACACCTGCTCTCCCAAGTTTATCACAGCACTATTCACAATGCCAAGAGACGGAATCAACCTAAATGCCCATCAACAGATGAATGGATAAAAAAACTATGGTATATATACACAATGGGATACTATTCAGCTGTAAGAAAAATGATATCCTGTTATTTGCAGCAACATGGATGGAATTGGAAACCATCATGTTAAATATAGTATGGTAGTTAGGGCTTGAGCTGTAAAATCAGATGTCCCTGACACTTAAATACTCTATCGCCATTGGGAAATTAGTTAAACTTCTTCATCTATGGAGTGTGGAGGATGATAAAAAGGTGTTATATGAAGTGCTTATATGTGCCTCACTTAAACAGCTGATAAATGTTAGCTACTATTACAAATACCTGAGATATTCTGGTGCTCCTTAATGAGCGTTCATTCTTGCATATCCGCCTACCTTCTGGACATTCCTGCCTGGACGTTTATAGACCCACAAACTCAGCACTTGAGAACTGAACTCATTAGCCCCCCACTTTCCCAGTTTATCTCCCTTTTTCCTCCACTCCAGTGTCCCTCACCTCAGTGAAAGGCACCATCAGCTACCGAGTTTCTGATACATCAGAAAACAGGTAGTCATCCTCCTCCCCTTCATCTCCCATCTCAAAACTATGTTTATTTTTAATTTTTAATGTCTCTCAAAGCTATTCTCTTTGCTCCAGTTCCCTTACTTTGAGTCTTTATTCTGTCTCTCGACTGTCTTGTTCTGCTTTAAGTGCTTCTAGAGTTGTCCTTCCAAAACACATACCTGATCACATAACTCCTCCACGTATTGTCCCTTCCAAGCCCACCCGTTCTTGCCCTCCAGGGAGAGGCCCAAGTGCGTAGTCACACACACAAGGCTTAACGATGCTCACGTGTTTCTTTGGTCTCACTTCTGGCTTCTGTCAGTTCCCTGATGCTCCCAGGTTCTCTGAGGTTTCTATGTATTTGCAAGTGCTATGGCCTCTTTCCACATGGGTCTCTTCCCCACCAGGATGACCTGTCATTCTTGGATCAATGTAGTTTCCGCTCCCTCTGAGCAACCCTCATAGACAGCCTCCTTTCTACACACCCCATTAGCCATGCTGAGTTGGCTGGCTGGGGCGGGGGCCTCTGCAGAGTGCTGCTCTAACCCTTCGGCTTACCTCTCCCCAGCACTTACCTCACAGAACTGAAAGCTTACCTGTTTACTTGCCTGTGATTGTAAACTACTGAAGACCAATTGGGGGTCTTGCTCATCTTGTACCCTTCCTTTGTAGCATAATTCTTGCTGATGCTCAGTAAATGCTTCCTGCAAAAGCTTTTATATACTTTTAGTAAGATATATTAATATATAGTCCGGCAAATTTGAGAAAGCCAAAATGTTATTCTCAGAATGGATTACTGACTCATGAATTCATATTTAATCCACATTTAAAAAAATTTCATGTAAAGTTTGGTCCTTAAATATTTTTTTCTTTTTGTATTGTACCTGTGTTCTATCTCTCAGTCTGTCTTAGAGGATCTAGAGAATTTTAAGAGATGAGCAATTAGAATAGGATTTAACTTTCAAAAAATTGTTTGAAATTCTATAGTAGAGCTACATAATTATTTAGAAGCAGTTTAAGTTGTAGCCGATTATAGCTCAGTACCGTTTTTAACTAAATGTTTTTATTCATAGAAATAGCTATGAATATAGGTTATACATAGCAATGACTCCTTTGATACTGTGAAATATGTTATATTTCTTGTGCTCATATAAAGGGTGAACAGTATGGTTTTCATAGCTTCTGTAACATTCTTATAGATTGAGGTATTTTAGGATTTTTTGTTTTTGTTTGTCTGCATAGCTGGCCGGTATAGGGACCCAAACCCATGACATTGGTGTTACAAAGCTGTGTTCTACCCAACTGAGCTAACCAGCCAGCCCAGACTGGGGTGTTTTTAAAGTCCTGTTTTGGTGGTGCTGAATATGAGGGGTCTTCGAAAAGTTCATGGAAGGATTGTATTATCTTTTAATTCATTTTTTCCATGAATTTTTTGAAGTACTCTTGTATTACCACAGATTTTTTCCTAATCTAATACATTCATATCAAAGTGAGACAGAGTATGGCCTAAATTTTTGATCAGGCTGGAAGGTCTGAAAATAAATATGGTTTATTAATTTTAAGTATTATATGTTATTTAAAAAAATGAATAAGTTATAGTTCACAGTAGGATTGCGTTCCCCAAATGCTATACATTAAGGGCTTGAATATTCCTTCAATTTGAATATACTTAAACATTGTTACTAAATTAATTCACTTGTATTATTGATGACATGTTCCAATTAGTGAAGCCTAAATTAATTAATATCCACTGGATCTACATAACATATTATATATTTCACAATACTTTTGGAAATTCACATACATTTGTATATATGAATTGTATTTATTTCCTTGTACCAAACGTGCTAATTTAATAACGTCTATTAGAATTTTAGAGCTGGTTTAATAAATTAATCTCCTTTTTGTGTCCTTGTTGTTCTCCCTTAGAATGCCGCATGACGTTCGGTTATTCCTCAGATATTTGTTCTTAGACATTTTAGAGTATTATCTTTAATTACAGCCATGAGCCCATTTTTAAAAACACTGCTGCTTTCTGAGCCATTTGGGCAGATTTCTAGCTGTTGTATAAAATTAGGTATGCCATCAAACTTCTCATGTAGACATAAAATTTCAGAATCACTAATTTCTGCCAGTGTTTAAACACCACACTAGAATATAATTGTTTTGATTAATTTTAGTTTAAATGATTATTTCATTTTTATAATATGGCATTATCAAAATGCTAAAATCCTGTAATTCTGTTGCTTTTTTCTTGGGTACTTTAAATCAATTTGAGCAGCATGCATACTTTTAAATGTATTTTATTCAGATCTAAACAAAGTTGGATTACTCTTTTAGAGGCTCCAGTTCTGTTTGGAAAAACTTGACCTTTAAACTAGTAAAAAGAATGATGTTTTCAACGTACAATTTTTATACCATCCAACTGACAAACAGTCTTCACAGTTCTAAGGAATTCTGCTCAAAGTTGAATCAGTTTCAGAATTATTAATTCCAAGTTACCTATTATAGCTTTACTTTGCAGTTATATAATAGAGTACCTAAACTGTGAAATTATGAAGTAGATACATTAAATCTATTTTAATTTTTTTTCTTTTTTTAAGAAATTTTTTATCTCTGAATTTCTGTATTTTTGTGTCAGTTTATAAGGGGTCAGCACAAGATTTCATTAATTATTATATTCTATGACCTGAAATTATAATTTGCTTTTTTGAAACCTTTTTACAAATTTTAGAATGCACGTGATATATGGAGGAGAGCCCCATATTATGCAGAGTGTGGATTGTGATGGTGTGTCATTTGCCAAGATCTGGAGGATAAAGATTAGGTTTTTCTCTGTCAACTATGATCAGCTGGTCACAGCTGCCTGTGTTGGGAAAGAACCTGTGGCAATATCATGGATCATTGGAAGATTCACATTATCAATTCATTATGATCTACCGTGAACTTAGTAAGGAAGAAGGGTGGTCCCAGAGCCCCATACTTGCTGATTTGGGGCTGGATAGTTGTCAGGATACCTAGGCATTTAGTTTGGATAGTGTAGATGTAAGTAACAGCTATGATATCTTTGGGTATCAAAAGTCTCTTATCTGAACTAACAACCTAAGTATGATATATTGTTTGCCCAGTAATTCTACCTTTTGAATTAAAATGAAAATAACTGTTTATGATAGAAATATTATCTCCTTCTTTCATGCTTTAATAATCTTGAGAAATGGAAAAAAAAGAATGTTTTGTAACTTCTGCTCTAATATATACATTATACATTGGAAATAATGTATTGTTGAAATGGAAAAATTCACATATAAAAATGCTAACATTCATTGATAGGCACCATGGCTAAGTGCTTTACGTGACTCATCTTGTTAAACCTCATAACAGTCCCACGTAGCAGCCTCAATTATAATCCCAATCTAAAGAACAGCATGCTCAAATTGAATTTAGATACCTTATTGGAAATTGTGATAGCTAGAAAGCTATGCTGATGGAATGTGAACTCACGTAATCTTATTCCAAAATTCATGCTGTTAAACACATTACTGTACCTGCCTTGATCAACTTAAATGGTTTTCGGACCCTTCAGACATTTGGTGTCTTAACGTATGCATTAAAACTTAACTCTATCTCAGTTTATTTAAACAAAGATTAAAGGTGTTAAATATCATAGGTCTTGGTGAAAAATGTAAAATATTCCACCACGATTACAATCAGCTGTGCAGTCTTTATTAGTAAGTATTTTAACAGGCAGCCATAAGATATCAGAATATATGAAAATTGAATGATAATTCAACAAATTTCATTAAATAAATATTTCAAGATGACTGGTTCTCTTCCAGGAACTTTGCTAAACTAAGAATTTTAAAAAATATAAAGCAAATTTTGCTCTCCTCCAAATTTTACTTTAGCATGAGATTATATGTTATTACTTCAAGTTCTATTCTTTAGTTAAGTCAGAATGAGATTTGGATAGTTATTACTAATCATTCAGTGAATATTCGTGGAGCACTGCTATACATGAAGCATAGTTTTAGATGTTGGGAATACTTGGTAGACAAATGGACATAGAACATAAACCCCCATGACAGATGTAACTATTCTCATGGAGTTTATGTTCTAGTGAGAGGAAACAAACAGTAATCAAATATAGGATGTCTGGTGGTGATAATTGCAAGAAGAAAAACAAGATGAAACAGGAAAGAAGATAGGAGGTGCTTGGGGGCAGGGTAGGTAGGTGAGGGGACAGTTGCAAAGTTTGGAGAGTAGTCAGGGACGCTTCATTGAGAGGTTGTTGTGCAAAGACCCAAAGGAGGTGAAGGAGCAAGCCATGTGGATATCTGGGAAGGTGGGTTTCAGTTAGAGGGAACAGCAGCTGAGAAAGCCTCGTGAGAAAGGAGAGAAAGGAGGCCTGGGTCGATGGCAGTGGTGGAGAGAATAAGGAAGAGTGAAGGCCACAGAGATGATCAGCAAGGGAGTGTGGAGGGGAGAAATACAGATGCTGTAGGGGTTTTCAGTCCACTCAGGAACTTAAGCTTTTTCTCTGAGTGACATGTGAAGCAACTGAAGGGTTTTGAGCTTAAGCATGACGTGTGACTTAAATTTTTAAAAGATCACCCTGGTTTTTATTTTGAAAATAGACTATGATAACAAGAGCAGAATCTGGCTATTGTAACTATCCGGATGAAAAATGGAGTAGCAGTGGAGGTGGTAAGAAATGCGTGGATTCAGGATATGTTTTGAAGGTAGAACTAAGAATGCTTGTTGATACATTGCATGTGGATTGTGAGAGAGAGAAAGGAATCAAAGATGACTTCAGGGTTTTTGTCCTGAGCAATAGGAAAGATGAAGGTGATATTTACTGAGATGGGAAGTCTCGGGAGGTCCAGGTTGGGAGTAGAGGTCAGGAGTTGGGTTTTAGACATACATAGGGCCAGAGATAGTGCTGTGTTTTCACCAGCCTTGTTTCATGCTTCTCTTTTCTGGTACATCCCAGTCTCCTTATGTTTAGACAGGGCCATACAACTAGGTATGTCCCATAAAATGCAAGGGAAAGTGAGGAGATTGTCATTTCCATGCTGAGGCAATGAGAAGCCCCTGAATGATTCTTGGGTCTCTGTGCTCCTCTAGGGTGATGAATGAGCGGGTGGCCTCAGATAAAGATGACAGAGCCCCAGGATTGCTGAGGCACTGCATGAGGGAGAAATTCTCAGGAGAGCATTAACCAGCTAAGCTAATAGAGACCTGTTAAATTTTCGATGTATGAGAGGAAATGTTGGGGAATGAGATGTAACCATCTGAAACTCAGAAGTGTAGGTTGGACTTGAAATATAAATTTGGAGGCTTCAAGCTATCAGTGACATTTAAAGAAATGATATTGGTTGAAACCACTAAGAAAGTAAGTCTAGATAGAGACAAATTAAAAGAACTAAGCCCTGGAGTACCCCAAATTTAGAGATCAAGGAGATGGCAATTTACATGAGATAGTTACTTGATTCTACTACTATAACAAAATCATGTATTATATGTGGGCCACTAGTAACTGGGTTCCCCTCTATCAGGGCAGAAAGAGCCAGCATACAGCTCTGAATAAGTAGTGAGACATCATTCACTTCTTTGAGATTTTCATCAAAGTATCCCAAACCGTAAAATATTTAGAATAAAATATTTAAGTTAGTCAGCAAATAGTTATCTTTCTCTCATTGCTATGTTTATAGATGTGACGTTTCTAGGCATTCTAGCTTAGCGAAGAATTGATATACATCAGAATTGTTCAACCTCAGCATTACTGATGTTTCGGGCCAGATAATTCTTTGTAGTGGGGGGACTATCCTGTACGTTGTGTGATGTTTAGCAGCATCTCTTGTATCTACCCACTAGATGTCAGTAGCACCTCCCTTCCTTTTACGTGACAATCAAAAATGTCTTGAGACATTTCCAAATGTCTTTGGGGGAGGGGGTTTATTGTTTATTGTTTATTTTTGTACTTATTTACTCCCTGCAAAATATTTGGGGAGGTTTACCTGAATATTTTATATAATATGCTGTAATATATTATTGAGGGAACAGGGATGAAAAGACAAAGAAATAATATAGAATTTAAGCAAAAAAGCAAAATAATATTGCCAAGGTAACAATACTATGCTATTAGCAGGGAAAGTCTGTACAAGAAAGGATAAGAAAGGAATTATGGATATGCTAGGTCACACCTTAACCGGGTCTTGAAAGATGAGGTGAATTTGTATGGACAAAAGAGGACCTACCTTGGCCTGGGGAATATCAAGAATAAAGGCTCAGAGGTACAAAATATAAGGTGATAAGTCCTGCATAGGAACTGTGGATGAATTAGAATTACTGACTCAGAAGCTTTGAGGGCATTAGATTGTGGAGCAGTGGGAAATCTGGCTGAGAAGCTCTGAGACTTGACAGAAAAGTTCTTTGAAGCCAAGCTGAGATGTCTTCAGGTCTTTGAGTGGCCAGCATGGTGCTCATTACTGCATAAAGTACAGAGATGTATAAGATACTGCCCTGTATTTCTGGACTTTTAACCGGGACATAATGCAAAGTCACATTTGAGCAAGAGAGTAATATATTTAAAATGATGCTTCAGGAAAATTAACCAGATGATGGGAAGATTAATGAAGGTGGGAAACTGGGAGTGGGGAGATGACTTAGGGTGTTTGAAGCACTTTGACTCAAAAGGGCCTAAACCAGGGACTGGCAAACTTTTTCTGTAAAGGGCAATACAGTAAATATTTTTGGATTTTCTGGCCATACAGACTCTGTACCAACTACTCACCTCTGCTGTTGAAATGTGAAAGCAGCCACAGACAATAAATAAATGAATGAACATAGGTGTATTCCAGCAAATCGTTATTTACAAGACAGGTGGCAGACTGTGAGTCATCTTTTGCCAACCTCTGGCCTAAATAATGTGACAGTGGAAAGAAAGACAGTGAAGAAAGAATCAATGAAAGGAACTTGAAAAGGAAGCTTTAGTGAACTTAGTGACTAACTGAACAGGGTTAATAGGAGGAAGGGTGAGAGGTAGACATGGAGAAAGAATCTCATGCAGTTTCAAGCTTAGGAGATGCCATTCATAGAGTTTAGGAGCAGGTGTCAGTGACTTAAGGAAAGAGGAAGATGTGTTTGAATTTAGAACTTTTGAGAACATGTCAAATGAGCAATTGGGGAAGCCTTGCTGGGCTATGGAGGAGATGTTGAGGCTGGTTGTGTGGAGCGAAACAGTATTTTCCTGGAGGTGATGCTTCTAAGAGGAAATGACGTCTGAAAAAAGGGTGAGGACAAACTTAGGAGGCTTCCATGTTTATGAAGTGGAAGGAGGAGATGGATTGGGAGAGACTGAGAAGAGAGGGCTCTGGAAGCAAGGGAAAGACCAGGATAATACTGTCCTCAGAGAAGCGGTCCAAGAGCACTTGTAGAAGTAATTGGTCATCACTACCTAAGGTTTCTAGAGGTCAAGCAGAATGGGACTGAGAAAGAGACTGTTTCATTTGTTGATGGGAAGGTTATTAGAAGATGGCACTTCAGAATGAAGTCCAATGAGAGTTGTAGCAAGAAAAGGCATCTCGGATGTTCAATACAGAGAAGACAGTGAGGAAGTAAGAGAAAGCATGTAAGTTTAAAGAAGAGAAACAGCAGTAACTGAAGAGAGCACCTTTTTCAAGCAAGGGTACCTGCACATGGTTGAGAAGGACTCAGTGGAGAACAGACTCAAGTTGTTGCAGGAGGGATGGTGGGGCCCAGTGGAGGACAGAAATGGACACAAAATTACAGCTTGATAGGAAAAATAAGTTCTGTTGATGTACAGTTGAGCTAGGCATCTATAATTAACAATAATTTACTGCATGTTAACAAATGGCTGGAAGAGAGGAGATCAAATGTCCACATCACAAAGAAATGATTAAGCTTTGCCATGATGAATATGCTAATTACCCTGATTTGATCATCACACAGTGGGTGCGTGTATTGAAATATAAGTCCATACCCCTTAAGTGTATATAATCAATAAATTTCAATAAAAAAGAGATAAAAATTCAAACTAAAAAATGGAAAAAAAAAAAAAGAGGAAAAAAGGAAAGGAAAGAAAAGAAATTTTACACGAATCCTCAAAAAATAAAATAAAATAAATAAAGAAGTTGGAGGGGGGGAAGTAACATTCTCTGATTCTGGAAATGTTAGACAGTGTATGTACCCTGATTATTCCAAGGTGCTTTCCCTTGATGGTGTTCTTCTTCTTCTTTTTTTTTGAAAACAGGAAGAAAGAAGTTTGTGCGCACAAATTCAGGAAATTGATGGAAGCAGAGTAGGATTAAGGGCTTAAGTAGTGTAAAGGAGATTTGCAGTAGTCGTTGTTTTAAGAAATGGTAGGTGATGTCCTAGAACTCAAAACATTATTGAGACATTTTCAGTTTTCTTTTACCAAAGTATGCTGTGTTGACTAGGACTTATGACCATGTGTTCGTGTTGGAAGTTTATTTATTTTTGCATTGAAACCATTAAAAAAGAGAAAAACATTTTTGTGGTTTCTGAAAATGTCTCTCATTATCTTTGGGAGAAACTGCTTGCTCTGTTTTCCTTGGATATCAGCATCTCCAACAAAAAGAAGAGCCTATTTTTATAGATGTGATTGGGTCAAATTTGACAGTAGGTTCAGACTGAAGTTATTTGACTTTGATTTAGAGAGTACTTGTCTCAAAGTCCTTGAAATTCCGTGATTTCTTATCTTCTTGGATTAAGGATTGATTTCTCTGCTCAGACTTCTTTAGAATGCACATACCCTTGTAGGGGTTAATATGTTAAATGTTCATGTTAACTCTTTGGCAGGAATTAGGATGGCAGGTGGAAAGAGGACTGCAAAAACAAACAAACAAATGAGAGTTAAAGAAGAAAGGACAAACACTGCCTGCTTACTTTGCTTTGCTTCCATTATTTTACCTAAATTGCAGTGGACGACACACGTGGACAGTAGATTGTAACTAGATTCTGAGCCCCAGATGCCCACAGCTATCGCTTATGTAGTGCTTATCATGTGCCATGGGCTTTTTAAGTGCTGTAAATAAGTATATATAATATACATAAGTACGTTAACTCATTTAATTCTCACAACAATTCGATGAGGTGGGCTACTATCCCCCAGTTTTTAGATGAGAGGTTACCCAGCTAGTGAGTGGGGTGCAGGATTTTAACCCAGGAAATTTGGCTCCAGAGTTGGCAATCATAACTGCTAGGTGAATCTGCTGGGACAATGCCTTATATATTTTTCGGTCCTCCACCCTGACTCGCACTTTCAACAAAAAAGTTTAAAATGTTTTGAGTTCTCATACATAAGAAAAAAAATTTCACCTGTGTTCATTTTTCTTTTTCTATTAACATTTTTCATTCACAGATCTATCATCCCAGAAGTAAAGTGAAAGAGGTAGACTGAGTACTGTATAATAAATTTATTTTTCAATCTACTGATTTAAAAAAGGGGTTAAGTGGGATTTGGTGTCTACAATGATCTTACTACACCAAGGTCTTTATAAAGGTTCAGAAGCACGCTCTCATTTCTTTCGCATTAAATGTCTTGTCCAATTTATCTCCTTTTCATATTTGCATACTTGATACAGAGGGCTAGAGGACTTGTTTTATAGGTGGTGGGACCTTTAGATGTCACACTGTCCAAATCCTTTATTTTATAGATGTAGAAATGGAGACTGAGAGCATTTAAGTACCTTACCCGGGTAAGAGCATTAATAGCAGCACTGTATTTTGAAACAAGGTTTTTTGATTCATTCCAACCTCAACAGTAGAATTTGAAAACTTACTTTTGTGTACAGTTTGTTAACATGTGGAAATTAAAATTGGCCCCCTCAAAACTGCATGGATTGTTACTTTATATTAAGGTTGTTGAAATAATTGCATTTGAGTTCATACTAAAGTTGTTGGTAAACCGGGTTCATTTAAAAAGCTCATGCAAAGGTGTGAAACATTTTATTTTACATGTTTGTTTTTCTCTTAGTTATTATTTACTGCTCAATCAGCATTAACAGAAGAAAAATAATTTGGCTGCTAAGTTACTCTAGTATAGGATTTCAAAGGACCTTATTAGAGAGAGATGTAATTTCATCCTCTGGGCCTTTTATATAACAGAGTGCATATTTGCGTTACTTCATTTTGACCCAGAATTAAACAATAGATTTAAGCTGTGCACAGGAAGTTAAAATATTTACCCAACAAAGATTTAAAAGTGTATTATGGTTGTTTTTCAAATTGCTTAAGAATGTCTTTATACTCTATAGCTTTATACTCTTATTTTCACTAGGTTTCATCTGAGTAGCTCCTGCCTCATAGAGTTTTCTGTTTATTTCACAAAATTTTATAAAATGTATATATGAGGGTACTTCAAAAAGTTCATGGAAAAGCAGAATTAAAAGACAATACAAATCTTTCCATGAACTTTTTGAAGACCCCTCATATTTGATTACTACTATGTGTAATCAGTGGTCTTTAAATATCTTCGGCAAATTGATATATATATATATATATAACATGATTTTGCATATTGTTTAGTTACATAGGATCATAGGTTAGTTACGGTGTTCAGTAATGAAAAATACAGAATAGATGTCACAAGTAATAACAATGCTTCCAATACTATATTGAAGAAAGTAAGTCTGAAGGTCCATAAGTTCAAAATAAAAAGGGTTTACAGCTTCAGTTTAGGGAGCATTTTTATAAGATGAAAGAGACAATGCCAGGGTGCTACATACTCCAGCTGTCTAGCAGCGCATGTATCCTACTTTTAGACTCGGTAAAAGGTAGTCACGGCTGCTCACCCACCTCAGGGCTGACTGTTTCCCCATTCTTCAGTGCTTTGTGATTTGCATAATATTACCCACTGATTCATGTTTGGGGTGATTGTTTCCATTCTCACTATGAGACTGTGGATTTCTTATTTTCTTTCCATGAAATAGTTTTCATTGGCTGGGATCCCAGCTAGACTGATTTTTTCCCCTTCGTTTTGTTTGCTTAATAGCTTAGATTTTAAAAGTTATTTAAAATGACAGGACTTGTGTATTAACCTAGGAAATAATTTGTGACTGAAAACCTTTACGAAAAATCATAAGAGGTGTTTAAATGTTTATGTTAAGTAACTTGTTATCGATGGTTAAGAGGTCTTTCCAGAATGCTCGTCTACTGAACATTTATAAGCTACTTACTGTAACAGTATCTGCTTACTTTTTTGGATGTTTCAGACACATTCCATTGTGTATAAATTACTCTGCAGAAGTAAATCAGGAATAATTAATGATAATTTCAGGTTATGCAAACTTATTTTAGGATGTTGAATCAATTGGCTAATCTTCAAGGGAGCAAATTTTACACTGAACATTTCTGGCTTAATAGGTTTAGTATTTTAATGCTGGACTAATTTTTTCCTCTTAGTTTATTTTATTGTTTCTTGAACAATGGTTGGAATTGTATGTACGTTATTTTCATTCTTGAGCCCTTAATATCAGATAGCTTGAGCATTAAGGGAATTAACTGAAAGCCTCCAGGATACTGGTGTTTGCTACATGAACGTGGATTGAATATTGATGTTGGGATCTTAGATTGGAAGCTGCTTTGCTGTTAGATTCCTTCAGATTGAGCATATCAACCTTTATACAAAGAAATGGGGTGGGGGAATGTACTCCCACTGCCTGGTTTCTCTGTCTTTGGGAAAAGTAACAAATTTAGGAATTGATAGAAAAGAAAAATCTTTGTGTTTATTTTTTTCAGCCTTTAAAACATCATTAAACAAAATTCCTTGACTTAGGTATCTAGATGTATATGAAAAAAAAAAAAAAACCCAGAAATTTAAGCAAGACTATTTAAATATTTTCATTCTTTTTTTAAACATGACCCTTGGGCAAAGTCTTTGCTTGTTAAAACTTGAAGAGACAGCAGGGACCACACAGTCCAACTCCATCATTTCACAGATGTAATTAGAGAAAACTAGGGACCAGTGTGAGTACAGTGAAGTATAAGAAAGACCTTGAAACTCACTGTCACACATCACAGTTTATAGAAACTCATTGGTCATTCATTGCTCACTGGTCATCTACTCTCAGCGTCTTTGTCTTGCACAGTATTCCCATGGTCTTTCTTTTCTTTCTCTGACCACTCTTGAATCTCCCCCTGTTCTCTAGGTGTTCTGAATTTTTCTTCTTTGCAGAAGTTCATCTCTGTGTTGCCATGCTTCACCATCCAGTCTATACCCAGCGAACTATGCGTTTTCATCCAAAAATCCATTAAAAGAAGTGAACATTTTTATTTTTAGAGGCACATCACCTGCCCCCACTAATTTTTTTCTTTCTATTGACCCATTAATATGCATATTGATTTAAAAGAGTATATCTAATTCACATATAGACATGCATTTGATGAATTTATTTTCTATTTTTTATATGTAGAAATATTTGGGAAATAGGTAAATTTCCTGTTGTCAGTAACCTCTTGGAAATGCTTGATAACTGTATACTATACTTATAATTTATGAAAGAGAATAAGAAAAGGTAACATAGTGTTTTAGAAGGGACACTGAACTTAAGGTCAGAAAAATGCTTTCAAACCTTATCTCATGCATTCAGTTACCATGTAACTTTGCCATATCACCTTAACTGCTCTGAGCCTCTTCCCTCACCTATAACCTTCACCCTGGCCTGCCCCAGTGGAGTAACAGTGAAATTGTGCCTTGTAAAGCATAAACTTTATAAATATAACTTATGTGAATTGTGATGATTATCATCGTCATTATCGTCTTCATCGTCTAAACTATAAATGTCTCTTTTCTCTGGCAAACTATTCCAAGGTAGGCTTGCAAGTAATTTATGCGTACTTGAAGTAACTACATAGGACCCAAACTATATTTTAGTGCACTAAATAAAGGAAAAGAAAAAGGATATTCTTGGTCTCCTGCCCTTTATGTTGTCATTCAACATTGAAATAAATTGCCTATTATTAAAAAATAGAGGTCAATCCTGCCATTTAAAAATGACTATTCAACATTTCTTAATTTTCTCTCTTATTTGAATATCCAAAATACTATATTTCTTCTGCTATGCTTTGTAGTGTAATGTAGCTAACGTGCTAGATTCTCAACCAATATGCATAAACATTTATCCTCATACCAGACACTAAGTATAATTATAAATATATTTACATGGTTTTTAGTGGTTTCAAAGTTAATATTTTGAGTTGTGCTATGCATAGAAAGCTTGTTTGTGATCAGTACAGTTATTTTTTTCAAGTTATATACAATTAATGTTTCAAAAGATGTCTGAATTTCAGAAGGATTCTTTAAAAGGTCAGTTCCATAATTATGCTCTTCATCTGATTATGTGTAAAGTGCTCCCCTAGGATGGTGATAAATGAAATTAATGATTAATGCTAGGACTCTGACCTGACCTTGAAAAATACATTTTAAACTGTATTCAAAGAATCTTATTTAGCCTTTCCTGGACATCTTTCTCATGCAACATTCTAAAGTCTTGCATTGATATTGGGCTTGAAATAAATTCCTGCATTTGCTCAGAGTCTGTTAGTGGGGGAGATATAATAAGAAGGTGTTTCCAAAAATAAAAAAAAAATGGCACCTATTATTTATTGAGTGCCTAAGTATAAACCACAGCAATTCATATACAATATATAATTTTTAATATATATTAAATATATGAGTATATATGCAATTTTATCCTTGCAAAAATTACAATTATAATTTAGGTATTCACATTTTATGTTTGAAGATGAGACAATGGAACCTTAGGTTCAGATTTTTCCCAAATTCACATAGAAACTGGCAAAGATGGGATTCAAATGCAGGTCTGTCTGACCCCAGGGTTCTTGTTTACTGCTATCTCATATTTATCATTTATGGTTGAATTTATTAAAAAGATTAATTGAGCCCTTGCCATGTGCCAGGCACTATTATAGGTGCTGAAGATACTGCAGTGAAAAATGACACGAAGTTCTTGCTTTCAAGTATATTCTAGTAAAGGAAATATACAGATTTCTCTGGTGATAGTAAGTGCTGTGGAGAAAGAGCAAAGTAGTGGAACAGGATAGAAAGCAATGGTATAAGGGGTGTTTATATTTTATTTCTATAGGCTGTTGGTCAGAGAAGTCTCCTTCTGTAAGACTGACGCTTGAGTAGAGGCCGGAAGGAAGTGAAAGGATGGGCCCTGGGAATATATGTAGGAACAGCCTTCAAGCAGAAGGAACAGCACACGCAGTGCTCCTGTGGTGGGAACTTCCTTGGCCTGATGGTGGAACAGGATTGAGGCCAGTATGCCTGAAGCAGAATGAGTATATAGGGGAAAGTAGGTCAGAGAGGAGGGATGGGGACAAAACCTGGAGGCTCGATCAGGACTTTGGCATCTACTCTGAGGGAGATGGGAAGTCATTAGAAGGTTTTGAGCATATGTCTGACATATGAGGGTACTTCAAAAAGTTCATGGGAAAGTGGAGTTAAAAGGGAATTGAAAGGTAATACGAATCTTTCCAGGAGCTTTTTGAAGTATGCATAGTGTGACTTATTTTTTGGATGGAGGACAATAGGAAAGGATCTGGGAGACCAGTTAGGAGGCTGTTGCAATAGTTCAAGCTTGAGAGGGTGGCATGGCCTAGGATAGTAATGAGAACTGTAGGATTCTGGATCTATTTCCAAGGTAGAGCAATGTGGTAAGCTGATGGATTAGGTATGGGGTAATGAGGAAAAGGGAGGGTCAGTGATGACTATTCATTTTAGACCTTAACTACTACAACGAGAAACTCTTCAGGAGGGAAAATTAGAAAGGAAATCAAGAGATCAGTTTTTGTGTGATTTGGGGGAGGGTATTTTTCCTCCTCTGTATGGCTCACCATTCCCAGCACATTGCTTGGCCTTTTCTCTTTTTCATTTATCACCTATTTTTCATTTATCATCTGGCAGGTATCCATTTATGTCTATAAAAATGGCTTTACTAATTGTGTTGTTCAAAGCTTGCATATTACTGATCATTATCACTTTACCTATAGAATTTTTTGTTGTCACTGAAGCTGTCAATTAGAAAGAGAGGTGTGTTAAAATCTTCCACTGTGATGGTGGATGTATTGGTTTATTTTACAATTCTATCTATTTTTGCTTTGCATATATTGAAGCTATGTTATTGGGTGCATCCACATTTAGAATTGTTAATTCTTCCTTGCGAATTAAGCTTTCTTCAAAATGTAACAATGCTCTTTATTAGATGCCCTTTGTTTTTTTAATCTAGCTAAAAACATCATTCTTTTGGTTAGGATTTATGTTTTTGTTTTTGAGCTCATGTTGTTTTGAACTTCATTTGTGGGAATCCCGTGGGGCCTGAATTTGAATATACTGTTGCCAGATGCCTGGAAACCCAATCATCTGGGGTCAATTTAAACTAAATTTTGATTTAGGTTTTTTTTTTTTTTTTTTTTTTTGGCTATGCATGTAGCATGAATTTTGATTCCAAACTGAGTGGTTGTAGGCTTGTGGTTAGGAATTCTCAGGAAAGTGTTTTCTTCTTTTCCTCCTCTATCTGAGCCAGGATCACCCAGGCTTGTATTCCCATCAGTACCCTCTGCAAAATGGGGCTTTTTCTACTTTATCACTGAGGGTGCAGCCCTTCAAGGATCCTATCCTGATGTGAATATGCCAGATCTTAATATTTAAAGCTATTTGGACTCCTGGTTTTGCCTCACTAAAAGCCAAGTGTAAGTGCACCAAGCCTGCAGAATTTTCAAGTCTTTTCATCTTGTTTTCCAGCCACCTCAGTCATGTTTTAAAAGGTGGTTTAATTTTTATATAGCATTTTTACATCTGCTATGCCAGGAAGGGTTTCTCTGAACATGTAGTCCACAGTAAGTATTTCTTGCTGACATACAAGGGTGTAAACGTGTGAGAATTTGGGGACAAACCCAATACCTTGGTGTCTGTTTATGTTTCCTGGGGTAGATACCTCCAGGCTGCATGAAAATTCTCTTCTGCACAACCTTTCACACAGTGTTTTTTTGTATTCACTTATGATTATTGCCTGAATTAATTATTATACTGAAGGCTACAATATGGTGATTCTCAAATTCTATTATTTCTTCTAAATTTATTAGTTGCCATTTTTCTGTAAAGTAAAGCTTTCTCCTCTTACACCTCTTTACCTCTTTTCTCATGTTGTGGTCTCATGGATTTTTAACTCAATGCGTTCTAATCCTTTACCCTTTTAATTATTTTGATATTCAAAGTGTCCCGAATTTGTTAAGTAAAAGCCCCTCACTCCAACTCCTGTGTCCTTTTCACATGCCATACTGAAGGCTTTGAGTCTGTTTTTGCTTTTTGGCACAATAAGATGTCCCAAGATTGCTTTATACTTTCCCTGCTCCAGATCTGTAATCAGCCAGTTCTCTCAGGGAGCTCTGTTTCTTTTGCTGGGAAATAACATTTAAAAACCAATATCAGAATTCTGGATGTACTTATTGCTACCAAGTGCCATGGCATTTAGGCCCTTTCAGTGCAAAGAACTAGAAAATCTATTTTTAAAAAATCATAAGTATATATTGATATTCCCAGTTTACAGAGTTTATTTGCTATAAAAAAATTTAGTGTCAGAAATGACAGCATAGTGGTGAAATAATCCCAGTTCTTCAATGTATTGACTGTTTGACTTTGGGTAATTTACTTAATTTCACTGTGTCTTTGTTAGCAACCACATCTCCAAACTCAGAATAATAAAAGTACCTGTCTCAGGGTAGTTGTGAGAAATAAGTGTGTTGATATATATAAAATGTTCACAACAGTCGCTAGCTCAGAGTATGTACTTTTTAATTCTTTGCTAAAAATATTAGGTTAGATCTTGCAGAACTGAGACTATTCAACCTCTTTTTTTTACCTACAAAAATGATAATTTCATGTTGTTCAATCAAATAAATATGTGAACACCTTCAGTCACTGAGTGCCTGTGATGGGCTAGCATCATACTCTACTGCAAACACTTAAATATAAATAAAAGAACCTTATCCTTGAAGAGGCTGAGAGATAAATGATAGAGCTATAACTAAGATTTCTCAATAGTGTTTTTTCCCTGCAGTGGGTGAGTGAAGCAGGACCCTTCTTAGGTTATCGTGAGCCAGTTGGGTGCAGGAGACAAAGTCTGGGAGTCTGGTGAATGAAAAGGGTGGGATTTTAGATTGGAGATCCTGGAATTAAGGTGTGAATTCCATGGGACATCTTCAGGGAGTGAATTGGAAAAGCAAACCACATGCGTGCAGTAAAGTGTGCAACTTGACACACAAATTTTATGCAAACAAAAAGTTTTAATAATGATGAACCAACTTTCATAATATGGAGAAAATTAACATTTATTAGAATCCTACTTATTCCTTGGTTGACTGTTTTTCATTTTTAAAATTTTCTGACCATCTTTCATATGTGACAGAAATCCAATCCCATAGCAATATTTTCACCATTGAAATGGTGTCATTAAACACTTAAAGTCAAGCTAACATATGATTATCCCTGATAATAGCACTATTAATAGAAATTTATGTGATGATCTTATTAATAGTTTATTTCATGACTCTGTCATCATCTCCTGTTAAATGTTAATATGAGAATCACACAGAATTAAGACTAATACGTGTCTGAAGGTAGCTGATCTTCCCCAGGAACTAGTTTCTTTTACTGGACAATATTTAGCTAATCTCTGTATTAATCACAAGTAGTTGTACAAAAGCTTTGCAACTTGCTTTCTTTTAGGAATGTCACATTCTTCTACTGGCTGCAGTCATTTTCAGAAGTGTTTTAATTGTTGGAAGTGTCAGAATGGAGGAATATTATGAATGGCCTTTTCAAACTTTTAATGAGCACAATAGTTACAAGAATACTTCAGAAAGTCCATGGAAAAATAGAAATAAAAGATAATGCAAATCTTTCCATGAACTTTTCAAAGTACTCTCGTAGATCATTACCACAGCTGCTCTGCTAGCCTCCTATATTCTGTATGTCCAATTATTTTTCCAGTGCTTATAAAATTAAAAGCAAAGTTTTTGCACAATTCTAAGAAACATCTTGCCGAAGGCCAGCTCTAGCCAGGCTTTGACTTTTCATACCATATGTTTCATATTTTACACACTTTGGATCATAATGAGACTGGCATATCCATGTGAGTTGCACTGATGGAGAGAATGTGTGTGTTTGCATTTTGCTCTGTTGGAGTGTGTGGGAACACGGTTAATTATTATAATCTTAAGAGTATATTAAACCATCTTGATAAGAAACTTTAAATATGTAAACTATTTTTTTAAAAAAGACCTTTACAAAGAATTTTCTTAAGGAAAACATGATGAATGAATGTTTATCTTTTAAACATTATATGATTTATTTTAATAACACATGATGAAAATTCTAACCATTGTTGTCTTTGGCTGATGAGTTTTTTCTTTTGTGTACATTATGAATTTCCAGGTTTTCCCTTGATACACCAATATAACTTTTATGATTATTAAGATTTTAGTGGGTTCCTGGATGTTTCTTTCTTTCTTTCTTTTGGTGGGGGGCTGGCTGATACAGGGATTGAACCCTGGACCTTGTTATCAACCCCTATGCTCTAACCACCTGAGCTATAACCCTGTCAGTTCTCTGGATGCCTTTTGGGGTGTGTGTGTGTGTGTGTGTGTGTGTGTGTGTGTGTGTGTGTGTGTGTGTGTGTGTGTGTGTGTGTGTGTAAAAAGCAATATTCTAATAGGAAGTGAATGAAAATAGATGTACATATGATAATAATAGCTACCATTTAACAAGCACTCGCTTCACATCATGCACTATGTCAAGTATTCTGTGTACATTATTTAATTTAATTTTTACATAACCATATAAAGTACGTGCTACTTTTCTCTCTGTTTTGTAGATGAGGAAAACTGGAACTTGGAAATGTTTAATAAATTGCACTATGTAATAGCCAGTAAGTAGTGGAGCTGGGATTTGGACTTTCCAGTACCCACTTTCTTATCCAGAATGTTACACTTGATTTATTCTGTTAGTTATCATCAATACATTTATTCACGCAACCAATTTTTGATCAGTTTGTGTTTTGGTTGAGGAAATGTGCCTGGCTTCAGAAGCAGAAGGATGACTGTGACATGTCCCTTGCTCTGAAGGTGCACATACTGAGTTCGACAGTCATTGAGCTGTGGGAACATCCACTTGGGATGAAGAGAAAGGAAGCATCAGGTTGACTTCTCAGATGAGTGATATTTAGGCTTTGCTGGCGTAGAAGACATTCCAGGAAGTAAGGACAGCGTTTGCAAAATGGCAGCTTTTGCGGATGAGTCAGAGGCCAGATTTTGAAAAGCCTTAAATGCTCATGAAGGAATTTTGGATTTTGCAGTGTGAACAGTCAGGGATCATTAGAAGAATGTAAGTGATAATAGAATTAGATTTGCCTTAAAAAAAAAAAAGAAAAAGATTTTGCTAGAATAGTGTGGAAGTTTTGTTAGAGTGGGGACTTTCCAGTTAGGGAGACCAGACTGAAGGCTGTCAGGACTCCATGATCAAAGTCCTTATGGAAATAGGGAGAGATAAAAAGGTTTGAGTGCCTGAGATTTCAATTTAATACTAAAGTTGTAGTGAATTGAGTTGTTTTTAGACTAATGTATTCTTATGCACAAAAATTAATAACCTTTTTTAAAGCATATTCATTAAATAATTGTTTTGTAATTGAGTGAGTTTAGAACTTATTCAATCAGAAACTTTGATACTCTGGAAACAAAATCATTCATAGCAAATGGTCAGTTATGTTTGTTTTACTTTTTTAGCTTAGCTATTAGCTTCTACAATGAAGTTGAGACTTTTAAGAAAATCTATGCACACCCCACACACACATGTTTACACAACAAGTTACTATTTATTTGCTCATACTAAATTCCAAGTTGATATACATTTTAAAAATTAAGATCTTAAATCTTCATGAATAGATGACAGCATTATTATAATGGTAAATTTATACTTATTAAATGAAAAACTTTTTGAAAAGTTTGTAGAGTTTAAAAATTTTTTGAAGTCAAGAAATATCACGTCAGCAACACCAGTCACAGATAAAAGATTTATATTATTAGCCTAGTCCAGGGGTTTACATACTTTTTCTGTAACAAGATAGAAAGTAAATATTTCAGGCTTTATGGGCCATATGGTCCCTGTTGCAATTGCTTAGTTCTGCCAATGTAGGATGAAAACAGCCATATACAACATGTAAATGAGTGAGTGTGAATGTGTTCTAATAAAATTTTATTTACACTATTCAGTAACAAAAAGGAATGTCAGTGATTGATTCATGCAACGACATGATGCATCTTAAATGCATTTTACAAAGTGAAAGAAGCCAGATCCCAAAGGCTACATATAGTATCATGTTGAATAGTGCACCACTGAATGGATATGCTGCATTTTGCTTATACATTCTCCTTCTGAAACATATCATAATTGTCCAGTTTTTAATGACTATGAATAAGGCTTCTTCTATAAACAGAACAAAACAAAAACTTTATTTACAAACACAAGTGGTGGGTTGGGTTTGGTGTATAGGTGATAGTTTGCTTATCCCTGTTCTGTAGTTTGTCTGGTTTTTATTTTTAATTTTATCATAAGATGCAGGCTTGCACTAAACAATACTGTATTTGGTTCTAGTAGATGCTTAGTGAAAGCATATTGGTATTCAATGTATTTTTAGTGATTTTCTTCCCCTTAGTGATACATATTCATTTTATATTTGGCAGAACTGGGTGTATTAATATGTTTTTTTTTCTTTTTTGGCAACTGGCTGGTATGGGGATCTGAACTTTTGCCCTTGGTGTTACTAACACCATGCTCTAACCAAGTGAGCTAACAAACCAGCCCCAAATTCACTTCCTTTACATAATCTTTTCCTTATCACCCCAGCCTGAAATTATATATTGTGTGGCACAGTTCTAGTAGTATTTTGCTCATATCACTCGTGAAATTTCTATGGCACTCAGTTTAATCTGAGATTGTTAGCTCCTGGTTGGAGGTGAGGATGGAGTGGGTGCGGGGCTCAAGACTTACCTCTTCCAGCTGCATGGTGTCCTTGGAGTCTAACACAGTCCTTCACACAGAAAAAGTTGAAATAAATATCTGTTGATGGAATTAATGCATAAATGGATACTCCACTTGAAGGGACAGGGGTAACGAATATTATATTGCTTGCAGTGATTTCCTTTCCACACCCTAAACACATAAACTTTCTAATGGATTTCTGTGACTATCATTCAGTTCAAACAATTGACCATCAATCTTGTGCTAAGTATTATTTTAGATTAGGGGATATATATAATTAATTAATTATTAAATTATTTAGTGGGGAAGACAAACAATATATTATTTTAATAAAATTTTGCAAGTGCAACTCCAGGAGCATGTTCAGGGTTCTGTGGAGTCCAGAGGAGGGCACCCCACTCAAGAATTTCTATTCAGAAAGATGGACATCCTTTGCTTCTCCTATATTCCCAGCGAAATCGTGGAAATGAGTACAGACAAGCTCGGGAAATAGCAGGCAGAAAAGAAGAACATTAAGGCAGAAGGACTAGCTTTCTCAGAAGTAGGCGAGACAGTGTGGCATGCAGCAGCTCTGCATTGCTGTAGGACCGGGAGATGGGTCTGGAGAACTATGCCGGAGTCAGATCTTGGAGGGTTAGATGTACCATGGTAAAGAACCTTGAATTTTATCTTGAGAGGCCGTATAGCATAGTGGTCAAGTGTGCATTCTTGAGTGTGAATTTTAATCCTGCCTCTACACTTTACTGAAAGTTTAGACACCTTCTCTGCTTTTCTTTCAAGTATAACAGGGATACAAATGGTCTGTTTTCTAGGGTTTGTTCATTCATTTAAGAGTTAATTTATGAATGCCTACTATGTTCCAGGTCTTTCTAGGCATTGGGAATATAGCACTAAACAAAATAAACAAAAATCCCTATCCCAAAGAGCTTACATTCTGGGTGGGGTGGGGAGATAGACAGTGAACGATGTAGGTAAAATATGTAGGCTGCTCAGTGGTGAAATGTGAATAGGGAATCCTACGAACAGATTAGGAATGGGAAAGAGGGGAGGAATTTTTAAATGAAGTTGCAATTTTAAACGAACTTGTCAGAGAAGACCTCTTTGAGATGACAGTTGAGTAAAGACCTGAAGGAGGTAGGGATCCAATCAGTGAGGATATTTGGGGGAAGAGCATTTCTGGCAGAGGGAACAGCAAAGGCAAATACCCCAGATGGAATGTGCCTGACATGGTTGGGAAACAAGGAGTCTCTATGGCTGCAGCAGCAGAAGGGGCAGTAGGAGATGAGGCTGGAGTGGTAATGGGGCCAGGGTTTGAAGGTCTTTGTTGGTCATTGTTATGACTAGGAGTGAGATGAAGCCATTGGAAGGTTTGGGGCAAGAAGTAACATGATCTGCTTGTTTTAACAAGAACACGTTGGCTGCTTTTTTCAGTATAGTCTATAGAGGGCATGGGCAGAAGGAAGACCAGTGAAGAGGACAGTTTTTAGGAATGGAGTGGTGAGAAGTGGTCCTTGTAAGGATTAAGTAACTTTTAAATGATTTTTAATAGTGCTTGGCACATGGTAAGCAATTAATAAGTGTTAACTACCAGTTGGCTGTTGATACTTCTAACGACATGCAGAAAAGAGGGTTTAATCCTAGCTTATTTTTCTTTGACTTTACCTTGCTGAGCACAGTGTCTTCCCCTGAGTGGATAAACATGTCTTTTTTAGAAGTTGAGAGAGAAAATGTGTTTCATTACCAGCTGAGACATGACAACAACCTTACCGCAAACAGCTGCTACAAAGAGTTAAGAATAGGGACTTTGCCAGATAAGATGATAATTGGCACCATTTAGCAAGAGTGTTCGCAGTGAACCAGCATTGCATAGGCTCCTCAACAGGTTTTCTCCCTCATCTTCTCAGTAACCCATTGTGGTAGCTATTATACCAGTATCTATGCTACACATGAGGTCACTGTGGGAGGTGAGTGCATTCAATACCATAGAATTGGTAAATAGAAACCAGATCTATCTTTTTCAACTACATTAGATTGCCTCTCATCTATTCAAAATTTCAAGTTGTTATACAAAAGAATAAAATGTGTAAGGAAATAAACATATGGAGGATGCTATGAGTTGAATTGTGTCCCACAAAGGTTCATGTATTCCCACTGTAACAGTGTCAAGAGTGGGAAATCCTATTACAGTAATTGAAAGGTAGGGCCTTTAAGAGATGATTAGATTGTGAGGACCATGCCCTACTGAATGGACTCATCTAGTCACGGAGTAGTAAGTTGATGGTTTCATGGGTGTTAATGGTTGTGATTCTGATGGCTTTCTAAGGAGAGCAAATGAGCAGGTTAGCTCTCTCTTGCTCAAGCCATTTGCCATGTGACATCCTTGTGTCACTATAGAGACACCATCAAGAACAAGGCCCTCATCAAATTTGTTCCCTGGACTTTTGATTTCTCAGCCTCTGAAACTGTAAGAAAGATATTTTATTCCTTTATAAATTACTCAATTTCAGGTATTGTGTTAAGCAAGAGAAACAGACTAATACAAGGACACATGGATATTTTTGCCATTATTTGTAACTCTTAAGCAATAGTAATTATGTATGTGCTTAATAAAAATTATTTTTTGTGTGTGTGTATCTGTCTGTTCTGGTAGATGGTAAGTCTGATGTGATCACAGAACACATTGGCCCAAGCATAACCACTTTCCCTAGCAGTGTTAATGATATTGCAAAATTCTGTGATGCTTCTGGGTTCTTTTCTCTGCAGAGTAGACAGTGAATTCATAGTACATGCTTATTATAACAAATTATAAGCAAGGAGACTAGAGCAAAGAGAGGTTAAATCACTTGCCAAAGATACTTACCTACATAAGTGGCAGAGTTTAAATGAGAATTCAACAGTCTGACCTCGGAGCCCATGTTATAGATTAGAAGACCACAGGCATATGATGTTAGATGAGACCTTACAGATGGAGCTCCTCATTTTGCATGTATAGAAACTGGGGATCTGATCATTGGAATGACTGGCTCCAGCCAGTAACTGTTAGAGCTAGTACTGTAATCTGTGCCTCTCACTTCTATTACCCTGTACAACCTCAGTTTGATCAGCTGTTTTCCCAGGTGAAAAGTATATTCTCCAAGGGGGAAAAAATACTTCTTTTATTGTCTGAAAATTTCTGAGTAACTCATTGTTTTAATGTGGAGATTTATTAAAAATTGAGTGTTTAATTTGAAAATCAGACTTGTATCTTTTGGTTGTTTTATGATTAATTGTATTGAAAAATCAGCATATTCAGAGCCTCTCTTACTTGCTGCATATTTGTTTATAAAATATTTAAATAAACCTGATATTATAGCAATATTTGAATAGTTATTTCTATAAATCAAATGTAAGGGATAAACTATGTCTTATTTATAACTCACATAAATTAAAATCATTAAAGAACTGAATTTGGCAGAGATCATTAGTAGGAACTTAAAAAAATATCACATGTATTTAATCCACACTTTCCAATCATTGTAACAAAGCAGGGAGTGATTTATGTACAAGAAAAAAGTTTTTTATTATTTTTATAGTGGGGCATTTATTGCACACACAGTAAGTGTTATAACCAAAACACATATACAGTTGGGACATTGTGTTTAAATTATTTTCTGTCATGTACTATATAAACCAACAATAGTTTGGAATGTATTTAAGCCACCATCTGGGACAAAGCAAAAGCCGTTCCAGGATCCAGCACATGATGAATGTGAGCTGAATTTCATTAGGAGGCTCCTAGCACATCTCTGCTTCCTGAATCATTTCTTCCACGGTTTGAAAGAATTCCAACATCTGTCCTAGTTCCCTGAGGTTTTGAATGTTTTTAATAGATCATGACATTTTTTCTGGCCTTATAAGGAACTAAATCAATGAAGTTAAATATTATTGCCTTTAGAAATCCTTTTAGTCTAGAGAGAGAAGGTTCAAGCTTGTGTCCTTTAAAAGCTTCAGCAGGATGTCCCATCTGTTGAGAAAAGATCTTACTGAGATCTGACATTTTGAAAGGAGCAATCTTCCTTTTAGAGTTGGCTCACCTTAATCAAGAACCTACTGCCATGATAGCAGGTAGGTCTTTAATCAAGTTCCCATTAAGTGCTGTGGGCTGGAGGCAGTTCAAACCTTAATACTGATCTTGTACCCTACTGCAGACCTCAGTGGCTCTTCAGCCTGCTTGAGTGTTTTCCTTTCAGGACACTTTATCTGTTGCCTTCTCCTTACATAAAGACAACAGTACTAATAGTGATGGTGACTGAGCCCTTACTATGTACCAGGGATGGTTCTAAGCACTTGATACCAATTATCTCATGTATTCATAACAACAGTCTTATGAGGTAAATGCGTCTATAATCACTGTTTTACCTAGGAGGAAATTGAGGAAAGTTGTCTAACCTGCCTGAAGTTACATGGCTGCTAAGTTCTTCTAGTCTTCTAATTTAGTACTCACAACAATGTAGGTATTATCTCTATTTTTACAGGTGATAAAACCAGCATTGAAAAGGTTAAGTAACTCATGCGAATCATGTAGCTAATAATAAATGGACAAAGCAGGAGTTGAGTCCAGGACTTCCGATTCCAAATTCAATAATTTTAAACTAAAACATGTGGCCTGCTTTTCAATAATTTTATACTTTTATGCATATCAACTTTAATAAACCTATGTTAAATATTTAAAATAAGTTTAATATATAATTTTAAAGGCATTGTTTATTCAGAGAGGTTTTTTAGAATATTTTATATAAATTAAATCACAGAGGAGGTAAGTTGTGATTATAGATATAATCTTCTGTAGCTGCTAAACTTTCTGTAGTTGGATTAGAAAATTATGTTGACCCTTTAAAATAAAATACAGTAAAAACAAATAAGCACATAAAAGCATTTTAACTATTGTACTTGAAGAGACTTAAGTATAGTTTTCTTATGATATTGTCTCATATAATACTGGTTCCTTTAGTAGTTACTTTAAAATATATATTTTATTTTATTAAAACAATATAATATTCCATTATAGTGTCTGGTAAAACTGTGGAAATTAAAGATATTTAAATTGAGATTTAATACTGATACTACATTTGTCTTCAGTAAACAAATTTCAATATATTCAGTTTCAGCAGAGTCTGGTAATAGTTGGAAGTTGATCTAGAAGTGCAGTGACTTTAGTCTGACCAACTTGTAAATACTCATTCTCTGAAAATATTGAAATTTTAATTTATTAGACACTTAAAGCTTATTATATATATTAAGTAAATGTGCTAGAAACACATACTTTTTGTCCATTAAAAAATTATCTGTCTTAAAGCCATGTAGACATTTTCAAACAAATCCTTGTTCCCTATTCTGATTAAGGCAATACTGCTTCAAAATACTTACAAGTGGTTTTCATTAATTTGCTATTAATCTTACCATTCCGGCTTTCTTTCCTCAATAGGAGACTAATAAAACCATTTACCACAATAAGATAATATACTAACATGCTTATTTACTTTAAAAACAGATCTTTTTCTGGTTTGAAACTTATTGATCTTAAAGTTCTCTGGCACAAGAAAGCCAAACCAGGTTAGCCCGTGGTAAGAATATCGCACAATTACACGACATCATAATATATGGACCGTCTGGATGAGAACTGCATCTTATTCTTGTGGTTATGGGACAGTGTTCTGCACTGATGAAGTAAGTAGTGGGGAGAAGGTTTGGGGATTAGTATGGGAGTAGGAAAAAAATGATATCTGGGAAAGGCTCCATGATTTGCCGATTAATTAGTAAGCCTTGAGCAGATAATCTTCTCTTAGTGGGAGGTTGTATGTAATGGGGTGAGGGAGAATGTTTTCACACCAGTAGCCTCAGTAGTCACTCACTCTGGAAAGTGAGGAGGTAAATTTTACTTATTTGGCAATTTAAAGTGAAAAGCCTGTATAAAAGCTTTTGTTTTGGTAATTCCTGCTTCACAGGATCTTCAATAATTTCTACTTTCAAAACAGAGAGTTTTTTTCTTAGCGAAGTATTTATTGGTGAGCAGGGATCTTAGTTATTTCTCACCTATATATTTATCATTTCATTCCGACTAGAAAACAGTTTAACTTCACTATCTATATAATTATTTCAGATTCTGAATAATTATATATTTATTTCCCACCAATGTGTTATCAACAGCATGTATCTCCTGTTCCCTACCACATCCATTAGTTGTTTAACATATAATTTTAATGTAGTATGCTAGGATATGAATTTGTTAGTTTGAATTTTAATATTTTCTTCTAGCTTTGATTAGTGAATCATTAATTGCCATTGTAAAGCAAAAATTTATTATATAGCTGATATGAGAAATGATTATCAAATACTTGGTGATAGTTTTCTGAGGACTTATGAACTTGGATATGGCACAAAGATTTGGTTAGCAGTATTTCCATTGATTTCAAGACTTCAGTGACTCTAAAGATATTTGAAGGCATCCTGGGGAAAAATACAATGTGAAAAACACTGAAAAGAAATTTGAAACAACACAGATTATAACAAAATCATGTGATTTAGATGTCTAGTGTTTAGCCAAATCAAAAATCCAAAAATAGATTCTTCAATATTAAAGTATTAAGATGACTTAACTGTATGCCTAGAATTAATTTTGTAGGTAACAACTGCATTTTTTTATCTTTTGAACTTTCCTTTGTGTTAGATTTCTAGAAGGTCATATGTTATTCTTGTTTAATTTCTATTTCTTAGAATGTTTTTCTGATGACCCTGTATTTTTCATAAGAGCTCAGACGTTTTTTTTCCTTATACCTCTATTTGAAGTTACCTTGTTTAGTTGTCTTTTTAGGATCTCACACCTAATCCTAGGTTTTACTATTTTGTTCTTGCTCACCCCTCTATCAAGGCTTGTGTATTTGATCCCCAAGACGTTCCCAGTCTGTTCATGTCTTTTGAACTCTATTGCTTTCACATTTGCTCCTGCCACATTGTGGTAATCCCTTTTCCTGGAACATCATAGTTACTTCTAGCAGGTATCCTTTCCTTCACCTCTTTCCCATACCCTGTCTATTCTTTATATAATGGAAGGAATAAACTTTTAAAAATTTTAGGTTAGATCACACCCCTCTCACCCAGAAAGTCCATCAGTGGCTTCTCATTGCACTCAGCTAAAAATCTAAACTCCCTACCATGGGCTGCAAGCCTTGGGTGATCTCACCCCTTCCAGATTGTAAATTCCATGAGGACATTCTTTCTCATTCAGGAATGTTTATAGAACTTGTATACAACACAGGCACTGTGCTAGAGACACTGGGGACATAGTGATTAATAAATAGGAATGAGAGAAGAAGAAGAAAAGGAAAAAAGGAATATATGATATGTGGACTCTGTATTCATGGAACTTAGTGATGGGGTAGTGTCAATCAAATAATTACACAAAAAAATGCCTAGAAAAGTACAACATTGATAAATGCTGTGAAGAATAGGTTCATGGTTTTACCAAAGCATGTAACATTGAAGTCTTACTGAAATAGTCATGGCTGAGGTAATGAGTAGGAGATAATTATGTTAAATGGAAGGATGGGGTGTTTGTGTGAGGGAGAAGGGGTGAGAAGATGCAGAGGGAGAGTTTTCAAAGGAAAAGAAACAGTACGTTCAAAAAACTGTGGTGGCAGGAGCAGACCATGGCCAGAGTGCATAGTAGCCAGAATATTGTGGATTTCATCTAAGGATTTTCTAATAGACTGAATGTGGGAAGGGGTGAGGAAAGGGAAGGAATTAATAGGTTTTGGGTTTAGGCACTGTTGGGTAAATATAATAGTTTGGTCAGGGCCGTTGACTCGGGTCCAGTTGGGTGTGGTTTTAGCACATCCATTGTAAGCAAATTGTGTGTGTGTGTGTGTGTGTGTGTGTGTGTGTGAAGTTAGTGCACATGCGTGCCAATGTGTCCTTTTAGTTTTGTTGCTATTGTGTTCTTCAGAGAGAGGTAGAGGTAGAGGTAGAGAGGAATTTTAGTGAAGCAGGTGGGCTGACATCTGCCTCAGGTGTCTGCCCTGCACAGCCAGGCTTTCCAACCTATGGCTCCAAGGACTTTTTGGCCGGTTACCTAACTCATAGACCTTCATGAAGGGGTCTGGTGACCCAGCCTGGCATGTGAAGGATTTGTGACCCAGTCTGTGAATGGGCTTGAGGTGTCTGGGAACTCCAGACCCAGCCCTAGTGCAACAATCGGCCCAGTTGGCTGGATTACCGGCAGGTAAAAGAGCCCTACAACTAGCATGGTCTGTAGCTAGACAATTGGTGTCATGAAAAGGATTAAGAATTGGCGATGTCGACGAATCCAGACATTAGCCATAGCACCACAGGCACCTGGGCAGATGCTGGTAAATATAATTAAACATTTGGAGATCTAGGTTCAAGTCTTAGTGTTACCACTTATTTGCTCTGTGTGTGTGTCTGAGAGAGAGAAAGAGAGAGAGAGAGAGCTCAAGAGCACAAGAGCACATGTGCAAGCATGCAAATGAGAGCAACCTACCTTAGGCGAATCAATTAAACTTTTGAATCGGATTCCTCATCTCATTTGTAAAACAGACATAAAAATACTTAAGTCATTGTGGTGGAAGTCAAATGAAATAGTGAAAGTACTTTACAAACTATAAATTGGTATGCAGATAGGCTATCTTTGTTACCATTTCTCGGACATTGCCCCGTATTCCTCAGTGTTAGTTCCCAGCCGTTCTCATGCTGGACTGTCACTGAGGTGTTCCTCCTCACCATGCAGCATTTGCTCAAGCCTCCCTCCTCACCCCATTCAGTTTCTCACCACAGCTCTTCCTCTTTCTAGCTTCTTTGCTTCCATCCTCTTATTCTTCCTCTATAAAATGTGTCTTTCTTTCTTTCTTGATTCTTTCATATCATTCTCCTTGGTCCCCCCCCCCCTTGTCTTCTTTTTCTATTTCTTGCATCTTGGGCAGTATTTCACATTCAGAATATGGCTTTCTTCCATTCTCCTATAGCACTTGAACCCACAACTATGCCCTCTTATGTTTACTTCGTACTCCTTTGTGGGGGAGAGGGGTTTAGAATTAAGTATGGATATAGCCAATCTTCTAAGATCATTATATTCTTTTATATTTATCTCTATTTTCTTTTTACCAACTATGTTTTCTTGCTTTAAAACCTCTCCCAAACTCATGTCTATAATATTTTATTACTTTTTTAAAGATAGAAGTTACATGTTGGACTTAAGGTGTATGAGGATGCACCCATGTGGGAGAGCTTGATTTGTTACATTTTGATTTAGGGAGAAGGAGATGCTTCCTGTCTTTTAGGATGAGAGGACATTGTCCCTCTTCTTCTGGAGTGGTAAAGTTTGCTCCAAGCCAAGCATATCTCCTTCCTGAGGACTGTGAAGAGTGCCTGCCTGCCTGTGTCTACTCTCCAAATCACCTAGAAAAAGCTATGAGATAAGTGGAGATTTAGCATCTAGGCACATTATGTGTTTCTTAACTCTGACTCATGTTTAAAATTTGTCTTCATTTTGGAGAAAATTTATTTATTTATTTATTTATTTTTGTTAATGATTACTGAAATTTTATTTTATTTTATTTTATTTATTTTTTTGATATTGAGCCAGAGAAATCTCTGGCATACGTAATTATATTTTATTTTTTATTTTAATTTATTAATATAAAATATAGTTGATTTTCATGTCCCTTTATCAGTTCCTCCTATTCCTCCCTTCTTCTACCCCCTCCCCCCAATCAACATCCTATCTGTTCACTTGTGTTAACAAAATCAAGGAATTGTTATGATTGTTATATCTTCCCCCCCCATCAGTTTGTAGATTTACTTTTTTATTTTTTTTAGCTCCTACAAATAAGTGAGAACATGTGTATTTCTCTTTCTGTGCCTGGCTTATTTCATTTAATATAATTTTCTCTAAGTCCATCCATGTTGCTGTGAATAGTAGTATTTCATTTTTTTTTTCATAGCAGAGTAGTATTCCATTGTGTAGATATATCACATTTTCCTTATCTGCTCATGCAATGATAGGCATTTAGGCTGGTTCCAACTCTTGGCTATTGTAAATAGAGCTGCAATAAACATGGGAGTACAGGTATGCCTTCAACATGATGATTTCCATTCCTTTGGGTATATTCCCAGCAGTGGAATAGCTGGGTCATATGGTAAATCTATCTGTAATTGTTTGAGGAAACGCCATACTGTTTTCCATAAAGGCTGCACCATTTTGCAGTCCCACCAACAGTGTAGGAGGGTTCCTTTTGGAGAAAAATTATTTAGATTAAAGAATCCTTCCTTTTTATTTTTGTCTTCCCATCTCAGGTGATCTGTAGTGTATTTTCTAGGAGAAAATAGGTATAGATGCTGGTTGAGGTGATTTAATGAAATATAAAGATCTGTGTGAGATTCATTGTTGCTATTTGAATGGCAAAATCAAACCAGATTTAGTTATCTTGTTATCTTTAGTTATCTTGTTGCCAAATATGGTAACCAGGATTCAACTATTCAGATAAATTTATATAATAAAGTCTATATTATTTATGTGACTAATAAATTCTTTATAATTTATGTAGTTTGTTTTTATTTTACTTTTGTAAGCTCTGTTTTTCCTTTGTTACATAATTCTCTGGCTTCTTTTTCTTGTACAATTGTTAGATTGGGACTTTTTTGCTTTTTTCTTCATTCTTTTTTTTTTCTTCTTTCTTTGTTCATTTCATTATTGGATTCAAGCCAACTACAGAGGAATCATGTAGGATGTATATGAATTATTTCTCCTTTTCCATGAGGATCTTTCTGGTATCTTATTTTTCTGAGGGAGGCTGTACATTGAATTTGGTTAGTATGCTACCTTTTAGTCTTTTCAGAATACCTCTTATGGAATTGAAAATGGCTAAACCTAATATGAAGCCATAGTTTTGAAAACTATTTCTATATTTAAAAAAAACTTCTTTTAAATTGTGGAAAGTTTGTAGGTTCTGTGTTAGTATCTGATAAAGCTATCAATAGAGGCATATGTGGTTGAAGTGATAGAAATGTAAATACAGCCAAATCATTTATCTGACACAAATTATTTAATGACTCTTGAGTTGGACTTCAAAAATTGAAAGATAAGTTGAACATTACCAGTTGAATAAGATGCTAGGAGAAAAATATAGGTGGGAATAAAATAAGTTGCACATTATATACCTATATGTGACTGTATGTTTGTGTATAGAAACTTTTATGTTATACACGAAACTTAACTTTGGAAAATTCAGTTTCTTTCACCATTTTCACTTTCCGCCATTAATTTGTATTTCCTCAATAGAGAAAGACTATTTAAATATATACTTAAATGAAACCTAATGATAAATTTTGATTTGCAGAAAAATGACTAATGAGAAACATCTCACAGTTAAGTATTTTTGGTTTTAGATTAGCCATGTATGTCTTCTTTCCTTTAGTGTGAATGACAAAAAATTAACTCTTCTTGGTGTAATTTATATGAAAACATACATAAATTTACATATTTATTTTTATCATTTTACTTTACCAAATGAATTAATTCTTCCACATGGTAATAATGCACTGTTTTTCTTCCAGGTCCACTGGTATAACTTTCCTTCTTTATGAAAATATTTCAGTTTCTCAAACCAACTAAAATTTAGTTAACATAGCAATATTACTGCCATATTCATCAAATGCTAATATTATAAATGGTTAATTTTTATTTTGATTTTACTATCTTCATCATCTTTAACTTTTCAAACATTTTTAGCTCGTAAAACATTTTATTTGGTAACATACAGTACTATATATAACTCTCTCCTTTCAGTAGTTGGTGATAGGAACTCCAAACCAATGGAAATTTCCAGCTGAAATTGTTATCCATGATAACCAACCTCAGGAGTCACCTTGTTTTCCCTACCCATTTAATAAGGGTGTTTAATTTTGGGTGGTTACTGACTTCCTAATACAACTTAAAAAGAGCTTTCTATGTAAACCATTGCTTCTTGCCAGCTACCCTCAGTGAAAGCACATGTCTAAGCTGAGGGGAAATCCACCCACATGGAAATGAGCCAATTTCTTGGAGAACGTGGTTAATGGAACCCCTGGACAATAAAGATCTATGATTACTGAAGCGGCACAGAATTTCAGTCTTTAGGCCACTAAATCACACTTGGCCTGAACAGCTGTGTAGTCTGGGGAGGCTGCAGATATTATTCCGGGCAGCAACCACAGAGTTTGTTTTTTTATAGGATATTTTTCCAGTTCTCTTGGAAACCCATCCAGTGATAAAACTAAGTGTTTTCTGGGAAAGTTAAGATTTTTCTCTCCTTTTATGGTGATTTCAACCTTAAGGTGAAATATTTGTTTAATCGCACATAAACTATATTTTTAATTGAGAAACTTATATTATAATAATAATTTTGTGTGAAATTGACAGCAAGAAGGAAAAATCTGTTCATGTGAAGTTTGGTTGTCAAATATTCTTACATTTAGAAAATTTTTTGAAAATTCTCCCCCAAAAATGGTAAAAGAAGATTGCAAGACAAATGCCACTGATAGAAAAGTGGAAAGACACTAAAGAAATGTTAGGAACAGAGTGATTAGGGTAACTGAAACAAATGTGTAGGGCCTTGAGACAGATGTAAAAATTTAAACTGGACACAGACAGGAAGGTTGTGGAACTGGATTATGGTGAGAAATGTTTTCTACACTAGTGATCATGGAGTGTATCAATTCTTATTTTAATTCATTTTAAAAGCATTTTTTTTTTGAACTGCTCACATTTATAGGAGAGGACTTCAAAAAGTTTGTAGAAAAATAGAATTAAAACATAATATAAATCTTTCCATAAACTTTTTGAAGTTCCATCATATTATTGGAAAGAAGTTTTGCATCTCCTAATAAAAATGCATATAGGAGTAGAGTGGCAGCCACAACATCGTAACTTCAAAAAAAGGAGGAGATGTAAAATCAACAGCAACAGAGTGTTTTCTGAAGGGTCAGCAGCAAGGTCTGGCTAACTGGAGCAAGCTGGCACACTTAGGCAGCACTCACTCCAGAAAGCACTTCTGCTTTCCCATATGAAAGGTGTCCTGCATACCCTGCCAGGGCTCAATGTATTCCTGTTAAAGAGGCTCTCCCTAATTCTCACTTCAGTAAGCCAGTAACTCCCTAATTATCTTAAAAGTCTGGCAGCTTTACCTTTTTCTCACAAATAGAATAGTTAATATTAGTGAAGGCTTATTTAGAGATTTCTTTAATATTATAAAATGTGCTGATAATCATATAAAAAATAAATAAGCTGCATTTATTTGTTCCCTTTAATTCTTACGTACAATCTTCCCACCATGTATGATTGTTGTTCCCAAGGTAAAAATCTTACAGCTTTAAGTATATAACTATAATCAGCTGTTTAAATAGGTTTTAGCATGACTATTAGTTAAGGTAAATGTATGCTAGAGCAGATTTTTCTGTATGGTGAAGTTGTTTTACATAAATGTTTAGTAGTGGAGCTCTTTTTAGATACCTTGATAGTTTAGAAAATTAATACTCATGTGCTTATCTGAAATATTACATTAGCCTACCAATTCCATGGTATGGAATTCTCACTTATATATGGCTATTCATTGATACCGTGTTTTGCCTCTCATTTATCCCATGCCAAGAGACAAAGTGTCTGTCTTTCATTTTCCTCTCAAAACACTATTTTAATCCTGCTGGCACAGCCTTCTTTTGCCTTATGCATATTAGTTTAATGTACCTGTCAGCTGGAGTTAGGGCTCTGACCACTTCTAACTGCCTGTTGATGGCCTTACGCATCCAGCATCTATTCGTTCTGGGTCATTCCTTGTGTACTAATGGCTTACGTTGTTTTCTCCTTTGGCCTGCATAGAAGCCTGGGCTAACTTTATTAATTTTGGTCCATTGAGGCCTCATGTAAATTTTTTGTTCATTTTAGAACAAGAAAGAAAATTACAAAGGGAGATAGGAATAGGGGTTAGAGGGACAGAGTATACACCAGATGATATTACCACCTTCAAACAGCCATTCATACCTAAAGATGCTAGAGATGGAAGGGAGGTAGGGTGGGGGTTTGGGGAGGGATAGGTTGGGTAAAGGGCACAAAGAAGAAATCATGATTTGTAATTATGAATATGCTTATAATAAGTAATAATAATAACAAACTGTACAGATCCATTCATTCTTTTAGCCTATCAAGTGGTCAAAAGGCTCTGGGATGTTAAGAAAAAGAAATACTTGTAGGCAGCTTATTTCAATAGCTATATAGTACACACCTGTAACTACCAAATAACAGGTATTTGCAGATTTTCATGATGCTCCAAAGAATTGCAGCTTCACTTGAAGAATGCTGTTATAACAACCCACATAGGTAATGGCTGAAGATTAATTTAGCTGCCAGGCAAGCAGTGATCTAATTGGGTTTGCTTTAACAAACCCAGTCATCAGTTCTCCTGGACAAGCACGGGGACCAAAGTATTTACTATTTCATTATTAATTATTTGTATGTGTTTTAATAATAATATTGATTTAGTATTTCTGGTCTCCCACTTTGGTTTTACATTGGAATTATTCAAATTTAACACAATTTTATGCTAATATTTATTTTTGTTACACTATTATTTGGAATAAATGTGATTAGATTAATAAATATAATAATAATTATAAAATAATACATTATGTGTTCTGGAGTAAGACTCTTTTCAAATGTATGAAATAAAAGAGAAATTATATCTTCTTTTCATCATGTCACTCCTATTCCCTAGGTGATAATGGTTGGGTGTATATCCATCTGAATTTTCAGTCATTCTCAGTCTCACTCTCAGTGATCCACCCATCCATCCACCTATCTATCCATCCATCTATCTATCTTCCCACCACCATCCATCTATATATATATTCTGTCTCTCATAACTTGCTTTTTTATGCAGCTTTGAGGATAAATACATGTGTTTATAGAATTTACTTGTATTTTTTTGTTGATCTGCCATTTAAGAGGATGACATACCAGTGGTTTTTTTCTTAGTACGTAGTTATTTAGCTGGGATTTTCTTTCTTTCTTTTTTTTCTTTTTTGAAGCATGAAAATTTGTGAGCAATTTAGGTCTCTGATTTGTGGTAGGGGTTGGACCCTTTTATGGGTGTGAGTGGTTCTTATTTATTGGCTTTACTGAGAATACAACTTAAAGTTAAAAATGTGAGTGGAATTGTCACAAATTTCAGAATTTTGGATCTTAATGGACCTTGGTGATTGTTTAGAATTTGATGTGAAGATTTTTCTGGCAGTGAGTAAACTGTTTAACTGGTTCCTTTGTGGAGGTAAGCAAAAACTTATGGCTTCTCTTTGCTTGTCCTAGTTATTTTTACATCCTAGTTCCTGAGGCACCTGTCTGTTCATCTTAAGCTGTTAAAACTTGCATTGATCTTATTCTATTTCCAGATCCTCTTTTTATTCCATATCTCTCTCTTCTGGTTCAAAAAATAGTTTTAAAAAATTCTTTTTTCACCATCCAGAGTCTCCCGAACTTAATTTAGTTACTTTAAGCAGCTTTAACCCTTTTAACCATCCAGCATACCTGGACCTCTTTTATACTGCTACAGATTATTGCTGACAGATAACACTCACACTTAATTTTACCTAAGACTCTGATTTGTACTTACTGTTTCTGATTTTGTGTGTCCCTGTAAGTCCTGAACTGTTTTCTACTTTCTTCTTTCACTTCCTTTGGCACCCTTCCCCTTTTTTTATGCAGTCAACACTGTATTAATATGATCATCTGAGCATAAAATACTATTTTTCTTAGGCCCATATGAATCTGTGGAGTTGTGTGCAAGCAGTGAATCTGCTCACAGGAGGCTGCATTTACAGCATTTCTTCTTAATGGCCCATGCAGCAGCAGCTCGAAGGCCATGCCATCTCATCAGCCCTGCTTCTGATGTGGAAGGTATGGAGCCATCTGTGCAGAATAAAACCCCATCCTCTCTTTCCCTCTCCCACCTCCCCTACCAGATATTAGACCTCAGGAAGCCTCTCTTCCCAGCTCTTATGGGGAAGGAGATTTTTCATTCTCAGGGCTGTGCTGAAATCTTTGAGGATTTCCACATGGTGGTATCTTTTTAAGAGATTGAGAATTTCAGAACTATACACAAGCAGGGGATTGTGCCTCTGTGCTTAGATTCAGCAGTCAGAATTTAGATATAATCAAATATCCATAATTGCCGTGAAGCTAGATGAGTAAAAATCTTCCCTTATGATTACACATTTGTAATTTTTTTTTTTTACTTTGTAAATGTCAGTTTTTATCTTTTATAATTTCAAGTTATGCTGCTTGTGCGTACAAGTTCATAATCTTCTTCATAGATTTTCCCTTTGGTTATTGGATGATGGCCCTTTTTAACCAGTATTAATGCTTTTTTTAACTTTGTGTTTGATTAGGGAGTTTGTTGTTTACATTTATTATGTTCGTAAGTATATTTATATTTATCTATATTATCTTCTTTTGCTTTTTCTATTACTTACGATCCTCTTTTTTTTTTTTTTTTTTTGCTTTTTTCCTCTTCTTGCTTTCTATTGAACTGTTAAAACTTTCTGTATTTTATTTTATTTGTCTCTGCTTATTTGAAAGTTAGACATCATAGTTTTCTTTCTTTAGGGATCACTTTTATTTTTTAAATATGCATATATTATTAAACATTTTTAAAATTTAAAATTAATCTTCCTTTATATCTTCTTCATGAGCATACCTTAGCATGTTATGAATACTCACTGAGTTATTCTCACTGTTAATATTGATGAAAGTTTGGTTTTATCTTTTTAAAGTGCAATATAATTACTTATTTTATAGTAAAGTTATTTAAATTTACAACATTTTATGTTTTTTTCTTTATCCTATTTTGTCCTTATGGATATATATTTTTCTGCATACTGAGGTGTATCCTTAAATAATTGATTCATTGAGGGTCCAAGGGTAGTTTTATTTTACTTCTTACTTTTTTGGGGGGGGGACAGTGGGTGGCTGGCCAGTACAGGCATTGAAACCTTAGTATTAGCATCAAACTCTAACCAATTGAGCTAACCGGCCAGCCCTGGGGTGGTTTTATTTTAATTTTATTTTTAAATAAAATTTTAGCTTGGGTATAACAGTCTAAATTAAAATATTTTTTTCCTCAGCACGTTAAAAATGTTATCCTATTATCTTTTGCCTGGAACATAGCATACAAAAATATTTTTTGAACAAGTGACATATGTTGTTGCTGTTAAGAAACTGCTGTCAGTCTATTTGTTGGTCCTTTGTTACTAATCTGTTCTTTCTCCTGGTGGATTTTAACACTTACTTAACCTTCTTTGCAGTTTTATTGTATTGTGTCTAGGTGTTGATTTGGCTTTATTTATCCTGCATGGTATTCAGAGTAAATTTTTGATCCAAAGTAGTATGTAACTTTATTAAAATTCTTAACTTTCATGTCTCCAAATGTATCTCTGTCTTTATCTACAGACTCTTTTCCCTCGATTCCTCTCAGATATGTGATAGAGCCACTCAGTTGCTCTGCAATGTCTGTTCATTTCAACAGTTTTCAATTTTCTTATCAGTATTTTTAATTTGTTATATTTACATACCCTTTTCTTTTAAAATTTCTGTGAGTTGTTTGTAAAAGTTTAATTTTTAAGGGAGGGGGGTGAGGAACTTTCCCCTTATTAATCTATTTGAAATTACTAAACTAACTCCCATAAAAGCAATTTCATATGGAGAAAAATTTCTGTTCAAATTGGTTGATTTTATTGGTTACATTTCTTAGGATTAGGGTTTCTTTTAATGTGTTTCAGAATTTTGGTATGCAGGCTTATTTTAGCTGGAGAATTTCAGCAAAATTGTTTTTTTTTTACCCCCCCAGCATCATTTTACAATTAGGTGAAATTGCGTGTGAGGCAGGCAGAGGAGCCTCACACTAGCTCATAACTTTGATTAATCTTCCTAAGTGTAGTCCTGTATATTGTGTTGAGCTTGTTTAGGCCTGTAATGCTCAGGAGCCAAATTTCCTGCCTGCTTCTAGACATAGAGGTCAGAGGGCCCATGGCCTCCATTAGCATTTTTCCATTTCCTGCCTAAAGATATTTACTATATTTAAAAAATCTTAATTACAGCTTTATGACTTTGTATTTTCATATTGTGTTTATAATTGCTATGGGTTTTGAGCCAGAGAGGACATGTCAGTGATCTAAAATATGAAAGCAACATGATTGGAAGTTGAGGTTAGACTTGGGGAGTAATTACTGAGAAATAGTAAAAGGATAAGTATTGGTTATTTAGATCGAGTGACTGTATCATTTATTATTAAAACTGAGACACTCTTAAAAGTGAAAGAATGTACTCTTAGTTGCTATATATGACAATAAGAGTAAACTAAAGCCATTACAGGATTATAGAATTATATGATCACTGTCCTATAAAAGGATACTGGTTTAATTTTAATTTTTATGTATGAATATTTGTGATTCAGTATCATAGACAGTCTTTCTCTACTGATGTCTATTCAGGAGTTACAAGATGGCTTTTCTTACAAGAAGAATATGATTATTGTATAAATATAAAGGCCAGTAGTCATTGACAACTTGGAGTACAAAACTGTTGAAAAAGAAGTGTGGGTTATGAGTAAATCTGAAGCTAATGTTATTTATGAATTTTTTCCTGGTGATATGTAAATTTCCTTTAAATTCTGGTAGTTTATTTTCTGTACCTTATCAGTAAAGTTCAAAGCAGATTTTCAGCATTAAATTGTGACACATTTCAAATTTCAGATTATTAATCAGCATAAACCCCAACACGATATGTCAACATTATTTTGTGCGTTTAGAGGGGAAGTATCTCCTGGTTAAATTGTGCAGATGGCTTCTGGAAGACCACTCTTAAGCAGCTTTACAGTGAAACATTTCATTTAGAAACATCTCATTTCTTCAGTTTTCTGTGATCCACATTCACTGAACAGAATTTGTATTGGTCAGTGGGATTCTGTTTGCTCCAGGGTTCTGGCTTATTCTTTCTGTTCCAATGGGCATCTGTATTGAACAATGCCAAACACATGACATACGGTGCTGCTATCAAGCTTGGATACTTCTTGGCCTGACCAAGGGTCTGGCAGAGTATGGTTGTGGTAGAGGCCTCAGTAGGAGGAGATGATTCTGAGGTAAAGTTGGTAGTTATGGTTGGTGGTATGATAAGACTATCCGAGTACCTTGACTGCTATAATTTCCAATAAATCTCATAAATAGACATATATTTCTAGAAATAAATTCTGAGAAAAATTCTGAGAAATTTACAGCAGTTATGTCTTGCAAATACTGAATGATCCAATACACAGAATTTGAATTAAAGCTAGAAGTATAAGAGTATCATATATTGCAAACACTTTAGAATTTTTGTGAGTTACAGAATTTATATGTGTACAACACATGCCTGCTATGAGTGAGATGTGAAAAAATGATCTTTAATTACCCTACTGTTTTTGAGGGCTTATGATTCTAGTGATCATTTTTAAATGTAAGTATAATAGGTTTCTCTGTACAAGATTAATTTCATTCTGTATATCTATATCTATATGTATGTATCAATACAAAATCCACGTGTGTGTGTGCACGCATGTGTGCATGTTTAAGGACCAAAAACTTATGATGAATACAGACTTAAAATTTTTCTACTCATTAACAGCTCTCCCCAAGCCAACATAATTCTTGTTTTTCTCCTTTTAGAATAAGTTCATGCCATTATGTTGGTCAGATAGAAGAGCCATCTCATCTTTTGTTTGTTAGAGGGTTTCAATTATTTAATAAGTGCAAGTAATTAAGACATTAAGAATTAAAGTGGCTCCAAGAAGAGCTCTGAGACTCAGAATTGCAGAGTGTTGCCCAGGTTTCTGAATTTAAATTTCAACAAAAGTGAAAGGGTCCTGCTGCTGGTTCTTTCAAATTTTTTAATAAGATGTGGTATGTTGACATTTTAATCTGAATTAGACACTGAAAAATTATGTGAACTTTGGTTCATAGGAACATTTATCAAATCCAAACACAATGCATTTCAATTTCTTACTAAAATTGGAATTATTAGTGTCACCATGTATTTCAGTAAAAATGTTCATTTTTTGCATATATGTAATAACTTAGTAGTTGATAATGTGATTCTAGTGAAAGTAAGGGTTGTTGTGTGTGTGCACACATATGAGAGAGAGAAGGAATGTGAGTGAATGTGTCAGGGGTGGATCCTCTTAAAACCTTGATTACTTCAGTCACAGGTTTGGTATACTAATGCACTCAGAAATACTAAAGGAATTATCACGGTTATTTCTGTATTCTTAAAAGTGCTTGATAGTCCCCCTCTCCGGCTGCAGGGCACACCTTGAGGAAGAGTTGGTACAAACACAAGGTTCTTGATGTAGATTCTTAAGAAGTCACATGATGTAATATAAACTTTTTGGAGGTTAAAACTTACCATTTATTAAATTTTAAAAATTTCTATCTCTATTTGAACAAGTTCAAGTATTATTGATTTTTTTCTTCTTCTTTGGAAAATTAGACCTTCAGCTTTTCAAAGACAACTTGAAAATTGGACACCAGTTCATGTATAATGCATATATATTTTCCACTGCTGTCAAAACAGTCTTTCTGTAGTTTCATAGTAGAATCATAGTTAAAAATTATGAAATTAGGGAAAGCGCACCAGTTATTATACAGTCCTCTTAATATGACAGAAAATTTATGCTGTATTCCTCAACACCAAATATATTTTTGAACAGTGTCTTTAATTAGAAACTTTATTTACAGTTTTATTTTAGCATCTGTAATTTTGAAGGAAACAGAAGAAATTTAAAATATTTGAAGATCCTGAACTTCGGTGTTTTTTCTTTTTAGTCAGGGTCAGGGGAGAAGTATCATATAATACTTGACTCACCAACTTTCTATTTTCAAGTACCTTTGATTTTAAAAGTTTTTCTTTCTTGTGAAATATGTAATTGTGGTTACTATATTGGTTTTTTGAATTCTTTTTTCTTTTTCTATAAGGTAAATCCATAAATTTATTCTACTGTGTGTCTGAAGTGTTGGGAAAATAGAAGATCCCTGTGAAAGTGAAAAGATAAAAAACCAGGTTGTTTCTCTAATCCAAACTGGTTCCCAGCATAGCTCAGGGCACACAGTAAGTCCTCAGTAAATACTTGTTGAATGAAAGATTGCATGAACTTTCTTGGGGATGGATTCTTAATAATAATAGTAAATTAAGAGAAGATTTTTCATGAGGAAATTAGGCAACATTTTAAAAAAATAAAATTAATAAATCCAGTCTCTTCTTTCAAGTTTTGTTAGCTTTCCTTGCAAATGTGTGGAGCATATTTCAATAATTATTTTGACAGAACCAGCCTAATCTCCTAAAGCCAGCTGGCACATTTATAGGATGCCAGGTTAGCTCATCAGGTCCATTGTGGCAGCCAGGGTTCCACACATCAAATTGGCAGAGTGTAATCAATGCAGCAGGCACAGAGAGGCAGGTAACACTGGGAGCTGCACAGAAAGATGATGATTGCAAGAAAAGACTGATGTAATCTTGTGGAAGAGAAACATGTCCATGGGATGGAGGTACACACACACATACACACACACACAGATAACTGAAATATATATTTTATTGGTGTATATCTTATTGGGTGGACGATTTTGTAAGTAGCAAAATTACTGTTGTTTTATCCACTTCTGGGCAGATCTGTGAGACCATGCAACTGGACCCCCAGGTTGCCTGGTGTTCACAGGACTCTCTTGCTCTGCTGGTATTGGGACCTTGCTTGCTTGAGTAGTCAGGGTGACTGGCTGTACTCCAGAGCTCTGGATTATCTTCCTCACACCTTCACTGTGGCTGAAGTGCTGCTCTTTGGAGGCAGACAGCCCTCAGCTGACTCTCTGTTCTTTAAGTCCTGGTGGCATCCTGGTCTCTGGTAGTGCTGCCCAGGTCCATCACTTGGCCATTCTAGGCTCTCCGTGCCAACCTGAACCAAGCTCCTTTGGGCTTTCTTGCTGACTCTCATCCTCCTTGTCCCTTGACATCTCTCTGACACCTGTTCCTGAAGGCTCATGCCTTCACGCTGAGCCTAGAATGAATTATGAAGTAGAGATTATGTTGTTTCTTTTCAGTGGAGTGATATATAAGTTGATTTTTTGTGGAATCGTCTACATTTTATGGTCATTGTTACTTTAATTACAAATAAAATTTACACTAAAGTTGATTTTAAGATATATATTTTTAAGGAACCTTCAGATTAGTGTTCAGAGATATGCAAAATAAATTAAAGCCAGAGAAAAGAATCAGTGGGGTCCCATATTGGTCATGGTACATAGGGAGCAATTTTAGATTAACATGAGGTAAAAATAAGGCTAAATGGATTGTTTTTCCTGAGTGGTAAGGATGTATTAGGAGAATTTTTGCTTCCCAATTATGCTTTATAATTCTAAAGGCAAAATACTAATTTAGTAAATGGACCATATACAAGAGACTAGTGATGCTTTACCTTTTATATAAAAAATTTCTAGGAATGACACATGAGTAGTATATACAAGGGTGCTTCAAAAAGTTCATGGAAACATTTGAATGTATTACCTTTTAATTCTATTTTTCCACGAACTTTTTGAAGTACCCTCGTAGAGGTAAGTATGCTTCCTATGTATGTGGACTGGAGAGAGGAAAAGCTACATATTTAAAGACCAGTTAGGAGGCCTATGCAATTGTCCAGATGATAGGCTGAGCAGGGTAGAAAAAGTGAAATAGAAAAAGTTCTTAAAGACTGCAAAACTGGTCAGTGTCACTTTCATGTGGGTCAAGTTGGTAGACTTTTAATAAATATGAGGATCATTTACATAAACCAATGTTATCTTCTGGGATAAAGGGCTAAGTAAATTAAAATCTTTGGGAAGATAGTCACAGAGCAGAGGTTAAGAGCAGTAGCAAGTCATTGAACTGCCTGACATTGAAGCCCAGTTCTGTGCCTTAGTAGTGGGGAGATTGTTTACCTCTTTGTGCCTAGTTTTCTCATCTTTAAAATAGTGCTATTAAGAATAGCAAATTGTGTAGAGTTTGTTATGTAAGCATTAAATGAGATATTACATATAAGAAATTAAAAATGTTATTATTATTATTTGGAGTCACATAGACACAGATTTTAATCCCTGCTCCACTATTGGGCAAATTAATTAAACCGTCTGAGTACCCTCTCTTTATTGTGAGCATTAATATTATCTCCTTCATAGAATGGTTGTAGGCACTTATTCAGATAAATGTAGATAATCTTCTAACAGATAATCAGTGTTCAATAAATGATGGCACTCATTAGCATTCTCTAAAGAGAAAATATACTTTGTTTAAATAATCTGACTGCTTTTAGGGAGAATATAAAATACATTTAGAAGTGAAATCTACTATACCCATTTACTTAAAATTAATTTATAATTTTCCTCCACCATAAATATTTTTAAAATGTAGTCACCAGTTAAGTCCAGTTTAGTAGTTTGTGTGGATAGATAAATAGGTGAGAAACACCAGACAAGTGTATATAGACAGAGATGTCCCTCAAGGCTCAATACTGATGAATTATAGAATCTTGAAGATGGATTATATTGATAAACCCACAGGTTTGCAGATGATACTAGACCATTACAGGTAAATGTTTGGCTTGTAAAAATGGTACTGGATGTTCATGCAAAAACCTCAATCTGATATCAGCTTCTAAACATGGAGATTCAATTCAGTTAAACAGAGGTTCAAAGAGATTTCCCCACTCAGCCTGTTTTCTATGTATCTTCTGTTAATTAGTCAAAATCTTTTAAAAAACCTTTTAAGCCTCTCTTAGTTCTCAGAGTAATGTGATCTTACACTTTAATTCTAAAGTCAAGTTTCTTTTTATTTGCTCCAACGGTACCCTTTTTGGGCTTCAGTATGGTGGCAATTCATTCAAGTATATTGTGATTTGACGATTAGGTCTGTTTTTTACCATCCACACTTTTCAAAGTTATTTTTCCCATGTCTATTTTCCCAGTATAAATAGGATCCACCTTAAAAGTCTTATTATGTATGAGCCAGTCCATTCGTAGTCTAGAGTGCATACCTCTTAATTTTCTACTACAGAATTTTACAGACACTATAAAGGAATACAAAAGAAAAAAAAAAAAGATAATGTGTAACCTTCATGAAAGAACTCAAATTTTATCTGGGGAATTTGAAATCCAGTGGCAATTTTTGCCCAAGTCACAGAACTTTATTTATTTTTTACAGTTTTGGTAAACCTTAGCTACTGTGAATGCTTGTCTACTCTAAATGAACAAGTCACCATCAATTAACAGAAAAATCTCAGAAACATCCAGTCTGGGTTGAGTTGTTACCTTCATTATTTTTGTGAGAAATGTGTATGCCCATGACTTATTTTCTATTGCACATGTAGTCAGAGTGTCTTCATGTAAAACTGTTCCTAGTTCATATAGATAACATGAGATATAATGGCACTTGGTATTTCTCAAAAGGCCTAGTGTTTTCCACAAATTCTCTGGGTCTTACATGCTTGACACCTGCCATTGTAGTACAATATATACCTGCATATAAATTAGCATAGTACAAACCACATAAGAACTAATAAGGATTCTTTACAGAAGTGAATGGTGACTCACTGTCAAAGTATTCTATAGTGACATGTTTGGGATCAACTGTAAAGGAGAAGTGACACGATTTGGCAGAGAAGGAGCCCAGGATGTGTAGCAATGAACAAGAAGTATCCAAGAAACATGGATCAATTTGACCAGAATTGGGAGCTTGCCCATTTAATAAAAAAAATGTTCAGTGAGGCAGGAGAGAAAGGGAGAAGGAAAAAGAAGGCCTCAAGCGATTTGGGAGGGGTAGATGTAAGAACTTCCTAACCCTGTCTGCTGACTAAAAATAGAACAAGCTGTCTAGCAAAGTTGTGAGTGTCCTCTGGTAGAGATAATCAAGGCAAGAGTCTCTCCTTGTTAGATATTGTTGAAGGAACTCATGTATTATATAAGAGATAAACTAGATGCCTTTTAATATATGTCCTGTTTCTAAGTTGCTGTGATTCTGTTTATATTGCTGATTAGCCAATGAATATAGTGTGTGAATGATAATACAATACAGTTGATTACTCTGTAATTATAAATTCCCTCTCATCTAACCATAGTGCATTTTTTGGGAGAGGTTTTTAAATGAAGCAGTGCATTTCTTTATGGGAAGATTATGTTACATATGCTAACTTGACTTTGTAAATTCCATTTAAAAATTTTCCCTCTGCTAATAGAAATGACAAAAATAAAGACTATAGTCCTAGATTGAGATTTTAATGTATAAACACATTTTTTGAGGATCATAAGCATTAAAATAAACGAAGTAGAGTAATTAAAATTTGTATGCTTAGCTAATAATTTTTGGAATGGCAAAGATTTTGTCATACACAGTGACATTCAAAAACTCCAGGATTTTTCCCAAGTAAATAAAGGTCTCTTAAGTGTTTTAACCCTTGAAAGTCTGGTTTAGTGGTTTTAATATTCTCTTATGTTATTTATCAGGATATGTATCTTTTGCAATGTGTGGTGAGAACAGTATATTTATATCAGTGAAATATGTGGTAACTGGAAGCGCCTGAAAATTGTGATTAATGTTGGCTCATGGCAAATAAAAAAAAGTGCATTGACTTTGTGAGACTGGTTACTTTATATAAACAAATCAAACAAAATTCTGAAGTTTCATTTCTAATGCTATTTGGTTATTTTGTGTAATCGAACTCTTTTTCTACACCAGAAGTACTGTGATGATTAGTACCTTCCTCCTCATACTTATCTTGAAGTTGAAATTTCACATATTTAATCATGAGACCTCTTTGTACACTTATCCTGTAAAATGGGTAGATTCTATGAATTAAAATTTTTACTAAAAGGGCATTTTTATGAAATGAAATAACTGGCAAAATGATGGTCCTAAATTTCCAATAAACTTTAAAAATTTTATGAGAACATCAGAAATCTTGGGAAAGTGGCTTTGGAGGAGGATAATGCATAGTAGTGCATTATCATTTATTATCAGCAGAATGGCAGAACCCAATAAATAATTCACTTTCTTAAGGCTCTACTGATACCTAGTGAATCCCTGTGTCATCAACAGCATTATTTAAAAGATGGCACAGAAGGTAACATCTGGGAGCCAATTCATCATTTAATTAAATTATCCTGTAATGAAATCTTCTGTAATGAGATTAATTTTAATTATTAATCAGGAGTTGACATGGGCACAAGGCATCATGAATAATAAATAAAAGGCTTTGTCTGTTCCATTTCTAAGAAAGGACCCACTTAACTGCAACAGTGCTTTTTATACAGCCGTGCTGAGTCCTCGTGATGTGGTTATCCAAGAAGCTGGCTTGATTTTTAATTTCAGAACCTAGAGAGAGGGTAATCGATCAATACTTTCAGATTTGGATCCCAAATCTATGCGTTTTTAGGATACTCATTGATTTGTAGTTGAAGCAATTTTTAGTTTTTAAAATACTTTGAAGATGACAAGGATAGAAAATACTTTTGCACAGTAATTTGAGGTAAATCCCTCATTCAGGTACAAAAATGTCTTTAAAGCACAGAAATAGTTATTGCAGTCATGTTTTGGTATCTTCTCTAGAGCTGTAAACTGTGCTCTTGTGTGAATAGTCTGTCAGTTCCTGACCTCCACAGATCTGCTCCAGTGGGGTCACTGCCTCCAGCCAGGCTTACGTGGGTCATGACAAGACAGGTGGGTCAACAGACTTACCCACAACTCAGTGGGGGCCCAGCAGTGCCTGGGAGTACTGGCTATACAAGTGATCACCACGCAGAAGCCTTCCCTGAGACCCTGGCCATATTTGCTCAATTCTTATGACTTCCCCTTCCCTTAATTGCCCAAATGGATCAAGATAGTCATAAAAAAAGAGGGAAGAGTCCTCCTCTTTGTGGCCATAGAAATTGGGGTTAGGGCCAAAGTAACAGGAAAGCAGACAGAGGGTCTTTAAATAAACACCTGGCTGATCATCTTATCCCCCCTGATTAAAGCCCTTCAGTGGATTTCTAATTTTATTAAGACTAAAACCTAATATCCTTAATAAGGCCTGCAAGACTTCTGCCACTTCCTCAGCTTTATTTCGTCCACCCCTGCCTCTGCCACTCCCCTGGCTTTCTCCCACCCCCTACGCCGTCTCACCCTCCACATGCATGTGCTACGTACGGTCCGTGCAATATAATTTCGGGAACTGGAAGGTGCTGATATTTTTTCTATTTTGAGGCTTTCTTCCGTGCAATTCAGTCAGTTTGGTTCCTGTTGCTTTCTCCTGGATCTTTTCCAGATGTACTCCTAGTCCTCCTTCAGATCTTTGCTTCTTCTGAGAAAACTTCCCAGACTCCCCAGCCTCATTTTTTCCTGTTTATTATAGTCTCTCATGACATCTTTTTTTTTTTGTGTGTGTGACCACGCTCAGCCAGTGAGCGAACCGGCCATCCCTATATAGGATCCGAACCGCGGCGCTGCTGCGCTCCCAGCGCCGCACTCTCCCGAGTGAGCCACGGGGTCGGCCCTCTCATGACATCTTTATTGATTCATTCCCTATTGTGTTAAATTATCTTAGACCTACCATGTGCCAAGCAGCTTTTACTTTCCTTCCTATAATTTATCAAAACATGTAATGTTATAGTCATTTTCTGGACTGAAAGCCTAAAGAAGGCAGGGACCTTGCTGAAATCCTGGCATAGAGCTGGTACTTAAATGAATACTGGACAAATGAATGAAAACAGCAGAAGTGAGAACTTCTTAACACTTTAATCAGTGAGACAATAGAATGAGTTTCTTTAAGAGGCAATGCATTTTCCATCCATGGAAATGTTTTTAAAAAGCTGCACAATTTTGTGTTAGGATCTGCCTCCAGAAAGGGGATTTAATCATCAGGAAGAAAACTGAAGTAGTTGACCATAACGTTTTATTTTAATTCTATCATAGTAGTTCTAACTTTAGAAAATCATCTAGACGTTATATAATAATATAGAAAATAAATAATCTAGAAAATAAATAGTTGTTTACTAATTGACTAAGACATTGTAACTTCTTGATGATAGTCTCTTAATATTTGCTTTATAGAAGAAATCGAATATTTTTCTACATTATTCTTTAAGCATTTCTGGAGAATACTGTGTGATAAACAAGACTACTCATTATTTTAGCCATAGTAATGTCTAAAACTAATTCCCTGTGATTCTATTTTCTCTTATACTAATTGTGCTAGTAAGAACACTTGTCTATATATATCCAAATAGTGATGTATATATAGAAAGGGTAAAGTAAATAATATGATAATCACAGTAATATGACATTCTAAAATCTGATTGGATTGTACTAAAAAATGTGAGTGTTATTATTATGTAATGACAAAATTTTGCAACAATAAAATTGATCTTGCCTTCTGAAAAAAATTCCTATATGTTTAAGCACTTTACTGGTGAGCTGTATGTATACTAAGGAAATCTTTCCTTTTAATTGGTAAAATTCCACTGCTCTTGACTATTTCTCAATCTTGACCACTTATTGTATTTAAAAAGACAGATCACGGGCCGAGCCCGTGGCGCACTCGGGAGAGTGCGGTGCTGGGAGTGCAGCGACGCTCCCGCCACAGGTTTGGATCCTATATAGGAATGGCCAGTGCACTGACTGGCTGAGTGCCGGTCACGAAAAAGACAAAAAAATAAAAATAAAAATAAATAAAAAGACAGAGCAGAACATTGAGCCTCCTTACATTTCTCCAGCCCAGTTTGCTGTTTCAGTCAGTGACAGTGAGTCAGTCTTCAGAGAGGGTATTTCCTACACAGCTTAATAGCTGTAAACTTACAAGACAACAGAAATCTGCATTAACAGATGCATACACTAAAAATAAAGCATCTTTTTAAAATTCCAGTTTTACAAGCCTAAATTGTCCATGATATGCTTCAAAGCCACATAGGGACAGAATTTGCATAACTATTTCTTTGGGCCTAAAAGAAGAGATCAAAACCTTCACTGTTTTGCAGCCAGAGATTTCAGACAGTCCAGTCCAGAATGGAGCATTTCTTTCAACACAATCTGCTTGTTTGCAGATTGATAGTAATAATAAGACTCTCAGAGCAGGATTATTTATTCTTGAGGGGTATCTGGAAATTGAGTTAGTAATTGTGATTAGCAGGCTCTGCCTGTATGTATTTTCCTGTTACTATGAGTCTAGTTGGCATGTGTCACTGGGGCTGAACATTTTAGCACAAGCTAGACGTATTGTGTTTCAGTAGTTTCCTACATGAGTCTGCATTTGCCAGTTTACCTATCTGATCACTCTTAGCAAGGAAAAAAAAAAAAAAAACACAAAAAACAAAATCCTAGTAACCTCCACCAAATTCTTTGTAAAATAAATTGACTATTTTACTAAAGCTCATTGTATTAAGGCTCTAGTATGTACTCTGAAAGTCTAGGTGAAAAATACATATAAGATATTTTATATATATTATATAAACATATAAGATATTTTATATATTATAAAATAATATATAAATTTATATATTATCAATATAATATGTAATATAATATATAAGTATAAATACATAAAATAGAAATATATAATATATATGGAGAATATTTTATGATCCATTTATCTTTGGTTGAGAACTTTCTTTCATTGCTGAAATTTCAAAATTTAGCCAGCAACTGAGTTGCATACAGTTCTAGCCAATAAATAATATTCTTTGGCTAGTTTTTGGAATAAGAATGTTATCAAAGCTCTAATTGACCATTTGCTTAGCTTTTGCTGTGGTACATGTGTTTGTTGTAAGAAAGAATTTTTTATTTCACAAAAGAAAGAAAAATTATCTTTAGACATGGCTGGTGACCTGGTAGAGGGCTTTCTGCATTTCTGTTTTCTCAAGGCAGTCCATTGATCTGGATCACTAAAAAAATTAAATATTAAAAAAGTGAAATAAAACAGTAAGACCTGCAGGAGTGGTCCAGCAATGTTCCTTAGTATGCCTAGGGATTTGCTTATCCTTTTCAGCTAGTTATAGATGGAATCAATAATAAATTCTTAAGACTTTGCAAACACTTCCATTCTGTCTTTAAACAGTCCTAAAGGTAAATGAAAAAAAAATCACTCAATTCATCAGGTTCATTTATCCATTTATATAAGAGATATTCATTGAGCATCCTACTATATACCAGGCACTGTGCCTGGTAAAGAATAACAGGTTCTGTTTTTGCCTTCATGTTGCTTGCGATCAAATTGGTAAGAATGAGAATAAAGCAAATAATCATGCAAATAAATATAAAATTCACTTGTCTTAAGTGCTGTGAAGTTAGGTAATTAGTTTAAAGGTTTCTATGAAGAAGAGATTGATTGAAGAATAAAACTGATGAATAGAAGTTAAGCAGGAAGAGATGCTTGGGGAGAACATTCTAGGTGAGGGCATAATATACACCCTCCGTAGCAGGAGGGAGCATGGTGCATTGTAGATGGAATCCTGAAGCAAAGTGAAGCATTGAATGCAATAAACCAGCACAGCTGAGTAGGGGCCAGGATAGCAGGCACTTGTAGGCCACATTAAGGATTTCTTCTTTATCTTCATCCTAAGAACAGTGGGAATCCCTTAAAGTGTTAAAGTGAGAGAAAGAGTGAGATATGCTTTTAGAACAGATGACTTTGGCTGCACTGTAGACCGTGGGTTCAAGACATTAATAATGGATGCAAAATAATGATTGGGATTTACAGCAACACAAATGAAAGAAATTAAAATTCATGAATCCATAGTGATGCTTGTGAATAGGAGTGGGTAAAGGAAAGCTCTTGTTTACCGAAAAATGCCAGCTATTATAAATAGAAAGAATGATGATGTCACCATTTTTGCAGTTTCCAGTAGAATAACTGATTGGAGTATCATTAACAGAAGCTAAAACTATTAGATGAATGCTGTTGGGGAACAGCATATTCATATGGTGCCAGAATATCACCCTAGAGACTGCTTATTAGTCAGAGAAGGAAAAATTTGACTTTTGAGTGGTGACATCTGGGGATCACCACTTTATTTATTTATTTTTTAAATTTATTATTATTATATTTTTTGTCTTTTTTGTGACCGGCCACACCGCACTCAGCCAGCGAGCGCACCAGCCATCCCTATATAGGATCCAAACCCACGGCAGGAGCGCTGCTGCTCTCCCAGCGCCGCACTCTCCCGAGTGCGCCACAGGGTCGGCCCTGGGGATCACCACTTTAACCAAGAGGTAGATTTAAGTTCGCAAGTGGGATGACAATCTGATCTCACAGGTTTTGTGATGTGATGCAATATGAAGTGTTTATATAAAATTTTTTAAAAAGTTTAAACTGACTATAATCAAGCCTCTAGACCTAACTCTGAGTTTGTAGAAGATATAAGAAATGGAAAATGAATTAAATGACACCATAGAGTGGGGTATTCTCCAAGAATCCTGGCCTGTATGTTTCAGAAACTTGGTATCATGGATAAAGTGGTAGTGGGACTGTTCAATATTAAAAGAGATTAAAGAAATGTAACAGCAAAACAACTTAAAAAATTTTGATTGTATTTTTGGTTTTAAAAAGCTATAAAATATTTTCTTGGGATAATTGGGTATATTAGAGGATTTTATGGTATTGTTAATGTGCATAGGTTTGATAATGAGCCTAACCTTAGGAGATGACATGTTTAAGGGTAAAGTTGTGATATATGCCAATTGCTTCCAAATGATTAACAATGACGATAGATATAAGATAGGTAGAAATGGAGATAAAGTAAATATGGAAAAATATTAAGAATTGTGGAATATGGGAGGAGAATAAGCATTGAACTGTCTTTCAATTTTTTGACTGCATAAAAGTTTTTATAATAAAATGTTGAAAAGTGAGAGTGGGTGGCAAGCTGGGTAGTTACTTCACTCAATTGATGCATCTGGTCATAAAGTTTCTGGTCCTTGGTGGACTACAACTGGTGGGCTAATCCTGTACCAACTCAGAAAGTCACCCTGACATCTAGAACCCCAAATCTGCCAAGTCCTCCAGGTCTTGAATAAATGTTATCCTGACACCTGTATAAGTGTGTGTTTTGTGGTTTGAGCCTCAAACTGTACCCACCTCCAGTAAGAGCCTGGTTCTTAGGGTTGATTTATGCTTGCAAGAAAGAGAGTTTGCGCTTGATTTAGACAACACAGAAGGAATGGCTGTAGAACACCAGTTATAAGGCTTTTGAAATAGACCTGGTAGTAAATAATATTGTGGCTTTGTACCATGATGGTGGTTATGAGAGGGATGTATAAGATGTGAGAAATACGTTTAAGGATGTAAAAAATGACTAGACTTAATATTACATGTTTAATGGGGAGTAAGACAGAGAGGGGTGTGATGGACGACTCCTAAGTTTCTGATTTGCATAACTGGAGGAATGTTGGTGTAAGACACTATATTAGTTTTTTTCTGTGTTGCTGTAACAGAATACCTGAGACTAGGTGATTTATAAAGAAAATGAAATTTATTGCTTACAAGTTTCTGAGGCTGGGAAGTCCAGAGTCTGTCTGGTGGTGGTGACAGCGACCCAGGGGTCTCACATTGCAAGATGGTGGAAGCAGAGAGAGCAGAGCAAGCAAGAGAGACGTACTCTCTCCTTTTAAAGCCCTCAGAACCACGCCCATGACCACCATTTTTAATCCATTCACTACTGCAAGGTCCTACAATCTAATCACCTCTTCAAGGCTCTACCTGTCAATTACCATAATAGGATTTCCCACCCTCTTAATAGTCAAAGTGGGGGCTAAATTTCTAATACATAGAACTTGGGGGACACAATTCAAGCTCCAGTGAGTTTTGGGGGGACATAATTCAATGTACTACAGACACAGAGAGTCAGAACTCTGAAAGTATATAAGTTTGGGAAGAAAGATTCAAGGTTTGGTTTTAGACATCATGGGTTTTGAGATATTTTGAGAAATCAAAGTGGAAAGTGTACCATTTGATTATATTGGGTAGTTAAACATAGTGTAGTTGGAAAAACGGACCTTCAGAAAGTACTGTAGTACATTTCTTTTGCATAAAATAGGACTAATTTGGTATAATTCCCTAGTAGCTCTCCCTTAAAACACTTTCCGGACAATTAAATAATTAGTGCTTTTTATTGACAATTATTTTAAAAGCTCTTTTGGCACTGTTCATTCTCTATGAAACTATACTATGTAAAAATATATGAACTATTACTATTTTCAGAATTTTTTTAAATATAAAATTTAACATTAGTTCTTTATAGTGATTAGAAACAAATACATACTCTAGAGCTTACTTTTTAAATCATTAGCTAAAAAAAATTACCAAAATATTTCTACCACAGGTAATAGATACTCATTTTAGAAATATTCAAAACATTTTCTTGAGTGAAAAAGTTGCTTGTAACTTTACTAGCATTTGATGTAGATAATTTATATCATTTTAAACTCAAATTATATTTGTGCCTTATATACAGTGAATGAAATTGTTACTTTTCGTACTATCTATATTTTACTGTATTTATCCAACAAGAGATAACTGGATAGTTTGTTTCACTTCACTTGAATGTGTATTTATATTCCAGAATGTTTCTACTTATTTACAGTGACAGCAATTCATAAAAATTAAAGTTTCTACTTCTTTACAGTGACAGCAATTCATAAAAATTAAGTTTTTTATTTTTACCGCTAGAGACAGTTAGATATAATATTCAGCCTCTGTTATAGTTGTATCCACAAACAAATGATAGTTTAACTTAAAACCATGGACCCTGATACAGTACTTTGGTTGTGTTGTACTTTTACCCACTGCCACCTCTGTGCCTTAAAATAATTTCTTTGGAAACACCATGGCAACCCCACTTCATAGTGTTCAGCTTAACTACAGCATGATGATTATAGAACAGGTAACAATTCTAAATCTTACTAAAACTAAACAGTATTGCATGCAAACACAGACACAGTGAAATCTAGAAAATGATCACCAGTTGCTTCTTTTTTTCTTCTTAGAAATAGGCAGATGGATTATGTACTAAAACCATAAATCCTTAAGAATCATGTTTATTCTGTGAAGATGATGTCTCTGGACATCACTCGGTTCTTCTATAAATTGATTGCCATAGTTATTTTTTATTGCTATCAGAAGACCTTATTAGGTGCTGAAATCAATGCCGAGGATGCAGGGTGAGGTAAGGAAAGCATGTGCTGGGTATTAGGAAACCTGGCTTCTGGGCACACTGGGCTGCGGATTTGTCATGTGTCTCTGAACTAGTCATTGCTGATGAAATAATAATTTGGTGGGAGTTTGGGTAGTATGTTTAGGGAACTGGCTATGTGGCCAGGAAAAGGGACTGAAGCAGCACAGGTAGTGATATCCATGAGGATAGACCCAGTTCAACTTTTTTAGGGTCTCCGAAGGAGACAAGTTCAAATACCAAGTCCAAGGAGCCGGTGGAATGAGTGGAGATGTAGCTTCAGAGTAACTATGCAGATGCTGTGAATAGTATCAGTGAATGTTTGCTGCCTAACTTTGGAGACCGGCGGGTGTATGATTGTTAAGTTTAGTTCAGAATGGTTTAAATGGACAGAGGAAGTAAGGAGCCATCAGTGGAAGAATATCAAATTTGTTTGTTTTTAGAATTGGGGAAATATAACATGTGTCTACAAAGCAGAGGTTGTCCCTAGAGAGGAAAAGAAAATATGCACAAGAATGAGCACGTCTTTCTTGCTTATTGGTAAGATCATCTCTGAAAGTATAACCACAAATTCTTGGCTGTCTAACGAAACAGGGCAGCCAGAAGGGGCCTATAGACTGTGGTTAGGGCAATTGAGTAGAAATGTGGTTTTTTAAATGATAATAAGAGAAGACCTTGTGTTTAGAGAGGGCCTACTAAGAGTTCACATTTTCATAGGTTGATTAATAACGAGTTAAACGAGGTCCAGGTAGGTGTTTATAGGTAGCTAAAGTGAAGAAGAACTGGGAAGACACTGTCTTTGAGGTGGTGAAGGATTATGCTTACAAGGCAGAAAAGGTTCATAACATGATATTGTATTATCAGGGTTGATGACCAAGGATGGATTACAGAGATGCATGGTGTAGTTGCTAAAACTAACAAGTAGGTTTGGAAGTCTGGTCCTGGGATTGGTAGAATTGAGCAACCAGTAGGGGTATAGGTTAAGGTGGTAAGAAAGACTTAGGAGATGTTAAGTCACACTATCAGAAGTCAGATCCATTAAAGGGGTTAAAAAGAAATTGTCTTTAATGCTAAAACTGTACATAGGCTTAATATGTCAAAATGTAGGCAAAAGTTCATTCCACACCCTTTTTGTTTACTGGAGGGATTATGGTTATAGACACAGAAAAACAGAATTTAAAAGTGAAGCGGCAGATTGTGTAATCCCATCTCCTGTTCTTTGCCAAATTGATTTTGGACCACTCCTCTGGGTATAAGAATGGTTCTTCTGCCTTTATTCCTTTGAACATATACATCTTCCACTCAGGACTTGTACTGTTTGAAGAAAGGGCATGGGCATGCTTGACCTAGATTGTTTTCAAGGTCATCCTAATTCCTTTCTTCACACTTCCGCAATGTCATTCCTCAGGTTTGTGAGGCACCTGTTTGCTGTGTTTATCCACTGTTTCATTTTGCAGAGTCTTCCTTGGAAGACTGGAAGACCTGTTAAAATGTGTGTTCAGGGTCTTTGAATCCAGGATTCATGTCTTGGGTCTATACCAGAACAAGTGTAAATAAAGGAGGAGTTAGAATTTATCATTTTCTCAGTTTTTGGCTTCTAAAACTTCTTTTAAACTTTTATTTAAAGTCCAATTCATCAGCGAGTCATGTTGGTCGTCTCTTCAAAATATACCCATACTTTAACCATGCCTAATTTCAGGTTGACCAGTGGCACAGGCTGGACCTAGTCTTTATGTGCATGTCCTTACAACTCTGCATTTCTTTCTTCAACCAGAAGCCAGAGTGATTCTTTCGAAAACTTAAATCAATCATATCACTCTTCTGCTCTTATCCTCCAGTGGCTTCCTCTATAACTCATAGTAAAAGCCAATGCCCTTATTGGCCTACAGGGCTTGACATCGTAAGTTTCACCCCTCCCTCTGACCTCAGCATTGAGTCTCTTTCCTCTCTCTCACACCTCTGCAGCCACGTGGCCTCCTTGCTGCTCTTAAGCACAGTTCTGCCTTGGGGCCCATACATATCTTTCTCCTGGTTGTTCATCTTCCAGGTACACGTAGACTTCCTTTTCTTGTCTGTGAAGTTTCTGTACAAATACCACCTTATCAATGCAGCTTGCCTCCTCTACCCCAGCCCTTTCTCACTTCCTTTCCAGTTGTATTTTTCTTATAGAATTATCATATCTGACATGCCATGTATTTGCTTTTTCGTGTATTTATTTATTTTTTTTATTTTGACTAGAGACAAATGTAAGCACCACAAAAAACAGAGATTTTTGTTTGTCTTCTTTATGCTTTATCCCTCCTGAGTGCCTACAACATGGTAGGTTCCATTAAAGGTTAGTTGAATGAATAAATGATTGATTGGATAGACAGGTGGGTGAATTTAACCTATATGGTAATTTTAATTATGAAGGTAAGTGGAAAAGCCAAAATTTACACTCATGCCACATTTTGGTCAAAGCCACTATTCTTTGTATTTTATCAGGTGAACTAATCTGAGAGATGTGGATGGAATATTAACAGAGGAGACTTTTATGAAGACCAGTATAACATTAAATTTTAAATTCCAGCTGGATTTAGCTTTATGAATTTTCAAATAAAAATAGCCTAATAAATTCTAGTTTAAAGGTGTAACATTGAACAGAATTTAGAAAATTCTTTTTTATCATTGAAACAAAGGACTTTTGCAATAGTTGGATAAAAAAACATTGACTCACAAATGAATAGCTGGGGGAGAACAGGATTTCTAGATAAGCAGGACAAAAAATTTCCACTGTTTCTCACCAACTATGTAGCTAATGGGGATGGTGGCTTTAAGCCAACTACCACTTAAGGGAAAAAAAGCTTACTATTCAATGAGTGAAATAGTTAGTGTGGAATGGATAGCATCTATTGAAATTTGATTTGCAGCAGTCTCCCCAAATGACTGAATAAATTTTTTCAACCTGTTTACTTTGGTAACATGTCTTCTTGTAGTCAAATTCAGGATTGATTATTTGACAGGATTTGGTCTAATGCTACTGAATTTTCTCAAAAATATCTTGAGGGGTCATTTGAAACATGTAGCCCCCTAAAGGGGCTAATGGAAATAGGAGCATTAACTTGCAATGGAGAGCCTTTGGGGCAACTTACTGACAAGAAGGCTGAGCCCCAAATTCAGATTATAAATTCACAGAAAGTGAGTTGAAATTGAGACCAGTTTAGATTGGTACCAACCTAGGTGGGTTGCTTCTTTGGCAGGTTGGAGTCAGGTGGGTGGTACTGTGGAACCATTTTGGATCTGGGCTGATAGGAATTGAAGGGTGAATTCTAGCCAATAGATAAGTAGAGTAAAAGGGCAGGTCTAATCCCCGGAGGGCTTTACAAAGCCTGGACACATTTTTAGGGCCCAGCCGAGAGGGCTGAATTTCAGGACAGTTTTATGTACCCATCTGAGGGAAGGAAGCACAAATTCAGGAGAGTAGGTGAGTCAAGGAACAGGGCAAGTCTGTTTTATAGTAAGCATCTAAGCATTGGTCATTCATGACCCAGGATTACCTGATAATAAGGTGTATTGCTGCTAATCAGTTTAAGGGACCCACTGTACTATATGAGGTTCTTAATATTTTTCTGGGCTTAATTGAACTTGGCTTAAGGTATATGTTGAATTTATCTTGCACGTTGAAATGCTTTAGCATTTTTATGTCTGGGCTTAGCTAGTGTGAACAGGTATTGACAAGAGGATTCAGGATTTTTGAAATCTTTGTTCAGCGTACCTGAATCATCAAGTAGACTTGACAAAAACTAAAAAGTGCTGATTTATTTTAATAGTGAAAAATTTCCTCATACTGTGTTTTGATGCTGATGTTTCTTAAATATGATACAGATTCAATTCCTGGGTGTGTACTCTACTAATAGTTCTGTATTTTGAACACTATTATCTATATTAGGCTTATTGATCTTTACGATTTTGTGTTTATTTTATAAGTTATAGAGAAGTGAACAGTTGCCATAAATATGATAGTTTACAGATCAGTGGCTATCTTGAGTTAGTTGATTTATTGGCTTTATAGGTTTCTCCTCAACAGGTGGTGAATAAATTGATCTTTGAAATGTTTTATGGACAGTTCTAGAATGTGTGCAGATATCCTGGGAAATGAAATGGTGAGTTTCTTTTAAGAAGAGCTTGACCTTAGGCCAACCTAACAAAAGCTTAATTATGAAGATATCCATCAGAATAAAATTGTACACATTAACAAATACAGTTCCTGCAAGTGACTCCACAACTGAATTTACCAGGATGTGTCTGTGACCTATCTTTTACGTTATATCTATTATTGGTTTTCACTTCCTACTTGTACACTCTTTTACGCTTTCTCTACCCTTTGCATCTTTGAGCCTCAGGCCTGTCTTTTCTTCCGCTTTGGCTTTCTTGGCACAGGCCTTGATCTGAAGCTTGGACACAGTTCCCGCTGATGTGCTAGGTCAGTGTTGGTGGTGTTCATTCCTCAGGGCTTCACCTGAGTTTCCTAGCAACTAGCCCCACCTAGCTCAACAATCCCTCACAGCCACCACCACCAGCACTGCCCTCTTTCTACCCTCCCCATACATACTCCGATAAACTGTGTTCTGGTGCCCTTACTCGAATAGGCTTCACAAAGACTAATAATAACAAATAACACACCATGTTACCATTTACAAAGTGTTTACAGATTTATATTCTCCTTTAAGATAGCAGTTCCTATTTCAAAACAGAAGAGGAAGAATGAGGTATGAGTTAGAGAACTGTATTTTTCATAAATACTCATACATATTCACATATAGTAAGAAAGAGTCCACATGTGTTTTTATAAATATTTTCATGTGATAGGGTGGGAGCTCAAATATATACAAACTCTTTCTTACGCAATGTGCAAAGTTTTATTTGCTAATCACAAAAATATTGCTCTGAAGGTCTTACAGTTGATAGCTATTATTTATCAATGAATTTTATTCACTATTAAGGAAATCATTACTTTGGAGATGTTTGTCATATCTGATATGAAAGTGACCTCTTGAGAAGTGAGAGCAGGAGATTCTTCATTTCGTATGGATAAAGATGAAGGTAGTGTTTCAGAGCAATATAGGAAAAGGGGTGAGCATTGTATTAAACACTTGCCAAATGTTAGGCACAGTTGTATGCCAAGAGCATTGGGCTGAAGGTCCGGAGACCCAGGCCCTTGTCCACGTCATTTATCTGACTTATCTCAGGTTTTTTGTTTCCATGTTTAAAATGTGCTGAAATAGATACAGGACCCTGTGTTTTCAAGTACAGCAAGCCCTGAAACAACATGGGTTGAACTGTGTGGGTCCACTGGTATGTGGATTTTTTTTTCAATAAATATATTGAAAAATTGAGTGCATGACATAAGTGCATGACATACCTAACCAAACAGTTAAGTAGCCTACCTAATAGTAGGCTGTTACTATGCTATTTGTAGTTATGTAGTTAAGTGGGGCTTGGGGAATCAAAACTTATTCACAAGGAGTTGGCACCCCTAAATCCCATGTTGCTCAAGAGTTAATTATATATGTAACATGTCCATATGTTGAATGTCCATATGAAATGTCAATGCCCCTTTCCCTTTTTAAAAGATTTCTATTTTCTTTATTTTTGAGATAACATTTTACAGATTTATGAGCCCCAAACTACATTTCAGTGTTTTGAGAATTTTGCTTTTGCTTCTCACTGCAATAATACTAATTATTTTAATTTCATATATTTGGTCAAGATTTCAGGTCAGTTTTACACTATATTTGATTTTGTTACATTGATATTTTGACCTGATCAATTATAGGTACCAGGGAAGAAAACTGCCTTTAGACAAAGTTGGTATTTTTAAATGAGATGACATTTAAAATGATCATTTTGATATAAATATTATATTTATTTTATATTTAAAGATCATATAAATTATACATTTCAATATGATATTGCAAACAAATCTGCATATAGTATACCTAACCCAAATTGTGGAATTTTGGTAGATATTCTTTTAATCATATCAAAGTCGCATCTCTTTCCATTACTCATTCCATCTTCAGTTGTTTATAACAATGTGCATGATATGAAATTTTTATGGTGTTTATATAATAATTACTCCATATATCAATATCATCAGAACTGAGAAATTTATTGGCTTATCTCCTAAAAATGACGTTAATGCTTGATATTGTCTCCTCTCTACTTAACAACATTAAGTGGATGGCTTCTAGTTTGGAAATGAACAGTCTTATTTCTGAAAAGGGACTAGATAGATATTCCTTCAAGTTTCTTTAACTGGGTAAAATTGTTAGGTCTTGACATGCTGTGTGTATAAATGATCCATGATCTCATCCAACTTTTTAAAATTAATAATAGAATTAAACAGTTTAAAAGAAAAAAAAAACTGTACAGCTATGCTGTGAAAGAAAGAAAATTATTAAGTATGTTCTTTCCGTATATTTTGCTAATTAGATACTGCAGCTATTAAGTGGAGGAAAAGTTGCATAGTTAATGAGATAAAGTTGCAGAGATGATGTGATGTTGACTCTGTCATGTCAATCTTAAGAAAAGTTATATTTTATGACATGAGTCATTTGGCTAATCTCTCTTAACAAACTAAAATTTCCCATAATCTTATGAGGGATATGGTTACTAAATAAATGTATATGATATATCTTTGTTATTTTTTTTTTATTTTTTATTTTTTATTTTATTTATTTTTTATATTTTTTAAATTTTATTTTGTCGATATACATTGTAGCTGATTAATGCTCCCCATCACCAAAACCTCCCTCCCTTCTCCCTCCCCCCCTCCCCCCCAACAATGTCCTTTCTGTTTGTTTGTTGTATCAACTTCAAATAATTGTGGTTGTTATATCTTCTTCCTCCCCGCCCCCCGGTTTGTGTGTGTATGTGTGTATGTGTGTGTGTGAATTTATATATTAATTTTTAGCTCCCTCCAATAAGTGAGAACATGTGGTATTTCTCTTTCTGTGCCTGACTTGTTTCACTTAATATAATTCTCTCAAGGTCCATCCATGTTGTTGCAAATGGCAGTATTTCATTCGTTTTTATAGCTGAGTAGTATTCCATTGTGTAGATGTACCACATTTTCCGTATCCACTCATCTGATGATGGGCATTTGGGCTGGTTCCAACTCTTGGCTATTGTAAAGAGTGCTGCGATGAACATTGGGGAACAGGTATACCTTCGACTTGATGATTTCCATTCCTCTGGGTATATTCCCAACAGTGGGATGGCTGGGTCGTATGGTAGATCTATTTGCAATTGTTTAAGGAACCTCCATACCATTTTCCATAGAGGCTGCACCATTTTGCAGTCCCACCAACAATGTATGAGAGTTCCTTTTTCTCCGCAGCCTCGCCAGCATTTATCGTTCATAGTCTTTTGGATTTTAGCCATCCTAACTGGGGTTAGATGGTATCTCAATGTGGTTTTGATTTGCATTTCCCGGATGCTGAGTGATGTTGAGCATTTTTTCATATGTCTGTTGGCCATTTGTATATCTTCCTTAGAGAAATGCCTACTTAGCTCTTTTGCCCATTTTTTAATTGGGTTGCTTGTTTTCTTCTTGTAAAGTTGTTTGAGTTCCTTATATATTCTGGATATTAATCCTTTGTCAGATGTATATTTTGCAAATATTTTCTCCCACTCTGTTGGTTGTCTTTTAACTCTTTTAATTGTTTCTTTTGCTGTGCAGAAGCTTTTTAGTTTGATATAATCCCATTTGTTTATTTTTCCTTTGGTTGCCCGTGCTTTTGGGGTCGTATTCATGAAGTCTGTGCCCAGTCCTATTTCCTGAAGTGTTTCCCCTATGTTTTCTTTAAGAAGTTTTATTGTCTCAGGGTGTATATTTAAATCCTTAATCCATTTTGAGTTGATTTTAGTATACGGTGAGAGGTATGGATCTAGTTTCATTCTCCTGCATATCGATATCCAGTTATCCCAGCACCACTTGCTGAAGAGGCAGTCCCTTCCCCAGTGAATAGGCTTGGTGCCTTTGTCAAAGATCAGATGGCAGTAAGTGTGTGGGTTGATTTCTGGATTCTCTATTCTATTCCATTGGTCAGTGTGTCTGTTTTTATGCCAGTACCATACTGTTTTGGTTATTATAGCTTTGTAGTATAGCTTAAAGTCAGGTAGTGTTATGCCTCCAGCTTTATTTTTTTTGCTGAGCATTGCTTTGGCTATTCGTGGTCTTTTATTGTTCCATATAAATGTCTGAATAGTTTTCTCCATTTCTGAGAAAAATGTCTTTGGAATTTTGATGGGGATTGCATTGAATTTGTATATCACTTTGGGTAGTATGGACATTTTCACTATGTTGATTCTTCCAATCCAAGAGCATGGGATATCTTTCCATCTTCTTGTATCCTCTCTAATTTCTCTCAGCAGTGGTTTGTAGTTCTCATTATAGAGATTTTTCACCTCCTTGGTTAACTCAATTCCTAAGTATTTTATTTTTTTGGTGGCTATTGTAAATGGGCAGGCTTTCTTGATTTCTCCTTCTGCATGTTCACTATTGGAGAAAAGAAATGCTACTGATTTTTGTGTGTTGATTTTGTATCCTGCTACTGTGCTGAAATCATTTATCAATTCCAACAGTTTTTTTGTAGAGGTTTTAGGCTGTTCGATATATAGGATCATGTCATCTGCAAACAGGGACAGTTTGACTTCGTCTTTTCCAATCTGGATGCCCTTTATTTCCTTCTCTTCTCTGATTGCTCTGGCTAGTACTTCCAACACTATGTTGAATAGGAGTGGTGAGAGTGGGCATCCTTGTCTAGTGCCTGTTCTTAAAGGAAAAGCTTTCAGCTTTTCCCCATTCAGGATGATGTTGGCAGTAGGTTTGTCATATATGGCTTTAATTATGTTGAGATACTTTCCCTCTATACCTAACTTACACAGGGTCTTTGTCATGAATGAGTGCTGAACTTTATCAAATGCTTTTTCAGCATCTATAGAGATGATCATATGGTCCTTGTGTTTGAGTTTATTAATATGGTGTATCACATTTATTGATTTGCGTATGTTGAACCAACCTTGCATCCCTGGGATGAATCCCACTTGATCGTGATGAATAATTTTTCGTATGTGTTGCTGTATTCTGTTTGCTAGTATTTTAGTGAGGATTTTTGCATCTATATTCATCAAGGATATCGGTCTGTAGTTTTCTTTTTTGGTTATATCTTTACCTGGTTTTGGTATCAGGATGATGTTTGCTTCATAGAATGAGTTTGGGAGATTTGCGTCCGTTTCAATCTTTTGGAATAGTTTGTAAAGAATCGGTGTCAATTCCTCTTTGAATGTTTGGTAAAATTCTGCTGTGAATCCATCTGGTCCTGGGCTTTTCTTTGTTGGGAGCCTTCTGATAACAGCTTCAATCTCCTTTATTGTTATTGGTCTGTTCAGATTTTCTACGTCTTCACGGTTCAGTTTTGGGAGCTTGTGTGTGTCCAGAAATTTATCCATTTCCTCCAGATTTTCAAATTTGTTGGCGTACAGTTGTTTATAGTAGTCTCGAATGATTCCTTGTATTTCAGATGAATCAGTTGTAATATCGCCTATTTCATTTCTAATTTTTGTTATTTGAGTCTTCTCTCTTCTTTTTTTTGTTAGCCATGCTAATGGTTTGTCAATTTTATTTATCTTTTCAAAAAACCAACTTTTTGATTCGTTGATCTTTTGAATTGTTTTTTGGTTTTCAATTTCATTCAGTTCTGCTCTGATCTTAATGATTTCTTTCCGTCTGCTAACTTTAGGATTGGATTGTTCTTGTTTTTCTAGTTCTTTAAGGTGAAGTGTTAGGTTGTTCACTTGCCATCTTTCCATTCTTCTGAAGTGAGCATTTAATGCAATAAATTTTCCCCTCAATACTGCTTTTGCAGTATCCCACAGGTTTTGGTATGATGTATCATTGTTTTCATTAGTTTCAATAAACTTTTTGATTTCCTGCTTGATTTCTTCTTGGACCCATATGTCATTAAGTAGAATGCTGTTTAATTTCCATGTGTTTGTATAGTTTCCAGAGTTTTGTTTGTTATTAATTTCTAGTTTTAATCCATTGTGGTCTGAGAAGATGCATGGGATAATTCCAATTTTTTTGAATTTACTGAGACTTGATTTGTGACTTAATATGTGATCTATCCTGGAGAATGATCCATGTGATGATGAGAAGAATGAATATTCTGAGGTTGTTGGGTGGAATGTTCTGTAGATATCTGCCAATTCCAATTGGTCTAGAGTCTTGTTTAGATCTTGTGTTTCTCTACTGATTCTTTGCCTAGATGATCTGTCTAATATTGACAGTGGAGTGTTCAGGTCCCCTGCTATTATGGTATTAGTGTCTATTTCCTTCTTTAGGTCTAATAGAGTTTGTTTTATAAATCTGGCTGCTCCAACATTGGGTGCGTACATATTTATGATTGTTATGTCTTCTTGATGGATCAGTCCTTTTATCATTAAGTAGTGTCCCTCATTGTCTCTTTTTATGGTTTTTAGTTTAAAGTCTATTTTGTCAGATATAAGAATAGCCACTCCAGCTCGTTTTTCTTTTCTGTTTGCATGGTAAATCTTTTTCCATCCTTTCACTCTTAGTCTGTGTGAATCTTTATGGGTGAGGTGGGTTTCTTGTAGGCAGCATATAGTTGGGTCCTGCTTTTTGATCCAGTCAGCCAGTCTGTGTCTTTTAATTGGGGAATTTAAGCCTTTAACATTAAGAGTTGTTATTGAAAGGTGTTGATTTATTCCTAGCATTTTATTGGTTGTTTGGTTGTCTTAGGTGTCTTTTGTTCCTTGCTTTCTGATTTACTGTTTGGTTTCTTTGTTTGTTGGTTCCTTAGGTTGTAGATAGTGTTTTTGTTAGCTTGTTTTCTCTTCATGAATGCCATTTTTATTGTACTAGCGGGTTTAGATTTTTCTTAGGTTTTTATGGCAGTGGTAGTTATTTTTCAGGAACCAAACCCAGTACTCCCTTGAGGATTTCTTGTAAGGGTGGTCGTGTGGTAGTGAACTCCCGCAGTTTTTGTTTGTCTGAGAAATATACTATTTGCCCCTCATTTCGGAAGGATAGCCTTGCAGGGTAGAGTATTCTTGGCTGGCAATCTTTGTCTTTTAGTATTTTGAAAATATCATCCCATTCCTTTCTAGCTTTTAGGGTTTGTGATGAAAAGTCTGATGTTAACCTGATTGGGGCTCCCTTATAGGTGATTTGACGCTTCTCTCTTGCAGCTTTTAAGATTCTCTCTTTGTCTCTGAGTTTTGCCAATTTGACTATGACATGTCTTGGAGAAGGCCTTTTTGGGTTGAATACGTTTGGAGATCGTTGAGCTTCCTGGATCTGAAGATCTGTGATTTTTCCTATACCTGGGAAGTTTTCTGCCACTATTTTTTTGAATATGTTTTCAATGGAATCTCCATTTTCCTCCCCTTCTGGAATACCCATGACTCGGATATTTGAGCGCTTGAGGTTGTCTGATATCTCTCTCAGATTTTCTTCCATGTCCTTGATTCTTTTTTCTTTCTTTTTGTCTGCTTGTGTTATTTCAAACAGCCCATCTTCAAGTTCAGAGGTTCTCTCTTCAACTTCGACAAGCCTGCTGGTTAAACTCTCCGTTGTGTTTTTTATTTCGCTGAATAACTTCTTCAGTTCAGCAAGTTCTGCTACATTTTTTTTCAGGACATTGATTTCCTTGTATATTTCCTCTTTCAGATCCTGTATACTTTTCCTCATTTCATCATGATGTCTAGCTGAGTTTTCTTGTATCTCATTCAGTTTCCTTAGAATTATCACTCGAAATTCCTTGTCAGTTATTTCAAGGGCTTCTTGTTCTATAGGATCTAGAGTATGAGATTTATTAACTTTTGGTGGTGTACTTTCTTGATTTTTTGTATTTCTGGTGTCTTTTTTTTGGTGTTTATTCATTGTAGCAGGGGGTTTCACAGTCCACCAGTTTGAGACTAATGACTAACTAGGATGTTGCTGTGGTTGCCAATTTGGTATGGCTCCCTCCGTGACTGCTCAGTTGGCCTCTAGTGTCTTGTGTGTGTGGTTGCCTCGGGTCTTGGGCTTCTCCGGGGATCCACCTTTCTGGTCAGCTTGTACTCTGCTGGGCTGGTGGATCACGTACCACAGGGTGTGTGATCTCTGTTGAGCTTTCACTTTCTGTACAGGACTTCTCCCCGTTCCGTGTGCTCTGGCCCAGGCTGTTAGATCTTGCAGTGGCGACCCCACCGGGTGTGTGGTTTCTGTCGAGTCTCCGCCTCCCTGGCCGCACGTCTCCCCCCTCTGTGCACACTGTGCTGGGCTGGGGTGTGTCTTCTGCACCCCTCGTCTATCAGCTGGGCCTTCAAGACCCTGCTCAGCACCGCCTCGCCCAGGAAGTCTACCAGGTTTCTGCTAGGCACAGACGACCGGTCTCTCTGGGTGCCTTTGTAGCACTGTGTAGATCTTTCTCGGGTCTTGTTCACCTTTGTATCCCCCCGGTATAAACCGAGTCTAGTGCCCGCCTGCAGCCTGCTCTCCGGCAGGTTCAAGCGGACCTGGGAACTCTCCTACCGCACTATTCCCAACCAGAAATTCGTTAGGCTTTTTTCCAAACTGGTGGTCGCAGAGATGGTATCTGCCTCCCAGTAACAGGAAGTTTACCGGGGCCAGAGTCCAGGGTGTGGTGGAGTGACAGTCGGCCCGCCCGTACTTCCTAGCCCTCCCAAAACTAGTCGGGACGCCCCACACCCCCAGTCCTGCCAGAGAACCGCGGAGGGAGTGGGAGAGGAGGCCGGCCAGCAGGGTCCGGAAAGCCCCGCGCCAGGCCAAGCAAATGGGCTCAGTGATGGCCGAGCAGGGCGGAGCTGCCCGCACCTGGGAAAATGGAGGCAGCACCGGGGCAGTGAGTGGCCTGGTGGTGCAGGCGGAAGCCGCGTGGGCATTCACCCCCCGAACAGAGCTGTGCCAGGGATCACTCACAGTGCTGTGCCAGGTCGGGCGCTCGCTCTGTCTCTGGTTTGTTGCCTTCCGTGTTCTCGGCGCTGCCGCCTCGGGGTGTTCAGTCGCGGCGCCGCTCGGGCGCTCCCAGGAATCTTCTTTAATGCCGGCCTGAAACCTCGAATCCTGAATAGGGCAGCTGGCCGCCTTCAGTGCGGCCCCAGCCTCCGGGATCCTGGCTGCATCCACAGCAGCCCTGGCGCCGTGTTCCCTGTTTCAAGACTCACTTTTGCAGCTAAGAATCAGTTCTTTTCCTGCTCCACACTTCAAAGCTGTTGCCTGTAAATGAGGCAGCCTCTCCTGCCGGGGGCAAAGTGGCGTTGAGCCCCCACGACCGGCCAGCAGCAGCAGTCCTCCCTTAAGAGATGGCCCGAGGAAGGTCCACAAGTTTCCCGGCTGCCTGAGGCCCAGTGGCCACCTTTTCCACCTCAGCTACTCCGCGCCAGCCGCCGCAGCCGCCGCCATCTTGAAAAACCCATATGATATATCTTTGCATAGACATGTACATATACACACACAAACACAGGATTTACATGAGTATTTTTAATTAAAACTGTAAATCCAAAACCTGCACACTCAACCTTTAATTTCCAAAGAAATATTATCAATTTTGTTATCAGTCTCACTCTCCTTTTTTTAAAATTTTCAATTTACCAAAAAATGGCATATTCACAGAGTTTATCGGGCAGGTATTACTATATCATCGCATGTTTTAGTAGTAAATGACAGTGTATACATTTAAAATCACATTTTAGTTGTATCTGAAAAAATTAAAATTCAGAGTAATGATAACTTGTTAATTTGCCTGTTAACTTAGTCAACGATAAGAAAAGTAATTCTGTGGAAAGTGCTAAAGTAATAATCATAGTTTATTCATTAGATTCTCCCTCAGTTTTCAAGGAAAGTGGCCTTATCACTATAAGGCTTTCTGAGACATATTTTCCTGTTTGCTTCTGCACACTGGTATGTAATTCTTAAGAGAATGTAAGGACATCTTTAGAGAAAGACTGTTCCTAATTCAGAGTTCCTGGAATGGAGGACTGGATTTTGTACAGACCAGCAATCAAAGAGTGTGAAAGAATAGACTGCAAGGGATGACAGACTCTTGACCTTCACTCCTTCCTCAGTCACATGCATTCACCACAGCCCATCTGTGGGGCTGTGTCAAGCTTAGGAGTTCTGCGTGGAAGCCGCTTTAGGAAAAAATGGTTGATTGATGATATGATTGAAGTGACTGGTTTATTCATTAGTCTTTTCAAGCTTTTTCGGGTTCTGTCTTCCATGTGCTCCAGAGGTACAAAAGTTTATTTCTTTTTAATTCTAGGTTGAATAATTTTAACTGTGGTCGAATTTGGGGGCTAAAATTTGATATAGACATTAACTTTTTTCCCTCAAGGGATAGTTACATAATCTTTCTTGACATGTACATAGAATGTACAGATCACAGGCTTGAAAAAGAATACAAGTAAATAATTGCAATTAGCATCAAAGTAGTCAGAGGAAGGCTTACTCAGATTAATAAACCATCCTCCATGTATTTTATGGTGATTTCCAGACAGATTTATATCAAAGATCACTTTTCCCAGAATATCAAGTGTAATATTTGAAAATCTTATGATCAGAATAAACCTTGGGGACTGAAAATTATAGTCTCAGAATATTCTAGAATTCTTTTATATGTCCAGTTGCTTAATTGTTACCATTTTTACAAAATAATCACTAATATTTATTGAGTAGTTTTTGTGTCACTACACACCAAATACTTCTCATAATTTATTATTTCTTTCTATCTTTCTATCAATTTTATCTGGTAGGTATGCCCATTTTATTGTTCTAGGGCAATAGTTTTCCCTAGGTCAAGTATCTAGTGAATGCCTGAATGAGGAGTTTTCATCCTGTCTCCTGACTCCAGGCTCTGAGTCTTAAGCCCAGGCCATAATGCACCCAGAGAATGAACTTTGCATGTGATCCAGAAGGGCTTTCCCTGTTGCTGCAATTGTGCATCTTATGGAAATAGAAGTGTTGTTTTAATGATGAGGTATGGCCAAAGTAAATTTTAAAAATCTTTGTTAATCCTGGTATTGTAAAGATGAAGATCCAGGCCCTGCCCCAAGGAGCTCACGGTTACTAGAGAGACAGTTTACTAACAGCTAATTGCAGTGTGTTATTTCAAGCATCAAAAAAGAATGTGGCAACTCTGCCATGAGGAAGGCTTCAGAGAAGACTAGATGCTTGAGATTAAGTGAGAGCAAAATACTCCATTTTTTGTAAAATACTCCATTTTTTTCTCCTGTACAGCTTTGTTCAGCCTTTCACGATATCCTTTTCGTATCTATATTCATGCGAATTTCTGATCATGCTGTTTATTCCAAACCGTGCATTTCTCTATAGTTTCATGGTAGTTGTTTTCATATCCTTTTCAGTTTCTCTTTATGAGTATGTAAAATGTGTACTTTACTTTATAAGGTTCTTGAGAAAAGATAATGATTATTCTATATTTTTAAATTTTTTCCTTCCAACTACATAGCTGCATTCAACTCTTTCCTTTTCTAAGATTCTGGGATTTAAAATGTGTAAATTACACACTTTAAAATCGAGAATTATAGTAGTAGTATGCATGTGATATGATGATTGTGAATGCCTCCCCATATCTTCCCTTTTGTTTTGTAGCTATTCTGCTTAGTAGTAAATACTGAAAAAAAAAATAGGACAACTGCCCAGATTTAGCACAATCTCTAGCAATATTAATTGCTAAGTAACTTTTATTGTGCATTTCTCTATGCTGAGCAGTGTTGTCAGCAGCATTTTTATAGATTATTTTATTTAATCTCCTCAACTCTATGCCTAGGTAACTGTTATGCCCATTTTAGAGGTGGTGAAACTGAGGCACAGAGTGGTTAGATCACTTTCCTGAGGTCATGTGCCTAGTTGTGGCAGAGTGAAAACATGAACTGAAGAAGTCTGATTCTAGAGCCTGCAGGTTGTTCTGGTATCATTCTTGCTTAAACATAAGTTGAAAAGCTCAGACTCATGCAGTGGTGCTCCTTTTGCATTTCCATGGCTCAATCCTCCTCCTCATCCCTTCAGTATTTTATTGTTGGATACTGCCTCTGTGATCTCATTCAGTCTCTGAGCTTTAAATCCCATTTTCATAGTGAAGAGTCACACATTTTTATTTTCAACCTATACCTTTCCCCTGATCTGCAGACATCTATGCCATTAACAACCCTGTTGGCTCACCCTTAAGATTTGTATAACCAGAATGTAACCAGTTGCCAGCATCTTTTTTGCTACCATCCCTACCTCAAGGGGCTTCATCTCTATCTGGGTGATAACAGTAGCCTCCTAACTTGTCTCCTGATGGTATGTTCTCTGCACAATAACCAAAGTGAGACTGTTAAAACTTAGGTCGGATCGTGTCACTCCTCTGCTATAGTGTCCTACAGGGTTCTGAGTGATCAGGCCCTTCCTTGCACCTTTGACATTGTCTCCTATTTGTCTCCTCCTCAGTTAATTCACCCTGGCAGAAGTAGCAGGTTCTGGTCTTTGAATACACCTGGCTTATGAGTGTACTTCTGAAAGTTCATGGAAAAATAAAATTAAAAGATAATATGAATTTTTCCACAAATGTTTTGAAGACCCCCGTCCCCCACTCCATTAGGGCCTTTTTTTCTTACTTTCCCCTCTGCCTGAAATGCTCATCTATCAAATGTCTGCATGACTTACTCCCTCATGCCCTTCAGGTCTTTTCCAAAATCTCTTTTTGAATGAGGCTTTCCCTGACTATCCATTTTATAATTGCATCCACCCTCCACCCCCAAGACACACCCTTATTTGCTTTATTTTGCCTGATGATAAAGAACATTACCCAGCATATTAATTTTTATTTTTGTTTTGTGGCTTATTTCTGTATCCATCAATTAGTATGTAAGCTTTATGATGGTATGAAACTTGTATGTTTTTTATTTCAATGTTGTATACTTACCACCTAGAACAGTGCTTGATACATACGAGGACAGTTCAAAAAGTTCATGGAAAGATTCACATTATTTTTTAGTTCTACTTTAATGTGAACTTTTTGAAGTACCCTTGTTTTAGGCACAGAATAAACATTTGTTGGATTAGTGTATAAATGAATTAATGAGTGAGTGAATGAATGAATGCATGAATGAATGAATTCCTCTGAATTTTGTTAGGAACTTGCATCTGCATTTGAAAATGATGGTAACAGGTTAGTGCTGTTCTCTCATTCTGGTAGCCAGGGCCAATGAGTGAATGTATGCTGAAAACAAATGCCTGTCAAATATAAACATATGACATGCCTTTGGTGTAAAGCAATACAGAGGTGTGGGTGCTGTGATAAACCAAGGGGTTAAGCCACCATCTGGGGGCTACACCTCATTGTTCATAGGCAAACGGTGCCCTGCCATCTGACTTAGAAGCAGCAGCTGGAAATCCAGATTTTTATGTGAGCTCTAGCAATTCATAAATGTCGATTTCCAATTCAAAATGTCATGCAAGTCAAACAAAACATACTTCCTAGCCAGATTCAACTTGTGTGCTGCCAGTCTGAGAGCTCTGGGAAAAAAAGCATAAACTTCAGGGATGTACCTACATTAGCAAACCTTATCTCCTTAAAATAGCATCAGAAAAGTTCGTGAAATAACTTGCGTAGGAAATAGGCAGGACATGAAACACCAATCAAATCAAGAATATTTGATGAAAAATAATTCCTAGAATCTTTTGAAGTGTTTCTGACTCCCTTTGCCATTTCTGTTGATTGCTTTTCACAGTGATAGAGGCCTGATCTGCCATGTTGACAATCTAATTGAATCAAGAAACGAACAAATAAAATGTATTGAGGTCCCATTATGTGCCATGCACTGTTCCAGGTGAAGACACAAAAGCACACCTTTATATGAAACTTCCATTCCATTTGGCGAGGGGGGAAGGATGACAGTCAGTCATCAGATTAACTAATGAAAAAGTTAGTTTTACATAGACCTAAGTTCTATAAAGACATAAAACAAAAAGTTCTGATAGAGAGTGCTGGGGTTGGGGTGTTGGCTAATTGACACTGAGTAGTTATGAGAGAGTCTTTGAGATGGGGACATAAGCGAAGACCAAACTGACAAGAAAGGGGGCCGAGCCCGTGGCACACTTGGTAGAGTGCTGCGCTGGCAGCACGGCGACGCTCCCGCCGCGGGTTCGGATCCTTTATAGGACTGACCGGTGCACTCACTGGCTGAGTGCCGGTCACGAAAAAACGACAAAAAAAAAAAAAAAAAAAAAAAACTGACAAGAAAGGCAACCATTCAGAGATCTGGGGCAGAGCTTCTAGACAATGGAAATATTAATTGAGGAAGCCATAAGCGGAAAGGAGCTTACTGTATTTGGAGAATAGCAAACAGGACAGAGGGGCTGGAGGGCAGTGAGAGAGAGAGAGCTGAGCTAGGGCAGGTTAGGGGAGTCGGCAGGGACCACATCACCAGGAACCTGAGAGTCCATGGTGTGGAGTTTGGATTTCATATTACATGCAATAAGAAGCCATTGGATAGTTTAAAACATAATCTAGTTTATATTTGAAGCAGAGCCCTTTAGACTGTTTTGGTTGAGACCCAAAGCCAAAAATATTTTACTTAACGGCCCAGTGCACACATACACACACTTTGTTTTATGGAAAAAATGTACTTAACTTTATTACACACAAGGCACTTTAATATTTTCTTTTCTATTTTACTGCATAAAACATTCTGGTTTTGATTTTATGACCCAGCAAAGAGTCATACCCTACAGTTTGCACAACAGTGTGTTTTAAAGCATTCTCACTGGTGTATAGGATGAACTGTGGTAGATCAAGACTAGAAGCAGGGAGAACGTGAAAGCTTCTGCCATAGCAACAGAGATAAACTACAGTGTCTTGGACTAGGATTGTCTTTGTGCAGATGGAGAGAAGTGCAGTGGAGAAGAAGGACTAAATATGAGGGAGATTTTTTAAAAATCAAATTTATTGAGATATAATTTACTTACAATAAAATGTACCTGTTTTGACTATTTGATGTGACTTGACGAATATGTACATCCATATTACCACCACAATAATAATCAAGATAAAGAACATTTCCATCACTCCAGAGAGTTTGTCATTCCTTTTTTGCAGTCAGTAAAACCCTCTGTCCCCAAGCCCTGACAACCGTTGTTTTTTTTATAACTATAGATCAGTTATGCCTTTTCTAGAATTTCATCTAAATGCCTTCATACAGTGAGTTATCTTTTCGTTTGGCTTTTTTTCTGTTCGCACGATGCTTTGGAGCTTCATTGTATTCTTGTCAGCATCAATAATTTGTTCTTTTAATTACTGTGTAATATCCAGTTGTATAACTATATCACAGTTTATGTATGGTTTTATTTTTCTTGGATAAATACTTAGGAATGGAATTGCTGGATCATATGTTAAGTGTCTATTTAACTTTATGAAAATCTGCCAAACAATTTCCCACAATGGTTTTACCATCTTACATTCCTGCCATAATGTCTAAAAGTTACAGATGTTCCACATTCTCACCAACATTTGGAATGGTCTTTCAAATTTTACCTTTCTAGTAGGTATATAGTGGTATCTCCTCGTATTTTTCATTTGCAATTCCCTATTGGTAATGATGTTGAGCACCATTTCATGTGGAATTGGCAGTTGTATATCTTTTTTTTTTTTTTTTTAAGTGTCTTGTTAGCTCTTTCGTGCGTTTATTATTGGGTTTTGTATCTTCTTATTTTTGAGTGGCAAGAGTTCTTTACATATTACGGATGCAAGTCCTTTATCTGATATCTATATTGGTAATATTTTCTCCAACATTGTGACTACAGGCATCATTCAAAGAGCAGATGTTTTTAAAATTTTGTTTTCACCAAATTTGAGAAATTTTTGGACATTTTTGTGGAAATAACTTTTCTGGTTCCATCTCTTCTTTCTTTGCCTCAATTACACAGATGTTAGGTTGCTTAATATTGTCCCACAGGTCCCCGTGGTTCTGTTCTTTGTCTTCTGTTCTATCTTTGTGTGTGTGTGTGTGCTTCTGTTTGCTATGTCTTCAAGTTCACTGATCTTTTCCACATCACTGACGAATCTGTTCATCCTATCCAGTGAATTTATTTTAACTTCAGATGTTCTGTTTTTTAGCTCTATAGTTTCCATCTTATTTTTTACATATTTCATTTTTTTGTTTATATTCATGTTTTCATTAAAATTTCTGAGAATATTTACGATAATAATTTTAATATCAATATTTTCAAATTATGTTGTCTTGGTTATTTTTGGATCTATTACTAATGACTGATTTTTCTCCTGGTTACATTTTCTTCGAGTGACTAGAAATATTTTGTGGGATGCTGGATATTACAGATGTTATGCTGTCCAGTGTCTGGATTTTATTGTCTTCCTTTATGGAGTGTTAAACCTTGTTTTTAGAAAGCCATTAAGTAACTTCTGAAGCAGCTTGAATTTTAGAGACTTGTTTTTAAGTGTTACTAGAGTGAGTCTACTGTAGCTCTTAATCCTGTGTTAGTTTTACCTTACTATTAAGGTGTGAGCTTTTAGGGTCTCAACTGAATGCTGCAGATGTTCAGTGAAATCTCTCCACTGTGTTTAGATGGGACACATGTATCTTCTAGCTTTCTATAAACTCTGCACATTGTTAAGATTACAGCTCATCAATTGGTCACTTTTTTTTGCCTGGTCCTGTGGAGTTTCAACCTGCATATGTGCAGTTTAGTATGTAGCAGCTGTATAGTGGGACCCAGGGAGATTTCTGGAACTCTTTGTTTGTGCAGCTCTTTTATCCCCACTACTTTCCCCCACACATTCCAGTGACCTTAGCTTTCCAGAACTCTTATATTTGATTTCTTAACTCAGGGTATTCTCTCCCTATGTCACAAGCCAGAACGTGACTCTAGACAGAAAGCTGTTAGGATTATGGTTCTCACCTTCTTTGTTTCCCTTCTTTCGTGGATTTCATCCTGTGCTGCCTTTGTCTAACATATAAAATCAACCATTTCGTATATTTGTCTGGATTTCTAGATGTCTTCTTACAGGAGAGCTGTCTGGTACAAATTCTTCAACATGGTCAGGAATGATACAACTGTGAGAAAGGTTTTTTTTTTTTTTTTCCTTTAACATTTTATTATGAAAAATTGCAAGCATATACAAAAGTAAAGAAAGGACGCTGGTGAACTCTCTTACCCACGATCCATCTTTAATGGTTAACAGCAGAGTGCCATACTTGTTCACCTGTACCCTCTTCCCAGTCCCCTCACCCTTCCAGACTGTTTTTAAAAAAATCATGAGGAAGACTTTAAAGGAAGAAATGTTGAGACTTAATGCTATGTTAAAGCAAAAACTAACAGGAGAAGAAATATTTGCCACAGAAAATTTACAGCTTGATTTTTAATCTTTTTGAAGGCTGCCAGATACACTTTAAATATATATTTGATTTGTTTCTATTTTTGTTGCTAAAAAGCATTACAATTAGACCAGTAGTTTTAATACTTTATATACCTTAACCATGTCTTGTGCATACAAAGAGATCTAATTTGGCTGAAGTTGATATAACACAATAACCTCACAATTTGGTGGCTGCCATGGGTATGACCAAGTAATCTCTTGTTCAAAAGGAAGTTCATGTTGAAAATTTTTATTATGATGAATATTCTGGAGTTTAACAAGATAAACCATGAAACAACATAAAAAATGGTTTAAAGTAATATATAATATTAAGTGAAAGAAACTATGCAACATAGTCATGTACGTTATAATTTATAGTATTTATTCTACATCTTTTACACAAATGGTTACAATGTCATATGCACACATTTAAAGGTGATATAGCTAATTTGAGGAATATCTTCAAAGGAATCTAGAAAAAAAATAATGTGAATAGTTTCTAACAGATGAGAGTGTATTTTTTTCTTTTAAAGTTTCCTTTAAACACTGTTTCATCAACAAATACAAATTAAAAATAAATGGAAAAGAAAATAATTGATCTAATATTAATAAACCTAAGCAGTTGGCTTAATTTACTAAAGTATGATGAGGCCAGAATTGCAGCTGCACTGAAAGAAAAATAACAGAAAAAACAAAGTCAAAGCCAAATTTGATAAAAGGAAGATTCTTTCAAGACAGAATCAAAGTTGGAAAATCAATCGATCTTAGCTAAACCAACAAATTTAATACCACTAACGAAGCTCCATATGTCTTAGCTCAAAATATCATGGTGACAGTTGTGAAAAGTTGATAATCTTGTTGTTCCAAAACTATCTATATTTTGGGCATGTTTCTGCAAAATCAAATGATAAGTTTGTAGCTTATTATAAGTAAAAAAAAAAGGCATATATTACAATAACGTCCCACTGGGGGTAGTAATTTCTTTACTTGGAATAAATTTCACATGTATTTTTAAAAATCATGGCTGTGAGATGTGCTGATAATGTTTATTTCTCCCACAATGGAGAGCATTTTTCTGAATGTGTTATGATTAGCTGTTATTGCGTCATTACTCTGTATCAAGTTGACACGTATGTTTCTCAATTACCTGTTAATCAGTATTCTATTTTAACATCTCTCCAGAGAAGAGCACTGTCATGTGAGCCTGCCTGTGTTTCCATGGTGTGTGTATGCATGCATGTGTGTGTGTGTGTGTGTGTGTGTGTGTGTGTGTGTTATGAAATGACAGTTCTTTAGTTTGGTTAGGTAGTTAATGTTGAGATGAGTGAAGGTTATTCATTCTGTCTTCCAAACTTTGCTTCTAGGTAAAAATAAAATGTGTCAAACCAAATTCTGCCTTAGGTATAGAACTTTGTTAAGCATTTGTTAGCAAGCAAACACAAAAAACGATGTCCCTATAGTTTGTTTTGAAGGCTCAAGGAAGTTCTAGTTTTTATGTCCTTTTAGATGTTGTGACCACCATCTTGCATGAAAGCTTCAGTTGAGACTGATGTCAAAATTCCAAAGACAGGATTCTTTCACGGTATTGCTGGCATCAGGTGATCATAATCTTCTATAGTTCGTGACTGGGCTTAGGATTGCTTAAAGAGTTAGCTAAACACATCACCTCAAGTGTAAAAGCTGCAGGCTTCTCTGATTTATATATTTGATTTACACAAGGGTGGGGAGTACTGCTAAAATATTTTGGTGAGCCACTTATCTTGAATACTTTTTTATTTCATCTGTGTAAGCTCATGTCTGTCATTCACAATGCTAGTCAAGAGGGCACTGTTTTCATCAATGAAAACCATTTCTGACATTAGGTATTCTAATTTTCAAAAGGTTGTTGTTGATGGAGATTCAGATCCCAGAAGACTTTTAGTAGCCACCCCAGGGAATGTGCTCTTCCTAATGAGAATACCACCCCTCCATTGTTACATATTTCAATAGAATGCTTATAGCTTCTAAATTACAGCTTAATCTAAGTAAAGCACACATAATAATACACTATATATACTGCATTATTTCAAGGAAAATTGCAGACATAATAGCATATATGTTTGTAGTATTAAAGGCAAGGTTATATATGCTTAAGAAATCCTTGCTTACAGCTTCTGTGACAAAATATCACCCAAATTCTTGAATGAGTCTTGTATAACTATGAATTCCACAGAGGTGAATTTGTAATCGTTAACTATCAGGAGTGAACATATTACCAGCAATAATAATACTTGCTATTATTATTATTATTATTATTACTAGAAGTCGTGATAGTGATGGATGACAATTCTGAAAAGTCATAGCAATAATAATAGTCATAATAGTCAGAACAGAAGAAGAAGATAAAGACCAGCTAATTTTTCTTGAGTGTTTACTCTGTGTTCTGTGCATTAGGTTTATTACCTCATTTATTCACCATGATGACTCAGGCACTGTAATTTTCTTAATTTTTCTGATGAAAAATTTTATATTATTGGTATACAGCAGAAATGGAACACAAATTCTTCACTCTTTAATTCTAAAATATGTCATTTCCACTGCCTGATACTGCTTCCTTTTCTTTCACATCTTTTATAAGAATTTTCATGAAAAGTTTTGGATACATTTCAGCTGGAATTTCTGGAACAAGAATAGTTTATAGGGAAAGAAAAGACTAGAGTTCTTCAGTTTATTAAAAGTTGTGCCAGGAGCAAAATTAAAATGTGGAAAACTTCGTTTCTGTATGTGGAGGCATTCAGCTTCTGCATAAACATATAACTCAGGTCCATTGAAAATAGATGAAAGTAGATGGAGGTGTAGTGTGTGTGTGTGTGTGTGTGTGTGTGTGTGTGTGTGTGTGCGCGCGTGTGCGTGTGCGTGTGTGTGTGTGAAGGTTTATGGGAAGTCTTAAAAACAGGGCCTTTTTGTGGAACCTAGATTTTCCCCAGAGCACAGATGATCAGTTTCTTATGAACACTACTGCCACAAGCTTTTAGACAGTAGGATAACAGATCTACCTTTTGGGTCTATAGACATTTTAGTAAAGGTTCAGATAAATGGTTTTAAAAAATAGTTTTTTAGTGATTACAGTTTCCTGGGGGGAAACCCCAGTCCTAAACTTACTTAGAAGGGCTTGTCCTCTAAAGAGCTTTGTATCATTTTCTATGTTCAAAGAGCAAATTTCTTATGTAAAAAAAATATATTTTACATTATGTGCTTCAAGAATTAAGCATCTTGAATATAAAAAGGAATAAAATGAAATAAAAGGCATGCTTTTATTAGAAATATAATTCTCAATAGCATTATATTATACTCATCCAATTGCATATCATCTTAGCCACCTTGGGGTGCCATAACAAAATACCAAAGACTAGGTAGCTTAAATAACAGAAATTTATTTTTCACAGGTTTGGAGATTAGGAAGCTCAAGATCAAGGTGCCAACATGGTCAGATTCTGATGAGAGGTCTCTTCCTGGCTTCTAGCTGGCCACCATCCCTCACTGTGTCCACACATGGTGGGGGGGGCAAGAGAGAGAGAGAGAGAGAGAGAGAGAGAGAACGAAAGTGAGCAGGAGTTTTTTGTGACATTGAGAAAGGTGCTAAATATTTCCATTTACAATTATTTTCCTCAGTGAAATTGAAATAAAGGCTATCTCAGGATCAAATGAGAACATGTGCAGGTGAATCTTAAAAACTTTTTTGTTGTTGGAAAAGCATCTGTAGAGTTATACTTCTATATGAAACTCACAGTGAAAAGGAATCATTGATTTTAGTTGTGGTTTTCAGATACTCTACGTTTTACTCACTTAAAGCACCAAACATTTTTTTCTAGCTGAACCATTTTGATTGAGCACTTTTCTAAAATTTATTTAGCATATATCTGCTTTGTAAAATGCATGGATGTTATTGCCATACATTTACATATTCATGTATTTAATTGTTCAGAAATATTTGTTGAGTGCTCTTCTCTGCCAGGCTCTCCGCTTAGCCCTGCACATAAGCTGATGGAAGACAGAGGTCCAGTTTTCACAGAATGTATGAACCAGCAGGAAGACAGGCGTTCAGTAAAAAACAAACAAATAAATGGCAGACACATTGTGATAAGTGATAAGAAGTGAAACAACAGGGCACTATGAGAAGGAACAGGGGTAAATTACTTTAGGTTGAGTGGTCAGGAAAGGTCTCTGAGAAAGTGAAATTTAAGCTGAGATCTGAAGGACAAGAGACAGCCAGTCTTACAGAGTAGGAGGAGAACATTCCAGGCACTGGAAATGTGAAGGAGAGGTTGGGATAGAAGAAAAGGCCTTTCTTGTTTTCAAGAAACTGACAGAAATTTAGGGTGACTGGACCACAGGAAACATGGAAAAGATTGGTCTGACATAAGATGTGGAGTCCTGCACAGTTTATAAAGCATGTTTATAGAAAACAGCTTAAAGCAACCAGCTGAGGTGCATAAGACATTGGTTTTTTGTTTCCAAGTATAGACACTGAGGGTTAAGGAGGTTGACTTGCCCGAGGTTCTGACAGATGAAACTGTGAGAGGGTTCCATATTAGGGGAGGCATTAGCAGTGTTTGGGAATGAAACTGTGTATCTCCCGATATTTTGTTGTCTCAATAGGCCAAGCGGTCATGTATAGTAATTCCTAACTGTAAAATTGATTTTACTTTGGAAATATTCACCTGTAAAGCAAAACACATTTCAATGGGGGAAATGTTTACATGAAATTGTTGGTGTATGAGTAATCAATCTTATTCCATTCCTTTAACAGTTTTGAGTCAATTGTGAATATTCACAGGAGTTAGGTAAAGATGATAATACCAGGTGTACTGTGAATGAAGCCAGATTGGAGAGCTGTCCTTAGACCCAAGGCCTGACTCATGCTTCCTGTTTCTTTACCCACACTGAACTTAAAAAATGCAATTAGACCTCTGTCCCCAGAACCAGAGGACAGAAAGAGTGGTGTGTGCATCCTGAAGGCAGGCTTCAGCTGAAGAAGGCAACCCAGGTAGACTTAATTTTACCTGCCCAATGACCTTTCTCTCTCTTACTAATCAGAAAGGAAGGAAAAAAATACGATACTCACAAGAAAATGAAGGTTTTTATTTTATGGAATAGGTTATAATGCTGATGAAAATGATCTATTGGAAAGTGAGAAACTGACCCAAGGAAATCTGCACATATTCTTGTGGTCATCCCTGTTGCCTTGAAAAACTCCCATAGCTCTTTTGTTGAAAAAGGGATAGAACTTTAGAGATGTTACCATAATAATTGGGCAGCAAATGCTCTCAATAAAAACAAACTCTTTAAAAAAATTGCTGTTGTGCAAATCAAGCCTGGGTCAACCAAATGGAGCAAATGCCTTAGCCACAGCCAGAAAGTGGTTATGGCTGTTAAGCCTAGGGTTTCCCCAAACTGAAACAGATGGTGTCAGTAGTGATGATCTTGCTGCCAAATATAGAGCATTGCATGGACTAGAAACATGAGAAGTTCATTTGATTGAGTCTTGAGCCAGCTGCCAATCAAAACTGAAAGTAAATGCATCTTGTTTACTAACATGGGGCTGGTTCTCTCCTTCTGTGCCCCTTGATCCCTCCCTCTCTCTCTCTCCTTCAAATTCAAAGTCTTTAAGGAGAAAAGAATGGGGCTGAGTTCCAAAGAAGGACCAAAATTCTTATGTACCCACTCTGGTATGCTAGGGAATTCAGGGGAGGGGAGGGACTTAAACTTTCACATCTCTGTTAGATACAAGAGCCCAATTCATCACCTTGCCCAGTCGATGGAAGAAAGGGATACCGGAATTCAGCTAATGTGGCTTGAGTAGGGTTTGCAGTGGGAGAAGGAGGCTAAAGGACCTTTTGGGTGGAGCCCACTGGGCCAGTTCACTGTATCTTTGTTGTAGTTTCCACTGCTGAGTTTTACACGATTGTACTATGAATGCTTACGAAGTGCAGAGGGGATTCTCCTGATCAGCAAGAGCTGTATGTGGAGAAGTGCTAGTACCTTTGGGGCCCCATGACCCTAATGACTCTTTTCATGTTGGATTGAATTGTCCTAGATATTATTGTTGATATAAAGGTATTGAATTTACTTGGTTGAGTAAACTGACCACCAAGTGTCCTTGTACCCTGGATCCTTGAATCTTCTTCCTGCATTCGTGAAACTGAGGCTGGCTACTGTGTTAGCTTATGAGCAGGGCAAAATCTCAGACCTTTCACAATTCTTGACACCTGCTTATGTGTTGAGATAGTTCCCGCTGCTTGATGGGGAATGGATTGAAGAGCAAGTCCTAGAAATGAGGAGTGTATCAGTTGTACCTGTGGAATTTTAATTTATGGAAGCTACCGCATGATGACATGGAAAGGCTAATGCCATTGAAAGCAGATTTTTATTATTTACATTTACCAAGAGGAGGGGACACTCCACGTCATGCAGGGCCACCTGGAAGAAGCACCAGGTTTGGTCAGGAGGCAGAAGGAGGAGGGAAAAGCCTAGGTTAGAGCCTTTATTGTGGTTTCTGTGAGAAAGGCAAGGCAGGGCAGAGGACACAATCTAGCATTGGCTAGTTTGAGTAATTTCAGTGGGCTCTGGAATATAGGGGTGGTTTCCAGTTGTCTGGTACCTGGTCCTGGGTGACTTAGGGCAGGAGGAATATTGGCTTGGTGTGTGAGAGGTCGATAAAGGAGATGGTTGAGAGTGTGGTCTCAGGACTGGTTGGTTTGCATAAGAAAGGTATGTTGTAAGAATTGGCTAGCTTTGGGAGGGGCCACAAATGCCAGAGCATCAGAATTCAAAAAATAATAAAATATAATTGATACAACTGTCCCTGTGATCAACGGATGCCAAATAGACAAATACAGAATCTAAGAAATCACAGTTAGAATGTGGAAGAGGAAACAGAGAGAAGTGAACAGGACTGAGACATATTTTGAAGACTGCATCCACTAAATTTAATGATGAATTTAGATATAGAGTTTGACGAAAGGAAGGACTCAGTGATTCTGGTTTCTGGCTTTATTTATACAGAAAATATTGAACAATAAGGATAGGATTGGTAGAGAAGTGATAAAGAGCCTGGCACTGGACATGTTAAAGTTTGATATGGCCGTGAGATGTTTATATAGAGATATGTACTGGACAGGAGAATGTGAGAGTTTGGAACTCAAAAGATAGAACTCAGGTGGTGATAAAGATTTTGGAATCTACAACATATAGATAGTATTTAAGACATGAGACTAGATGAATTAGCTAGAGAGGAAGAATAGAATTTGAATAATTTGGGGCAGATCATGCATTTACCAGTAGTCCCACCTCCATTCAACCTGCTTCACCACTTGGCTCCTGAATGTACTTGAGTTTGTCAGCTTTAATAGAAGAAGAAGGAAAAAGATTAAACAGATGGCAAATTAATTATCACATTGATTTCTATATGGTGTTTGTTATACAATGGCATGGATGTGATTTGCTAAATGCTTATTTAAAAATAGGCTCTTAGATTTTGGATTTTATATTCTAATGTGGATACCACATCAGTAACCTGGCTAATGAAGCTGTTACAGTTTGTGGTGGCTGTTTAGTTTTAATTAGTTTGTTTAGTTTGATTGGCCTTTTTCAAACCAGCAATTTGGGAGATTACTGTGCATGCAGAAATTTTAAATTATTTTTCTCTCTCTTCTCTATGGCTTTTCAGTCGTCGTCAGAATTATATGACTATACTTTTGGTTTTCTTTGTTCCCTCATGTTGGTTCTGTTTTATCTCCTAATTTCAAATATCTTTTTTTTTTTTTTGGAATCATTCAGAAATTATAGTTAATTACCCAATAATAAAAAGTAGCAAGAAATGCAGTAGAAGAGCTTGGGGGTATTTTATAACTTTGGAGAGGAAGGGTCCTTGATAGATAATGTGCAAAAGAGGGTGCCATGGTGAGGGGAAGATGTGAAGACCAGGGAGTATGTAAGCACCTGCCTTGTGCTAAGTGTTATGGAGAGTGAGTAGTCAAGGTGAATATAAAGAATGCACCCCACGAAACTGCAGTAACTGATTTATTTTCCTGATTAAAAAATAATATATTGCAAGACTTGTACCAAATGTAACAGATGTCTCGACTGACTAAACTTAGTCTCATTTTGCATATTACTTTAAAGGATATACATGCATTCAACAAATGCCACTGTAGCACTGACAATGTGCACGTCGCTGCTATTTAATGTGTTGGCTGTCAGCACTTCATAATAGCTTCACTTTTATCAGAATGTGGGGCAGGCCCTCACGGATTGCACTTAAAGTATTGAAAAGTAGAACCGAGAGGACTGTATAGAGTTTTTGAGGTCAGGGTGCTGTTTTCAATATTGGAAAATATAAGGGAAAACAAGCATTTACCCATAATAAAACTCTACTCCTTTTTAAAAACATCTAGTTCCTTTGAGTTTGGTTATTTTATTAATTCATTTGTACCTAAAGTGTGTCATAATAATTGGCAGCATTGATTGACAATTACAGGCTTGATTTAAAACATGGGGTAATGAAAACAATTGTTGTTAAATGAAATGCATTTAGTAGATGGTGTCTTCCAAGATATGTGATTCATACTGAAAAAACAAAAACTATACCATTGACACCCTGAGATGGAAACCCTTTGTTTCACAGGGGGGGAAACTGACAGTTTAGAAATAATAGTTTATATGTTTGTTTCAGGTCATGTAATTGGTTGGTGGCAGTATGCTGGAAGCAGAAAAGCATCCCAACAATTTCTGTTCATGAAATGTTGTTAAAAAATCATCTATGTACTTTTCCTACTTAGTTATAACAGTATAAAGTAAATGTGTATTATTTGCTTTTATGTTTCTTGGAACACTTTGGTGGCCTGGTGTAAACTGAGATAAAGGTTATATTTCTCATCAGAAAAATTGTAGTTATGTATAAACTACAAATGAAATTATTTTCATATTTATCTTTACAGTTTTCACCACATTTTGCTTGTCCCCCCCCCCCTTGAGATTGGGAAAGAAAATTACAATCCACCCAGCCTTCTTTAATGCATTCAAAACTTATTTTATCCTCCTCAGAGTTTTAGGCACAGTTCATTGGATTTCTGTTTTAACAAGAACAGGCATATATTTTGCGTCAATGAATGTTTCTTGAGCTCATAAGAGTTTAGAAAATATTGAGTGACTTACAATCCCTTAAGAAAGTAGTCATTTCAAAAGCGTATTTTGTTGAACTTAAAAAAGCATCTTGATTTATACCATAATACCTCAGAAGCGCTAACTCCTTGAGAGAATTTGGCTGCAAAGACGTTACTTTTAGTGATCTTAACTATACTAGGAACAAAGAACCACATCTGCCAAAATGGGATCTCCAGCACTCTAAAATAATCAGCATGTTTTAATAACTTGAATAGAGTTGGGCAGCTCTCTGTCATTTGAATATTGTAGTGGCATCACAAGCTGTGCTGAGCATGTGCTGCAGGTAGAATACTCACGCTCATCCAGTTTCCCAGCATCAGCGGCAGCGCCAGAGCAGTCGATACCAGTGGGGAGGCAGCGCCGTCTTCAGTTCCTAAGGTCACTGGGGTTGCTGTTGCGCTGCCTAAACCCGAAATAGGTAAATGACTTTTCACTCAATCCCTCCCTTGAAAATGAAAACGACTTCAAGAAATACTTGTGGTATCAATTACTCAGATGAGGTATATACTCCTTGCCTATAGGTCTCTGTATTATTAGGAGCCAAATTGTAAAGATTAAGAAATATGAAAGAAAAAGGAATAATCTCACAATTATATAAACAAATTGGAAGCAGTCATTGGAAGTATTCTATGAAGAATTTATGAAATGAGTTTAGTCTTCCTTTTGCAATCTGTGAGACATTTGTAAAGGAATGCGAGGTGAAAGTTGCACAATACTATTTTCTCTAAAGAAAACAGTTCATTTTCATAAACTAATAGAAAAAGCAAATGTGAATGCCAGATATTGCATTTACTTGCATTATCCTTATCTCTTGAATTTAGCTATTTTTTTCCCTTTTCATTAGAACTTAACGTATCACGTTTTTTCTTTTGTAGACATAAAAAAGCTTTGTTTTAGAAAACATGATACATAAAATGATAACCTTTGTGTGAACATTTCTAACTGTGCTCATTCCTTCCTCTACCTCAAATAAAAATACATAAAAATGAGTTAAATAAGAACACCTGTAAATATCTTCCCATTTTTGTGCTTAAGGGGAGAAGAAAGTTTTGTACTTATTGAGGAGAAGTAATAATGAAAGTGAAATCTTACATGCTTTGTCCCTCATCCAAAAACACCAAAAACAAACAAAAATGTAAAATGTTACTTGGCCACTTTAAATGAGTACCATCCTTATTGATATTAATTTGCCGTGAAGCATTTCTTCTACAGAAATGTTTTGCTTTAAAAGAAATTTAAATCAAAATCTACGTTTTGAAAATTGAATGCAGGGATTTAATTTTTGGTTAGTTACACCAATGGGTCATGAATGTGTCACCATGATAGCAGGTTGACAGAGTTTAAAAGTCAGATGTGGCTTCATTAAAAGCACCTGAGGATAAACGCTGTGTTAGATCCTACTGAAAGACAGAAGCTGTTGATGAGGGTGACCTCTGACAGCAAGTCATCTTACTATAAACAGAAGGGCGTGTAAAGCCATTGGTCAGAGCCGAGAGTGTTTACTGTCCAGATCTCCTCCTAGTTAACCTACATAACTGCACTGCTCCTGAAGCCCAGAGACTCACACCGGAGCAAGGTGTTTTTAAAGCTACCTGGATGTTGGTTAGAGACTATAAACCTCTCAGTGCATTCTGAAATCCTTGAACCAGGTTTCGTTCTACTGACACTGCGGATTGGAATTTATTGGCTGTTAAACTTCTCACACACTCACACACACACAAAACTCACTTGCAAATACAACTGGAATTCATTTCAAGTTTTGGGACTTTGAATGAGGTAAGTTGCACATATGTTAATGTGAGCAGTCATACATTTAAGTATAGTCAGTTCTGTCTCAGAGGGAAATATTTTTCTTGTTAAAATAAGTTGCTTTTTTTTTCAGTTTTAGCACAAAGATGATAGAAGGAAAATGTGCATAGAAATTGAACAAATAGGTCAATTAGAGAAAATTCCTAATCTCTCTATGCTTGAAGTTTTAAATACATTTTGTCTTTGTTTACTTTATAAAAATTGACTACCCTAACTACATTATGTCAATGCTGGGAGAAATTCAGGTAACATGATAATTGATAATTAATAGATTACATTTCACTGCAAAACTTTAATAGCAACTGTATAGAGTTTTCCTCTAATAGGTGCATGTTGCAGTATTTTAAAAACTAATGCCAGCTATTTAAATTAAAAGCTTTTTTCCCTGGGTAAATTGTTTTGAAATTTTGTGCCGACTTTAAGTTTTCATTAGATTTCAAGTGTAGTTATCTCAATGATAAATATTTTGTGTTTTTAAGAGAATGAATATTTCCCTCCATTTATGGAACTTGATTATTTTTTACTGGAACCACAATAGTAGGATCAATTTATTTTCAATTTCTTTTAAAATCCTAAGTTTTTAATTGGTTTTACCTCCATTTGGATGTGCACTTGAACATATACTCTGATTTGAAACCTTGATGTGGAAACCTTTAGTATGCTTTGGTTTAAATTATTTCATTATATCTTCATTTCTTTGAATCTCAAGAACAGAGGGTAAAAAGTGCTGTTTTGCTGCATCAAAGGGCTGAGACATGGGTGAATTCTTACAATAATAACAGTTATCGTAAAGATATGTTTCATTCAAGACAACAGAGGGAAGGTTTATGTGGGTACCATTTTATTCTTCTTGTGAGAAAAAAACACCATTCAGAAGAAGAAATATCTTCTAAGTATCTGTGAAAACTGATTTACTGCTACAGTTCTATTGTTTAGGGAAACTGTTCAAAGGAGGGGAGGATAAATTATCTCAGCCAATAAGTTTTCCCGTTTGGTTTCCAGGGTCAACAGCATCAGTCAGTGCTATCCAGTTTCCTGCTGCTTTTCTTAGTTGCAATTACTATTTTCTAAAATACTTTGCAATTAAATAATGATACTACATTACCTTATTTTGATTTTTGTTTGTTTTCTAACCAGGAGTTCACTAAAGTCCTAAAATATTATGGTCATAAAAAAGCAAATATCAATAACCATATGATACTTATGTTATGACTTCTTTGGGGAAGGGAGAAGGAGAAAGAGACCAGTCTTTCGTCTTTACTTTGATTCTTCTCTTCCCTCCTCCAAGTTCTTTAAAAAATAATGTTGTTAGAATTTGAAAAATTTTATTATCTGATTTTTTGATCAGGCGGCTCATAGCCACCCTGTGGAAAGAGGGTGGCTTTCTGTGTCCAGCAGCAGCCACCCATTTTGCTTTAGGGAAATGGTGCAAGCCAATTTTAAAGGTAAATGCAGTTGTGGAAGAAATATGAAACCCGGATAACTTCATAAGTGTGTATCGAGGAAACCAGAATAAATTGTCCTTAGAACCAGCTCTCAGAAAGCCATTTTAATTGAGGTCAAAGAGGAAAAAATCGTAAGTATATCTCAATTATTTATTATGTTTATCCAGAACGAGACTTTCTCTACAGATAGGCCTAATCTATAATTCCTTTACTCTTTAACCCTTGAGTTTTCCTACTACGAGGAGTCATTTTACATTTAGGATGCAGAATGTGCTTAATTCTTTATGATAGACAAATATTTAGGGCCACAAAAATTGTGACGTTAACGGACTAAATTTCCCTTCATCTAAGCAATCAACTTCTGCATTTAAAAATTATTCTAATAACTACTTAATTTTTACTTGAAGTTAAACAGTTAATGAGACTGTTACTTCTTGCCACATATTTGTGTGTGTGAAATATGTTTCACATGGAACTGTTTTCTCTTAAGCCCTTAGCTTGCAGGTAATTCAAATTGTTACTTTAATTTGATAGAAAAATCTATTCAAACAGAAATCACATAATTTGTGGTTTTGGGTGTGTAAATTATGCTATAGTCTGTATTTTATTAATTCCGCCAATGAAGAATTTCATGTTAGGATTAAAACCTGAGGAAAGGTGATATATAAGCTTTTTATAACAATGTTTATACAAGATGGATTTAATATAGAACTACTGTAATTTACAATAGATTTTAAAACTCAGAAATGTTGCTACAATGTTGTGAAAAATATGAGATGAAAATGTAGCATGCTACAAATACATTTCTTCTTATTGTAAAAAGTTTAATTTTTAAAATAAAGAAGTTGATGCTAACATCCCAGAATTTGTTATACATGTTGCTATTTTAATGGAAGATCAAGAATATAAAATTTATAAAACTTGAAAATATAGCTGTCTTTATTTATTTATTTACTTATTTTATCAGCATGCAGTGCCAGAAATGTTTACATTTTACATACATTGATCTACAGATACATACAGCCATTGTTCAATTTTTCAAGGATTTCAGAACAGCCATGCTGTTCAATTTTAAATTGCATTTAATATTTTTTTTGCATTGTAACAATTTTTTTTATCAATTTGTTTTTAATGTTAAATAATTTCTCAATTTTCCTTAAGATTTATGGTGATACTATTGGGCACATTAGGAGAGATTTTATATATCTTTTGAAAATATTCTTTAAAGTATGTGTGTGTATATATGACTGTGTGTGTGTGTGTGTGTGTGTGTATGTGTATATACACACGAACCCAAAACCCAAGATAGCCTTCATCAGAAACTTTTGCATACAAATTCAACAAATTTATATTGATAAACTGTCTCTATAGTCAATATTGTTCAAATTGAAAAAGTTGGTTATCAGTTATTCCTAATGGGCAAATGATGTTAGGTGCACTAGAGTATGTTACACGGTGATTGATATTTATGTTTTAAAACATATGATATCTAATTTATGCCTGTGGCCAAATTCTTTTGAAGTGTCATGACTAAGATGAGCTGAATTTAAGTGGTAGAGGGGCTGGGTTGTCTGGGGGCCTGTTGTGCTTGGCAGGTCATGATAAATGGGGAATGTTTCTTAACCTTGTGGCTAAAACATTCCAATATCTTAAAAAGGAAAAAAAAAAAAAAAAAAAAAGATGTAGAAGACGTTGCCAAAAATGTTAGCAAATTTCCTCTATTTAGGGGATTAGGGTAAATTCTTAAGATTAATTTTAAAACATTTGTGAGAATTTAGAAATCTTCATTTGAATGGAGGGAAAGCTAAAGCTAAAGATTTTCATATGTTATACTGGTGGGATTATTTTTTTCTGGTTCAGCATGAAGACGTACAATAAGGTCAGCAATTTTAATTGCAGTGGATTCTACCAAATTAACATTATGCTTTAGTAATAGTTCTTGCTTTAGAATAGAATATTCTGTTTTGCTTTTTTATTGTTCTAATACATTGTAAAGATTTTAGCAATGTTTCATGTGACACCCAGGACTGCAAAGAAACCTGTAAACAAAAGGTATAAGAGAGACCAAGATATATGGCAAAGTTCCTCTTTAAGTATTTATAGTGCACATTTGTGAGAGAAAAAAAAATCCTTTTAACACTTATCTATAGTAGTTATGCATAGTATTAAGGGTGGATATTCTAGTCTCATTTCTAAACTTAGAGAGGGGGACTTCCATATGAGCTGTAACATGATATGCTAAGGCATCTTATGGTTACTTTTGTGGCATTTTATGTACTGTGTTACCTTTGCCCTGTTGGGTAATAATGAAAAAACAGACCTTTAGAAGGAGTTTGAAATTTTCCTGAATAATTCATGCAGTATATGTGACATTTATGGCAGGTGACAAAGGACTATGGCATAGCTAAGGAGAAAATGTGCTGTAGAATTTTAAAGGTTAATGTGGTTTGACATTTGGTTTAATACTTATGTACTGTACATAAATAATTATGTTTTGTTTTCCTGTGTTGTTATTTCCAAGTTGCTTTTTAAATATAGTCAACCTTGCTATGAACTCTCAAATAATTTGAAAGCTATTGACAATTGTAGCTGTTGGAGAGTTATAGACTAAAGGATTTTTTTTCATTTAAAACATAATTCCTCCCCAGTGTGTGATTTTATCTAACCTCCCTCCTCCAAACCAGGATTCTGGAAGGCTCCCTGTATAAAGGCCAGAAATCAAGTAAGATCTTTCCCATGACAGTCCAATATTAGAGGGGTAAAATAATTTCCACTTCAGGGTTTTTGGTGTTGGATTTTTATTTATTAACCCTATAACACTGCTGTTCTTAATCTGTATGTTTATTTTGTCTACTGTTGCACTTAAAAATAGATTATTCAATTGTTTCTTTGATGTGTAGCCATTAAAGAAGGGTTGTAGCAGTTTTTTCTTTGAATGGAAGTGGATGCAGACTTCCAGTTATATACTAGAGTTCTTTCACATTTATAATAAGTAAATGGTGGCTTGGGCTTCTGGAAACTGACACTTGGTGTTGCCAGGGAGAAGCTTGGGTAAGGAATGATAAAGAGGTCAAAAAGGAATATATTAAGAAAAGGGAGGAGTAAAGAAACTACCCTAACTCCATGAAAAGAATGTCAAAAAATGTATGAATTTTAGAGCTGCAAAATTTTTGTTTCTAAAGAAAAAGATGCTTTATGATAATATGCTATGTTATTTAATAATTAGATTTTTACAAGCTGTATTTCTAAGACTTTGATTTTTTTGACCTCTATTTACCAAAATGGCACTTTATTTTCCTTGAAAAGCCTTTCAAATTTGTGTGGACTTATGAAAACATAGATGTATTTTCTAAAAAAACTCTTAGTGACAGCTTTAGTGTTCCAAAGGGTTTTTTGTTGTTGTTTATTTTATTTATTTTATTTTTTATGTTTTGAGTTTTTAAAAGTCAGGAAAGGAATTATAGCATATATAATAAATATAAAATAGGTCTTGTTGAGAAATGTTGAGACATTTTATTTTAAACTAACTGAGATAGTATATCTCAAAGTTTGTATCTGTACGGGCCTAGCGATACAGCAATTCTATGATTATCTTCTCAACATAAATTACACTTGGATTCACAAGTGATCATAGTTATCACATTAAAGTGTGAATCTTAAGTTACAGAGTGGTATGAACTTTTAAATATTATATTTAGGAAATGAACATATATTTTCTTTCATTACTATAAGTAGCTAGTGGGATAATTTTTGACAAAGACTCTTGTAAAAATTATATACTTTGTTGAATATTCCAACTGTTATTTGGACTCAATTTTTATTTTAATTCGTATGCCTATTTTACATTTTCTTATGTTACTACATGCATTAGGAAGTAGGATAAGAAAGGACATATTTTAATTTATATTTATTTAGTGCTACTAACTAAAGAAAAGGCTGATCTGGGAAGTCCATCAAACTGTGTATCAGTTGGTTATCAATTTTTTTAAAAAAATGTGATAAAAATGATTATTCAATTGAGATGAGCTAAATGAAAACATTATATACATTCCGAGAATAATGCTGGAATACCTACAAGAAAATACTTTTTTATGTCATTATTTAGTTTAAAATTTAAGTATTACCAACTTCTAAGTATAAAAATATGAAAAATTTCACATACCAATTGATATTTTAAGTAGTTTATTTTCACTAAATCAAAACATAAAAGTAACTAAAGTTAAACACTGTTCGGTTTTATCAGGCAATTATATACAGTGATTTTATTCAACACAGTCATAAAATACATTTAATAAAGTATACATTCATTCAACATTCTAGGCATTGATATACTTCGGTATTATTATAAATATTGTTTATTCAATCAGCTTCAGATTTTAGAATATTCACATTTGTAATACAAATAAAGCTGGCAATTTTATATTATTGTTGACAGTAATTCTGTATCACTTTGTGTATTTACAAAGACTTTGGCATGCAATAATCTACAATGTATTTTACAATTTTGGAACAAATTTTATTTTTATATCTATTTATTTATCCATGTCTTCCTTAAGAAGTAATGCATTCATATGTAATTTACATTGTTTCACCTACACAGTTCAGTGAAGAAATAAATATTGTCTTACATGCTACTCATAAAAAATATGTATAATAAGTTATTCATTACATCAGCAAAGTATCATTTTTGAAATTTTCATCTTGGGTTTATACTTGCAGAATTGACCTTTGGTTATCACTGTGTAGTATATTCTAAGACTTAATCATTAAAGTTCATTTCAACACAAAATGAAGTTTCAAAAGAGGTTTTTTGAATATGCCTTCTTTCATTATTACATCTTTTACATTTTTGTGTTATTGTTAATATTGTAGGATTTATAAACAGAAGATTAAGTAGAAAATAATTGGGATAATTGATTCCAGCTTTTTAAGGAGATGATGGATGGGATAAAAGTGTCTTGTTCTTATTTGCAAACATTTTTATAAGTTAATTCTGTTTTTTTCCTCAAAAGATTGTGAGCTTCTTAGAGCACCTAGTGGTTAGAAAATATTTTAAAAATTAAGGCTGATTTTTATATTGACTGTAATAGTCATTATGCAAAGCATTCTGGAGATTTTGATGTGTAGCCTGTAGTTCCAATTGCATCCCTGCTACTGCTGGCTGTGGGATACTGAGAAAGTTGTTTAACCTCTTTGCACCTTAGCTTTCTCATTTGTAAAAGAAGGATATTATCTGTCATACCTGTGTTCATGGATTAAATTAGATTACATATATACATAGTCTAATACAGTAAGTGGAAAAGAATAATTGCTTACTAAATGGCAGTAATTATCATTATTATGATGTAATGGAAAATATCCAAAAAAGATATTATTTTCATCTTTGCATGTTCATTGAATACTAATAGTTACTTTTCTTAAAATAGTCAGACTTTAAACTCTTTTTCATCTTGCTTTGATTTTGGTTCATTGAGTGATTTAAACTAGTATTTGGTGAGCATCTACTCAAGGCTCAGGATGTAATGATGTTCTAGGAAAATGCTATCTCTGCTTTCATGGAACTCATGCGCTCTCTTGTTGCATTAGATGCTTACCTGGCCTTCAGCCTCCACACAATCTTCTACACCATCTCTACCTAGTCTGTTTCTTAAAACTTTTCAAAGGACTTCATTGCAATTTTTTTTACCATGTACATATAAGGCTTCATAATATGATTCTTCTGGCAAACCCCACGGCACTGAAGTACATACCTTTCTGCAAATTTTGTCTTTAAGTCCTAAATCCTTGAAGAGTCAGTTCACAGGTCACTTTCTTTGTTGCCTTCCCTGTCTTCCTTTGGTCGAGGTGGTTTGTCCTCTGAACATACACAACACTTTAAACAGACTTCCCTATAGTAGTCATGGAATCCTAAATATTATTCTTCTCTCATTTGATCATGAACACATGAATGAAACCCCTAAAAATAAAAACTTTGATGAATGCATCATAGCTCTAGTGATATCTGAAGGAATATCTAATTCATTCTTTCATCACATGCTTATTAAGCATTAGCTGTAAGCCTGGAACTCTGTGGGTACTACATAGAAAAAGTCAATAGTTGTCTTCTCTGACATCACAGTTACTACTTTGAGAATAAATTAAAATAATCAGAAGTTTCTAATACATTTTGGAGAATAATGCTTTCGAAAGCCATGGGTATTAAAGAAAATTTTTTTGTTGTTTTTAACTACAGGAAGCTGGTCTGGCTCTGACTCTCAGTTGAGAGTATATGTCTAGGTTGTCTGGGGTGGTCTGGAGCTTCTCCAGTCAATTCCAAAGTCAAGTCACCATAGTCTTGGGGAAAATGGCACTCACTTTGGGGCAATTTCTATGTATTAATTAGGCAGTTCATATAGTTTCTGATGATGAACCATAGGAAAGAACCAGTAAGAAAGAAGGGTTCTTTTTCTTATCCTTCCCTTTCAGTTCCCATTTTTCTTGGACAAATTTTTAATGGACATAAGAATCTTGTGGATTTTGCAGTGAATTTTGTGTTTACATTTTAAGAGAAGTGTTTCTCCTCGTCTCCTTCGCCTTCTTCTTCTCTCCCTCTTTAACCCCTCCTTTTTCAACTAGTTACTCTTGAAAACATTTCTTCGTCCCTCCATCTCATGGCATTGAGTTCCATGTTAAGGGCATAGAAGACGTTTCATAATAGGACAGGGTGACAATCTCTCTGCTAATCAGTTTTATTTTCATATTGTGTAAATGTATACAGAGGATGCAAAACAGAGTACAGAATTAATCAAGCAACTAATTGACTTTCCAGATTATTAGTGTCTAGGCTTGGAATTGAAAGCAAAAGACAGAGATTTTTAAAGAATAGGGTGTTTTGTATGTTTGTTTGTTAAGCATTCTTCTAAGTCAGAGTAGAAAATAATTATTTTATGTGCTAGGACAATGCTGAATCTTTAAAATTTAAAACTTGCTTGTAAGTGGTACCATTCATCTCACAATTCACACTACACGAGTGTGCCCATGATATACGAGGGTACTTCATAAATTTTATGGAAACATTCATATTATCTTTCAATTATATTTTTCCATGAATTTTTTGAAGTACCCTCATATATTCAGTAAACTTTTTTTCACTTCCAAGCCACATGCTAGAAGTTAAAACTTCTTGGATTCTGTAGGTTGCATAGATAGGCCATCACAATGTGAACACCTAGAATATGTGACAGTAGATTCGTAAATATATATTCTACATATTCCATATTAACTAAGGGGTTTTTGAAGTTCAGTCTATACTGCATGTAATATACCATTAACACCATGATGGTTAGACACAGGTATCTGTACTTGAAGTTAAACTGTGAAAGGAAATGGATTTGTGCTTTACTTATAGGATGCACCACATACTTCTGTTCAGAAATGGATAATATACCCTAGAAGTAAAAGCTGTTCTCATTCTTTACCTTCTATGAGTTAAAAACCACCAAGCTGAAATATAGCCTACAAAATATGCTACAAATATATGTGAGAAGTCTATGAGCAATACTTAAATTTAATTGATATGCTGAGACATATATAAAACATATAACCACTGGGTTGAGAAAATGAAAATTAATGTATGAACACTTTAGCTAACATTGTACTTTCTCCTAAAACCTGGTGTTTATTATTGTGTGCTTTAGTAGGAATAGGAGCAGTGTCAATTGGAAAAACATTTCTTAAAAGAGTGAGAGCAGTATGACTTTCTAGTTCCTAGGTGGGAAACCTGGTTCTTTGGTTTCTTTGTTCCTAGTTAGGCTAGTCCCCAGCTATTTTAGCTCAACTATTTACATGCTAATGGAGTCCAGGGAAGTGCATTTGGCAGCTGTTCATGGGATAATAATGAAATACACTATTAAGTATTGCATGCTACTGCTGTAAAATGTGGGGGGTAATTTATAGAGGTCTTGGTGAGCAAAGCTGTATCCACTTTAAGTTTAACAAGTGTGTGAACCTGAGTAAGGAAGTTGTATTTTCATATGAGAATAACTAATACTTTCTTCTTACAGGTAAAGAAAACGTGCACAGAATCAGATGTTTCAGAACCTCAGAATTCCAGGTACAGTAAAATAAAGACCAAGACTCCACTAAGAAAAATTGCAATTTTTTAAAGACTAGTAAGATGTTATACATCAGATAAATTGTGATTTGAAACACTGAGTTTCTTTACGAACTTATTTGTATGAGAATGATATATTATACAGGCTAGGGCACCATCAATTATAATATTAATAAAAAGACTGTGATTGAGTCAGTTTTAAAGAACAATAGCAGAAACATCTCTCGAAATACTTGAAAAGACATCCTCTTAGCATTCATTAACTTTAATTTTTCATTTTAATTTCTTCTTATAATGTATTTAATTTTTAATTTCAATCTCTTATAATGTATTCACATTTGAAATTGTGCCAAACACTGAAAAACTGTCAAATCTGTGTTTACCAAAAAAACTACAATATTTATTTTTCTTTCCAATGAAACATTGCCAGATTTTGAAAATGCTATCAAATTGGAAAACAATATTACTTGGCATTCTTTTTGGTTATTCAGAGCATATAGAAATGATAAAGTGATCAGGCCACTTCATACAGGAATTTAGCATCATTTGGTTATTTGTGGTTGGACCAGATGCCCAATAGATATTTTTAGGCACACACATTTTCATTGCTTTCACTTCAAAATCTAGCCTTCAATTTTAGATGGATAAGTAAAAGTATTGTAAATAACATGATGGTAATAAATATGTATCTTTAGTATGATATTAATGATATGACTTACCTATTGCGTTAGGGAATTTGTACTTAATTGTGAGATGGGTTTAGGTTATTTTGTCCTAATCTTCCTCATATGATGCATATAGTGATTTTCTTGGTGTAATAAAACAATACAGATCTAGGTAAAACGTTAATGGCCACCATATTTTTCTTTTGGAGAGTAAGAATATACTATGTATAGTCCATTTACAGTCTGAGGTACTCTTTCTTTGTTTTATGCAGTATGATATTTCTATAATTGATACCTACATGTAATAAAATGATTGTATGTGGTCTTTGTTTTTGGATTATTCAGAGCATATAATATAATGCAGAATTTTTGACATTTGATCTTTGTTCTATAAAATTAACTATCAACATGAAACCAAGTAATTTCAGCTTATTGTAGTATTAGGAAATGGATGAACGGTTAGATGTTTTCCTGTAAAGCAGAGTAATTCTAGGATGCACAGAGAGAAGAGAAGGCTGGAGCTCTGTTTTTTGTAGGCATTTCATTCCTAATTATTTTGCTGACCCTTATGAGTAACCTGCCTATGACTTGCTTTGTAAAGATTACATAAGCAATTAGATAAATTTTGCAAGCAGCTGGTCTTGAAGGTTAGTAGGAAAAACAGAGTAATATAATCATCCTTATTATTAATATTTTATATCATTTTTTTTTTACCCTTGAGGCCACTTAGGATTTTTGGACAACTAATATTGTACTTAAATAAATTATAAACAAGCGTAAATCATCAGACTGATTCAGCATTCACAGTTGGTATCAGTAAGCTAGAGAAGAAACAGAAAGAGCTCAGAGCTCAGTGTACTTAAGCCTGGAAGTAGACCATTCATTTTTATCTAGAAAATCCCAGCCCATGTGGCCTTAAAAGTACAATTTTATTTTTAAAGTAAATAATGGTTATTTTTTAAAGAATGCTTAAAATATATCTTATCATTTAATAATATATATATATTTATATTTAATAATATATATATATATATATATGTAAATTAAAAAGTGGCTGGAGTTCCTGGAAATCAGCAAATGGATGCCATGGATTAGCTAGCTGCTTCTTAAAGTTTCCTAATCTGTAATATAAATGGGTAGAATTAGGCAAATCAGTTTCTAAGAACTCTAAAGCTGTGTGATATCAAAAACAAATAAAAAGATGAAATAATTTCCATTAAAATCTGGGATGGAAAGGGCTTCTAGATGGCTTAAAGTTATTTATTGGTTCAGCATTGCCCAGACATTTTGATAATGGCTGGTCTCTTCTCCTGACTTCTGGTGCAGTGGCCAATGTCCACACTCAAGTCAAAAGTCATTAACTTAAAGTTGTGGCTATTCTTGGATCCTGTATTTATTCACTGATATTAAGTCTGGGAGTGCCAAAATTGGCACTTAGTTAACGCAGTGAATATGCTAAAGATCCCTCTGTACAGAAAGGATACAATAACTTACTGAATAGTTAACAAATCAAGGGATGTTTAAAATAGTATTTATTATATGCATGTTCTGAGGTTCAGTTTTTATAATCATTCAAAAATAAAACCAAATTAAACAATCCACTTTTATTGTAGACATCAGGCAGCATTACTTTAGTACACATACATATATGAGTACATTCTTTTTTGCTCATTAAGAACCACAAACATTCATGTTCTCTATCTCTCCCTCCTCCTCCTCCCCCCTCACCCATGCACGCGTGCATATGTGTGTGCGTGCGTGTGTGTGTGTGTGTGTGTGTGTGTGTGTGTGTGAAAGAGAGAGAGACAGAGAGAGAGATTGATTCAGATTGAGAGTTAAATCCTGGGGCTTGGTAATCCTACTCTAAAGAGATCTTAAGTAAATAATTAAGCTCAAAATGAAATACTGTATCAGCATAAAAAGAGAGCTGAAGACTCACTGCCTTACAAAATGCTGCCTCACTTGGAACCTAATGCTAATATCATTCATGTATTTAGCTAGCTTTACAGTGTGTTGAATTTGGATTTGAAATTATTAGAATAAATGAGGGTGGAAAGTGTTTTTACAATAGGGAAGTAATTAAATTGGGTGTGGAGACTTTGTCGGGAGAATTCTTGGAGTGACATATGTGTATCAGCAAGTTCTTTGTCTTGCTTGGCCTGAATTCCTTTTTTGGAAAGAAATGTTTGGGCTACAGATGGAATTCGTAGACCTGGAAAAAGAGAATTTACAAACCCATGCAATATAAGTAAGGCAAAACCGTCTTCTTAGAAATAACATAACTTGTATATACTAAAAGCCAGGCATCAGGGACAGTATTTTCTGTTTCCTAAAACTATTAAACTTGATGTCATATGGAAAGAGATATGATGTGCTTCATGGAAAAACTGTCATTCCTTAAATTTTTTTTTCTTATATGTTGCTAACCATGTCCAGAATATACTATTGGTGGCCTTTATACCTAAAATTCATGTTAACTGTACAATGGGTATATGAGAAAACTAAAATTTATGTTTTTCTCATGTTTAACCTTTCCCTAAAATTACATCTGTTACTAGGTAGACCATTTTAAGACATCAACTGAAATACTGTTTTTATGTTTTTTTCTATATACATGGTGAATTTTTTGTACTGATTTGTGCCTCATTTGAGTCATCACTGAAAGTACAAGGTTCTTGTTTAATGTAATAGACAGCTATCAGACCAGTGAATTTTATAGCAAAAGTTTCTGAGAATCTCACGTTTTTTGACTCTTCTACTTTCAGTCCTTTTTATTTCTGATATGTTGTGAGGAAATAATTTATCTCATTCTTTAATTTCATTCTTTAAAAATATCCTAGAGTGCCTCTATGTTAAAGAAGTCCTCATAACACTCAAGTGATTGCTTTGGTGATCTTCTTTTTCTCTTTCTCTTTCCTTTTTATCTTTTCAGTCATCAACTTGTAGAGCATTTTCACCAAGAAGAGATCAAAGACATAGAAAGGAAATAGAACTCAGATCAGGCAATTTTATTTTATACTTGTTCTGTTAATTAAGGAGTGAATGGAAATATAAATTTTCGTGAAACTGGGCTTTGAAGTGACTTCTAGGAATTGTTACCAGTTTTTTTTTTGTTTGTTTTGTTTTAGTAGCCTTGTCTTATCCTGGCCACATTATCATCAAGAGAATACAGTAAGGAGACCTAAGGCAGCATATTAAAATATAGGAAGTAGTTATGGTACATATGAACTAAGATGATAGTTTTTCCACATAGAGAGTAAAAAAAAGATTCTATGGGTAATGGTGAGGGTTGACTCTTCTCTATTTCATAAGTTAAAGAAATTTAGTTTGCTGAGAACTTAATGATTGCCTGAAATTAGCAAAGGCCATGGCGTATGTCTTTTTGCCTTAGTCTTTACTAATTTTACAATTATCAAGAAAAAGGCAGAATGACTTTCAAACTATTGTAGAAGCATTGCAATTAATTTTTAATATCTAATATTTAAGTGAGCCTCCGAAAGTTTATTTACTCAAGGTTTATTTGTAAAAGCTTAAAAATGTGATGAATTCATCATATATAAAGTTATGATTTAACAATGTTAGATTTAAGAAATTAAGTTATACATATTTATTTGGTAGTAAAATTATTAAAATGCTTCCAGAAGACTAAATGATTATCTGTATATAATTACCTATATAAAAATTTAATGCTATATTGCTTTCATAGCAGGGAAAACGGAGGACCCCCTTGTGAAAACATGCATAGTATTTTACTCTGTCAGATCAGAGGTCTGTCTAGCCCAATACAATATTCTGTCCGCATGAAGCATCAAAAATCATTAATGCCAGGTTGCATTTCTTCAGGCTTGAAAATTTTCTGATGTACTTCCAATAAATTTATATTCTCTCAGTAACACATCTAGCTGTACAGTCCTTGGAATTATATAACCATTTTTTTATTTAGTTACATTATTAGCATATACTATCTTTTTGACTAATGAACCCAGAAAATTACTAATCAAAATGCAAAGTACTAATTAATTCCCTCTGACTGATAAAACCCACCTCTTTCACATTATAAGGTATACTTCCCTTGAAAATGATAGATGATCGTTAAGTACTCTACAAATGTGACTTAATTCTCATGTTATTTAGTTAGCCTTAGTCCTATTACAGCTTAATCCTTTTCTTCCCAGTTTGGAGAGTGTTTGGTCTCTTCTCAAAGTCTGGCCTCATGCAGATGCCTCTCCAGTCTCTTCATCATTTTGGCTGGCATTCACTGGAGGTTTTCTGAGTCCATTGGCCTTTTGGGGGGTGTGTTGACAGATTCATGCAGGTGTGAAGTGTGGGAGTGCAGCTGGGAGTATGCATGAGAGTGAATAATGTGTTTTGCTCTTAATCATTTCTTTGCATCCTCAGTAGGTGGCATATCTTGGCCCTTTCAGTCATGGTAGCAGCCAGAGCTGATTTCCTCAGATAATTGTCTGAGGTGTCTGCTAAATCCCTGATATCGATGCTAGTTGAAAATTTAAATAACAGTCTCAAAACTTATATTATTGTTTCCTACATGTCTTATGATGTCTGGGAACTCCTGGTAATTTATCTTTATTCGCCAGCAGATTTTAGTGCTGTCTATACACTTGATGGCTTCTTTGTGCGTTTCACCCTCTAGAGTTAACCATTCTAAGATTAAATTCTTCTAAGATTAAATGAGTGGGAAAATGAGAATATAATAATGCAAGTGAAAGGCCCTTACACATTGTTGCTTACAGAATAGTTGATTATTGTGTGTTTAAATTGAATGAGACTGATGCTTAAACCCATTAAGGGAGAAGAGTAGGCTGCAATTTAAGAAGGCGCTTGCTATTAACACCTCTTCATTCCCATACGTGTTTGACCTTTGCTTCACTGTCTTCAGATCCTAAGGTTTTATTCTCGATCTTTTTACTTTCATTTCCTACCTTTTCACATGTAATCTCTCTACTCACAACTCTGGACACAGCTCACAATGTTTGCTCTGCTCACCAGAAACTGAAACTGAATGGTATACTTTAAAGATGGGGAGAAGTCCCACTTGATTCATGTGACTATTAGTAAATGAGATTGGGAAATAGGTAAGTTAGCATAGATCGTGGCTGGCTTGGATCCCTAGTTGTTTTAGTTAGGACTTTTATTTGTTGCAGCTACAAATGTGAGCCACTTGAAGCGGAAAAGAGGAGTTTAGTTTTTCATTTGTTATTTGGTGGTTTTGTTTTTAAACAAGGGTATGATTTCTTTGAGAACTCGAGAAGGGAGGGCTTGCTCAATCTCAGAAGGTGTAGGAGCTAGGGATTGCCTTCCTGTTCATATCTTGTCTATCTGTGTCCTCTCTGCTTGGCTCCTTCATGGTCTTTCTCGATGCAGGTTGGTTGATCAGCCTTGTTTATTTTCCCTGACCTCACAGTGGGAAGAAAATGCCTGTGTAACACTGTTCTTTTTATTTATTTTTTTATGTTTTACCTCTTTAGCCACCCAGATGATGGAATCTCTTTTTCTTTATCTTTAGGAATTTTTAAGGAAGGGAATGTTATTAGACAGACAAGGTCATAAAACAATAATGTGGCTTTCAGGAGCCACCTCTGAGAGCATATAAATTAGGGTGAGAAAAACATCCAAGAAAAAGATGCTGAGCAAATAATTCAACAAGTGCCTTCTACTTTCTACCCCTTTCCTTCCCATAATATATAACCCACTTATTTTATCTAACACCTGCCCCACTTATCCTTCATTTCATATAACCCAGCATGTATCAAGGAAACTGAACATGCACTTCACTTCCCTCTTCCCTATTTAGATATAACTCATTGGTTATTCATCTCACTGGTATGGAGACGTAGAGCTAGATTTCATAGGTCACACATCTACAAACTATGATTGGCAGAGTAGATTGCTTGAGACAGACCTTTAAGTGGAGTGGCAGCCAAACTTCAAAGTGAGAGGAATTCCTTTCACCTATTTTTGTAAACCTTTCTACCAATTTTTGGTCTTCCTGTACCTACCCCTGAGCTGACCAGTTACTATTCAATGGACCCAGTTTTCTCTTTTATTCTCAAATACCAATCCATGAGCTGGCTGGTTAGCTCAGTTGGTTACAATGCTGCCTTGTAACACCAAGGTCACGAGTTCAGATCCCATACCTGCCAGCCACCAAAAAATAAATAAATAAAAATCAAATACCAGTCCAAATGCAAATTACTTTCTCTATTTCCTCTGATTAATTTAGTCTTTAGCTAATTGTCTGATTAATGTACTTCATACTATGGTTTAAATTACTTATTTTTCTGAAGGTAATTTTGCTAAAATTAGTGTCTAGGCTTGGACTTTTTAAAAAAAATCAACTCTTAAACACACCTAAAGAAATGTAGTCAGTAATCAATAAACTGGAGCCCACATTTTAAATTTTGGCAAGCTCTCCTGCAGGCATTGAGAGATCACCAGTGGATTTCCAATCAGGTAATAACATGATTAAGTTTGTGCTTGTGATGACAGATCAGCTGTGGCACAGGTGCTTAGAAACAGAGAAACCAGCTATGAGACCTACTTAAAAGGCCCAAAAGACATTTAGCAAATTGTGGTTATTTTGAGGAAGCATTATATACTATTTTTTTTTTTTTCATAGTTTAAGCATGTTTTTCACATTTGCTGCACTGGATATTTATTTCTTTTGTCTTAAAAACAAATACATATATATAAAGCATGAAATAATAGAGTTGGCCTGAAATAGGCCTGGTTAACAGTAGGAGGGATCGGGCCTCTTCTTCCTGACAGCTTGCGTTATTCTCTAGAGATGAGAAAATGTCTGACTTTCCCACATGTATTAGTGATTAATTCCAGAAAATGCTTATGTTCCTGGTCAGCCTCTCCTACAGTGAACTGAGCTCCTCTGAAATCGTTATGGTTAACAATATGAAACAGTCTTTGTGGAGACGGTTAGCTGCTTTGAATTAATTTGGTCAGAGTAACGCATCACCTAAATTAGCATTTGTTTAGTGACTTTTATCTAGAGGACCTAAGGAGCTAAGACAATACTACCTTCCATCATAGGGACAAGTAAAATTGCTGTGGGATTTTACTTGTCAGTGATCATCCCTGAGTATACACCATGTTGGCTGGTGATCATCTTAGGAGTTATTGAGCTGCATAAATTCTTATGGTTATTTTGAATTTGCGGCATTTTAGTGCAGAAATTCTAGACTCAGTGTGGATAGAAACATGGAAGCTTTTGGGGTCCAACTTCATGTTAAGCCAACCTAAGGTAGGAAGAAACAAAAGGTTTGATGATTTTCCTTTCAACGGTTCAATTATAGGAACATTTAATCTTGCTCTTAAAGTTACTATTTATTGGGTATCTCTACTATGTGTCAGTCCCTAAATGCTTGAAATACTTCAATGAACGAAACAGGAGCATACAGGATAATGGAGTGTGTTAGAAGGTAATAAATACTAGAGCATAAAAGGGGGTGGTTCAGGAACATGAGCAGGGAGGGAATAGGTTGTGATTTAAAATTGGGTATTTGAACAAAAACTTGCAAGAAATGAGGGAGTAAGCCAAGCAGAAGGCTGGAGGAATACATTCCCTTGGGGAATAAAGCCAATGCACAGGCCCTGCAGTGGAAGCCTGCCCAGCATGTCCAAGCGACAGCAGGGAGGACGGTGTGGCTAGAATGCAGTGAACCCGGAGTTTAACATTTGAAATCGCAATACTCTAAAAAAAACTGCTATTGTTAGTCTTTCTCATATTTTGAAAATATTTACTCGAAATTTTAATAAATCAGTTTCAAATAATTTTTCCTTAACTACCTGGCAGTGGTCTCTAACAGGCACCTCATCTGTCACTGCTACAAGATGGGGTTGGTCCCCAGCCAGGGACACCTCTCTCGGCCACGCCATGCACATCCTGTAAAGACCAGGGCTCTCTCCTGGTCGGAAGGCATCAAGCTTCTTCACCAGCAGAACTCAAAGCCTTTAGCTTTTTTTTTAAAGTAATGCTCTTAAAGTTTCAGCTGTAAATGTAGATGAGGGCTTAGTTGCAATTCCAAAAATTCGATTTCTAAAGGTACAAAGATTCTGCTATTATCTCACGTTTAATCATCACATTTCAGTTGTCTTAGCAACCTACACAATGTTCTCATTTGCTTTTCAATAAGCCAGTGTATGAATGGATTCTTTGTTCATGTGTTTATGAATTTCTGTCACCTGATACTTGATGTCTTTTGGGCGTGTTTACTGTGCCAAGTGACTGTCTCTATATTCTTAAGATTCATGTAACTAAAATTACACTCTAATTTTCCTAAAAATCTAAATTTATAATGAAAGAATATTCAACATAAGAATAGTTGGAAAAAAAACACAGAGACTTGTATTTTAAAAATGCTTTCATTTTAATTAGAATTAATTGCCAAGTCTCTACAAACTTGGTAAACTCAGTTATCTTACAAACTTCACCCACACGGACACATTTGAGAACAGCAGAGAAAGAAAAAAACTTGATAAATCTAGGTGTCAGAGAGTTTTTTCTGAGATGCTGTCTCGGAGTGTGTTTTCTCTTACTGCAGCCATAATTCTGTGTTCTAAATGGAGATATATGTGGAAAGCCCTTGGAGAAGTACCTGCCAGATACTATGTGAATTTAAATGACTGCTATTTCAAATAGGCATAGTGATATGATAGTATCGACAAGTTACAGTCTAACAACAAAAGAGTGACAGACAAATAATGAAACATAAATGTAAGAATGCAAAACGCTTACTTGTGTGGGATATTTTGCATTAACACTAAAAGTCCAGTATGCTTTAGTAATTCCTAAGGACATTGGTGTGCCTTCGTACTGTGTAATGGTTCACGTTAGTGTTGATCATCCTAATTCTCTAAATAAAAGTTAAATTATTGGTAGCATCATAACATTTTAGATTTTTTTTTTTTTTTTTGACCAGTAAGGGGATCACAACCCTTGGCACGGTGTTGTCCGCACCACGCTCAGCCAGTGAGTGCACTGGCCATCCCGGTATAGGATCCGAACCATGGCCTCGGCGCTACCAGCGCTGCACTCTCCTGAGTGAGCCATGGGGCCGGCCCATTTTAGATTTATTTTTATACAAAATGATCTCCTTTTCAACATGCTTTTACTTAAAATGATGCACGGTTCAGCAACACAAAAAATTTGGCTAAACCCTAATAATCAATCATTCCTTGAAGGTTCTGGATAGCTGAGGTTTTGTAGAATATTTGTTTTCCCACTGGCAGGAGCATCTCAAGTGTCTGGAACATTTAGTGATTTTTTTTTTTTTTTCAATCTAGTTCAAGTGCCTACCAGAGTATCTGGCATATAGTAGGAAAGCAATAAATATTTATTATATGAATGAATGGGTGAATAAATGAGCAGCTAGTTTTTACATTTTTGTGGGGGAGAGTTCTTTATATCTTTACCTACACTGCTCTTACTACAATATGCCATGTAATAACTAATGAGGATTAAAGGTCATTTGTAAACAAAATAAAATCTAAGAAAGACCTCTAAGTTTACTGTAGCAGGTAGGGTAACTCTGTATTGCTCCAAGTACAGTCCCAATTTATACTTGCTATCCCAGTGTCTCCTTTGGTTAGAGACACTTTACTTTCAAGAAAACCTGGTCATGATAAGATTTATGGTTACCCTAATTAAAGTCATTACACCGTTATCAAACTTTTTGAGATAAAAATGTACCAATCAATTTCTCTTTTTCCATCTCTCCCTTCTTCTCTCCTTCTTTCTCTTCCTCTCTTTTCTGTCTCGGGATGAATTTTATAATCGGGTGTTGCACTTTTATCTTTAAAGCAACATGATATGTGAAAATGCTTCTTGAAACAAAAGATCACTTAGGACATAATTGTTCTGTTTTTACAGTCTTGACTTAAATAGGAAGCTCCTCTTTTGCATTCTGTCATGCGATTAATTTGTAGAAATTCCATATCTCTCAAAACTAATATCATTTTTTCAAGAACTCATACAGTCTTACTACATAAAGTGATGTGATCCTATATTATTTATCTCCCCTGTTACCCATTCTATCTTTCTGTTATTCTTTTGATAGAAGATCCAGAGTCCCGACTAACGGGAACGTTAGATATCATGCTGGTGCCTGGGAAAAAATGATTAATGTGGTTTGGCAGAATGCCAAGACAGATGCACCACACCCTCAATGTGGCAGCTGTTGTAGTGAAGACTGCTGGCTTGAGACAGGAGCATCATGTCTGACATCGGATAGGAGACAAAACAGTCTGCTGTGGCTCAGACACTGACTTTTACATATTCTTAACCATTATGTTACATACGTGCTCTTGGGGTAGTTATTATCCTATGTTTTCTTATTTATTGTTGTTTGTTTCAGAGACAAGTAATGATGAAAACCATGGTGTAGAGAAAAAATGAGGGGTGTGTGTGAGAGTGTGTATGTGGGTGTGCAAGGTGACTGGAAGTGTGGATGACCCACCAGTGTTTCTCCAAGGGGGATTAGGAAGGGTCAATTCTTTGTCATGCAGGACTGTGCAGCACACTGCAGTACTGACCAACACATTGCAGGACTGTCGGACGCTGCCTTCTTCCAGATCTCAGTAGCGGCCCCAGTTGTTGTCAGAACCCCTAAACTCTCTGACATGTTTTCAGACACTCACTGGCTACCCAATAGATGCCTGATTTGGGTCAGAGGAGGCTACCGTGTATCCTAAAAATTCATATGTTGTCTGGTGGGCTAAAAAGATTTGAAAAATAAAAGGCTTGGAAGATGATGCTAGTGAAGCCAGACTTCTGAGGGCGAAGAAGGGGTCACTCAACTTTGTTGGAAAGAGCACTCTCTTCTGTAGCCTCTGGCAATTAGCTCTAGTCATGGCTCTCACAAACTCCTGACATTGCAACAAGGGCATCCATGTGAGTGTGTAGGCAGCAAAGCATGACCCATCAATACCTTAGAAAAACAACTCAAGGTCAGTGACCCAATACCATCATTTGACTTTAAGTGGCTGCTTAGATAGAGTCAATATGCTCCAGAGCCCAAATTCAAGGCCTTTTCTTGACATTGGAAGAAGAACAATAAGAAGTTTCACAATTATTTACAAAATTTCTGTATTTTCGGTTTCTTTTTATTCTTTCTGTTTCATTTTCCATCTATCTACTACACCTCATTTAACAATAGTGGGGCATATAGATTTTTATAAAATTAAATTTTATTTCATAAAAAAAAATTTTTTCTCTTCATGCAATGGAAATTAGTGTTCTTTGAGGAATATTGGAAATGGTTAGTCTTTTACATATTGATAACCTCTTCTTGATGTATTACTTATCAGTACTTTAAACAGGGATTGGAAAATCTTTGGAATTGATTTCTTTTGCTTGCATATATGCTACATCCCCAAACATCTCACATTGCATAGTTTTGTGTGTCCTTTCCCCTATGGTCATGCATGGGGAGCCCATTTAGTTAAAGCAACTGAGCGGCTGCTAAATGTTTTGTGCTAAATGTAGGAGAAAAAATTGGAAAAAAAGAGAGAACAGCGCAAGGTATAGGCCTTGCCTTCAGGTCAAGAACCAGATGAATAGCAACAGAATGCTGTTTTCCATCTGTTCAATTCCTGGGAGTGACCAAACTGGTTTTTCAAACCATGTGAATTGATTCTGTGTGTATGGTTGGGGTGAGGAGGTTATTGAGACTAGGTTATCTGAGGTGTTTTGAGTGTTTTTTACTTTCGAAATAATCTTACCCCTTTTCTTATGGAATGGTAATTTTATGCAATAGACTTTCATTAAATTGAATTTTAGCTACCAAATTGAAGCTGTTATCAGTTGGTAGAACTCTTGCTGAGTGAATATAAGGACAGGTTTCAATTTCGTCTTATTTAGGGAGTCTGATGTTTTTCAGCTGCTACTTTTCTTTCTGCATATTTTCATGTTGCTTTGACTTAGTCGGCTTTTCTGTTTATATTGTCAGTAATAACAGTTAGAACTTCTAAGTCTGACATGTGTTTTTTATTTTAGTGTCCTCTTCTAAAATTATTCCTTTAGTATGCATGCTATGGAAGGTTGGTTTGAAAACTTTGGGAAGATTCTAAATTAGTAGAGTCCAGAATTTCACTAATAAGGTGGACATTTTCTTTGGTAAATTATCCATACTGTAGAGTGAGAAAGGCCCGCTTCCTAAAGAAAGTCCTGCTACAGCTTCTTTGAAAAAAAGCCAATGTGCGGGTAAAATTGTACTTAGTAAAATCCTGTCCCCAAATGGAGCAGGTGAAATGTGCTCAAAGAGAAACCTGATGCAATTGGAACATGCTGCAGGAGGATTGGATTTGCTGAAAGACTAATCATAAAGCATGTCCATGAAAGTGACTTAAATAAGTATAAGGTATAACATCACTACATGGTTTTTTATCTTTTGGCGAAGTATGTGTCTTCCCATGTCTGCAGTGCCAGCTCAGCTCAGCTGGTGTCCACACTAGGTCATGTTAAATCCAGGTCAGCCTGCGAGGGGAATCAGCTTGCCTCGCTAGTGGATGTTCTGGGCATAATTTATACATGGTCAGTGTTTTCCAGTATCAGGTCAGGCAGTTTTATGTTATAATTTCTTCATTGTGATTCAAACTATCTCATTTGGAGTGAATATAAATTATTCCTAACAAAGTGCTAGCAAACAGAAGGCAATTACTTTTGTTAAACTAGTACTTTAATATATTTTTCTCTCCCTTTCAAGTAGAGGATTACTGTGAGAAACTGATACTCAGTATTATTCATTATCTGGTTAGTTCACGAGATCAAGATGTTGGTGTGTGGTGTAGAAAGGTGGGAAAAGTTATGAAAGACTCCCGCAGTGGGTAGTCAGTCAGTTCAGGGAGACCCTCCCAAGGAACAGCGAGACCACGGCTTCGGATGCAAAAACAAGAGGTTTATTGAACACACAGGTACCCGGGCGACTCAGTCTTTCGAAAGACTGGCGCGCCGAGTAGAGCTCCTGGGTCCTTTTTATAGCAAAAAGCGCGGGTACAGAAGCGAGAAGCAAGTTTAATTGGTTAGTTTAAATCAAGCCAGGGGTGAACTTCGGTCAAGTGGGAGTCCTTGAAACAGCTGAGGGGCACTCTTGAAACTTTAACTGACTTGTCTATTTCTGGGAACTATCCGCCCTTGGCTCCGGGCTGGGGCCCAGGTGCATAACTGCAGATATCTCAGACCTGCCCTCTTGGCTGTACTTTCCCTATACCCTTGTAAAAAGCACTTCCTTCATTCCCCCATTTCTCTTGTGGATCGCTCTAATCTTAGAGCGGAGTTAAAAGTTATTTTCATTATCTATAGTCTGATATTTTTGTCTAAGAACCAGGACTTTAATTGTACTTATTCTATCATTGATGAATTGGACTAACCTGTTGATGACACAGGGCCCCAGAATGAGCAACAGAAGAAGGAGTACTAGGGGCCCGGCGATGGTTGATAGTAGGGTAGTGAACCAAGGGGAGCTATTGAACCAACCTTCAAACCAGTTTTGATCTTTTTGGCGCTCTAACTGTCTTTTATCTAGTCTTTGTTTGAGTTTGGCCATGGTGTCTCGTATCACACCTGAATGGTCTACATAAAAACAGCACTCCTCTCTGAGGGCCGCGCAGAGGCCTCCCTCTCTTAAAAACAGTAAGTCAAGGCCTCGCCTATTTTGGAGTACTACCTCAGATAGAGAAGTCAATGAGTCCTCTAACTTGCTGACTGAATCCTGGAGGGCCCGGAGGTCAGTGTCCATGGCAGTCTGGAGCTCGGTTAGGCCCCGCTGGAGGTCTATAGGTCCTTTAATCAGAGCAGCCGAGCCGGTACCTATACCTGCCACAATTCCCAGTAGGACAGCTAGGGTAAGTGTGAGAGGTTCTCTCTTAAACCTGGGATGAGGGTTGTCATAGGCCTGCAACAAAGTTTCTTCAGGATGGTAATAGATGCGAGGAATCAGCTGAACCTGGACACAGAAATCCTTAGACTGATTAAAAACTGAGAGGGAAACGCAAGGGGTGAGACCGGTGCTGCAAGCCCACCAGCTATGGTTGGAGGGGAGAAGGTACTGATGGTCCCCGGAGGAATTGATGGATAGGGTCTGGTTGCAAAGATGTTGATGGGTAGAAGGTATTGTTCCTATACATAACCCTTGTCCTGTGACCTCTGTGAGAGTAAGCTTTCCCTGGGTCCCCCAACGGCAACTCTCGGCGCTGGTATAATTGGCCTCTCCCAAAAAGGCTATTCCTTCATAGTAGGGGGGGCTTATGGCCAGACAGAGCCAGCAATGCTCTGTGGCGTTCGGGTTGGTGGTCCCTGGGTGGGGGTCTCCGATCCCGGACGAGCCCCCAAATGAAAGACTCCCGCAGTGGGTAGTCAGTCAGTTCAGGGAGACCCTCCCAAGGAACAGCGAGACCACGGCTTCGGATGCAAAAACAAGAGGTTTATTGAACACACAGGTACCCGGGCGACTCAGTCTTTCGAAAGACTGGCGCGCCGAGTAGAGCTCCTGGGTCCTTTTTATAGCAAAAAGCGCGGGTACAGAAGCGAGAAGCAAGTTTAATTGGTTAGTTTAAATCAAGCCAGGGGTGAACTTCGGTCAAGTGGGAGTCCTTGAAACAGCTGAGGGGCACTCTTGAAACTTTAACTGACTTGTCTATTTCTGGGAACTATCCGCCCTTGGCTCCGGGCTGGGGCCCAGGTGCATAACTGCAGATATCTCAGACCTGCCCTCTTGGCTGTACTTTCCCTATACCCTTGTAAAAAGCACTTCCTTCAGTTAGGGAGTTAGAAACAGGTTGATATAAGCTGTTGAGGGAAAAAAATCCAATAAGGCCACTTATGTTTTAAATCAAGAATATGTTTTCAGTGAAAATATTTTCTAATGATTCACAGAAAAATGTTGTCAACTTTGACTACATCTGCTGAAAATCAAAATGTATGTAGTTAGATAGCATTGAATTCTGGCAGGAGGCTATGCTGTGACATGAAACAAAGTTCCTAGCAAATGACAATACTTTTTTATTTTTTGGCTTTATAAGTGGTTTCCTGACTTGTAAAAATGTTAACAATATTTTTTTCTCCTCCACATTAAATTGGCAACATGCCTGTATGATTTCCAGAGTAGATTTCTTAAAATAATATTGAAGGGAAGATAATTGTTTGATGTCAGTGTTAAAGTTCTGCATTAGTTTAAATGCAATTAAATAAGAGAAAATACAAAGAGAAGGTTTTGTATGAATACTGGGAAAACATAAATGGAAGGAACAATTATTTCTGAAAAAAAAATATTAGAAATAGGGTTTCTAAATTTCATAATATTCATAAGGTTTCCTTGCCTCATTCTCTGGCATTGCTTGATTTGTATGTTTTGGAATTTGCACATCAGAACAGCATTGTATTCATCTACTTCTGTCAATTTTTTTTGTGTGTGTGCGCTTATATATTCTCTGTTTAAAAGAGTTTCATATCAAAATGAAACACACCTAATGCATATTATGTGCAAAACAACATCAATTTGTTGATGGATCATTAGTAGCTGTAATGTATAGTGATAGTAGTGATTAATAGTACATCACTAGTAAAGTATAAATGGATCCAGAGATAAGTTAGAAAATTACATGCAAGTCCCCTGTGTAAATAGTCTGTACTAATAGAGGATTTTCCTTCTGTAGCAAAAATCCACAAAAATAGTATTTGTTCCTTGACAACATTACACTCAAGCCAGGAAAGTAATATAGTATATTATTGTTTACCTTCTCTTTTAACAGTGTTATTTTTAGATATCTTGGAGATGTTCTAAACTGTGACTTATGTTTAAACCAACTTCAGTTAGTATCTGCCCCTTTCATTTAAGTTGTAAACTTTTTATTATTGAATTGGGATAATTCTTAATCAATTCTAACCTCTTTGTGTAACAATGGGTAGAAAGACTTTGAAATGGTTCATATAGGCAGCTTTGGTTTTAGAATTCGGCTGGGCGATACAGCTCGAGTTTTCCTAATTTGTCCTATCACTCTCTTCTTAGAAAATAATATCATGTAACAATCGTACGCTTTACACACAAAAAGATGAGTCAAATATCATCCCCCTACTTACTGACATCTAAGTTTCAGATCCTCTTTTAGCTTCCTGTTTTACCCCAGAAATCTGGTACATTCCTATTCTATTTTCATGAAGAATGATTAGATGATATTGTGCATAATTTTTGACAAATAGTAAACACTTAATTGAAGGTATTTATTATCTACAAGTGACCCTCAGGAATGATGAACTGATCTATGGAAGTGTGGCAGAATCTAGGGCAGAGCTTTCTTGGGAGTAATCAGCCTTAGATTGAGGGTCTTTTCCTGCATACCTCTCTCTAATTCCAGAAACCTAATATTTTAGAAGACACAGGGAAAAAATGGCAGGAAGCAACAGTGCCATGGGTGCAGTGGGCTGCTTTTTCTGTCCTTTGAGCAATAACCACAGTGAACCAAGGGGAAAAGAGGAGCAAGCTGGGGAGTTGCCTATTCCCACATCATGACCAGCTGTCTCCACTGACTATGCAAGGACTTTTCTTTACCCCTTTGTTCTGAAGGATGTCTATGTAATTTCAGCCAAATACATTTTTTTTCAAAATTATCTGTATGATTCTGGACACACACACACACACACACACACACACACACACACACACCCCTTATTTATACTACTTGTAGAATTGTGGACCCAGTGTGTACAGCTGCTGGAGATTGCATCATGACAAAGAAGGATGTCTAATGGTGGTACTTAAAACTTCTTGAAAATACCTTATGAGGGAGAAGTACTTTGGTGCATCTGTTAAGTTGTTGAGTGGTGGGCTCTTATTATGTTATCTTTATTCTCTAATTAGTTGCTTTTCATTGTTTGTTAAATAGCTCTCTAAATGCAACACCTGTCCATTTTATTCTCTGCCAAATTTCTAAAACTGTCACATTCATAAAATAACTCAGTATTACAAAAAACACTCCAAAGTGCCAATCTAGCTAAGTATCTGGAAGCTTAAGTTTGAACTACCTTGTTATCAACAAAAATGTTGAAAAGTGTACTGAAAGTGTTTAGTCAACATTTCCCCGAGCAAATTCATTTTGGTGAGGCACTCTGGGAATTTTTGTATGGGAACTGGATGTTGTGTCTCGCATCTTTGTCTGGTCTAGTGATTCAGGGATCTGTGTGATATCAAGAGACTGTTGAGGCATGGCCTGAAGGAGGTATTGCTCTATATTAATCCCTGGTGTAAAAAACTGACGCCATTACTAAATCCAGTCTTTATGTGTTAGTTTGGTCAATAGTAATTAGGGTTATATTAGATATGTATTAAGCCAGAAGGAGTAGAATTTAAACCCCAAAGAATAATAGAATGAATCCATTTGCAGATTTATTTTTTTATTTTTATTTTTTTGTCCTTTTTTCGTGACCGGCACCCAGCCAGTGAGTGCACCGGTCAGTCCTATATAGGATCCGAACCCGCGGCGGGAGCGTCGCCGCGCTGCCAGCGCAGCACTCTACCAAGTGTGCCACGGGCTCGGCCCCCATTTGCAGATTTAAAGAAACTCATGTTTATAGAGAAACAAGAAAGGGAAGGTAAGAAAGAACAAGATCACTAAAAATTAGGGAAGTGCATGGATTATAAAATTATTAATTTTTTGATACTTCCACTAATTGTGATGGTCTATGGTGGAGTCCCGGCTCCTCCGGCACTCGCTTGACCACCTTGGCCCTTCTCCTGACTTCTCAGTGCCTCACTTTCACCAGTTTTATCTAATGGGGATCATAACACTGCCTGCTTTCCAGAGTTGTTGTGACTAAAGTACTTAGAACAGCATCAAGTGCTTTTTTTTATTATTTCTGTTACTACTCTTGAGGTTATGCATTTGTGTAAAAGGAAACATTAATATTGTGAATACCAAATAGCAAAAAAAAAAAAAAAAAAAAGGGTTACACTGAATTAGAATTTGGGTTAACAGAATTCTGGGATTCTACTAACAAAAAGCTTCAGACCATTTTGTTTGTTCACACACAAAAAACAGGAAGATAGAGGCTGAAAATTATGAAATGGCTAGATGCTTTGTTTTATTATGCTCTTTCAGAAAAGGCAATACCTGCTCTTGACTGGGTTGCACAAGTAGTGGCTCTGACAGGGTTGAATGCGTCCCCCAAAGTTCCGTGTATTAGGAACTTACTCCCCACTGTGACAGCATTAAGACGGCCACAAGATGTCTTATTATGGTAATTGAAAGGTGGGGCCTTAAAGATGCAATTTGGTTGTGAGGACTGTACCGTCCTGAATGGATTAATCCATTTATGAAATGATGGGTGTGGTTCTGATGGCTTTAAAAAGAGAGCAAGTGAGGAGGTTAACTCTTTCTTGCTCAGCCATTTCTTCATGTGATACCCAGCATTTCGATAGAGCCCTCGCCAGATGTGCCCCCCGGACTTTGGGCTTCCCAGACTTTGAAACTGTAAGCAATAAGTATTGCTTCTTTACGAATTACCCAGATTCAGGTATTTCTATTATAAGCAACAAAAACAGATTAATACAGGCTCCTAGTTCAGTATTTTTCTTAAAACTTTCAGAGCTGATTTTTTCATATCATAAATTTAATATATTTGAGATCCTTTAGGTAAAAAATACATATAATCATAGTAAATAAAGTAAAAGTCTTCTATAGCTTCAACTCCCAGTCTTCTAGTCATAGAGAAAAATTCCAAATATTGGCTTGAATGGTAAAGCTTTCTTCTAACATAAAATATTTGAGACCAGTAATTTCCTATGCATTTAATTATCAGCTAATATAAGACTGTATGTAATAGAAAGAACTTTCATTTAGTTTTGGAATGTACTTCATGTTCACATGTAGCCATGCTTCATCACCCACCTCAAAGTGGATTGCTTATATCCAGTTTCTGTTGTCGTGGCCTTTTCTTTTTTTTTTTTTAATTTATTTTTTTTCATTGTACATGTTTATGGGTAGAATTTATTGTTTCAATACATGTTTATATTGTATAATGATCCAATCATAATAGTTAGCATATCTATCACCTAAACATTTATATTTCTTTGTGGTTATAACATTCAAGATCCTCTTTTTTGGCTGTCTTGAAAATATAACATATAATATTTTTAGTTGTTGTCACCCAAGGGCACCTGAACTTATTCTTCCTATCTATCTGTAACTTTGTAACATTGTTCCAGTTTACCAGCCTGTCCCCCACCCCCGCTTCCTTTCCCTGATTCTGGGAACCACTGTTTTACTCTTCTATGTCTCTCTTTTTTTCTCTCTTTTGAATTTATTTTTCTTAATTGATCTATGGTAATTGTGCATATACAATATGATATTTAGGTACATTCCTACTGTGTGCAACAATCATATCAGGGTGCTTAGTATATCCTAGTATATCCATCAGCCTAAACGTTTGTCACTTCTTTGTGTTAGGAACATTCAACATCAACTTGACCGGCTATTCGAATATATACGGTACTTTGTTGTTAATTGTGGTCCTCCTGTATTACTATAGAACCCTAGATCCCATTCTTCCTTTCTCTCTAATATTTTGTATTCACTGACCACCCTCTCCCCATCACCTTCTTCTCTGTCTCCCCACCAGTCTGTAGTAATCACTATTCTACTTCTACTTCTATGAGATAAACTTTTTAAGCTTCCACATATGAGTAAGAACATGTGGTATTTCTCTCTCTGCCTGGCTTATTTCACTTACTAATTTTCTTCAAGCTTGTCCATGTGACTTCAAATGGCAGAATTTCATTCTTTTTTATGGCTGAGTAGTATTCCATTGTGTATATATACCATACTTTCTTAATCCAATCATCTGTGGAAGAACATTTAGGTTGGTTCCAACTCTGGGCTACTGTGAATAGAGCTATGATAAACATGGGAGTGCAGGTGTCCCTTCAACTTGTTGATTTCCATTCCTTTGGATATACACCCAGCAGTGGGGTTGCTGGATGGTATGGTAGTTTTATCTATAGTTGTTTGAGAAATGTCTACACTGTTTTCTACAGTGGCTATACTACTTTACATTCCCACCAACAATGTGTAAGAGTTCCCCTTTCTCCACATCCACATGAGCATTTATTTTCTGTCTTTTTGATAATAACTAGTCTAACTGGGGTGAGATAATATCTCATTGTGGTTTTGATATATGTTCCTCTGATGATTAGTGATGTTGAGAATTTTTCATATGCCTTTTGGCCATTCGTGTGTCTTCTTTCAAAAAATGTCTATTCAGTTCCTTTGCCCATTTTTTAATCAGAATGTTTGTTTTATTACTATTGACTTGTTTGAGTTATTTGTATATTCTGGATATTAATCCCTTGTTGGATGCATAGTTTGCAAATATTTTCTCCCATTCTGTAGGTTGTCTCTTCATTCTGTTGTTTCCTTTGCTGTGCAGAAGCTTTGTAGTTTTGATATAACCCTATTTGTTAATTTTTGCTTTTATTCCCAGCATTTGTGAAGTATTATGTATAAACTCTTTGCCCAGACCATTGCAGTATTTCCTCTATGTTTTCTTCTAGAAGTTTTATAGTTTTGGGTCTTACATTTAACTATTTAGTCCATTTTAAATTGATTTTGGTATATGCTCAGAGATAGGGTTCTGGTTATATTGTTCTGCATATGGATCTCCAATTTTCCTAGCACCATTTATTGAAGAGACTGTTCTTTCCCAAGTGTATGTTCTTGGCTTCTAGGTCAAAAATCAGTTGGCTGTAGGTACACGGATTTATTTCTGAATTCTTGATTCTATTCCATTAGTTTATGTGTCTGTTTTTGTGCCTGTACCATGCTGTTTTGATTATTATAGCTTTGTAGTACATTTTGAAGTCAGGAAGTGTGATACCCCCCACTTTGTTCTTTTTGCTCAGTATTGCTTTGGCTATTTGGGGTCTCTTGTTGTTCCAAATAAATTTTTGAATTTTTTTTTCTATTTCTGTTAAGTATATTTTTGGTAGTTTGATGGGGATTGCACTGAATTTATAGATCACTTTGGGTAGTACGGCCGTTTTGACTATATTGATTCTTCTAATCCATGAGCATGGGATGTCTTTCCATTTTTTTGTGTCCAACACCAAGAAGTATTGGTGTTAATTCTTCTTTAAATGTTGGTAGAATTCAACAATAAAGCCATCTGGTCTTGGGCTTTTCTTTGTTGGGAGACATTTTATTACTGCTTCTATCTCATTGCATGTTATTGGTCTATTTAACTGAGTGTGGGTCAGCCAGTGGCCCTTTTGCTGTGCCAGTTCTTGGGGCCCGATATGAGCTCTTGCTTCCTTCTGAGCCAGAGCTGGACAGCCCCAGGAGGAGCTGTTGAGCTGCTTTTCAGGAAGTGTAAAAGGCCACTAGGCAGTGCTGCAGTGAAGGGGCCTGTCCAGCTGTTTCTGGGTGGTGGATGGAGCTGCTAGGCAGGCCTATAGTGAAGTGGCCTGTCCAGCTATTTCTGAGTGGTGGGCAGGGCCACTAGGCATGCCTGCAGTGAGGGAGCCAGTGCAGCTGCTTCTGGGACTGTTGGCAAGGCTTCTAGGTGGGACTATTCAGGATGAAACAGCCTGGCTGCTTCTCCAGGAGGGGCTGATGCACTTTATTTCTACTGGCCTGAGAGTGTATTCATTAGGATAGACACCTGTGAGCTGTTTTTCCAAGTTGGGGGCTCAGGTGCACCCAACTCAGTTAGTTGACAGGGCTGGCGCATAGTGGGAGGAATGTGGGGAGGTCCACCCATGAAAGGTCTGTCTGATCTCTGAATGGAGTCATGGGGATGTGTCAGTTCAGCAGGACTAGGGGTGGCTTCCTAGACTGCAGAACCAGAGTCACAGCTGCTGTGAGTCCAGGCTTCAAGCTGTTGGAATCAGGGCACTGTAGGGTTTCCCATGAGTGAGCTGGCACAAGGGCACAGCCTTAAGGGTGGGAAAGCACCATGGCTACTGGCCCCAGGGCAGGGGTGCACTCCCATATCGGCTTGGTTTCAAAATGGCTCATTCCTACATCGGCTTGGGTCATAAAGTTGGGCGTGTGGAGTGTAAAGTTTGTGCTAGTGTTCAAGAGTGATGCAGTGTGTGTATTCTAGCTCGCTCCCCACTCTTGGCTCCAAACATGTCCTGCCAAAGGATCTGTGGGCCTCTGTGGTAGGTTTGGGCGTTGGTACCTCTGCCTACCTTTTTGCCACAAAGGAAAATTGTTCTTGTTTTGATCCCAGTGCTGGGGATGTGGTGGCTGAGGCCATATGTCTCTCTCTCCTCTCTATGTCACTATCCTTGGCTCTTCTGCTCCACAGGGATCTTACCAGACTCCCGCTGCAATCTTACGCTCTTCCACCGATGCTCCCATCAATATTTAGCTATCTGTTAGTTGTCCTGGTCCTTTTTTGTGGAAGGAACGCACCCTGGGCACACTCCCCTGCCTCTCTACCATCCTCCCTTGGATCTTCATGTGAAGAGAGAGAAATGGGCAACCCGAATCCCTATTCACTTGATTCACATCTACTATTTCATTCTATTTTAAAACTTTCCCGACTGTACCCTGCTCACTCATTCATAGACGCCTTCAAACGTGCTATTTCTTCTGCTTGAACACACTCTCTTGGTTCCTCATGTGGATAACTCTAAACTTTTCCCTTTTCAATTAGGAGCCCACTTCCCTGAGAGTCATTTCCTAGTGTCATGAGTTTGAGGTGTCTTGCCTATTCCAAAGACCCCTGTGGTCACTACTGCCATGGCCTTAACCCAGTGTGCTAGAAATTTTATGATTCCCTACCACCTTAAATAGACTCTGAGTTGGTAGGGACTGTACTTTGTATCTGTGTTCCAAGGCTCTCAGCCATCTCCTGGCCAAGGAAGTGAGGTCATAAAATATCTATTGGATATGTGAATGAATGTAGGGATCAACGTCATTTTGGCAACATCATAAACCCAGTAAAAACAAGAATGGAATACACTTCTTATAGTCCAAATCGTTCTGACTTGATATAATGGTTGTTTGGTGGCAGAAAACGCCATTGTTCTGAAAAACTCCAGGCCAACAGCTAACTTGTTTATTCTTGCATTGTCACGATAATGTGACTGATTTCCATGGGTCTCATAAAAAATCCTTCTGTGTATTATATTCTACTACCTCTCTATGACATGAAAGTACTCTTGACTCATTAATTCAGTAAATTAACGCAACAAATATTTATTGAATGTCAGTTATGTTCCTGACACTATTCTAGGTGGGGCTACAGCAGGGTATAAAACAGACAAAAGTTTCCTTTTTGGGGTTTACATTCTAGTGGAGAGAGGTAAGAATAATATATAAAACAGGTATATTAGATGGTGGTAAGTACTATGGAGGAAAGCAAACAGGAAGAGAGGGAGTGTTTGGGGGTGGTGTGGGGTGGGGGTGTTGACAACTGCATTGCATGGCCAGGGAAGGCCTTAGAGAGAGCATCAGAAGGAGGAAATGAGGGGGTGGGCCATGCAGATATCTGGGAGAATTCCAGGAATAGAAAAGAGCGTGTGCAAAGGTTTGAGGTGAGAGAATGTCTGTGGTGTTTTAGGAATGGTGTAGCCAGCTGGAGAGCATTGAGGATAGGAGAGACTGGTAGATGATATGGTGGGGGTGGGGAGGGGGAGGAAGCAGTTCATCTGAGGTCTTTGTAAGGGCTTCACCTTTTACTCTGAGTGAGCTGGAAAGCCATTGAAAGGCTACAAAGTGAAGACTGAACAATCTGACTTTGTTTTTAATAGGGTGACTTTGATTTCTGTATAGAGCAATGCTGTCCAGTGTAACTTTCAGTGATGAAAATGTTCTATTATCTGTGATGTCCAGGCACCTGCTACATGTGACTATTGAACACTCTAGACATGGCTAGTGCAACTGAAGAATTGATTTTCAATTCTAATTAATTTATATTTGAACAGCCACATGTGGTTAGTATTTACTATATTGGACAGTGCAGGTATAGAGGAAGGACTGAAGGGATACCAGTTAGGGGGCTAATTTCGGTATCTGTGTCAGGTGTTACCTCGTGTGTGTGTGTGTGTGTGTGTGTGTGTGTGTGTAGTGTAGGCTAGGCTGTCAAACTTCATTAACATTTTTATTCATTAATTTAATAGGCAATTCTTCAGTAATTAGCATAGTCCAGATTCTGTTCTAAGTACTGCAGGGAATTAAAAAATCTGTAAGATGTAGTTCTAGCCCAAAAAAGGTTTATGAAATAACAGGAGAGATAAGACACATACATGGCTGGTGACACAAGATAGACTGTCTTAAGGAGATGACTATGAGAGAGGATGGAAGAGATGGCATCTAGCCATACCTTGAGAGGTATCCCATGGAACAGAACATCATATGCAGTGGCATCAATGTGGGCACACCTGCTGGGTAACTGGCAGCCCACCGTCTGTGAAGGCAAGAGTAGAAGGTAAGGCTGGAAGGGAAGGCTTTGGTCAGCCTAGGAAAGCCTGTGAATGAGTATGTGTTTCATGAATTCTCTTCGTTAAAAATTAAAAATGTGGGGTTATTGAGGAATTGGCAAAGGGCTACAAAAAATGATAATCATGACATTCTGTGCCCGGTCTTCAAAATCTTCTGTTGCCCTCAGCTAAACATCAATATATCAATTAGTTTGCATACATTATATATATTTTTCAAATTGAAAGCTGTTAACAGGTTGTATAAAACCTTTTTCTGTACTTCAACAAAATATATAATTTCTAGGTACCCTATTATGATTTTTAATTTTAGAAGTTTTTTATCAAAATTAAAATGAAAAGTGCAAAATTCATTTATCATTTCACTCTTGTAATTTTCTGACTAGAATAAACTAGGAAGAAATACAAAATAATTTAAAATTAAGGTTACTTATGGAGAAGAGCTGACCAGAGAAATAACTTATCTAAAGCACTGACTTTTCCAGAAGTTGGAAGGTAGACTAAGTACTTATTTAACTTCTTAACTTTCAGCTGTATTGTCTGTGTTTGAGTAGATTTTACATACAGCTTTTGGTATGATAATATCTCAGTATAATACAAAATATACTATGCCTTCGAATTTAGAAAGAAAGAAAAAAATCTTTGTGATCTTTTTTTTTTTTTTTTTTTAATTAGGGAAAGGATTAGTTTAATCCCTTAAATTAGACTATTTAAATCATTGAAATGCTAATTCAGTTTTATCAGCCTCATGTTATCACATCGTTTGAACGTACACAGTTAAATAAATGAGTCTAGGGGTTTTTTTTTTTTTAATTGAAGGAAATGTATTCATCATAAGAGGTTTATTTACATCATTAGTCTTGTTGGGAATTTGTTAGTGTTTCTTAAATTGAAAGAAGATTGGACTAGATGTTGAATGGGGGTATGGGGGTAAAAGGAGACAGATCCCACAAGCCCAGACTCTTTCCACATAACTGGGACTTTTGTTCTTGCTCACCCCCTTCCTTGCTCTCAGAGGTTTCTTTTTTTTCCCTGGTGGCCTCACGTTACAGCAAGCTTAGCAGAAGCAGCTCACTGGGTGCCAGCTCCCCTGACTCTTGAATAATCCGAAGACCCCCCACGCCTCAGATAAAATGCAATAATAACTCTTCTCAGCTCCACTGGTTTTAGTCTTCTAAATTCAATTAAGTTGAGCCTAGTAAGAATTTGTAAATCAAGTAAGGAACACTATATAGATTCAAATTCAACTTAGGGTTCCGATGTTTGTTACTGATTTAAAAGAAAAACACTGCTGCTGTTTCCCATTTTTTCAGCTTCCTTGTCAAGATATTTCTTATTGAAACCAAACTCATATTTCTTGAATTCCTAGACCACTATCTATTGTGAAATTCAAGTCTGCTTTTCAAATGGTAGAGTGCCAGAAAATGAAAAGCTGCTTGTTTTGGTTGCCTGGTTTGCTGTAGCATTCTTTGGAGGATTTGAATGAGGGAGGGGGGGAAAAAAAGGTAAACCTGTCCTATATTAAGAGACAAACATGAAAAGGTGGGTAGTACAAGCTTTAACTTATTAATTAGGCCAAGTTTCCCGGAACTGTAATACAGCCTTTTATAGAGTTTCTTTTACTGTTGGTGCTGTAGTTTAGGTTTTGCTAAAAAATATTTATTACTGAAAATTTGAAGGTTGTTACAAAACACATCATGCATTTTACATTTGGAACCTTTGCGTAGTGGACAAACCATCCCTTCTCCGTCTTTTATTGGTGAATACCCTGCTAGAGTTCTCAGTGACGAGCCAAGGAAGATACTCCTCCAAGGGTGACATCTGGCTCCTTGGCAAATTCCACATGCACTTTAGTTAATGGGCTTGGATTTGCCCAGAATTCTTTTATGTGGTTACATTGCACATAGACTGTCTGCATAATCTTGTCCTCTTGAATGATTTGTGTGGAGGCTAAAAAAACTTTTGTCTGGTTTCTAGAACCTACACATAAGATTGAATGAATCTCAGCAGGTTTTTACTTTGGGGAAATCATTTAAAAAGTTGTTCTTACAAAAGCTATCTAGTATAATGGTAGAGGATGCAGTTTCTGGAGCCAGGCTGCTTAATTCCTCGATTTATCACATGCTAGCTGAGAGGGTCTTGGACAAGTTACTTATTAACTGCTTTGTGACTCAGTTTCACTATTCAAAAATGGAGTGATAATAACAGTACTTACCTTGTATGTTTCTGTGAGATTTAAATGTGTTTACACCTCCGAAGCTTTTAGAACAGTTCCTGGTACCTACCTAATTAAGCACTCAATGAGTGTTAGTCATGATGTTATGATTATTCACAGCATTCATCAGACAAGAATATGTTCTTGTTTTTATGTGATTTAAGATTAAATTCAGCTTTAACTGTTGCTTAATGATATTTTTGATAAGGATCATGGAGGTGTGTGGTCATTTTTAGTGGAGAGTAATTTCGATTCCTTTTAAAGTAGTGAAGAAAAAGTTCACCTTCAACCAACTAGACTTTGACCTTGCAAAAAACCCTGTTGCAATCTGGATTTCATTATAAGTGAAGTGAAGTTGGTGAGTCAGTGGTCCTTCAGTAGCTGCCATGTTACATGGAAAAGACTTAGATCCTGACTGACAAAAAAGACACTTGAGACTGGGTTGGCAAGATAATTTGGAAACATCTAATTCTCCCAACAAAAATTTAAGTATTAAAATTTCTATTCACTACTCAAAGGAAATGAAATCAGCACCTCCTAGAGATATCTTTACTCTCATGTTCATTGCAGCATTATTCACAATAGGAAACAACCAGTGTCCATCGATGGATGAATGGGTAAAGAAATTGTGGTATGTGTATATACCATTATTAGGCAATTGTAGTACTTCAAAAAGTTCATGGAAAGATTTGTGTTGTCTTTCAGCTCTTTCAATATCTTTCAAAAGTTTCTCCAGAAACTTTTTAAAGTACTCTTATATACAATGGAATATTACTCAGCCTTGAAAAACATCCTGCCATTTGCAACAAATTGTTAAACCTGGAGGACATTATGCTAAGTGAAATAAGCCAGGCACAGAAAATCAGATACTGCATGATCTCCCTTATAAGTGGAATCTTAAAAAAAAAAGAAAAAAGAAAGTCGAATACATAGAAACAGAGAGAGATGGTGTTTGTGTGTGTGTGTGTCTGTAATAAAAGATATAGGTGAAAGGGTACAAAGTTGCAGTTATGTAAGATGAATAAGTCTAGCAATCTAAAGTACAGCATGAGGACTATAGTTAATATTGTATACTGGTAATTTATTAAGGGCATAGATACTAGGTGCTCTTATCACATAAAAAGGTAACTAAATGAGGGATAGGCTAATTGGCTTGACTGTGGTAATCATTTTACTCTGTGTGTGTGTGTATATATATATATCAAAACATGTTGTATACTTTAAACATTTGCAGTGAAAATATATATATTAAAAAGTTTGTTTCTTCAGGGTCATTTAAATAATTTTTTTAAAAATGAGGGCTATTAAGCTTTTGAAACACTTCAAATACAACTTCAAGATAGAATGGGGGGCTAGATTGTGTAGGACTCTAAGGCTATCGTAAGTTCTTGGGCATTTACACTGAGAGAAATGGGGACCTAAGTGAAGGTTAAAGTATGCAAACGTATTAAAAATTTAATGCAGTAAATTTGCCAGTATTTGCAAAACCTGTTTGGAGAAAGATAATACGTAGATATAAAGTCTGATTGTGACCTTAGTCCTCTAAGTGCTCCCCGTATCTGTTGATTACATCTTTTTCATTAATTTAATGAGATGATAGTAGTAATATACTAGAACTTGCCTAAGTGAATGGAAAAGTTGGCATCCTTGAAACTTCCTATAGAATGCAATATTCATCTAAATTACATATTTTTAAAATAGGGATGTTACTGGTGTTTCTTAAATATAAATCTCATGCCACTTTCTTCCAAATTTGATTTAAACTTTAGTGTGAACAGCATTGTATGAAGGCCAGAGAGAGAAAACATATTATTTTGAGAAAGTCAATTTAAGTCTATGTAAATCCAGCTTAATTAAGGGCATTGCATAATTGCTACTCAGGTCACAAATTTTTAAAAAAACTACCAACTCACATGAAAATTAGCAACTTTTTTCAAAAGCACAGGTCATTATTTGACTGCAAAGGAGTTTCTCCTAGAAAAATTCTCCATATTTTTCTGTTGAACGATGATGTTAATTTCTTCTATCAATCATGTGTTTTCCCCATACTCCTGAAGGCTCCCCACTTGCTCATGCAGCTGCAGGCCCTTCTGATGGCCAGGCTTTCCTCTCCTCATGGGGTCCCCTGCAGTCCACTTCAAACAGGGCTCTGGTTCCCCAGTGGGCCAGCTAAATTATTACCCCCAGGCACTGATGCACCCTTTTTATTGTTGGATTTTACCTCCTTCAGCCTTGAGTCTGGGGGAAGTGGAAGGGAGCTGGAAAAAGATCAAAGTGGTGGAGTTGGCGTTGGAGCATTAGAGGTGGGGTTGAACCCTCAGCCCTGTCTTCTGCTGCTCCCCACCCTCTCCACCCTGTCCCCACCCTCTTCTAACCCCACTGCCCCCTGGCTTTCTGCCCTCCCCAGCTTAACCAAAAGACAGTGTGGGTCATGTGGCTAAACGATGAACTGTGCAGTTAGAAGTACTTTACTTTTGCATACAAGCAGCAGAAGGTTTAACACTGCATGATGTTTATTTAATTGTATAGCACAATTATGTAAATAGAGGATAATAGAGGAGGTCTTGCTATTTTTTTGATTCAGTATTTTTTGAGCGTATACTTTGTTCTCTGTAGAGCACTATCAGAGAAGGTTATGATGAGTAGGTGACACCCTGTCCCCAGGCAGTGCAGAGTCAAATAGCTAACAAAATCTTATGGAACAAGACCCAGTTGTTACTTGTGTTGTAGAAAGTAAATATGAAACTCTATGAGAAAAGTAAATAAAAATGCAATACCAACATGATTTTATTTTTTTTAAGTCTGTGATCAACAGAGGCTTGTATACTCTTTTTAGAAAATCCAGAGAAACCAAAATCACTGTCACCAGAGATGACCACACTTTGGCACATTTTTTTCATGTCCATTTGGAATAATACTATATATTCACTTTTCTATCCTGCTTTTAAAAAATTCTACATTATATGATAAATATTTCACCATAGGATTGAAAAATACTGGCAAAATATCATATCATAGGGTGTATAATAGTTGATGTAATCATTTCTTTACTTGGGGATGGTTCTGTTCCTTTCAGAATTTCCTCTCTTATAAATAATTCATTGAATATATTTGTGCAAAAGTTTTCTCATATTCCTGATTTTCTTAGAATGGACTTCTAGAAATGCATTCTAGGTCAAAGGGCAAGCATATTTTAAAGCTCTTGAACATTTTGCCAGCTAGCTTTCCACTAAGCTTGTGCCATTTTAAAGTCAAAGCCAGCAGGGCACAGGAGTTCTTGTCTCATGCTTTCAGCACCAACTTTAAAAAAAAAAAAAAAAACACCTATAATTGTTGCTGTTTTGGTAAGTTAAAATGGTATATGTTTTTTTCAGTTTGGCAGGTTTTTAACTTATTTTTTGATGTATAATATGCATACAGAAAGTACACATATCATCACTGTGCATTTTTGTGAAGTTTTATAAAAGTGGGCATACCACATAGTCAACACCCAAAGACACTGAACATGAACAGTTCCCAGAGTCCTCCCTCGTCCTCCCTTCCCAGTAATTGTTTTCTTTCCTGACTTTTCACATAGTAGATTGATGTTTTTTACTTCATATAAGTGGAATTTTGTGTAATGTATATTTTTTTGTGTGTCTGGCTTCTTTTTCTTAACTTTGTATTTATAAAAGTCATACTTATTGCTACATGGATTGTATGTTTGTCTCAGTCTCCATTGATTTCTGTTAAGAGGCCCTAATGTTGAGCCAGATCCCATCAAGCTGTCCAGTTTTTGACTCGAGCTGTCCTCTCAGAATGATCTTCACCTGTTCCCTGTCTGGCATAGATTTCATGACTCACCTTTTCAACCACTGACCTACCAGTGGTCTTACGTCCCATTTTCTCTTTATCATGCTCCTTTGCTGGTGGCTGGCTTTGCTGTCCTCTTTGCTTGACTAGTTCTCACCATGGCCCCACACCTGGATGAGGTAAGGCTAGGGAGGACACATCTGGGTGGAAATGGCATATCTCTTACCCAGCTCCCGTTAGATAGGATGCAGTCATGCGTACAGTCCTGCGTGCAAGAGAGATTGTAAGATGCAGAATGATGGTTGGGGGTCCATGAGCACAACTAAAACCTGATTTATTTCTAGGGAGGAAGGGAATCACAAAATGTTGAGGGTTAACTAGCAAAATGCCGGACAACTTTACTGATTTGTTCTTCATTCTCAGCTAGGCCCTTAATCCTGCCTGGCATTTATTCTAATTTTGTGAACATTCTCTTTCCCATTTCTGTTACTAATCATTTAAAACCTCCTCCACTCTCCTGGAGCTTACTCCATTACATCTTTCCTCCAATTCCTGCATTTAAAGGTCTTGCCTCCTACTTCACAGATGAACTAAAAACTATAGGCCAGCAATTTGCTTACCTTTCTCTCTCATGTGTTATCTTGCAAAAATCTTTCTTTGTCTCTTACCCTTGTTATTCCTTTGTCTCGCTCCTGTTTAGATTCCAGAATGTAGCTTATGATTTTCTCTGCTAAGAACCTTTCTCTGATCTGCCATCTCCAAGGGTTGGTGAAGAATCCCTCTGATATAATCCCCAAAGATTATGTGCTTGTCCTTATTGTAGAGAACTTATAAAACTGTATCGCAATTTTTTTTATTTGTTTGTATCCCCACTAGGCTTTGAACTTTTTATTCCTTACTGTATCTAGATGATATTAAAAATATTTAACTCCAAATTCAGCATCATCACAGATCCTATAGAAAGAAGGTCAGGGCCCTTGCTAAGCCAAGTTCTAGCTCCTCAATTCTTTTGGCTCCACCTGGGTTTTTCCTTTCTGGCCTGAAAATTTTCTCCAAAGAGTACGCTGAAGCAACCATAGGGCTCACCATATTTGTTTTCTGTCTCTCAGGGATCACTGTCCTATGTCGCTTGATGGTCAATGTCTTGGGAACCGCTGCTTCCTAAATTTTGTTTGTTTGTTCAGTTGTTTCAGGTGAGAAGGTAAGTCAGCTCCCTGTTACTCCATCTTGGGTAAAAGCAGAAGTTACATGATGTGTTTTCCCTGAGGTGGATGACATTACATGGCAGTTATGGACTTTTATTGATTCATTTATAGGATAGCTTAAAAATGAAGAAACATCAGAAACTAATATTGCTTAAGCCTTTATTTTATGCCATATTCTTTATGTAAGTGAGTTTAATACATCCTATTTGGTAAATCTTATTATCCTGTTTTACAGATGGGAAAACTGAAGCTTAGAAAACTCATGTAACTAACCAAAGTTCACAAAGTTAGTAACATGGAGATTTCAAACTCAGGCTTGGCTGCTATCAAACCTGCCTCTTTCCCATGTAACTATACTGCTGATTTGGTTTGGGTGCGTGTGTACACCTGCTGCTCATGTGCAACAGGCTGAAGCAGTCGGTTGACAACCCAGTTTGTTGCCGTTGTTCCTATTCTGATCATTGTTCAATGTGAGAAAAGTTGTCTTGACTACAGATTTTTGCAATGATGTTATGGATCTGTCTTTTGAATATGAAACTTAAAACAAAGACTATTTGAGTCCAAAGGGATCCAGAAATCATTCACAGCAAATATGCTCAGTTTATAGATGGGGAAACTGAAGGTCAGAGAGGTGAAGTGATTTGCCCAATATTTGAGGAGTTTGAGGCTGAACCAAGACTGGACTTTAACTTCTTGGCTCACTCTTCAGTTCTCTTTCCACTTCTCTCTGTAAGCTTTGTGGTACCTAAATGGGAAGGAAAGCCATCTTTTAGGAAGCGGAGCGGAGTCTATAGGTAGGTCAGGAATGAAGGTCAAAGGCACAAAGGTCTGGACAGTATTGTGGTGATCCAGACCTGAGACAGTGAGAGAGGGCCCAGACTAGGGTGGAGTGGATGCAAACAGGAAAGAAATGGTGAATAGGAGGCCAATTGCCAAGGTCAACTCATAGGATTCGTGATGAGAGTTAATGTACAGTATTTGTACTTAGCAGTCAGAATATCATATGCTGTGGAATGTTGAATGAGTAAGTATATATGTGTATGCATGTGTGTATGCACATGTGTGTATGAGGGTACTGCAGAAAGTTCATGGAAAAATTAAAAGAAAATACACATCTTTTCATGAACTTTTTGAAATACCTTCATATGTGTGTGTATGTACATATATATATACATGCACACACAAATATACACACAACACTCATACCTATCACAGATATACTTTATATTGGGTATTCATAACCAGGTATATTATTAGTAAAAAATAAAAGAAACCAAAAAATTATTTGTTCCTTTAATTTTTATAATAACACTGTGAGATATTGTTCCCTCTATATGGATAGAAAATAAGGCTCAGAGAGGTTAAATGGTTGCCTAAAAATCACTAGTGTGAGGAGCTGAGCTGAAACTCAAAGTTCCTTGAATTAAAATCCGAGTCTTTCCATAAGAGCCCTTTTAATCACCCAAAGTATATGGAGAGCAATTCTGATTTTTTCTACTATGGCTGATTTTTAAATCTGGTACATCAGTCTACCCCTTTATTGATTACAGTGCATAGTATTCCTACTCAAAAATTACATACCCCACACTCTCTTCTCTGGTTTTCCAGATTTACGTTGACGTTCGCTCCAGCATTTCCCTGTGTTTCGTAGCTAACACTGTGATGCTTAAAGAGGCAGTGTGTGATAGCAATTTGCTTGTGGTCTTTCTTTAGTTTTTCATCCTTCAGCAGCTGGAGGAAAGCAACATACATTCTGAACCTATGCACTACCTAGAAAAATCTGTGAAGTCAACCCTCCCTTCCAGGTCATGATTGACTGTATCCTAGTTTGTTCAGAGGAACCTGACTCTAACTCTCCAGTGTGGTGCCTGAATAACAGCTCACATTCTTCACCAAGTGGATGTGACAGCTGTGGCTGATCTGTGGGCTTTGTTATGTATATGCTAGACTGTGAGACGTCTTACAAATCTCTTCTCCCCACAGTGCCCAGCACAACACCTTGTATATACTAACTGCTCAAAAATATGTACTGAATGCATGATTAACGATAGTCATTATTGGCATTATACCGTGGACTTTTTTTCTGACTATGACGTTTAACTCTGAAATGCATACATATGTACATACACATGTATGTTACATATATATACACACAAATATTAAGCTATATGTATTTATTCTCAATAAATTTCAAATATATGTAATCAATAAGACAGAACAAAAGTGAAGTGAATAATATCTGAAACATGAACTTAAGGTTTTTTCTAACATGATTACTTTATATTTTAGACAGATTAGCTGGGGAAATGGTAGTAGAGTAACTAAGTACAACTCTATAAAGAAGGGTGATTAAATAGATATAATGAGAGATCTAAAGATAAATAACAACTTCATAAAATTTACAATTTTGGCATTTCCAGGTTAGGATACTATATAATTCTATAGAGAAAACAGTATATCTGTGAGCAATAATTTCTTAAGTGATGAAGATTTACTGACTTGGCATTCTATTCTTTTGTTGATAAGTGTGGATAGAACAATGTAATATCCTGCTTTTTCCCTCGTCTCTGGACCACTGTTAGGTTCTCTAATCATGTCCACTCACAGGACATGAGAGAGTCTTTTTCTGTTTTAAGATGGTGGAGTTACGCAGTAGTCTTTCAATATTCGTTTTATCAGATTATTAAATTCTTTAATTGCTGGTGTGATTTCAATAGGTTCAGCCTCTGTGCAGCATTGGAAATGAAGGAGAAGGGACAGACCAGGAGTAGTATCCAGTAGCACAATTTTCACTTCCATAAACTCGTGCACAGTGTGGCAGCAGCTTTATACTCTGTGGTAGTGAGGGATATGCTCTCACAAACGTTGTTGGTCCTGTATTGAAATGGAAACTTCAGTTTGCATGCGGATAATTTCCCTTTGCAATTAATTTGTGATTTATTAAAGTCCATCCTTTGTCATACATCCTTGTCCTTCACAAAATGTCAATGGTCTTATCTCTTGGAACCCCTCAGGACACGTCCTGTCTGTTTGTCATCATTGGGTCTTTATGGATATACTGCCTGGAATTGTCTTTTCATGCGTGATTGTTATGGTTTGTCTTCCTAACTAAACTGTGGACTCTTGCAGGAAATGGATTCTATCTTTAAAAAAACTCAGTGTCCCCTAAATATGCCTCAACTGAAGTAGATTTCAGATAAATATTTATAAGTGAATGAGATAATTTTATTCTGTATGAAAATAATTCTGAAATGGAAAACAGCATGCAGATAGACTATAAATAACATGTTTACTCTATGTGCAGTCCTCTCCATGGGATGAGGGGAACACCATCTGCTACCCAAACCAAAAAGATTTCTGTGTATTTAAAAGGGAGTGCAATACAGTCCAACAATATCCAGCCATGACAGTCTGAGAGGTGCAGTCTCATTATGCAGGGCAAATGCTATGACTTCTTCCTCCTGTATCTGTGGTGCCTAGCATAGTGCCAGTACACTGGGCATTCAGGAAAGATGTTTATGAATAAATGAATAAAATGCTCCACATTGAAAACTCAGAAGAGATGTTTATGCTATTACTCTTGCTTGCGGTTTTGTTTAGTGTGTGTATACAAGGTACTTTAAAAGGATCATAGAAAAATTGAATTAAAAGATAATATGAATCCCTCTGTGAACTTTTTGAAGACCTCTCCTATGCGTGAGTGTGGGAGTAGATTTCTGAGGTTACCTGCCATAGTGGAGAAGCTGTAGGGATATATTTGGACAAGTGACACTGCACAGAAAACCTCTAGAGAGATCTGTAATTCTTGTCTTTAGAACCTCACCAACAAGTCATTCATAACTTACTATGCAGAATTTTCCCCTAATTTAAGAGATATTCTCATGCATTCTTACTTATTATTACAACAATGAACACTTATTCAGCATCTCCTGTAGGCAGAGCTGATAGCATATTGATAAACATCTCAGTGTTAGGTGAAGACTATAGAAAGAAGAGGTACCTGGTGTAAAATACCTTTTCTCTCCTGATTTATTATTTTTGCCATTATTACAAATAATATCTTACATTTGCATACAACTTACAATTTTAAGAGTATCTTCTCAAACATAAGTTATGTCAGTCTTTACTCCATCTTCCTTGTTAGGCAGATCAAGAGGTTTTCCCTGATTTGATAGGTGAGAAAGTTGAGGTACAATACAGCCTAAGTCATGTCACCCGGCAGGAAAAAAGTGGAGATAAGTCTGGAATCCAGGCCTTCCAGGCATGCCATTCTTCATGCCTACCCACTTAGACTTTTAAGATAGGACTCTGACAGCAGGCACTAGAGCTTACCTTTTGTAAAAACAATGCTTGAAGGAGGGATGACTTTGATGGCTTTGAGCAACTTTCACAGTTGTGGAAGCACAAGGAAAACCAACTTTGCCAAACTCGTGGGGTGCCATTGGTGACTGTAAGCTGGAGACCTAAGTCTGTCACGTGACTGCACTTGAGCTACATGCAGACTCTGGAGTTAATGCTAGCCATGGTTTGAGCCCGGGGAACTGGACAAGCAGCTCTTTAAACTTCAACACTCAATTCAAGCCCTGTAGTCATTCCAGGGGTAGCTGCATTCCATATATTGAATAGGTTGCTATTTAACAGCCTTCAATCTGCCTTATGTTTCTTCTACTTACTGCTGTTACTGCACCCTGTCTTCTAACTCAAGTTTCTCTGCAGATAGGAGATGGACAGACCCCTTTAAAGGATTCCCCTTCCTTCCTTTTTCCTCCATTTGGCACACTCTTAGGCTGTGCGTCATCTCCAGTGAAGACAAGGCTAGATACAGCCCAATCATGCAAAATACAGGTCAGAGCGGGATGTCTGCCTTACCCTTGGGCAGATGCACTCAGCAGAAGTGTCATGCAGAACGAACTACTGCTGCTCCTACCACATGCTGATCATAATTGCACCTGGAGTCATATTCTAATATGAATATCATTCAAATTAGTGTAGCTCTTCTATCCAAGAATTCTCGTAGAACCCAGAAAGAAGAGCTGGTCGGACTGTCAGCTCATTAATTCCAACATGCCAAAGAGTCTAAATAAATCAAGTAACATCTCATTTGGGGTAAGGTTTAATGTACAGAGCTTGTGGTAAAGCCACAATGTTTTGAATTCATTCCATATGCCTAAAATTTGGTTACGATATATTTTGTTTAGCATGGGTTAGTCTTAAGAATGACCTGGACATTATTTTGGTGTCTTTTTATTGGGTGATCTTTTTGTGGGTGTCCTGAAGCTCTTCCTCACTTTGAGATGACATAGACAGTTACTGAATTGCAAAGTCTGGAGTTTTCTGAAATTGGGAATCACATTACAGAAGGAATTGAAACCCTGTTTGTCTATGGTTTTGCTTAAAATAAACTTTGAACAAGAGCAGCTCAGCTTCAGAAGATATTTTGCCTATAGGAACATTTGCATTGTCAAAAGCTGAACTGTCCACATAATCAGCTTAACCAGGACAGAGTTATGGATAGTAATGGGCTTTCCTATTGTTCATAAATTCATAGATAGGGGCGTGAATTTGGAAGGGAAACCTCCTAAGCCTAAATTACCTCTATTACACCTGAACAGTTCACTATTTTCCATTTTTATGGGGTTTTAAAAGTATTATATGTCTACAAAGCCAACTCTTTTTTTGGTCTTTTAACTTACTGTTTTCAGTTAGAAAATACAAAATAGTTTTAGTACCCATCCCTTTGCTTTGAAAAGGAATAAAACTGTGTTTTAATTTTTACTCATTTCTTTCTTATTATGAAATTGCAAACAGATAAGAGTAGAGACAAATAAACATTTATACCCACCCCGTATCTATGGAAGATCTTAACATCATTTTGCATTCACTTTGGATCATAAAAATAAACAATACAGACGCTGTTGAGGGTCCCTGTGTACATTCCTCTGAGATATCTATCTCCTCTCTCCTTGAGAAAAATACTATCCTGAGTTGAGAAGTTATATATTTAGTATATATTCATGAATTCAAAAACAAAATGTAATATGTTTTTGGCAGTTTTAAAAATCCACATGAATATAAAATGGTATGCATCATCCTGTGGCTTGTAAGATTATATTCTTTACAATTATCCATATTACTACATGTAGCCCCAGCTCATTTATTATAACCACTGTATGGTATTCTGTTGTGTTTACATATAACTCAAGTTATCTATGCATCGTTCTAGATGATCATTTATATTATTTCTAACTGCTTACTCTTACAAACAAACAATGCTATGGAATAATTCTTATGCAGCTGAAAAACTCCAGTGGGGAAAAGAGGACTTTGAGGACTTAGCACCTGGTGTTTGCATCAGCATTTATTGTGTAATACAAGTTTCAGTAATAGTATTTCAGTGTATTAGAATTTGTGCATTCAATAAAAACATTTTGTGAAACTAAATATTTCAAACATTTCAATAAAAAACTAGTAAGTATAAATTATAAAATTATAAAATATCCTTCTAGCTGTGATTGACTTTGCCACTTCCCTGGTCTTTAGCTCCCTCCTCCCAAAATGCCCTGAGAAGTGCCACTTCTGTGGTGACTGGCCCTGCAAGGGCCTCCACTCTTCCTGCTGTGTTTGTGCTGGCTTGAGTCGAGTTCTTGACACTGTGCCTCTGGCAACAGTTTTGCTTTCTCTCCCTACCAGCCATGCCCACTCTCTGACTGTCGTCTATCCCAAGGGAGAGATGTGTCTTCACATGGCACTTCTGATCTATGCTCAGCCTTTAATTTTGGAGTAGGGTTGGTGGGTGGGTGTGGGGTGGTGAGACTGGGATGGAGAAGACAAAGGAGATGTCAGGAGGCAAGAGGTTTTCATGAGCAGTAAAATGACTGGGGGGGGGTCGCAGTGAGGCTGTTAGGGAGGAGAAGGAAGAAGGAATAGGGAAGGAGAGGGGGATTGGGGAGAAATCTGGGAGGGCTGAACTAAGCTGTTGAAGTCTGAAATGTTAGTGTTTATGCAAAATACACAAAAATGTGTGCCAATACTTTAAAATGGCACCAATTACTGGAATAATGGAAAATTGAAAACTGGTATTGCAATCAGTAGTTTAAAACACATTTTTAACCCTACTAGATACTGCAACATTTCTTTCCAAATTACCTGTACCAAATTGCATTCCCCACAGAAGTGTGAGAATTACCCATCTTACCACACTCTAGCAGACATTTGACCTGTATTTGATTTTGTAATGTTTGCCAGTCTGATGGGTTTGATACAGTATTTCATTGTTGTTTAAGGTTACAATTTCGTGATTATTAAGAGAGTAGTGAGTACCTGGCCAACACACCTTTTATAATTTTTTAAATGAATTTTATTACAAAGGAAATACAGTGTTACAGTCTCATTAAAAATGCAAACAAGCAAAAGGAAAAAAATTAAAATTAACCCATAACGCATCTCATAAAGATACTTAGTATTTTTCTTTTCTTAAAAAAATGACTTTACTAAGGTATATTTAACACGTATTTTAAGTGTTCAATTTAGCATGTGAACATGCCACTCCAGCCGTCACCACAGTCAAGATAATCAACTTGTCCATCAACCCCAAAAGTTTATTCTTGCCCCTTAATAATTTATTTCTGTTTCCTACTCTCTCCCCCCCCCGACCATCTCCTGGCAACCATTCTTATTTTCATAATTATTCTCAGATTCCTCCATGTTATCAATGTGTAACAGTGGGCTATTCCTTTTCATTGCTAAGCAGTATTCCATTGTATAGAAGTACCACAGTTTAATCACCTGTTGATGGATATTGGTGGTGTTTCCAGCTATCTTTTTTAGTGGGAAATATGTATGTCTATAAATTTTCTCCTAGGCAAAGCATTAAACTTGAAATAATCTCGATTATTAACCAGTGCCTGGGACAGTGTCTGGCATGTATAGGTGTTCAGTAAATATATGTTGAAAGAACTAGATACCTGTTGGAAAAATCTAATTTCTAATTAGGAAAACAAAACAAGCAATGCTGAGACATTAAAGAGCATGGATAAATTGAACCGAACTGAAATCAGTAATATTCTTCTTCTACCGAAATGTTAGGAGCCCCACCCCCACCCCTCTCTGATCACTTGAAAGTCCCCTCCTTCAAAGCAACATGTCCTTCATCCTTGAATGAAAACAGTTTCTCCACTTTGTTCCTCTTTTGTCCTTCTCCCAACCACTGAGTTCAAAACCTGAATTATTTCTGAAATTTCACTTTGTTCACATTTAATTAGTTTCCAAGTTCTGGTCATTCAGTTTCCTAAATAGCTCCCAGTTCATTGCCCCATCTCAGCTTTAGTTTAGAGTCTGACCTTGTTTTACCTCAGCCCTTCAATGATCTCCTACTGTGCCTCCCTGACTCTGGTTTTCCCTTTTCTAATTCAGTCTCCACGTGGTCATCACGTATTTTTTCTAAATGAAATTTTGACCAGGCTGCTTTGTTGCTTCCAGCTCTCCATTTGCTTCCCACTGCCTGTTGACTGAAATCCAAACTCCTCAGCACAGAACTGAAGGTGCTCTGTACTTTTCACCCCCTTCTCCCTGACCTCTGTGATGCAGAAATATTTAACTGCTTGCAGGAACCTGAACACTCTATGCCGTTTCATACCTCCATGCTTCGGATAAACCTGTCCTTCCATCTTCTAGAATCCCTCACCAACTTTGACCACAGTGTAAAAACTCAGATCTCAGTACTGATGCATTCTTTTATCTGTGCACACACATGAGCTTACACAAAACCCAGCAAAGTGAATCACTCCTCACTTGTGCCAGCAGTGTCCACAGCACTGCCCTTGTGCTGTGCTGCCTTCACATCCTCCTTACCAGACTGTGACCACTATGCAAATTCAGGTCATGGCTTTTACCTTTGATTCTAGTAACAAGTCCACTGGCAGTTAAGTAATAGGTGCTCAGTAAACACGAGGGTACTTCAAACGGTTTGTGGAAAAATGGAATTAGAAGTTAATCTTTCCATGCACTTTTTGAAGACCCCTTGTTTGTTGGGTACTCAATAAATATGAGTAACTCAAACTATGTTGCTCAATAAATACAAATAAATGAAAGTGTTATTTAAATAATCTGATCATCAAATTGTAATTTTCCAGGCAAAATATGCCTAATGCCTTTCACTTGGTTTTAATCCTGCCATCACCACCTTAGTCAAAAATCATTTGACATCCTGCCTGAATTGTTACGTCAGCTTCCTAACCAGCCTATGCCAATAAATTCTTCCTTTTCTAAACCACACCCACTCAGACTAGCTAGACTAATCTCCTACAAAGACTGCTTTAATTACTTTGTTTCCTTCTCAGATTCCCCTTCCTGGCCTTCAAAAGCTCTAGCTACTGTAGCAATCAAACTTTTTTCATTTCTCTAACATCCATTCTCCACTTTGTGAACAACACAAAAATTATCTGCCTTTGTGGGGCTTATATTGTAGTGTAGGATGGGGGAGAAAAATATACATTCTCTTAAACTGTAACTCAATGGAATATTACTCTGCCATAAAAAAGAATGAAATTCTGCCATTCACAGCCACATGGATGAACTTAGAGAAAATTATATTAAGTGAAATAAGCCAGGCACAGAAAGAGAAATACTGCATGTCCTCACTCATAAGTAGGAGCAAAAGTAAATAAATAAATAAATTGTGAAAAAAGAAAGATATGACAATCACAATAATACGTTGAACTTTCAAAAGGAGAGAACAGAACTGAGGTTACCAGAGGTGGGAAAGGGAGGGGAAGAGGAGGTTAGCAAGAAATTGAAAAAGGGCCACAAAAAATGATTACTTTGTGTAGTGTTTAATATACTAATTATTCTGATTTGAGCATCACATATTGCACACAGGTATTGATATTGATATTCAACACAGTACCCCACAGATATGTGCAATCATGTTTCAATAAAAAAAAAAAATTGAGTCTGACATGTAGTAAATATTTGTTAAATACGTATTTGAAGTGACACCACTGGAGAGCCTTGGGAGTGAGGGGGATTTAAGAAGGGGAGTTAACATAATTATAGTTGTATTTGAGAAAAATAATTATGATGATTGTCTGGCAGATGATTTGGAGAGAAGATGAAAGACAGTAAGCCAGGAAGGTCTTTGTTCACTCATCAAGGTACGGTAGTAGAGCGCCTGCTATTTGGTATGCGCTTAGGAATGAGTGAACAACTAAGATTCTGTGCAATGAGTACAGTCTGTTGGAAAACTTTAGGTGAAGAATTATGAAGACCTAATTTAACTAGTGATTAGCAGGAGAAGGAGTGAATATTTTGGTATCTATTTAGGCAGAAACCCTAATAGTATCGGCAAACTGTGTAAAGATTAAGGGCTTGAGGACACACCTACGTTTTCAATTTGAGTAACCAATTTAATTGTGCGGTGAGAGATAAGAGTATGAATAGGCGTGAAAAGAGCAGTGATGAGCTTAGCTGTGAACTTATGAGGTTAGAAGAGTCTGTGAACAAATCCCTGTGGAGATGACCAGCATAAAATTGTGATGAGATCTCACCCTCAGAAGAGGTATGAGGACAGATGGATTTGGAATCAATCAACAGAAAAATAGTTGTTGAAGACATAAATACATGTGGAATTTCCCCAGAAAGGTGCTTACCTGAGCGAGATGAAATGAGGGCTGAGGCTGCAAGATAAGGACATCAGAAAGGTCAGAGGACAAGAATGACCCGAAAGAAGACTGGCCAGATGTGACGTCAAGAAACCAGGAAGAGGAGTCATATCACTTAAAATGGTTTCGAGAGCAAGTAATAGAGAACCGGACTCACCTAGCTTTAAACAATAAGGTAATTTTTTGGCTCACATACCTGGAATTCCAGAGGTAGAGTGGCCTCCTTGGGACTGGTTGATCCAGGAGCTCAATAACTTCATCAAGAAACCAGTTTCCTTTGTCTCCTTTTGCTAGGCCAACTGCAGTTTTGGATTTGCCCTATGTTTGTTTCTTCTCTGGTGATAGAATGACTGGAGGCAGAAATCAGGACTACATGCTCCATTGCTCACATCCAGCCAGAGAGGCAGTTTGGATGTGGAAGCTCTCCTAGAAGAATGAGGAGGAACTTAACACAAATCTCCAGCAATGTGCTCCTGTGTCCCACGGGCACAAATTCCAAAGCATGCATTAGTTTGAGGGAGGAATTAGGCCTCCATCTCCTGGGCTGAGAGTGAATTTAGCTTCCCCTGAGACATTTGTTGGTGAGAGATGAATACCTGAACAAAAAAAAATGAGCTTCCTTTTAGGTAAAAGGAAATTGAAAATAGACAATTCATGACCAGGCAAGGAGGATCACCACAGAGGTGTTAGGTATGCCTAGGAGGGGGAAAGTTTGAGAAGTCAATAACATGGTCAAATGCTAGAGAAGAGTCAATGTATGAGTTAAAGAAGAAGAAGAAAAAATAAAAAAGCCCATGAGATCAGTAATCAGGAGGAGATGACTCTAGAGACACTCGAGGGTTCAGATTGCAGTGGCTCCTAGTTGGGTTCTGATGAAGTCTCTTCCAGGGATCAGTTATGTGAACTTAGTCAGCTTGTCAAGCCCTCTTTGAGTTCTCATCAGCTGAAAGGGAGAAAAAGAGAGCCGTTTCTTATCCTACAAAGTTGATAGATTTCATAAACATTTTAAAGAAGAGATTATTATTTATATTTTAGGTGTGTGTGTGTTTAAGAGACATTTGAAGTGTTATACACCACTGAGGCTTCAATAAATTATTTATCTGGGGACTGAAAATAGAATATGTTTACTTTTTACCTCATTGCTTGGTTTTAGGTTACAATCAATATTTTGCAAAGAATGCAAGAAAAATTTTAATTTCAGGTAAAACCGTGTTTTTATTAAAATAATAGAACACACAGTGCCTAATGCATGGTAGGCACTCATTAAATAATTATTAAAGTATTCTATTCTTCATACTTAAGGATGAGAAAAAATTAGAGATTCTCTGTCAATCAAGCTATAAAATTTCTTATGCTGTAATCATATTTTTTGGTTATCAGAGAATTGATTGTAAAAAACAATAAAACCCTGCCACAAAAACTAGCAATATTGAGCAATGCAATAAAAGCCTAGGTAACCAGGTCTGACTAGGTAGGTCAATTGAAATTACTGGAAAATTTATACATTCAATAAACGTTAATTGAGTATTTATTATATGTGCCAGGCACAATTCTAGGCAATGTAGATCAATGAACAAAAACTCCCTGCTGTCATGGAGTATATGTTCCTAAAAGAGAGACAGTGCATGCTTAAATTAATATACAATATGTCAAGGAGGTAATTGCCTGAAGAAAAATAAAACAGGGTAGTGAGATAGTAGACAATTATTGGGTGAATGTGTGGACATTTTATGTAAGGAAATCAGGAAAGGAATCTCTGAATACCCCTATTTGAGCATAGAAACAGGACAAGGAGGGTGGCTGGGGGAACTGTGTTCTAGAGAAAGAGAGAATCAAGTGCAGAGGCTCTAATCTGGGAGCACATTGGGCATGTCTGAAAAACCACAGACAGGTTGGGGAGATGGGATGTATGGGATTGGGACCACATGAGGGAGGGGAATCAGGAGATGAGGTCAAGAAATGGGCATCAGTGTATCATGTAAGGAAGTAAGGCCTAAGAGGCCATGTGAATAATTTGGGAGTGACTCTAAGAGAGGTGGGAAGGCATTAGAGGGTTTAGAACAGAGGCCAGATTAGACTGAGCTGGTTACTGCTCTAACTTCCATGGAGAGAATAGGACATTCTAGGGCAAGTGCGATGCTGGGAGACAAAGTCGAAACAAATGCACCTTGTTATTTTGTTTAAATAGATGAGGGTACTTCAAAAATTTCATGAAAAGATTCGTATTATCTTTTAATTCTATTTTTCCACAAACCTTTTGAAGTACCCTCGTAAAGTAAAGCTGCCTACCCAAAAAGTTTGTCCCAAGTATTAGCACTGACAGGCCTACTTTAATAAATAGATCCTTATGGTGTGTCATTAGCATAGTAACTATTCGTATAGAAATAATCCAGTTATCGCTAGGTAACCATCCCTCATGCAAACTCACTCTTGTATTTGCTGAACTTTGCTTTGTAGCAGGTGAAATATGAAGCACACCCTCCTCCTTCAGCACTGACAGATTACCACCAGTTATTGAGATCAGTCTCCTTAAAATTAATGAAATTATGACATTTTATTGTAAAGAAAGAATTTCATTGTAAGTATTCTTGTCAAAGTTTTAGGAACTGTTCAAGTGCTTTAAATTTAGAGCATTTTGTGTTCCCCTTAAATGTTCATGGTTGGAACACATCTAAGTTTATGCAATTTTAAAAACTTTTTTGGCAGTGAGATTCATGGACAGTGGTCACAAAGCTCCTCTCATCCTACATTTTATAGGCTAAACAGCAACTTATTTTAGACTGTAGGGGCTGCCACCTATATTTTTCAAATAATTTACAGATGATTTTATTTTGGAAAACAAGTGAAAAGTAAAGATAGCACATCACCTTTACAAAATATTCAATTTGCTTGATTTTTTTTTTTTTTTTGCCACAATCTATGTCCTGAGTGCAAACCATAGTGCATTATTCCACACCACCGGCATTTGCAAACCGCCATTCATTTCCTAAGGGACCTTGACAAATGGAATTCTCTGCACTCAGTGGTGCCTCCCACCTGGGAAAACGACAGCCCTGTAATTGAATCCCAGCATATGCATTGTCATCCCTCCTGCCTGCCCCCCCTGGAGCTACAGCAAATTAAAAGATCTCCAAGGCTCAGCCTGCCTTCCAGCTGCCAGCTCCTGGTAGACACCAGGGAGCCAGAAGGGACCAGGTGGAACAGTTTTGAGTTGCACTAAACACACAGCGTGAGGAGATTGGCCATAATTTCCCAATTGAATATTTATACCAGCCCCATTTCTCATCTTGCTCTTTGGCACCGATCAGAGTGCTGAGCTCCTGCCGGTTTCAAGGGTGCTGCATTGTGTTTGGATCTGCTCCGTGAACTATTACACCAGATGAGAAATGGGCCCCAGGTTCCTATTGCTAAGATGGCTTGTTGACTTTTTTTTTTCATAGAGGCTATCATGTTATAGTGTCACAAGGACTGAGTAATGGGGGAGTTCCCTGATGCCTCCTGGCAATGCCTTGAATTGTACACAGCCTCATCCACTGCTTCTTGTGGAGTGGAACTTTAATTACCGATATCAATATTGACTGAGGTCAATATTCTGGTTTGTAAATTGCTGCATTTTCATCTTTTTCTCAGAAGTTTTATTTTTGTTTGCTAAGGTCAGGCACTTATCACAGGGCCCTCTCATCACATTTCACATTCTGATCTCTTGTGGCAGGTGCTAACTTCCTTGCACTCAAAGTGAATGGGTTGAGTAACCTCATAAAGATACGGAATGTCTTGGCAGAAGAGGGAAGGGAGTTCAGAATGCCTGTCTATGGAAGAGTCTCAGTGTTATTTAGTGATCCCTGTAAACCTGAGAAGATATTTAGAAAACCGTCTACACACAGCCATTAACTTTTTCTAGGTAGTGGATCATAGACTTAAACTCATGTTCCTGATTCCCAATCTGTAAGGTTATCTAATAACACATATTTCTTATGTGTATTTTATCATCAGATTTGCTTAAGAAAAATCTTTTTTTCTAGTTGTTTATTTGAATGAGACAATAAACTACAGACCAGCGAACTTCTTGTGAATTGTTGACATAAAGTGAAATTCTCAGGTAATTAAATGTAAATAATTAGGGGGCCATGATCGTGTGAATCCAGCATAAATTCTGGAAGCAGCAGGTGTTCAGAATAACCTCTTAGTCCTTTGTGATAGCATTACTGGAAAGGAGGAACAAAAGCATGCTTTATACTTAGTACATGTGGAATTCAGCAAGGTGTATGTCAAAGGCTTCTGATATAGTTACAGGAAAAAGATAGAAAAGACAGAAAAACAGACTGAATGATAGTCCTACTATTAGCTCAATAACTGTTTCTGAGGAGTTGATATAAATCTGTAGGTATATTCTAGTGCCCTCTTCAAGAATGGTCCTTGACATCAGCCTACTCAACATGTTTATTGTGAGGGCATTGAGGACACGCTAAGAAAGTCATGGCACATTGGGAAAGAGCACACTGAACAGCAGAATCAGAATCTAGTAGGACAGGCTGAAACGATGGACTTAGTCCAACAAGATGGCGTTAGGAGGAGCACATGAAAAGCTGTTTCACTTGGGTTCCAAATGCCAACTGCATGTGTAGTGGCTGGTAGGAAAGAAGGCTCTAGAGCATCTCGTGGGACAAAGACTTAGGGATTTTGTTGGCTAGATTTCAGCATGAGTTAGGACTATAAACTGAGCACAAAACTACTGTACTCTTCAGGCTACACTGACAGGTCCAGAGTAAGAGTGGTAATATCCTTGCTATATTTTGTACCATAACTGTAGGACTGTGGATCCCATAATTTAAGAAGAATCCTTGAATTTCCTCAAAATAGAACACTAGGAAGGTAAAGCTGTTTGAAATGGCATAAGTGGACTGAGGGAACTGGCTATGCCCAACCTGAGAGAGAAAAGGCTGTTGGTCAGGACAGCTCTTTGCTATTTGAGGGGCTGTTATGTAAAAGAAAGTTTAGACTTGACTCATGTCAATCAGTGAGTTTTCTTTTAGGGCCAAACAAAATTTCAGGGAAATCATGGATAGAAAACTTCCTAAGAGTGTAGGTTATCTGAAAACGAAATGGGTTGCCTCTTACAAAAATGATTTTCTTGCTACTAAAGGTTTTCAAAAAGACAAACCAGGCATTTATTGTCAGTGTTATTGAAGTGATTGTAATAACAGCCAGCATTAATTAAGCATATACTACAGGGGTACTTCAAAAAGTTCATGGAAAATTTCAATTAAACGATAATATAAATCCTTCCGTGAACATCTGCTAAACTGTGTGTACTTTACTTCATGTGTGTGATCTTATTTCACACTGTAACTCTCCAATTTTAAGCCTAAGATCCTATGACTGGTAAATAGCAGAGGTGGACTTTAAAACTCAGGTTTTGGTTGACAGTACAGGCTCTTAACACTGCACTCACAGCCTCAAGAATAATATGATATTTTGCATTGGAGGACATTTAATGTCTCTTCAGAGACTGAAATTCGATCATTTTAATATGTAACTATATTTTGCACACATGTCAATTCTTTGCTCTTATTATTTCGACATTCTAGTATTGAAAAATCCTCATTCATTCATCCTGTAAAATGTTTGATCCTTAGCAGTAGTTTCTTTCCTTAGAAAAAGGGTTGATATATTTCTTGGTTTAATTGATGGCATGAAATGTTTTGATTGTGGCCTTAATGGCTTTACCCCACTACTTGCTAGAGGAAAATAATTTCCTGCCTCATTAACCATGGTTTGTAACTGATCTGACAGAAACTTGAGTCCTGTACCATTCAAATAATGCTTGGAGAATCCATTGGACTTTTGTTTACTTCTTTGTTTTCCAGTAAAGGGGGCTTTTGAAAACCAAAATTTAGAGAAATGCTTCTGTTATTTTGAAATATTTAATCACATTTCTTGGGGTTGGAGGGAATAGTCATGTTTTATCTGAATAATTTGTTGGAGTCATAGTGAAGAAAGAGCCAGAGTTGCAAGTTTCGGGTCTAGAGCTGAAGAGCCTGGAAAGGAAGGGCGGTAAAAGTGTCCAGAGAACAGGGTGTTCATGGCTTTATTTGCTTTTGCTCCAGGGCCTGAGGTCACCCTGGCAGATGGGTCACTTGTATTGCAAGCATTCATACTGGCCTCAGGGACAGTCATGAGGTCACTGGCAAATTGCAGGAACAGTTCCCTTCTTTATGCATAGCCTATGTCCCTGATCCTTGTTCCGCCTATTCCTCGTCTCTGCAGCTGACCCCAACTCTGACTGTGTCTAGGGAAATGGGCTGGTAAAGACCTCCTTCTGAGATTTTCTGTCCTCCTGATCAGTGACATACACATCATGCAGCAGAGAGGAACCACATCTCCCAGGCTTACAGTAGGCACCCCCATCTGTGGAGATAAGTTCCAAGATCCCCCGCTGGATATCTGAAATCACGAGTAAAACCAAACCCTGTACTATGTTTTTTCATATATATGCATACCTGTGATAAAGTTGAATTTATAAGTTAGGTACAAGAAATGATTAACAACAATATGTACTAATAAAATAGAACAATTATAATAATGTACTGTAATAAAAGTTATTTGGATGTGGTTTCTCTCTCTTAAATATCTTACCATACTGTACCCACCTTTCTTCCTGTGGTGATGTGAGATGGTCAGATAGAGCCATGCATACCTACGGACCACTTTATGCCAAGAGGAGAAGCTGGCATGAGAGTGTCTGTGAACATCTAGGATGTGTTTGTGTTTCTTGGGTCATGAACAAATGATGGAGTCAGCCTAGAAATAAATAGGGCCCATGACTCATTACCAGCATCTGTACATGGTGAATCACGGTTGCCGAAGTAGAGTAGACTCTAAAGTGCACAGATATAAGGCATGCCCTTGCTTGGATTTGAAGAGGATATTTCAGATTGTTAGAAATATATTCCATCTATGCTTCAGGAAAATTACAAAAAAGAATCAAGAAACTAGTTGCATGTGTCTTGCAGTTCTTTTTTTTCAAATTAGTTTTTGTGTTTACGGCTAAGTTCATTTTTTTGTATTGTCCAGACAGATGCTAGTATTCACATGGCCTTATAATATAAAGACCACTAAAAAGGGATTGAAATAGACATTTTGGTGAGGAAAAGAGGGTCCCCTTTAGATAACATACTGAGCAGTATAGATTTGGCAAATTTAGATACTTGTATTGACTTTACTAATTTTTGAAAACTATTCAAAATGTTTTATTTCAAAGATGTGCATTCTTGATTGTGGTTTCACAGTGTGAAAGAATTAAAGTCACTTAAAAATTGGAAACATACAATGTGTGATAGAAAGAACATTGGGCTCTTGCATCAGATAAACTTGAGTTCAAATTCTGGTGCCACTACTTTCTACCTGTGTGATCCTGAGCATGCTATGTATTCTCTCTGAACCTCAATTTCTTCATCTATAAAGTGTGGAAAATAATATATATGTCAACGTGTCATTTTAAAGATTAAAGGAGATAATATATATGACCCACCATGCATAGAAAGTTTCATTCAATAAGTATTCAGTAAAAGCTGATGCCCATTAATCATTTTCTGCTGTAGAACCCTAGGGTAAATTTTATATTTTATATATTATATTTCATATAAATTAGACTTAGAATCTGAAGTTGCATAATTAAATTAATTGCAAAAATGCAAAAGGAAGTAGAGTAGTATGCTTGCTCTCTTCTCAATAGCAATAAGACGTTTCTGTTCCCTAAAAGCTCTTTTCTAGTTGTAAGAAACGTCAAGCTACCAAAATGAATTCAAGAAAAAGGAACTAAATCGTGAGGATCCCGGTCATTGAATTCGGTTTCCTGTGGATTGCAATGTAAAATGCCAAGGCCATTTTTATTTTGATCTTTTTGTTTTTCAGGAGCAACATTTTCTATTTCCTCTCTGCCTCTCTCTGTGATGTGCGTTCCATTCTTTCATTCCTGACTAATTTTCCTTGCTTACTCATCTTGTGTGTGCTCCAAATTGTCTGTGATCCCCTATACTACTTTGTGGCTTCCATGATACCATTGACCAGATGCCTCCACCAGGATCCCTATTTAATTCATCACAACCCAGCTAACAATTTCTGAGGAACTTTTCCAGACCCTTTAAGTCTCTGTTGATTTCTGTCTGTTCTACTAAGTGGACACTTAATGTACTTTAAATTTCTGTGCACAGGCTCTGCCTTCTCATTTAGATCTTAAACTCCTTGAGGACAGGGCCGTGTTTTCTTCCGCCAGCAATCCTAACACCTGAGATGATGCTTTGCATGTAATGAGAAATCATTAATTTGTTGGTTCAATGAAATTAAGTCTTTTTGTTGGGTGGGCCCTGTAGGAGATAATAAAATCCTGAGCATTCATTGTTCACTGTAATTAAGTCTGTTTCCAGGAGTGTGCCACAGATACGATTTTGTCAGGTCCTACTGTTCCTGAGATCATCTTCGTTCCTAACTTTCATCTCTTTTTCTTCTGTTTGTACCATGACTGGTAAATCTTTTGATTTCTGGCTGTCATTTGAACTCATTTCTGCCAGTTTTTCTCACTGAAATTTGATTTGCTCACACTCCCGTGCTTGATTTCATAGCTTTTTCTAAAATGAATATGGCTTACGCACCATTTCACTCATTCATTCATCAAGTATTTGTTGAGAAACTACAATGTTCCAGGCACCTTTTCAGGCAATGGGGATATAGCAGTGAACAAAACAAGCAGAAAGCCCCACTTTTATGTTATCACATACTTTCAGCCTGAGAAATTTCCTTTAATATTTCTTGGACTGGATCTGTAGGCAACAAGTTTTCTCATTTTTTTTTTTTTAAATCTTTATTTTACCTTCATTTTTAAAGGATGCCTTTACTGTATGTAAACTTCTAAGTTGACATTTTATTTCTTCTCCTGTTTTAATGATTCCATTGTCTTCTGGCTTGCATTGTTTCTGACAAAAAGTCTATGAAATATTTATCTGGCTGCTTTTAATATTTCTGTCTTTACTACTGGTTTTCAACAATTTGATTGTGATCTATATTCGTTTGGATTACGTGAGGTTGTGGGCACATTGTGTGCATGTGTACTATGTATCCTGCTTGGGCTTCACTGATGTGTGTCATCAAATTTGTAAACTGCTTGGCCTTGTTTCTTTAAATATGTATTTTTTGCAAACCCCTTCAACTCTCCTTCTGGTTCTTCAGTTGTATGTAGGTTAGATTACTTGGTATTGTCGTACAGGACTCAGAGGCTCTGTTAAGTTATCAAACTTTGTTCATAGTATTCTTTAGATTGGATATTTTCTTTTGCTTCATCTTTTTCTTTCTCTCTTTTTTCTCATCTTTTCTTTTATGGTACTTAATCTGTTGTTAAGTCCTTCTAGTGGAATTTTTTTTTTTTTTTGCATTTTTCAGTTCTAGGAGTTTTGCTTTCTTTGTACTATTCCTTCCTCATCATGCTCCTGTTTGTCTTTTAATTTTTAAGTTTAATTTTTATTCATTGCTGCTAATTCCATCTTCTCTACCATTTATGAGAGTGTTTTTTATTGTCTGTTATTCTCTGGCTAATGGGTCATGTTTTCTGGCTTCTTTGCATGTCTAATACCTTTGATTGGGTGATGGATTTTACATTATTGCTTGATTTTTTTTTTTTTCTTCCTTTTAAAAGTGTTGAACTGTTATAGGTGTCAGGAGACATCACCCTCAGAGACAGATATGGAAAAGGAAAAAAAACTTTATTGCCGGCTGCCTGGACCGTACCAGCCAATTCAGAGTGCAGCCCCAAGCCATTTTTACTTTCAGTTTTTAAAGCTGCAAGCGCGGCAACTCAGTCACCCGATCACCGCGCTAGGAGTTGTTAGCCAATGCAAGCAAGCCAACAGCACATAAGCTAATTTTGCAGTTAGCATGGCTCCTCCAGCCCCTCCCACGTTTTCCCACCTGTGTTTTTCCGGCCTGAGTTTATACAAAATGGAGGGGTTATCTTCAATGGCGTTGGTCCTGCTCTCAGAAAAAGGACATTATTTCAGAACCTTGTTTGAGCATAAAGTTAAGTTACTTGCATATCAGCTCAATTTTTTGAGGCTTGCTGTAAACTTTGTCAGGGCAGTCTGGATTAGACTATACTTGAGGACAAGTTTAGCCCTACATTGAAGCTGGACTCCTGTGGGATTTCTCACTCAATGCCAAACATTGTTCAGGTCCTGTGTGACTTCTCAGAATTGCTCAGCCTACAGTTCCCTGGTGGCTTATTGCCCAGCCTCATGGAAAGTTACCCTCTGCATGCACAGCTTATTATTCAGTAGAATCTCAAGGGTATTCCTGTACAGATTCCTGGAACTCCTTAGAACAAGCAGGTCACCACCATGAGGTTATTCATATCACATATTCTAGTCACCTCAGCCTCTCTAAATTCTAATCTCTGCCTCATCAGCTCAGCAAGACAGCTATTATTTGCTTGTTTTGAGGTCTAGTTAATACATCTAGGCAGAAATATGAATCAATAATTGTAGGGTTGTAGTAGAGGGTTCCCCAAAACTACCCTCTATTTCAGTGATTTACCAGAAAGACTCACATAACTCAGAAAAGCTGTTAGACTCATGATTATGGTTTATTAGAGTGAAAGGATACAAATTAAAATCATCAAAGGAAAAAGGCACATAAGGTCCAGGAGGAACAAGGAGTTAATTTGCAGTTGTCTTCTTTCCATAGAGTTGTACAGAGAGCACTTATTTCTCCCAGCAACAATGTGTGACAATTGCCAACCATGGAAGCTCAACCAAGATTTGGTGTTCAGGGTTTTCACTGGGGGTCAGTTACATAAGCATGTCTAACTACCCATGTGGCTGACCTTCATTACTGTCTTCAGCTTCTTCAGAGGTCAGACTGATACCGTGAGGCACAAATTTCCCACCAGTGATCACATTGTTAACACACACTATCTGTATGGCACAAGGCCCAGAGTAAACACAAACACTCTTATAAAGCAAGTTATTCCAGAGGCTTAGAGGTTATCTCCCAGGTGCTAGTCGAGGGACAAACTTTTCTTTGGAATGTGCAGGATTTAGACAATAGACTGTTTACTGTACAAGAGCTAATCTTGCTTATTTTCCTTCTCTCAGGGACCAAGCCCTGTGCCGTGAAAACAGTTGCATTCAGTATTTTTTCTTGAGTTTTAGTTGTTTATAGTGAGAATAATCAGATCCCAGTTACTCCAATATAACCAGAAATTATAGTCAAATAACTTTAAAAACTTTTTGTAAAATGTTGTTTATTTCATTCTTACCACTTCCTTTCTACATTTATATGTGTGAATATATTTTGTAATGTGCCTACTATTAATCAAAATATACAAATCCATTATAACATGTAAATGACCCATACATAAATATATACACATATTTAGGTGCTTTTTTTATATTCAATGAATGAGACCCAATCAAAGTAGTTTGGAGGCTATTGAATTTGACAACCACTTATTTGCATCTTTTATACAAAGAGCACTATGGGAGTTACAAAGATAAATGAAAAAGATTCTTGTTATCATAGACATCTTGTAGCAGTTCTGTTTTATTTGTTTTCAGGAACAAAACATGTACAAACATATACTTTTTATAGTATACAAATATTGTTTTCAAGAAAAAACATGTACACAAATATAATGATAAATTAAGACAGACTGTGAATAGTGCTACAGAGGAAGGTAAAAATAATATGACAATAATATGACAATATGACCAGAAGAACACTTCTGATTTTGAGGACCAGAAAAAGCTTCATGGGGAAAGTAGCGTTTTTGAACTATTTAAAAACTGATTAAGATTGTTTGCAGGAACTATTATTGCATGTGAAAGGTGCTGTGCAGGCTAAAATTGTGAGGGAGAATTGTGGACCATTTGAAATAAAGTGAAACAATCAATTTTGCTACAGCAAATGGTATACTAGGTGATAAAGCTGAAAGAGTCGTGGAGAGTGTTAAATGCCTGGGTAAGGAGTTGGGACATGAGAACAATGATAATATTTGAAAAGAGAACTGTAAGAGCTAAGTTTTGGATTCATGAGAAACCAGCTATAACTTTTTTATTGTTCCTCTATGTACCTTTTTTGACTGACTGCAATAAAGCTTTCTCTTATTTTCAGAATTTTATTATGATGTGCTTAGCTGTGGTTTTCTTTTTCTTTTTCCTATTTGATGTTCATTGTGCTTTAAGGTTCTTAGGTTGATGTTTTTCATCAGAATTTGGAAAATGTTGACCATTATTTATTTCAATATTATTCTGTGTCATTCTCTTTCTCCTGCTTTCTGATAATATTCCCCGGGTTACTTATACTAAATTCAATTTCACCCCCAACCTTTTATTTCTTTGCTTCAGTCTGAATAATTTTTATTAGCTCACCCTCAGATTTACTGGGACTTTCTTTTTCAGTTTCCAGTCTGCTGTTAAGTCCTCCCAAAGAATATTTTTTATTTAATGCATTGTAACTTTCATTCCAGAAGTTTCATTTGGTCCTTTTTTAAGAGTTTCCATTTCTTATGCTGTTTATAGATATATAAATATATGTTTTATATATACATGTTATATACTCATACATACTATATATTATAATGTAGTGTATATCATATGTATGTCACATGTATATAAAACTCATATATATGCATATATCCGTATGTCTAATAGATATGTATGTTGCTTTGTGTGTATCTTTTTCTGTAAATTATTTAATATATTCACATTAGTTTTGTTTTGTATTGTTTTAACATTTACTTGTAGATATTTGTGGAGCACAGTGTGTTGTTTTAGTATGTGCACAGACTGCACAGTGATTCACTTAGGGTAAATAGCATAGCTTTTTTCCTGTTACTCCACCACTTCTCCTCCCCTGACCCCCATCCCCTCCCAGCCACTAGTAACCATTATTCTACTCTCTACTTCTATGAGAACTACTTTTTATTTCCATTTTTAGATTCCACATATGAATGAGATCATGCCCTGTTTTCCTTTTTCTGCCTGATTTACTTCACTTAACGTGATGGTTTCCAATTCCATCCGTGTTGCTGCAAATGATAGGATTTCATTTCTTTTTATAGCTGAATAATATTCCATTGTGCATATATACCACAGTTTTTTTTATCCATTCATCTGCTGATGGGCATTCAGGTTGATTCCATCTCTTGGCTATTATGAATAGTGTTGCGATGAACATGGGAGTGCAGGTGTCTTTTTAATATACTAATTTCATTTCCTTTGGGTATATACCCCATAGCAGGATAGCTGTATCATAAGGTAGATCTATTTTTAGTTCTCCAAGGAACCTCCATACAGTTTTCGACAATGGCTGTACCAATTTACATTCTCATCAACGATGTAGGAGGGTTTCCTTTTCTCCCCATCCTCAATAATATTTGTTATGTTCTGTCCTGTTGATAATAGCCATTCTAACTGGAGTGAGGTGATATCTCAGTGGGGTTTTAATTTGTATTTCCTGATGATTAGTAATTTTGAGCATTTCTTCATGTGCTTGTTGGCCATTTGTATGTCATCTCTTGAGATATGTCTGTTCAGATTCTTTGCCCATTTTTTAATTGGGTTATTTGTTTTCTTGCTGTTGAGTTGTTTGAGTTCCTTATATATTCTGCACATTATCCCCTTGTCTGATGTGTGGTTGACAAACACTTTCTCCCATTCTGTAGTTTATCTCTTCATTTTGTTGATAGTGTCCCTTGCTGTACAGAAGCTTTTCAGTTTGATGTAGTCCCATTTGTGTATTTTTGTTTTAGTTGCCTGTGCCTTTGTAGTCTCACTCAAAAAAGCATTTGTTTTAAAATCCAAATGCTAATTCCAAAATCTGGGTCATATACAGGTCTATTGTGTTTTCTCTCCACCAAGAGTCACATTTTCCTGCTTCTTCTTATGTCTCAAAATATTTATAGTATTCTGAACACTATATACAAAAAAATCAGGAGAGAATGAAACATGATATTTCTGTTTTATTTCCCAAAGTGTGTAAGTTCTTTCCTCTGTCTGGCAGTTTAGGTGATGGTCTGATCATTCAGACCTCTCCTAGAGTTGCATTGAACTAGGATTGGACTATAAATAGCCCACTGCCAACCTCCAGAGCACCCACTGTTTTGATATTTCAGTATTTGAACTGAAAAGGCATCGACTGAAGTTTCAGATATTCTTAGTTCATTGTTGTACCTGTAACTTTGACAGTTCACTCAGTTCTAGTAGTTTTGGGGTTTTTTGGATGGATTTCTCAAAATTTTCTTCATAAAAAGTTGTCATCTATGAATTAAAGGTTTTTCTTTCTAAACTTCTAAGCTTTACCTCTTTTATTTATTTATTTTTGTCTTGTACTAGGATTGTCAGTAAAAGGTGGTGTTGAAGTGGGACAAGCAGACACCTTTGCCTTGCTTCTAAAATAATTCAGTATTTCATCATTAAATATAATATAAGCTGTAGTTTTTTCAAAAATAGTTTTTTATCAGATGTAGGAAAATACTTCTTTTCCTGATTTGCCAAGAATTCGTACATGAATGGATGGCGAATATGGTCAGATAGTTTTTTTGCACCCTTGGAAATAATATTCTGTTAAGGCATTGAATTACATTAATTTCCAAATGCTAAACCAATTTTACATTGCTGGTATAAACCATACTTGGTCATGATATATTTTTATTTTTATTGCTGGATTGGACTTTATAATATTTTGTTAAATTGTATTTTTTTCATCTGTATTTATAAGAAATATAGATCTATAATTTTCTTTTGCTGAAATTGTCTTTGCCAGGTTTTTGGTCAGAGTAGTTCTGGTCTCCTACAGTGTAGTGAAAAGTGTTCCCCTCCTATTTTCTTCTGAAAGTATTTGTAAAAGATTGTCATTATTTTTTCTTAAATGTTTTCTAGCATTCACTAATTAAACCATATTGCCCTGGGGTTTTCTTTTTTGAAAAATGTTTAATTATGAAGTTAGTTTCTTGAATCGAAATAGGACCATTAAGATTTTCTATTTTTTATTGCACCAGGTTTTATGTGTGTCTTTCAAGAAATTTGCTGATTTTGTCTGTTATTGAATTCATTGGCATAATATTGTTCATAGTATTCCCTTATTATCCTTTTAATATCTCTAATGATCATCTTTGAGATTTGTAAATCTTCTCTGTATGTAAATATATTTCCAATTTTAATGATTTCTGCTCTTTGTTTCCTTCTACTTACTTTCTGTTTAATTTGCTTTTCTTTCTCTAGTTTCTTAAGGTAGAAAATTAAATCACAAAATGATTTCTCCTTTTCTAACATAATCATTTTAAGGTATAAGTTTCTCACTAATAACTACTTTATTTGTATACCAAAAGATTTGATTTGATGTATTTTCATTTTCATTTTATTCTAAATTTTTTTATATTCACTTGTGATTTTTTTCTGTGACTCATATATTATTTAGAAGTATGGTTTTTAATTTTCAAATATTGAAGATTTTTTATGTATCTTATTACCATTGCTTTCTAAATTAATTCATTGTGGTCCTATTCCATACACTGTGATATTTTAATCTTTTAATTTTAAAATTTGTCTATATTTATTTTATATAATCCTTTTGGTGGACATTCCATGCACACTTGGAAATAATGTGTATTCTGTAATCACTGATGTTAGTGTCTTGTAACTCTCAATTAGGTCACATCAGTGATATTACTGTTCAAATCTTATGTATACACTTTTAAATTTTTTTATCTACTTTTTTCTGTTTATTACTGTGAAAATCATGTGACAAAAGCTTCAACTATGATTATGGACTTGCTGTTTCTTCCTGTAATTCTGCCAGTTTTTATGTATTTTGAAGCTCTGATTGTAGGAATATGCGCATTAGGGTTGTATGTCTTCCTGAAGGATTTATTTTCATCACTTTCTAATTCATCTCTTTATATATACTAATACTCTTCATTTGAGGCCTATTTTTTGTGAATAACTTCATTATGTTTATTACTTGCAAAGTATATCATTTGTATTCTGTTACCCTCAACCTATTTGTGCCTTATCATTGTTCAGGTTCCAGGAAGCAGAGACTGAGATGGAGATTTGTATGCAGGAGTTTATTTGGGTTGTGCTGTCAGTATCAATACCTTTTGGGGGATGAAAGAAGTGGGGTGGGACTGAGAGACAATGGCTGCAAAGGTCTGTGGTGCAATTACAACAGAGGTCCCAGCTGGGCTTATAGGGGGCCCTGGACTACAGGCAAAAGGATATATTCTTCATATCTCTGCATTGACTAGTCAGCGGATGATGGTTGCCCCCAAAAAGGGTGTGATTTTGGGCAAAGTGACTCTCTTTAGCTGAGGGCAAGTCCTGGAAAGGAACTCAGTTGAGAGCTGCCAGTTGATAACACTCCCAGCAGCTGTAGGAGTGAGCTCTTCAGTCTTAGAACTGGATGTAGTATCACAATGTGCTTATATTTAAAGGGCTTCTCTTTTACATCCCCTGTAGTTAGGTCTTGGTTGTGTGATCCAATCTGACAGTCAATGGCTTTTCACTGGAATGTTTATTCCATTGATATTTAATGCAATTATTGCTGTGGTTGGGGTTTGAGTGTGCCATCTTCCTGTGCGTTTTCCATTTTTCACATATGGTCTTTGTTTCTTTCTCTTTTCCTGGCTTCTTTGGGGTTAATAATTTTTTTAAAAATTTCATTTTAATTATTCTGTTGTCTTTTTGTTATACCTGGTATTTTTCTTATTAACATTTAATGGTAGGGATTATTTTATGCACCCTAAACTTACTTCTTATCCAAGTTTAATATAACACCTCATGCCAAATGAAAGAACCTTAAACACATGTAATTTCACTCCACCATCCTTTGTGTTGTTGGGATCATATATTTTATTTCCACACCATATTATAATCCCACCATACAATGTAATTACTTTTGCTTCAGTAGGCTGTCTTTCATGAATTAGGAGAAAAATGAAAGACAATCTTTTATATTTACCTATCTATTTACCTTTGTCAATCTTCATTCCTTTGTGTAGATCTGAATTTTCATCTGGTATCCTTCCCTTGAACTGAAGATCTTCCTTCATTATTTTTTGTAGTTCAAGTCATTGGTGACAAATTCTCCCAAATTTTGTTTATCTTTTGTAAAACTTTCGGCTGCTGTGCAATTCTATTGTTACATAAAGTTTCCTTTTCAGAAGAGGGGAAGCCTTTCAAGAATCCTAGTTTATTTTGGGTTTCAATTCTAGCACACTTCTGGAACAAACACAGGTCAAAGTCTTCTATTCCTAAATGGCTATTAAAAGTATTACAACTCAAGCTCACAGGCCTTGGGCTCATTTTTCAGCTCCCTGGGTCAACAAGGTCAGCTGGACACTTCTGCTCTGGTTTGAATTCACACTTTATTTCTGGCTACTGGTTTCTTCCTCATTGCTGGCAGAGAATGTCAAATTTTGGGAGTTAAATGTATCAGCATTTTTACTTCTTTATAACAGAGGTGATTAGTTTAGGAGGTTGGGTATCCATATCAACTTAAACTGCCAAGATGGTAGAATCTTCTTTTTTTCCTTACATTATTATATGGAATAGTTTTAGGATTACGAATAACAAATAAACTACGAGACCTAACTTACTGTGGAAGCTTTTCTTATTTATTTTTTTGTTTTTAATGGACCAACATGTTCAACCTTTTTAACTAAGAAGTCTCAGCTACTGGTTTCAATTCATCTTATTGTGAAATAACACATGTGCTCAGTAGAACAGTATATGTAATTTATTAAAAAATAATTGCTGACATTTCAACTTTTGCTCTGCTGCTTCCTGCTTTAACAGGTCTATGGAAATGCAGGACCTGGCAAGTCCTCATACTCTTGTTGGAGGCAGTGATGCTCCTGGTGGCTCCAAACTGGATAAATCTAACCTCAGCAGTACATCAGTGACTACAAATGGTACAGGAGGTGAGAGTACTACCCTGAAGATACCCAGAATCACATTTCAGTGTTCGCTTTAATTTCACATGTTAGGAATCTGCTGATAAATATCTTAAAAACAATAACATAATTAGTGTTATGTCCAAGGAATATATATTATTATAATATTAATATATTATTGATTTTTTAATTGATTTTCCTGAATTTTTTTCCTTCTCCATAGCTGGAAACATTCAGAGAGAATAGATAGCCCTAAGCAACATTTTGAGGGCTTTGAATGAGGCTTCATTTTTGTGTTTGCCTTTGTAATCATTCCAAAAAATATATAGAAATTGTGGTCCAAGGATTTGCATCCTGATATTATCCTCCAATATATATATAATGTATTACAGGTATGCAATATATTACACATACTCTCCTCTCTTTGGTTTTATTTTGAATTGTAAAAATAAGTTTACCCAAAAACTTTTCTTAAAAAAAATTTTTAGTGGATGTGGAAACACGAAAATATTCATATCTGCTGCATTTTCTTTTCAAAGAGAATAATAACTACTATTTATTTCAAAAGGAATTGCATGTTTTCCAGATACTTTCTCGTTTGATTAGCCCATAATAATGCCACAGCACATGGCAACAATAACAGCTCTTATTTCAAATATTCTGCTTTATTGTTTTTCTAAAATGTATTCAACTTGTCAGAAAATATGATCCAATTTTTATATTGGAATATGTATATAGAGAGATACTATAAATATATACACATATATGATATATGAGCTGCATTTTAAATTATTCACAATCATTTTGAAATTTTGTACATCTCGTCTAGTCAATAAATTAAACATAAAATGAAATTTGTTTTAACTTATAAGCTATTCATATTACCAGATATCAGCATTTGCCACATCATATTTTCTTTTAAATTTTAAGTAAATGTCAGTGAAATTGATACACCTCTTACCATTTATTTTAGAATAACTGTGCAATCTAAAATTTTTCTTTGTAAAGTTGTGTGCATTGCAACTTACCTGTATTTAATAATGTTTTACACCAAACCCTTTGTAGATTAACATTTCCTTCATTTATAATGTTTGTCTCTAAACATGCATCTATAATTTCAGCTAATTAATTATGGAATTGCAAATGTAGAAGAATATTTGATGACTACTGGAGTAAGAACACTTAAATTTAAACCTTAAATTGGGTACAAATAAGATTAAAAAACCCAACCACTCTGTAATCAGACCTTGAAGTTCACTAATCATTGTGTACATATCTATAAATGAACTAAAACAGATCTGATAACTAAATGTAAAAGTCATGCAGTGCAGTTACAGTTTTGGCTAAAAGGTCAGGAACTGGGGCAAGCATTGAAGATTATTCATGTACACTCAGCAGGCATTCAGACAATGAACTCTTATACTGTTCCTGTTCTCAGGGGACAACATGACTGTTTTAAATACAGCAGACTGGTTACTGAGTTGCAGCACCCCCTCCTCTGCAACAAGTATGAGAGATGATGGTACACTGCATGTGTTTGAGCGTGTGGTTTGCGCCTCTGGTTTGCTGTCTGTTGCTATTTCTATGTTTGCACCCCTTTTCTCTGTTTACTACTTTATAAAGAGGAGAAATGAACATGCCTTTTAATTTTTTATTGATAATAGTTGGTTATGTTTTTCTTATCAGTTGGTTTTCTAATCTTATATTCCTTTGATCAGTAGTATTCTTTTTTCAGGTTTTTCATAATTTTACACAAATGGGTACATATATTGGTTTTCTGACTTCTTATCAGTTTATTATGGGGTTAACTCACCCCAACAAGATTTATGTCAATCAGAGCAGTTGAAGTAGACTGGATGTACATACAAACTTAATCACCTTCGTAATCTGTAGACTTTCATAATTTAAATTAAATTCTTAACATGGCAAAATGATATTTGCTATTTTACAGACTTTGATAGATAATGCAACATATCTAAAGTATCATTAATAGTCAATATCCCATCACTGTGAAAATTATCAGTGATGAAAGCTATACATTTAAAATTATACATTTATATTATCTCTTAAATGTTTTGAGCTGTAGATATTAACTACATTCATACACATATACACACACATACAGTATATAAACTTTCTCCTAAATCAAATGTTAATATGCTATCAATATTAAAAAAATAATAGAGCATGGCACCGATAACAACAAGATCAAATTAAAACAAAACTATGAAACTGCTGTGGAACCACTCAATTTTAGAATTAAAAAGAGGAGCTCATGCCTATCATAAATATACATTACAAGCAAGCAGTTAGAACAGGCAGAGTTTGGCTGGATCCTGCTCTGTCTCAGATTAATTTAGAATATATTTCATTCAGTGAATAAAGAATACTCCATTGTGCTCATTATTTATACTTTTATAGTTTTAGTTTCAATTTTTTTAATTCCACATTTAAAATATACTTTTCATACTTAAAAATATGTTGCCTAAATAAATAAAAAATATTTAGTTACTCCTAATTCTAACACAGGGATCTTTTCCTGTAAAGAGTCAGATCATAAATATTTTCAGCATCGTAGGCTACACTGTCTGTTTCAACTGCTCAGCTCTGCCATAGCAGTACAAAAGCAGCCATAGACAATACGTTAATGAATGAGTGTGGCTGTGTTCCAATAAAACTTTATTTATGGGCCCTAAAATTTAAATTTTATATTATTTTGTGTCAAGAAATATTCTAATTTTGATCCCTTTTTAAGCATTTAATATGTAAAAAATATTTTTAGCTCACTGGCTGTCTGTTCTAAGTAGCGTTCTGTGTTATAAACACAAGCAACATTATAACAGTGAATATATACAATCAATATTTAGTAGTTATATAATCTTATCCAGAAACATTTTTCTAAGTATTAAATACTGAGTTTTCATGGTTCTTAATGCTTAGACTTGTGGGTCCCTGCGGGAGGAACAAGGATTTGTGTGTCAGGGCCACCAAGGATCTAGATCTTAGCAATATACTTACTAGCTGTGCCACCTTGAACAAGTTACTTAACGTCTCTGAGCTTCACTTCCTTGCTATTAAAGGAGGATGACCCTTCCTTGGCAAGCTTTTTATTTTAAATTATATAATGTATATAAATTGGTTGTCAATAAATACCAGTATATTTTTCTTCCTTTAACTAATGATTCAATAATAATTATGTAGCAGTTTTTTAAGGAAAATGACATCATGCATCCTGTTAAAAAACTCTTTTATATTTGATCAGATAATGAACTCTTTTGCATTTAGAAATGTGTAAACTGGGCAAAAGAAGGCAAATTTTTAGTAAAAAATGTCAGGTATACTTTGATTATTAGTGATATAGTCCTGGTGGCATATTGATTTTATGGGTGTTTATGACACAAATCTCTTCCATTGAGAATAAACTATTTTATTTTTAATTCTGGGTTTCACTGCTTGAATTGGATTACTTTGAAAAATTATTATAATAAAACAAAAGGCAAAAGCTAAAAACTAATTAATTGGCTTTTCAAGGTCTGTCCATTAACTTTGAGATGTTCAAAAAGATAATCTTAACTGTATGGTTTTTATTAATATAAGTTGCTAGTATCACCTTAAAATCCTATATACTACATTGGTGCTCTTTAAGTATGTTGCATTATTCCTTAAAGTAATGTTTAAATTGTTTCATCACCTTAATCCTAATTATATAATTACATCTGCATATTTATATTGGAACCACGTTTTCCTTTCAAATTTTTATTACTTGTAAAATTGTTAAAATGTAAAATGTAAAAATAGAATAAATGCTGTCATACCGTAGCAAGTAAATCAATGATCAGGATTTGCGGGACACACAGTATCTGTTGTAACCATTGATATCTGCTATTGTTGCACAAAAACAGCCATAGACACTGCTTAAACAAATGAGTGTGACTGTGTTCAAATAAACTTGATTAGTGAACATGAAATTTGAATTTTATAAAATTTTCATGTCATAAAATGTTGTTATTATTTGATATTTTTCATCCATTTAAAAAGGTAAAAACCATTTTTCACTCACAAACCATACAAAAACAGGCCATGCATGGGTCAGATTTGGCCTGACTTCTAATATAGATTTATGTGCCTGTACATGAAGTATGTTGTACATGCCCATCATATGAAAAGTTACTTCCAGATATAGGTAATTCCAGATTCTAATTTGCTTAATGTTGTAAGGATTCATGATTGATTAGCTATACTTTAATACAAAAATACTTAAATCTATCAGGAGTGCTTAGAACATGCTCTAAGAGTGAATTTTCACTTACTCACTTAATTAAAATGTATCAAGTTTTCATTATATGTCAGGCTCTGTGCTAGGAAATGGGAACCCAGTGACCTAAAGAATATGATACTGGCCATCCAGGGACCAAAAGTCTAGCAGAGGGAAACAGACATAAAAATAATGAGTGCCATAATGTGTTCAAGGTGGATGCACAGCAGAAGGAGAGAATATTTGATTCTACATGGAGATCAAGAAAAGACTTCAAAGAAAAGGCTTAAGGGAACCAAACTTAGACATTCTGACCAGCCTTATTGTGCGTTCTGTATCTGAAATCTATATATCATAGAAAAGAATCTTCTAGAATTTTTCTCATATATAGATGATTGACTCACTTGGAATGAATTTGTTTCTGAATGTTATGTGTTTTTGCAGTAGAATTAACTAATACTGTGGCTCTAAGTTATAAGTTTCTCCATCAAATTATTTTACAGAATTAAGTATTTTATAAATAGTTAGAAATGAAAGATACTTGGTACTTATAGGTTTTGAATGAATATATTGATTCAGACAAACATAAATCATAGGCTTTACCAGTTATTAAAATCGGTCGGCGATACTTCTGCAGTGTTATAAATTGTAACCTTCTTGATCTAACTCTTCATGAAATTCTTTGTAGAAACTAAGCTGTCAAAAGTCACTATGTGTGATTTTGTAGGTCAGAAAGAAGTATATGTGGAATTAGATATAAATAGACTTTTAAGTGGACAACAGTTTAAACACAGATTCATGAAGATGAAATGTAAAATGTAAATTACTTGGGTCACCTTTCAAAGATTAAGCCTGCTATTGCAACAAATGAACATAAATTTGAGTTATGATAATAACCTGGACTTTCTCCAAAAATAATTAATACACATTAATGTTGTACTTAAGTGCTAAAGATAGTCTAAGGAGACAAAATTAAGTTTGCTTTGAAAATATGTGTTTGGGTATAGAGATGAAGGTTGGGATATGAAGAAAGGTCAGCGATTTAGTAGCCAGAACAAAGACCAGACAGTAATCATGTACGACCTTGATCTAGTCCCGAGATATCAATTATTTTTAAAGCCAAAAAATAGAAAATCCAGTTATGTGTACATACATTTTACTTTTATTTTTATTTACTTATTTTAGTATTCATCTTTATGAAAAACATCCAAATTGCAAGTAGATAACTAGTGGGGAGGAGGACCTGACAATACAGTTTTTTTTTTAATGTGATGCTTGTGTACAAAGTGCTATATAAAGTTATTTTATCTCACTTCTAGGGAAATGAACCCTGATTCACTTATTTTGAGCATGTAGAAGAATAAAGCCACAGAACTCTTCAACCTAGGACATTAAAATATGATTGTTGCTTTTGATGTCCAAACTTTTGTTGTATAAGTTTGAATTTTTTGAAAAATGTGCTTTTCTCCTAAAGAAAGTTTTTACTTGCATTTTATAGCATGTAATGATTTTGAATACTATCCTGAAAATAACTAAAAAGCCCTGTTTAAACTCCATGTTGATTTAAGAAAAACAAAATATAGTTAAAAAAATACATTTGAACATGTCAATGAATTATATACTGGTAATCATTTGGAATGAGGATTTTTACAAGTTTTAGAAAAATAGTAAAACTAGATTTGTTTTATTAATGAACATTTCCAAAAGTGCCTAGCATGTATTTAATGGAAAAAAAAGTTTCCTGCTACTAGATAAGTATATAATACATCTAATTTAAAGTGTGGAAACAAAATAAATATGAATATCAAGATTCATATTTTTATGAATATGAAGTCATGATAATTTTTATGAATATCAAGATAATACTTCTTTGTATTCTAACATCTTTTTAATAAATCAACTAATAATATAAGGACTGTCCATTTCACTTCTCTATTTGACCTCCCTGTTGCTGAAAAAAATCAAATTATTTATTACTTAATATTACTTCTTTTCTTTAAAAAATAAAACCAAAATAACTTTGTGTCTTACTTGGAGCTCAAGGTAGGTATGTTGATGCTCACTTAATGTGAAATAATTTATTCTCTGTGACAACATAATTTATTTCTTTCCTCTTTTCCATTTTGTGCTACTCTTTCCTGCATAGGAAAAATAATTTTCCATCAATGTGCATCATTTTCCCCAAATGCTAGCATCCATTTTGTTGAATTATTACTTTAAAATCCATGCATTTTAGTACACTGAACACTTCTTGGTATTTATGCCTCACTTCATGTACTTCGTAGGGATGCCTTTTCTCAGTAAAATGAACCTTCTTTGTCTGTCTTTGACTAAATACAGACCTTTAAAACTTTAGTGAGCAGTGTTTCCAATATAATGAACGAGACCCAAAATTGTCTCTTTGCCTCTTCTTTCTCTTTTTGGCCACCTGAAACTTTCGAATTGAAGAGATTATAATCAAAACCAATGCCAAGGTTTTGAAATCAGGTCAAAGTTGGAATCAAAAGTAAAACTAATCTTCATGTTGATTTCTAGACCAGTTTTGTTAGACACAGCTCACTTTCTGCCCATCCCACCCTATGCCCAATTCACAAGTGAAATTATATTACTATTAGTACAATAAATCTATTTTACAAGTATTGTTTATAGGTATAGACACATTTAAATAGGAACTTAGCCACAATTAGAAATTGGAAATTCCGAGAAACTGTCTCATGTCTTAGTTTTGCTGAAGGCTTTGGATTGTGCCTTTTTGTCATAAATGTCAGAAATCACACGTTGACATTGCATCACAGAGAGTTGCCTTTACACCCATCTAGAATATACTCTGGGTTATCTTCATATAGATTAAAGGAATTCTTGTTTAGTTAGTGCTGCCTGAGAGGCAGTATGGTTTAGACTTTGGATTCTGAAAACGCACCGTCTGGTCTCAAATTCTAGCTCTTACCAGCTCTGTGACTATGGGCAAGTTATTTAACCTTTTTGTGCCTCAGTTTCCTCATCCAAAAATTGAAGATGTTGATATTATCTACTAACTGTTGTGAGGAGTAAAAAAGTTAATAGCTGTAAAACACAGGAACAGCACCTGGAATGCATTAAAGTACGTTTTAAGTATGTGCTGTTATTATTACCTACTTTCAAACTTGCTATTTCTTGTTGTCTTTTCAAATATTGCATGAGGAAGAAATGGAAAACATACCTTAGTAGTCTATGCCAATATTTTGCAGTTTTCATTTTCAATAATGTATTCCTGATTACTTTATCTAGGAGATAACCACATTCTTATCATGCTCTGAGCCTTTGTGAAGAGTCGCTGTCATGCACATAGCCACTTTCATACCTGGAGGCAGCCTGTTATGCTGAAAAGGTCATGGATGTTAGAGCTAAAGACCTGAGTTTGGATCTTAGCTCTGCCTCCTTCATAGGAACTTATAAAGGCTCCTCGACCCACTCGAACTTCAGTTTCCCTGTGTATGAAATGGATACAGTGATTCGTATTCATCAGAGTTGTTGTAAGAATTAGCTAAATGTACATTGCCTAGTACATAGTAAACGCTCAAGAAATAATAAATAATTTTGTAGTTGTAAGTATAGTTATTAGGTATAACCATAACATGGACTATTGTGCAAGTTACTACTGAAAAGTAGTAACCACCAATTTATTATTTATCATTACGCAAATAATTAGACAATACTTCTTAGATCATTGCTGCTATTGAAGATGGATCAACCTTAAATTTGCCTTTTGCTATGATAAGTAATCCAAGTTTCTTTTCTCCCTCTTCCCAACCTTTGCAGTTCTCTGAATCTTCCAGCAAATCTTCGTATCATTGTTAAATCATGGATACTTAACTGAGAATCTGATCAATTCTGTTCATGTGGAAAGAGCATAATCATTACTGCATGTTTTGCCATCTATTAATTGCTCTTCTAACAGAATAACGTTGCTGGCTTGCTTGGTTGGTGGGTACCCTATGGCCCCACTGTTCTTTTTTGCTACATTTGTTTATAGTTGGCTACCTTCGGCTTTCTTTATAGTTTTCTGCTTGCTTCTAAGTTACTTAACTGTATCATTCCATTTATGTCCAAAAAACACAAGAGGTGTTAAGTGAAAATAATTTAGTTTATTCCCTTGCTGCTGTGATATATTTAGCAGAGCTTTGCCAACGAAGGGAAAATATGGTGTGACAAAATGGGTAGAGGCTTTATCACTGACCCCCTCATTGCATGTAATAAGGACAATAATGTGTGCCAGGTTACATCATTGCCAAGAGAGGATTTTGCCAAAATACACCACCTCAAAGTAGAAATGATATATTAAAAGAGTTTTCAGAAGATGTACGTGCTGCTGTGGAAGTCATCTCTTACTTTATGATTATCTCTATAACACATGAAAAATTGTTATATCATTAAAATAAAAAGCCCAACACCTTAGTCTTTAGTCTTTTGTCTTTTCTAGAGCAGCAGAGAGAGTTGTTGAGTACCTCATTTTTCACCCATCACATGAATAGGCCTGTGGTTTCTGTATTTGCATATGCCTCCATTGTACTCCTATGCAGCCAATTTTTAAAAATACCCTCATGGGAAGAATAAAACATAAGATAGTAAATCTCTTTGTTATGATTTGGATTAAATGTGCTGAAGACCGACTGATGATTCCTTTTTTCTGTCTATTGACTATATTGGAGTGTGCTTTAGGTGAGTTAAAAATGCAAATATGTGTACTGCTGTTTCACTTTGTAAGGTGGACTGCCTTTAAAAGCCAGATTCGAGAGAACTAGCTTAGCCAGAGGATTTTAGATTAAATCCTCTTTAAATGCATGTCCATTTAGAAGTTAAATTAACAAAACTTTCCTCATCAACTTCTCAAGTTTCAAGTTTTCTCTTGCATGCCCATGGTAGCTAGAAAAGTCACTAAGAGAACAGTCAGGGTCTTTGATATAAATTTAGAAGTAAAACTCACATGTACTTATTCTTCTGCATAGTGTCTCTTCTTGCAGTCAAAACAGAGCCCTTGAACAGCAGTGAAACCACAACCACGACTGGAGATGGAGCGCTTGACACTTTTACTGGGTCAGGTAAAGCCTTTAGCTCATGTGTCCTTACGTACACGTTGGGGTACATACACATCCTCCTCCTTGTGAATAAGCAGCATAAACATCTAAGAACTTTGATCTTTATAAAGATAGCAGTAAATTCACTTTTTTGGAGAACTAATTGTCATAAAACTATGCATTTTTTGGAAGTATATTTGGAATCATTTGCTGGATTTTCAGTCGGCAGTTTAACAATCCCATGATTTTCTTATTAGAGGTAAGCAGATCTGGCTTCCTTCTAATTGTTTTATGCAGTGTTTAATTAATTTAATAATTAGGTTGTAATAGCCAACCTTGTTCTTTCAACTTACCCATTGATATCACATAAAAGCTGCTTTCTGTCCAACATTCAAGATGTAAAACTATCCATTTGATTCCTTCTAAATAACCTTGTTTCCTCTCGTTTAAAAAACTCCTGTGTAAGCAGCTGAGTGACAAGTATTAGAGGTTAATGGGCTGCAGGAGAGCACATGCTGGTTGCATTAGAACCAGCCTCTGAAAGCATTGGTATGCTTCAAAGAGAACAATAGCATGTCTTTAAACATCAATCCTTTTTGAATATAAATACCTGATAACTCCCAGCTGGGCACAAAGGGCATGAATTAAATTGACTTAAAGATTTTTTTTAAGTAACAATATTTGGTTTGGCTTATCATCTGGTGAGAGGACTTTTTTAACCTGAGGAGGGATGTGTATATCAGAAAGAAGAACATTAAATCTAGAAAAGTATATATGGTAAATTCAGTCTTGGTTCTGTTATTCTACTTTAAAATATTTTACATTTATTCATGTTCTCATGTACAAGAATTTTCCGTAAAAAGAACTGAGGTATGTCTTTGAGAATAATATCGCTTATGGCAGATAACTGATTTTTATAGATACAGATGATCCAATTTTATTAGTTCACACTGATTGGAAGTGGTTGCCATGTATTTAAATAAATACCTGAATTAGCACTCCACAGTTGTAAATAAACTTGGCTTGGAGGCTCATATGTGCTAACCTATATCCCTTCTAGCAATTCACCTGCCTCCCAGGAAATAAGTAGGTACCAACTTATTGTAGCGTACTGTATTCCTTACTTTTCATAGCTCTTGTGAATTTTCTCTACAAAGTAAATATATATGAACACGTTTTTAAGGAAAGGAATGGAATTATTAATTGCTGACATACTCCAATAGTATGCCACAAGTGAATTGGAAGCTGAATAACAAAACTATAGAATGTTAGCTCCGGAAAGAATTTCAGAGCTCTCTGATCCATTTTATAGACAAGAATACTGAGGTGCACAGAGAAGTTAACAGTGGTTAAGGCCACACAATCAAGGCCTCACATCTGGTCAGTGACATTATGAGTCTGGAGTCATGTCCTGATGACCAGTCTCTGGGTCCTTTCTGTAATACCCCATTGGAAAATAAAAAGATGTAAAAAGAAATAGGTGTAAATAATCATCCTGTCTGAAATTCACTCTACCTTCACAGATATTTTCCCAGTTTTCTTTTAAGAACTATCTAGGGCTGCATTGTCCAGTAAACACATTTCCTGTGTTTAAGAGCTGCCTGTGGTCAGTGGCTTCCATATTGGACAACTCAGATATAGAACATTCCCAACACCACAGAAGGTTCTGTTTGACATCAGTGATCTAGGACAGGGATTCTCAATTGCAGCATTATTAAAAATTTGGGCTAATTCTTTATTTTGAGGGAGCTATCCTCTGCATTATAAGATGTTCAGCAGCATTCCTGCATCCACCCCAAAATGCCAGTATCACCCCTTAGTTGTAACAACCAAAAATGTTTCCAGAGTTTTAAGTGTCCCCTGGCAGGCAAAATACTCCCAACCCCCATTTCTGACTTCTCATCTCATGAGAGTCACTGATACAAGGTGTCATGATAATAAGAGTAAAAGTTTAAAATTGCTTGACACCATCCTCTGAGAAACTGATAAAAGACATTGAAATTTCATTTTAATTAGTGTTCAGGACAGTTTTAAGATAAGCAGTTTTACTTACTTTTGTATGAAGAGATGGAGTACAATGAGTCAAGCGCTTTGGGTAATGTCTCTGATTAATTAAATGATGATGGGAAATAAAGCAGAGGATTTCCAAATTTGTGCATGGTAGTCCAGAAATCTTCTAGAGATTAAGCTACTCTTTGTAGGAACAGTCTTTACTTTGATCAGCATAACCGCAACTCACTTTAATCCAATTTTGTCGTTGTTTTCAGTTATCTGCTAATTTGTAAGAACAAAATGTACACATTTTTGTAAAGAAGCAGAAACTCTCCAGTTTTTATTTCTTGTATGAACATCTTAGTTTTCTGAGCCAAAGGTTTTGTATTCTATTTAGAAAATGAACATGTAGACATTAAAATGAAATCATGAAGGTTAATAGAGTTTTTATTGTGTTGTGGGTACATTATTCTAATGATTTCTAGATTTATTTATTAGAGAGAAAAAGCATCCTAAATATTAAAAATTGTGTTCACATATATAGGTTTTTCCTGAAATGTATAATTTTGCTCTGTCTTATTTAATAAAAGCTGCTATAGTGAACGTTTCTTTTCATTATTTGAGGTCTCTTTGGAAAAACCTTGTATTTTACAATCTTGAGAAAAACTGATTAATATAGCCCAAGTCAAATGCGCTAAGGTGAAGTTCCATAGAAAAGAGACAAAATAACATAAAATTAAGCCTCACTTAACTATATTCTGCTAAACAGAGTATTCATCATTATGAAACAAAGATCTAAGTTCCTGTGGAATAACACCGTTGTTATGTAATATACATTTAATCCCATAGTGCAGTGCATGAAGTCTATTCTCATTAAGTTAATTTGAAACTTTTAAATTTTTAAGTTTTTAATAAATAGAAAATGAATAATTTATTTTTCAACTTATTTTCAACTTTATATATAGCAAATTCACTTAAATTTTCGTTACTGAAAATGTTTAGAACATAGCACCTTTAGTCATATTTGATGATTTTCAAAATTGATTCATGATATTTTTGAAAATATACTTATTGCATTATGGAAAACTAAAATATACTTTCCATACTCATAGCTTTTAAACACATTCAATTCTTCATGTTTTTGAAGCAACAGATCACAAGGGTACTTAATAGCATTTGGATATAGAAATATATCATGTTTCATAAAATAGTTAGCAACCTAAACCTATTTGTCACTTTGCAATTCTAAAAGTTTAGCTCCAGAATTATTATGAACAACTTAGAAAGGACATAGTACTTTGAAGTATAACTATGATTGATTAGACTAAACTAATTCCAGCACTGCATTGTGTACTACTTTAATCTTTTTGAAAAGTGAATGAACAGCAGATGGCCTAATAAAGACACTCTGTGTGCTTGCGCAGTATGGATTGGCTCTGAAGGGCCTGGCTCAACACTTTAGAGTCTATATATTTGCAGTACATCTGTCTTAGTCAAGGAAGATGGTTAAAGGAAAGAGAAACTTCCAAAGTTTTGGATATATTCCAGTTTGGGGCTGCATGTTTGGATGAACTGTTAGTAGGACCTGACTTTCCCCTTTAAGTTCTTCTCAGTAAAGTATTATCTCTGATGGTTCAAAATATATTTGTTAATATGATTGCTTCTGTGTTTTGTGATAATGTTTTTAAAAAAGTGTTGCATCATTACCCATGTTTTCTATGTATATTCCAATTATTACTAGGATATTTTGGACTCTAAATTTTTAACTTCTCATCTGATTGGTAAAGTGAAAGGAAATAGAAAAATATTTAACAGCTAGAAGATGAAGGGTAGAACATCAGATTTTTAAAATTTTTGTTGTATTTCAGTTAGAATAAATATGAGGAGCAGCAATATATATATTGCCATCATATTTGGAATTCAAAATGTAAAGTTTGCCAATTAAAACAATTTTCTTTTATATCATGAAAGCTTAATTACCCTATAATCGAAGATATTAATTTATAGTATGTTAATACCTAAGAACATGCTGCTGATGTGAGAAAATGGAAGAGTGATAGAGAAAATAATTTGTGAGAGGAATGTTTATTTCATGCTCATAGAACAAAACTCGAAACAGTTTAATTAGGAAAAAGTGTTTAGGCAGCTGTTTCTTTTTAGAAAATGAATTTTAGAAAATGAATGCATTTTTAGAAACATGTATTTAACATGGTAATTTCTTTAAATTGGTTATGTATACTCCATGGAGTATGTTTATGAAGCAGCCTTTTGTGCTCTGGTATTTTGTGTCTTGCAGTAATAACAAGTAGTGGCTACAGCCCCAGATCAGCGCATCAGTATTCCCCACAGCTATATCCTTCCAAGTAAGTGGTTGATAGATTTCTTTCAGATTTGTTAGAACAGTTTTCCAGAATTACCTTTATTCATCTGTATTCACACAATACTCATGTAACAATTTTAAATTGACAAACATTAATGTACGTAAATGTATTATAGACAGATAGACATGTGGATATATTGGACATATAGATAAATATCCTGTACAAATTAGAAAGTGAGACCTCCACATTTATCTGGATAATTCCCTCTATTCTATTTATTTACATATCTTTAGGAAAACATCAAGCTCAAATCATAATACACAATCTTTTTTAATGAAAATTCAAAAATACTGGCTAGTTTAAAGAAAATCTAAAGACCCTACATTTTATCCAAACATCAACACTCCATAATTTGTTCCATCACTGAATATTTTTATTAGATTTCAAGTTTTAATAAACATACTTTTTGGAGAATATGCTTTATTGTTTCTATAGCTAACACAATCACCTTATTGAGGACAGTGGTAGATATTTTAAGTTAAACCAAATTGAGTGTATATCTGAATTTGTTTGGAATCAGCCAGATGTGCCAAGAGTCTGGATTCCTGATACGTATGCATTTAAATATGTTATTTTCTGCAGCATCTGGAGTATTCTTAAGTATAGGCTGGGGAATGGATATCCAGTTAGGAATATTATGTCAAATGTTAAACTGTGGCATGATGAAGAGAATGGAATTCCATTTCTTTTCAGGAAGTCTCCTTTTTTATTTTTTAAGGTTTCCAATTCTTAGTAGAGAATCCTTGGTAGAGCTTTTAGATAGACTTTTGTAGTCATTGCATAGCATTAGGTCACTCATGGTAACTGTAGATAAGCTCATGAGCATATTAGTTAACTGACCTGTGCTCCAATTTTCCTTACCTACGTATTAATTGGAGTACTATTTCAAATCCAAACAATAATTATAGACCTGGAAGAGAGTTTAGATATAATAGCTTAACTAAATTTCTCATTTTACAGGTGAAGGGTAGATGTAAGGAGTGTAAATTATTTGTTCGAGGTCACTAGACTGGCAGAGCCTGGGCTCCTGACTTTCAGACAATTGTCCTTTCCTATATTATTAAAATTATACTGTGAATAAAGAGGAGAATTACTTCCTGAGTATTATAGGGTTTCACTGAATCTAAGCTGTCTGAATTAATATGCAGTCTTTGTTGCCACAGTAATGCTATTTTTCTGATATTTAGGCCCTATCCACACATTCTTTCTACACCAGCAGCTCAAACAATGTCTGCCTATGCAGGCCAGACTCAGTATTCGGGGATGCAGCAGCCAGCCGTCTACACAGCCTACACACAGACAGGACAGCCCTACAGCCTTCCCACTTACGGTATTTCACATCTTCTATCTTCTCCTTCTTTTATTATAAGCAGGTAATCCTGCTGGCTAGTAGTTTTATATTCTAATGTAAGTTACAACTCAGAAAGAAGATCATCTTACTAATTAAATGGTTTGCACATGCACTTTCTAAACAGATTTGGGTGTGATGTTGCCAGCAATCAAGACAGAGAGTGGACTTTCCCAAACTCAGTCCCCATTACAGAGTGGCTGCCTCAGTTACAGCCCAGGGTTTTCCACGCCACAGCCAGGCCAGACACCTTATTCTTACCAAATGCCAGGTAAGTAGCCACACGTAAAACATGTTATGGGAGAGCAAATTCTTTGAATGAGACTCCCTGGCTTCAGACTAGAAATATCCAGTCCTGAAAACAGTTTTAAACCTTACCACTGCTCACAAAATTTCTGAATACAAATAGCTAGGCAGAAACATGATGAAAATATTTGAGCATACATCAAGAAATATGACCCATGCCAAATTTAAATACCTAAGTTTAAGCTACATAACATCAGCAGGAAACCAAGTCCAAGCAAAGCAACGTTTAAGCAAGACATCGGGTCAGTCACACTTTTGGAGTCTACTTAAGTGATTCTAAAACTTCACAGTGCTCAAGTAGATATGAACCAAAGTTTTTCTAAAAAGCCAGTTTAGAGAATAAATAAAAACAATTCACAGTACTACCCGGTATTTTCTTTTCAGTATTCCTTAAGTATGTGATGCTGTTATGATTCTATTGAACAGTGGAGTTAGTTCTTTTCTAAGTTCCTCTTATCATTGAGTGGTTGAGGATCTTTTGTTCATTCCTAAAATACCTCTCCCCTATTGATACTATATCTCTTACTAGGACTATTATGTGATTTGTCCCTCCTCACAAAATTCTCCATGTATGATTATTATTTATTTTTTCTTGTTTTTTACTTCCATTCAAAATTATATTCGATCTTTATGTAATAGTTGCAGAAGGAATTTTAGTGATATAGTAAGAACATTAAAAGCTAGCTCTTATCTGTCATTTTGTCTATATTGTTAAGGATAAATTTGGGTCTACTTTACATATTTGAACCACCTGATATTGACATTTTCATCAATTGACTAAAATGAAATAATTACGTAGACATCTTTGGCTGAAATGGCAGGTGTCTTTTTTACCTAGAATGTAGGTAGAAACATATTTGCGTACACAGTGAGCCACACAGGTTCAGTTAGCAGTATGACAAAGCATTTTCATTTACTCCCCAAATACTTTCATATTGTCTATTGCAAACCAGGTTAAGTGTGTTGATTGCGTAATACCAATGCCAGTCAAAACACGGTAAAACAAGGAACCAGCTGCCTCATTAGTCTTTCACTTTGCTCCTTATAAGTATATTTCATAAGGACATATTAAAAAAAAAAATCTGTAATTGATAGTCCAGTGGTTTTTGTAATTAAATAAATTTCAGGCCTTAGAGTAAAGTTTTAGAAGGCCTCTAAACCTTTGATTCTTGCAGTATAAACAGTTCTTTCTTGAGTCTGAACCCTAATTCACAGCTCTTTTTGTTCCGACAAAAGGACATAAATGAACTAAAAGAGCTGCAGCAGCAATTCTAAATGAGTTCTGTGTGTTATTTCCTAAGCTAATAACCCCATTCAAATGTTCTCCTCCAGTGGTTTTTGTATGCAAATGAAGTTAACATAATAATTTGAAAGTTCTGTAGTTTCCTGAAAGTAGGCTCAGTCTGTGTAAGATTCTGTTCTTTGATTACTCCTGCATTTGCAGACGCTTAACCCCTTGAGTGTCAGCCTCAGTTCTTGTGAAGGCTATTCCCATGTGTCCCTGTTTAGTCCAACAGATTCAACAGGAAAGTCTTCATCAGCTGTCACAAGAGGGATATAGCTAAACACATGTTCTTTATAAATCTCTCAACTTCAAATTTCACTGCCTTTGCAAGAAAATTAAAAATGTTTTTCTCTCACTGAATTCTCTAAAGGGAAATATTCTTATCACTTTACAAGAAACACTTTTTAAATGCAATTTGTTCTTTACCTCTAGGTTCTAGTTTTGCACCATCATCTACTATTTATGCAAATAATTCAGTTTCCAATTCAACGAATTTCAGTGGTTCACAACAGGTATAGTAGCTTTTTGTATTTATGTCTTTTGTATCTATTGCAGATTTTTGGAGGGTAATTTTAAGTTGCCATATAAGTGTGTATTCTCCCACAATAAGGTTTCTTTATTTAAAATTATGACAGCATTTGAGGATAATAAAAAATTAGCTATCTCGAATTCTTGGGATATTTTATTCTGTCTGTTTTAGATTTCTTGGTTGCTAAAGGTTTACTCTTTAAACATTTAAGCTGTATTGTTTTGATCATTTGGTATGGAATTACAAAATGTATTAGATACTTATTAGATACTTTACTGTTATCCCAAAATATACTAAACATAATTTCATTTTTCTTGATATAACACAGTTGTTATGAATATTAGTCGACTGAACTATAATCAATCATAGGATTGTGCCGTAGACTATATGACATTTTCAGTCCTAAGAAGTATCTTTTGTTACTAAATAAAATGTCTCTAGAACTACTGTTGGCTTTTAAAAAATTTTTCAGTTATATGAATTTTTCTAATGAAAAATTTCTACTTTACGGACAACTGTGATTTTTTGCTATTGTCACTGTGTTTGCCTTTAGTAGTCCTTAGTACTCCTGATTATGTTTTTCTAATATCTTTATGACTTTTAAAATCTAGCTTGTTAGAATTATCTGTGGAACAAGAGCGAATGTTCTTGAACGAGTGAGTCGGCTCTGATTGAGGTGAATTTGTGATATGTGTGGACACTTTAGAATCTTTTGTTCTTATTTACTGATTCTCAGCTATGTTCAGAGTAGTTGAGATTGAAGGGTAGCTGGTTTCTGGGCAGGCAATACACTATTTTACTTTAATATAATTGCTGGACTTTTATGAATTCTAAAATGTAAGTTACCACACAGGTGCTTGCTCTTTGGATTTACTGATGGAATTCTATTGCCTTCTTATATTAACCTAAAATGCAAAAGTGAAATTTTGCTTATTAAAATAGTGTGGAATAACAATACTTCGATAGGATTAAATGGTGTGATTTGGCATTAGTAAGAAAATATGGTTTCTTAACACATTAATCATCAGAGCCAGTATGCACATTTTATTAAAAAATTGAGAATTTTTGATAACTTAATTTTATTCATTTATTTATTGATACAGCAGATATTTATTGAGCACTTGCTCTACATTAGATTTTTTTACTAGGGATTGAAGATTGAGAAATAATGTCATTGTTCCCTGCTCTCTGGAAGGACACAGTCTTCCTAAAGAAACAGAAATGAAAATAATATGGACAGAGGGGGGATATAATGAATATAATAACAGAAATATACACTAGAAAGAGTGGTGGTATAAAAGAGAGACTACTCCATTCTATTTGAGAGGATTAAGAAAAGATTCATAAAGGAGAAGAAAATTTGTTTACTAAGATTTGATCATAAAACAGATCTAATTCTATCTAAAGATTTACGTACAATGGACTGAATATAAAATGTAATCTGTATTTTGGACCGTGGTCTTAGTATCAATTTATTCTCCTTAGCAATACTTATTGAATACGTATTAAGTATTAAGAACTGGTCTGCGTACCGTGGACATGAAGGTGGGACAGGGTGGATTAGACCTGCTTCCTGCCTCATGGAGCTTACAGCCTACCTGACAAATGGACAGTAAATCAGTAACACACAAATAAATGTAGAATTAGAAAACGTGAAGGAAGAGAATAAGGTCCTATTAAAAATATTAATGGAAATTTAATTTTCAATAGGAGAGGTTTTATGGAAGGCCTCTCTATAGAAACCACATTTAGGCCAAAACTTCTAAGAGTCAGATGAAGAATGAAAGCAAGGGTGTTTTAGGTGAAGAAAGCAGCATGTCCCAACCTCCCAAGAGGTGAAACACTTGGTGCTTCATTGAACTTGAGAAGGCTGGAGTTTAGTTAGTCCATGAGGGGCAGGTGGGGAAACATACATTTGGAAAGATAGACAGGGCCTGCTCACCTACAGCCCCATGGTTTACAATCAGAAACTGGGATTCCATTCCAAGCCCAGTAGGAAGCCATTAAATGGTTTTGAGCAGAAGAATAACATTATATAATTTATGTTTTGAAAAGATTTCTCTGCCTTCAGGGTCTTTGGAGAAAGTAAAAAATGGAAACGTGATAAATTTGAAAGTAAGTATATTAGCTGCAGCAGAAGTGAAGGTAGCTTGGACAAGGGTGACAACAGTGGAAATAAAGAAGAGAGAACTTAGAGATATGCTTGAGTACAAAAAGACATAATATTTGCTAGAGGCTAGTAGTCTGGACCTTTCCAATATGTAACTTCATCTTCTTCTGAGGGCCTTAGCAGGCTGCAGAGAGTTTCAGCATACAGATACTAGAGTTTGGCTCTCCAGGTTCAAATTCCAGCTCTGAAACTTACTAGGCTGTATGACCTTGTACAAATCACTTAACCACTCTGTGCCTTAGTCCTCTTCAGTGTAAAATGGGGATGATGATAATACGACATAGGAGGTTGTGAGGATTAAATGTGTAAATCTATTAATCTATTTAAGCCCTTAGAACAGTGCCTTGACATAGAGTAAGCACTATATAAATGTTTAGTGTCATTGTTTTATTCTGAGAAAGACCCCTTGCTAGGAACTTTGTTCAAATATTAAAGAAAATTTGTTTTTTTTTTTTTGTTTTTTTGGCTCACAGGTGGTAGTGGAGAATATCAGATCTTAAAATTAATAGACTAATACAATTTTAGTTTCTTACCATATTACTTAATTCTTTTCTGATAATACATATATTTACTTATCCAAAGATTTTCCTTTTTTGGAAACTATGTCAAATGTGGATCTTTGTTCCCTTCAGAATATGGCACATCAGAGGATCTTAATCCTGACCAAGGATTTTTCATCACTGATATTTGGGCTAAAACATGCTGTATATATTAAACACCATTTATCATAACAAATCCTTACTCATCATCTTAATGTGTAAAAGGATTTTGAAGGATCGTATCATTTTAAGGTTCTTAACATTTTTTAATAAAAAGCAGGTCAGGAGAGTTGATCCAATGCTTTCATTTTTCTCCATAACAGAAAAGGAAAACTAAATTTTTGAAAACCTCACTAAAGACTAAGTCAAGGCCTCTCCAGGACACATGTACTTCATAGGAGGCTGAGTAAGGAAATCACTTATTCATCTTCTTTTATTTACTCTTTACCTCCTGCCAAGAAAACAAAACTATCAAGGGTAACCTAGAAGGGGAACAAAAATCACAAGAATGCAGAAGGAAGTCTGTGCGGAAGCTGGGAGGGGCAGCTACAACCCCTCCTTGCTGGTGATGTTAGCAGATGTATAAGAACTGATTTGGTGAATCCAGACCAATTCCATCTTCTTCTCTCCTCTTCAGGCGTATAGGTCCTGTTGATGTAAATCCTTGGATGAATAGCTATGGGTGACAAAGTGAATCATATACAACTTTTATGTAGATTAATACTTGTGTCCTGAACCTCGCTTGCAAAACCAGCAGGGGTAGTTCATTACTACATGCATGTAGAAGATGCCCACAAAGTAGTCTTTGCTCATCAGGATCACCTCAAAGCCATGGACTCAGAAACAAATGGAGCGAAATACTAATCTTTCAATTAACCATAGTGACTGGTTTTCTTTGGAGCAAGCATATTAGAAGATAATTTCTCTTTCAAACATATACATCTTAATTATTGTTTCAGGATTATCCATCCTACACAGCCTTTGGCCAAAACCAGTATGCACAGTATTACTCAGCATCAACGTACGGAGCATATATGACTTCTAATAACACAGCCGATGGCACGTCATCATCAACCTCGACCTATCAGTTGCAGGAATCTCTCCCAGGACTGACTAGCCAACCAGGTACAGATCTTCACCCAGGTGAAATACTTTTATATGCTTTGCAGTATTTAATAAAATGGACATTTCAAAAGCATGGCTGAAAGCTCCCAGATAATTGTGCTGATGTTTAGTCTGTGTTAGCATCTCCATAAAATGAAGCTCCTCTGGCATTTTGGAAAACTTTTCTTTTACATATGGGACAAATTGGAGATTTTAATTTCAAAATGACCGTATCCATAAGAACATGAATATAAAAAGGTGAATGGATCTTTTGCCAGGCTAATTCTTTTCCACTAAAAAATGTATTTATTTTTGATTATACATAGTTATGGGGTACAGAGTTGACTATCAGTGTTTGTGTACAGTATGTGATAATCAAATCAATATTATTACCATGTTCATCATTACAAATCATAATTATTGTTAGTGTCCCTTACCCAATTACTCCCTAGCCCGACTCCCCTTGCCCTTTCCCACCTCTAATAACCATAGGTCTGTTCTCTCCTGAAAGTTCAGTGTTTTATTGTGGTCAAGAACTCGACAAGAAGGAAAAGTTGTAATTATCTTCACTGAGTATAACCGATAATATTTCCTTTATGCTAGAGAGACCTCACCTTTATGAATCATCAATGGCTGTAGCCAGTAAACATTTACTGCATGCCTAGGATTTTTAGGATAAGTGGTAGGTAGTTTAATAACTTTTTCTGTCAGTGCACATTTAAAATCCATTGTATTAAAATCCACTGCATTCTCATTGGAATTGTATTTACTACACATATTTCACACAGCTGAAATATGTAAAATTAAAAGCAAGTTTAACAGAAATTCAGTGTGATCACAGTAAAAATTTCGAGACTTTTTGGAGAAATTATCAAGGTGATTCTAAAATTACCAGGAAAAGTGAGAGATTTAGAATTGCCAAAAAAATTCTGAGGAAAAAAAAAAACCAAGTTTGAAGGCTCACATAGCCTGATTTCAAGACTTATAAAGTACAGTAATCAAGAAAATGCAATATTTACAAAAGGATAGATATATAAAGCAAAGAAACAGAATGGAGAGTCCAAAAATCTAGACTCCATACATACACTAGAAAACTGATTTTTGACAAAGGTGACAGGCAGTTGAATGGAGAATGAACAGTTTTTTCAAAAAATGATGTTGGAACAATTGGACATCAATATGCAAAAGTAAAAAGAAATTCAACTCATAATTCATATATAAAAATTAACTCAAAATGGATCATAAATCTACATGTAAAAACTAAAACCTCTAGAAGAAAACATGGAGGAAATCTTTGTGACCCTGGTCTATGTAAATATTTTATAATTATGACTCAAATACGCAATCTGTTAAAAAAGAAAAGATAAATTAGATCTTATAAAATTAAGAACTTCTACTCTTCAAAAGACACTATGTAAAAAAAATAAAAGACACTATTATGAGAATAAAAATACAGGCCACATATTGGGAGAAATTATTTGCAAAATATATATCTGACAAAGGACTTATATCCAGAATATGTAAAGAACTCTCAAAAGTTAATGAGAAAAATGAGTTTAGGAATTTTTGTAAATGTCATTAATGTCTTCAAGTACATATTTCTGCCTTCAGTTATTTGAAAAATTCAAATTTATCTCTGCTTCTTTTTAATCTATCTTTGGAAGGGAAAGAAAATAGAGAAACATGGTCATAACACTAAATTCTTTTCCAATTGGACCAGTGGGAGCAAGATGATTCAATACCATTAAACAATTACTTATTGAGTGCCTATTAGGGACCAGCCCTGTGCTAGAAACTGATGTTTCAGCAGTTAATGAGCTCTCTGCGTACCTTTAGTTTCCATTTAACAAGCAAGACAAAGATTAAGTAAATAATTACAGTAATGATGGGTGATGAGAAAGGAAGAATGGTAGATAATATGAGGAATATTAAGTAAACTAATTCGGACATAAAAAGTAACAATGAGACTGGTATTTCAAGCAATAGTCAATATATGCTTATATTGTGAATTGATGAAATGGTAACATTCATTGTTTTTGGTGCCCTGTTCGGAATATTATCTCTGACTATAGACCCAGTGACAAATAGTCTAGTAGATAGAGTTTGGTTTTGGTGCCCCTACATTTCAATTTCTTTCCCCTTATCTTCCTTTTAGATCCTTTCTTCTGTGAGCACACGGCCCTTTTGAATTCCTGGTCTTTGACCCTTTAAAGCTTCCTGTGTAGGCTTTACAACTAGTCTAGCCTCCCTGAGCATCTGTACCCTATGCAGGGTCAGGACTAGGGTAAAGCTAGTGAAGCCTCTAGGACACAAAATATAAGGAGGTACTCATCCTCAGAGCCCTTGAATTTTGTGCCCTAGCTGCCTCACTCATTGGTACAGCCTAATCGTATGTTTCCAATCTGTCCTGATCCTCTTTGAGTCAGTACTTGCATTTCATCAAAGATTTTACCTAATTTAAAGAATAAGTGATTTCAGAATGTTTCTTAACTAGTGAAGATGCTTTAGGTAAGGAGGTATACTTGGAGTATTCATATCACACTGTAAAAGGTTTTCCTCAGTGATGAATACATGGGGAAAATAACACCGGGTGACTGTGTCCAAAAACAAAACCACCCAAGTGTTTGATTATCAAGGTATCAGAGATGAATGATAGACAGGAGCGGCAGGGTGTTTTTGAATTTATTAGTGTAAAGTAAGGCAAATCCTAACTAAAGCCAGAATGTTTCATTATTTTAGTTATTATTTTCGTTATACTAAGTTTCCATTTATATTGTCAGAGCTAGGGCTCAGACCCTTTAAACTCATTGTACAGACTGGGTCACCAGAGGCCTCACATGCCAGTCTGGGTCCCCAGACCCCTCACACGCCAGGCTGGGTCCCCAGACCCTTCACATGCAGGTCCATGCTAGGTAATTGGGAAAGATTCCGGGAGCTGTTGGCAGACGACACAAGCTCAGTCCTCAGCAGCAGCAGCAGCTTACAGGTCCAGCGGTGTCGGTGGCCTTGCAGAGGGTCCCAGGGGCACTAGCAGCAGCAGCAGCAGTGCCCCCGGGGTAGGGGAGGGGAGGGCCATGGATCAGAGCCACTCATCCTTTATCCTTAAGTCCGTAAGCGAGGACACCTGGGTGCACATGCGCGGTTACACTAGATGATAACCAAGGAACACCTGAGTGCACGTGCCAATTTACATCAAATGCTCGGCAAGATTCTGAACATCTGAAGAGCCCTGACCATTTTCCTATATTTTCCCAACAATTAGAGTATAGCTACCATGAATAAATACCATTTGTATACTCAATAATGATATATGCTGGGTAGAGCTTTGAGTAAAGGTTGATTTTGCTCTAATTTCGATATGATCGCAACAGTTTCTTGGCAGGAAGGAGACATATAGTTATTTTCCATTAGCTAAAGGATAATTAATATTCAGAATAGCTGTTCGATTTATATTGAAAATACTAAGTGCAGACAGGTAGGTATTCTGAGTGTGTAACTTTGAAAGTGACACATTAAGATGTGGCATTCTCATACTCACTTAAATGCTGCAATTTCTTCAGGCTTCCATTGGTTGCTAATGCCAACAAATATGGTTTGACATAATTTTCAGATTTTTTTCAGACTTTGTTGAATTTAAAGATGAAATTATTTCTACTTGTAAATCTATTATTCTCTCAACCAAAATCATAGCAACACACATGTCTGGATTTTTAAAGAATTCTGTGACCTCAGACCTTCAGTCAATGTAGTTTAAGTTTAATTCTGCCTTTTCAGATCTGGCATGCATTCAAAAAGCAAACAAGTTTTATAACTATGAAATTTTCCTTTATTATTGATGAAATCTGATAGATTTAGTTCAAGAGCAGGAAAAGTATTTCCCATTGACTGGTTCTGCATCTTAAAGCAGAGAGCCAACAATTAAATCTGCAATTTTTCATAAAACATTCACTGTTGACTTTCATTTTTAAAATAGAAACATACTTTGTGTTCAGTAGGAGACAGCTGGTTGTTCTGATTTAGTGATAAACCTAATGAAATAAAATGGATCTAAATATCCCAAACTTACAAAGTACAGTTATTCGTTACTGATTAAAAGATAATTATACAATTATTTATAGTGTTGGCTCAAGAAAAGCCTAGGGCAACTGGTAATGACTGATGTTATTTGGAAATTGCAAATAGTGTTTAGTTATTTACACTGTTAGGTAGTTTGACAATGGATTTAGAGAAACACTGCTGTGCTGATTAAGAACAGACTTGTTAGTTTATTATCTTCATACAGATCTTTATTTGCCTTTAACATAAAGTTTTTCTCAGGTATATTTTTGATTTGCATTCAGAAAGTTTGAGGACCAGTTAGCACATTAAGAAGAAAGATATTTTTACAGCTCCTCCTTTGAAAATGCTTTAAACATCTTTAAAATTAAGTATAGTTAGTAATTTATAACAATATTATGCTTTATTCTAAGCCCCTGGTAAATAATACAATACTTTAGCTAACTAAACTTAATAAGTGCTCCAGAAAACTAAAGGAGATAGTAAGATCATTTAACCCTGAAAAGAAGCCAGTTTCTTCTTAGGCAGATACAGCAGTCTTTTCATAACTTTTCAGTATTTCACATAAGGACAGAAAGAAAAGCAAAATGCTAATCAATTAGATGAGGATTTAGATGGAAAAGACAAACTAACAAGAGGATTTAGGTGGAAAGGACAGACCACATCAAGCCTCTCTCTGCCAATTTCCATTTTCCCTACTTGTAGCATTACTGCGCCCGTTTGTAGTCACCAGAGTGAAATTGGCAGAGGCACTGGAATTAACAGCTTTCTCCAAAAAAAAGGTTCAATAAATGTTTAATGACCTGTAGAGCTCAAGTTCCTGGTTTTACCCTTTATCAGAAGAAAAGATAGCAACTTTGAAAGGTATAGAAGTCAGTATAATTCCACCTGGGTGATTGCTACAGGAGCCCAGATACATCACATGCTCTCTATGGGACATGTTCTTTTACTTCATGAAGTTCTTTAAACAAATTCCTTGGCCCTCGCTCCCACAGAAATTGTATACAGTTTTTTAATACAAAAAAGACTCTTTTTAAAATTTACTCTTTTAATTGACAAAATAAAACATTGTATGTATTAATTGTGTACAGCATGTTGTTTTGTAAAATGTATACATTATGAAATGGCTAAATCGAGTAAAGTAACATGCGTTACCCACATACTTAACCATTTTTGTGGTGAGAAGACAAAATCTTTTCTCTTAGCAATTTTCAAACATATGATACATTGTTATCTCTAGTCACTATATTGTACAATAGATCTCTGCAATTTATTCCTGCTGTCTAATGCAAATTGTGTACCCTTTGACTAGTATCTCCCAGCTCTCCTCCCTTCCCCCACAGCTCCTGTTAACCACCGTTCTACTCTCTACTTTTATGAGTTAAACTTTTTACACCCATGTATAAGTGAGATCATGTGGTATTTGTCTTTCTCTGCCTGGCTTATTTCACTTACCATAATGTCCTCCAGATTTATCCACGTTGTTACAAATGATAGAATTTCTTTCTTTTTTAAGGCTGAATAGTATTCTATTGTGTATGTATACCACATTTCTTTATCCATTCATCCACTGATGAACACTTAGGTTGGTTCCATATTCTTGGCTGTTGTGAATAGTGTTTCAGTGAACATGGAAGTACAGGTATCTTTTCAACATACTGATTTTATTCTCTTTAGATATATTCCCAGTAGTGGGAATGCTGGATCATATGGTCATCCCATTTTTAATTTTTTGAGGAATCTCCCTACTGTTTTCCATAATGGATGTACTAATTTACTATTTGCAAGGGTTTCCTTTTCTCTATATCTTCCCTAACATTTATCTTTTGTTTTTTGAGAATAGCCATTCTAACAGTTGTGAGGTTATATCTCATTGTGGTTTTAATTTGCATTTCTATAATGATTAGTGATGTTGAGCATTTTTTCATATACCTGTTAGCCATTTATATGTTTTCTTTTGAAAAATATGTATTCAGATTCTTTACCCATTTTTTAATCGGGTTATTTGTTCTCTTACTATTGAGTTATGTAAGCTGCATATATGAGGATACTTCATACAATTTGTGTAAAAATAAAATTAAAAGATAATATGAATCTTTCCATGAACTTTTTGAAGTACTCTTGTATGTTTTGTATATTAACCTTTTTTTATCAGATGTATGATTTGCAAATATTTTCTCTCATTCCTTAAGTTGTTATATGATTCTTTTGATTAGTAGAAGCACATCTAGGGTTGACGTTTACGTAACCTGGAGAGTCTTTTGCTGTTTAGGGGAGAAACTGTAGCCTGGTGGTTAAAGCAAAAGTTCTGGAATTGTACCAGCAATGCTGCAAACAAGCTATTTAATTTTGATATGTTAATTAGGTCCAAGATGTCTTCAGTTTCCCTATTCCAGTAGTCCCCTCCCATCCATGATAGTACTGAACACTACATACCCTGTTTTTTTCCTGTACATACATACTTATGATAAAGTTTAATTTATAAATTAGGCACAGTAGGGATTAACAATTACTAGAAATAAAGTAGAACAATTACAACAATACACCAGCACCACTACTTTTGCGCTTTGGAGACATTATTAAGTAACATAAGGGTTACTTGAACACAAGCACTGTGATACTGCAGCGGTTGATCTGATAACTGAGAGAGCTACTAGGTGACTTGCAGAGCACCTATGACATGGATGCACTGGACAAAAGGATGATTCACATCCTGGGCGAGATGGGGCAAGACGGCGTGAGACTTCATCACACTACCCAGAATGGTGCACAATTGAAAACTTATGAATTGTGTATTTCTGGAATTTTCCATTTAATATTTTCAGTCTGCAGTTGACCATGGGTAATTGAAACCACAGAAAGTGAAACCACAGATAAAGGGGACTACTATACTAAAAGACAATAATGAGGCACCTAGTTCACTTGGTTTAAGTGAGGTTTGTCAGAGATCTGAAGCATCCTCAATAAATTCATGGAAGAATTCGTATTATCTTTTAATTCCATTTTTCCACAGACTTTTTGAAGTACCCTTATATAGTATTTCACAATATAGAGTTTCAATAAATAATTTAGAAAAAGACAAACAACCTAATTTTTTAAATGGGCAAAAGATTTAACAGTTACTTTATAAAAAGAAGATATCAAATGGGCAAGAAACATGAAAAAGTGTTCTCAGTCATAACTCATCAAGAAAATGCTAGTGAAAACCACAGTGTGATACCACCACACACCCGCAATGGCTAGAATAAAAAAGACTAACAATACCAAGTATTGGCAAGGCTGTGGAGCAGCTGGAACTCTTATTGCTGGTCAGAGAGTAAATCAATACAACCACGTTGTAAAAAGGTCATTGCCTACTAAAGAAGAACATAAGCCTTCCCTCTGACCCAGCAATCCCACTGCTAGGTATAGATACCCAAGAGAAATGAGAGCTTATGTCCCCAAAGACACATACAAGAATGTATATAGCAGCTTTACTCATACAAGAATGTATATAGCAGCATTAAACTATGAATAATCCAAATGTCTGTGAACAGAATGGATAAAGTATAATATACATATATGATGAAGTTCTAGCCACATTAAGAAAAGAACAAACAACTGCTCTGGGCTATGATATGGGTGATCTCACAGTGAACGAAGCCAAACGTATTTCAATGCAATTATTTAAAAATAGAACAGTGCATGACATACATATACTAAGGGTTTTAAAAATGTGGAGCTCTTCATTGTTTTCTTAAAGGCTATGCTTTACCACCATTAAAATGCTTCCTCCCATATTTTGCCCAAATTCTTAGAGCCCTTAACTCAGTAACTTTGCAAGAATCGGTGGGCATAAAGTCTTACGTTTATTGAAACCCAGAGACTTCCTATGACCAGTCTTTTCCCTTCGCCCTCCTGCTCTTTTCACCCCTTGCTGTGACAGCTGCTGGATGCCAGTACCTCTGAATAGCAGAGTTGTTCCTGCTAAACTCCTTCTTTATAAATCCAGTCTACAGTCAGCTGCCCATAACTGATCACAATGACTGAGATTTTGCAAGTTTTTGTCCTTTCTGCTCTGTACTGTTGCCAGAACGAAGTTGCCTTATGAAAGTTAACACCTGAAGATTGATCTGTGATGAATATAAAGACAGGTTTTGTGGAATGTCATACAAAAATGTTTTAAAAGCTTGCTTAATAAGTAAGGGTTAATTTGAATCACCATTTTATCTGCAAAAGAACATTTGATTTGCGGGATGTGGTAACCTTAGGAAAATTCTGTTTAAAAAAATAATTAAAAATAGGAATTTTTTGTGTGTGATTTTATTTAAAAGTTGGTGTATGTTCAAATACTTAAAGCTTCATTTAATGCCTGTACAAATAGGCTGAAATATAATTTACTATAAGATAGGGCTATATTCAAACCCATAACTAATAAACTTTATTATTCTGTCTACTCTCACCCAGGCGACACAAGAGACCCATGCAATGAATTTGCTAGCAATTTTAGGAGCAAATAATATTTGGAGCACAGACGTATTTTTTTGATTTTGTCCTGCAATGCACAGTGTTTCCCAAAGAAAACATTATAACCAGTAGACATGACTAGAGGTTAGCTATGAAAAAATTAGTACTTCTCAAAAAATATATTTTCTAAGTGTCTCTTAGTTTGTTCGGATTTGTTTATTTAGTAACTGCTTGGCTACCCTAAGAATTATTTAATTGTAATTTAATGACGAAGTGTGATAGTCATAACATCTTTATGTTTAAAAATTGTGTAATTTAAATTTAATGTAGTTTGTCATCTGACTCTCCTAGAAATTTTCACTGTATACATATGATTCAAATCAAATTAAATATAAATTAGATTTATCTCTCAATAATCCCAAAAGGTAGCTACTATTATCTACCCTTTATTGTGCAAAAAAACTGAGATTCTGAGAGACTGAGTAAAATGCTTGAATCATACAGTCTATCTGACCCTTTGACTTGTTATACTGTACCTCACTTTTGCCTCGGTTTACCTTACCAACCCTTCCTACAGGTTTTCTACTGCTCACTACTCTCTACCTCCTAAGAAAAATTGTCCCAATATATCCAAAATGTTATCATTTTAGCATGTTATCAATATAAAACTTATCAATGATATGTTTTACATTTTCTTTTTCATACTAAGTCTTTGAAGTCTTGTGCATGTTTTACACTCACAGTAGACCTCAATCTGCACTGGCCATATTACAAGTGCTCAATAGACACATGTAGCCAGTGGCTATAGTACTGGACAGCACATTTGTCTCCATTTCCTGACACCTGATGTATAATAATCTAGCTTAAGTTCACCAAAACTGTAATAAGAATACTTTTGCCAAGAGTCTATTGAATCTGTCAATCAGGTGGTTATTGAGAACTCAATTAATATATGAATAAGATGAATTCCACACTTTTTACTTTTTTTTAATGCAGCTGCTAAAAAATCTTATTTATTTATTTATTTTTTTTTTTGTCGTTTTTTCGTGACCGGCACTCAGCCAGTGAGTGCACCGGCCAGTCCTATATAGGATCCGAACCCGCGGCGGGAGCGTCGCCGCGCTCCCCAGCGCCGCACTCTCCCGAGTGCGTCACGGGCTCGGCCCTAAAACATTTTAAATTGTATATGTGGTCATATTTGTGGCTTACATTACACAAAGCATTTCAAAAAGTTCCTGGAGAGATTTATGTTATCTCAATTCTATTTGTCCACAGACTTTTTGAAGTACCCTCATATTTCTGTTAGATAGCACTGATGTGCACTATTCTTTTAAGAAGTTTTATTTAAAAGAGAATATAGCAATCAAATAGTATCTAGATGGAAATGTAAGGTCAAGGGGAAAGGCTTTTATACTTATTGGTGGCCCCTGAAAAGGAAGAGGTTGGAGGGAAGATGAGAGAGGATTTGATTAACGGAACCTGATTTCCTAAAAAGAGGGGCTGAGAAGTCAAGTTTGCAGGTGGAGGGATGGGACTGATCCGGAAGAATACATCTCATGCTCCAAACTATGACAAAAAAGGAGGTGAGGATAGACCTAAATGTAGATTAATATGTAGGTAAAGGTATAGACAGGCAATTGTAGGCATATGGAGTTTAAAAGATGTGCAAGTTTAATAGATCACATAGATTAAAACTGGGAGGGACTTGTGTGACCCACAAAATTTTTTACTGCATTAGTGTTTTGTGTACTTGGGATTATGCATTTTTTTTTTTTTGTCATAAGGAGGTTTCCATTGTATAGGAATTTGTTATGGTAATTAATAATGAAGACTTATACCTGATCAAAAAGTGAAATGTTATTTTTGACACGTTATGTTATTTATAGGAGAGTTTGATACCGTGCAGAGCCCCTCCACACCTATCAAAGATCTTGATGAGAGAACATGTAGGAGTTCCGGGTCAAAGTCCCGAGGAAGAGGCCGGAAAAACAATCCCTCCCCACCTCCAGATAGTGACCTGGAGGTATGCTTGCTTATTCTTAAAAAGTGTAATTTGACATTTTATTTTATTGAATGATATTTTCTATACCTTACAGTTCCATTGAGTATTAAACTGAAAAGTGTCTATATATATCAAGAATTGAGTGGACCTACTTTGTCACACGCATTTTACACTCTGAAGTTTTTTTTCATTCATTTTAATAAAATTAAAAGCAATAACAACTTAAAAGTGATAGTGCGTTACAAATTCTAGGGCTGTGATCATTGCATCCTTTGATCCGAATTGGTACAAACAGAAATTTTAAAAATAAAGCCATTGTTTGTGGGATAATTTTGTGAGAAACACTGTGTTGGTAATGAAAGTAATGAAAGACATCTATATGGGTCACTACATTCAAAAGGATAAAAGCAATCTGTATGGAAAGGAAAAGTCATCTTCTTAAAATAGGAAAAATTTTAATCATTTGATATATGTGTTAAAATTTTTATATCTGTGAAAATTTCAATATGTCATTTTTTCCACCTTATGGGCTCTTTTGAGATATAGTCATAGTAAGCAGGTTGATTTTTATTTTCAAACAGGAGGAACTCTTCTTAACCATAATATGTTACTTCTTACACAATGGCATACTTCAATTAAGAAAAACATTAAATGTCCAGATTTAGTAAAATCAAGTAATAGACATTGTGCTTCTTTGTAAGAGATAATTTCCTTTTTCTGGACATTTGTCTCAAATTCAAATGCCTTCAAGAACTGGCAGGTGATATAGGGGACCAGGAGAACTGTGGGGAGCTGGGAGCACTCGTTCATTCTGAAGGGATCTACCCATCACTGCCATGTAGGACTGTCAACCAGAATGGCCACACTTTCCACTTATTCTGCTGGAACTGGAACCCTGAAGTTTGTGTGAAATCTCCTAATTTTGAAATGTTGATCAATAATTTGAAATCTTTCAAAACTCCATGCAGGCCAAACAACACATCTGCTGACCTGCTCTGACCCAAGGGTCCACACTTTGTGATTTCTGTTTAGGGGTTACTCATAGATTCTTTTTAATATTTTTAAAAAACTTAATTCTTTGCACAAATTACAAAAGTTCATGAATCCATGAAGTATAATAATTTAAAATACAGTTTCAAGCACACATCTATCATTCAAATTAGGACATCTTTTAGGTTTATTAGTACTTTTTGGCTTATTATTATTTGTATCACTCTTGCTCTTCAGGTTTTACAGGAGTTAGATTTGGCAAAGTTGAAAAAAACAAACAAAAAAGCAGTGGAGTGGAGTAATTTTCTGTAAAATGGTATTAAGATTATATCCAACAATGAAAGAAGGTGTTTTCTACTTGTAAAGAAATTTCTGTTTTCTTAAACTTTATAATTCTTTGATATTTCTTTTTTGTCTTTAGCGTGTGTTTGTCTGGGATTTGGATGAAACTATCATTGTTTTTCACTCACTGCTCACAGGGTCTTACGCACAGAAGTATGGCAAGGTAAGGAATCCAGAAATTTTACTCCAAGCAATCTTGGTAGAATTTTATTTTGTTCAAAAATCAAAGGGCCATTTAAAAATACTTTTAAGTGTTTTTATGGCAGTCCACCAAATCTTAATTGTCTATTTCCAATGGATTGTTGTTGTTTAATGTGAACTGGCAAATTTTACAAAGCTAATTAGAAACTGGATTTTTTTTTTCCTATCTTCGTAATGAGTTCAAGTTTCTACATCAAGACCAAGCTTCTTACTCTCACATAATTATTTTAGAAAAGATCTTTGGAAATTGAAATGGACTTTTAAACACTGTAAAATTATATATTATCCTCTAATCAAGGAAAAACTTTAAGAGATTGTTTGAACTAATTTGTTGCACAACTGTTGCTATACAATGCCATTTGAAATAAGCAAGTAATCTTTCATCTGACAGATCCTTTGGATTTATGAATGAAAGTATTTTTCTGTAACTTGAGTAAACATACAAACAGTGAGCAGGGATGACTCCACATACATGAAGTCAGCAACAGATGGACGGTCTCTCTACTCCCCTGCCTTTCTCTCTTGCTGTTGTTTTCATAGTCAGCTTCTTATAACAGTGTTGTTACACACCCATGTGAGTGCTTCTCCAAAGACTGATGCAACTTCAACAGGCTTTTCAGCTGGAAACACAGTTGGTTAGGCCATTACCGTGTAAGTCTTTGATTTGTAGGACTCATAATCTAACCAGAATATGTTGGCCTGCCTTCATTACTGTATTCAAAGCTGTGTGCAACTTTGATTCCTTTACATGTCACTTGTACAGAAGTGCCTTGCTGTGTCTTTATAGCATCACATTATTTGGTAGTGTCTCATGTCAGCTCAACATGTAGTTTTTAGCAACTATGTTAAGCTTTGTCTTCTGTTCAAGTAATGATGAATTGCATTCAGGTATGTCTCCCTAAATTGCATTTTGGTTGGATCTGTATTGTCATCTGTTTTTTAATAGAGGTTATGAATGTTGCTAAACAGGTATGAAAGGTAACAAGTGACTGGGTAGCTTAAACAATAAACATTTATTTCTCATGGTTCTGGAAGCTGGGAAGGTCAAGATCAAGGTATCAGCAAATTTGGTTCTAGTGAGGGCCTGCTTCCTGGTTTGCAGACGACCATCATCTTTCTGTGTCCTCACATGCTGGGGGGCGGAGAGAAAGAAAACAAGCTCTTGTGTCTTTTTATAAAGGCACAATTTCCATTATAAATGGGCACTCCCCATTACAGGGAGGTGACCTAATAGCCTCCCAAAGGCCCCACTTCCAAATATCATTATATTGGGGGTTAGGATTTCAACATATGAGTTTTGGGGGGAAACAAACATTCAGTCTATAACATACCTGCATATAATTATAGTTAAAATATATGTATATAATTTACAAGTAAATTACTATATATAAATTTGGGTACCCATCCAAAATTCTATTACTGATAGACTATGCAATCTAAAAAGTTTCCAGACAACAATCTGAAGGATTTCTTCTGAAATAGTATTGGCTTATCAGGAGTACACAGTAAATCCTTTTGAACTAATTGCAATATTTTTTGTGCAGCTAAGTTTCATATTAGATAATTGTTTAAAATAAACAATCTAACTTGAACACATGAACCCAAATAAAGGTCCCTTCAAAGTAGTCATCATTGGGAGCTGTACCTAAATATCCGTGTTGCTCCTATTGCAACAAATCAGTGGTGGAACTCATCTTTTGGAATTATCTTTAGATTTTTAACATATTTCCTGAAACCAAATCTTCATCGTTTTGTGGTAATTTTGATCTTTAGAAAAAATAAGATCATTTGGACCCAAGGCAATGGATAAGGAGCACAGTACAAATGTCACAATATATATTTGTTTCCTCTTTGTCAAAAATATTATAGAGTAATGAAGCTGCTTTTCTCACTTGACTCATAAACTGGCTCTAAGAGCAATTCCAAAACAGAGTTCTCAAACTTCTCTCAGCAGTGGTGCATCCTGAAATAAAGCTGTCACCTCCAAGATGACCACCTGGACTTACAGCACTCATTTTCACATATAGGTTTCATTATTTCAAAACATTGTCTACAAGGCTTTATTCCAATACAAAATAGAGACATGCTCCATGCTCCTTGAAGTGTAAAACAGTAGAGAATGCAGAAAGGGTAGGCTAAAGGGAGAGGAAGAAGGGACTTAACCTTTATCTCATGTTCATGATGTGCCAGGCAGTAAGCACCACACAACATGAAGGGGTAGGTGGTTCTCCCTGATCTGTAGATGAGGAAACACGCTCAAAAAAATAACAAAATGTGTGCACTGTCGTGCAGCCAGCCAGAGGCAGAGATTAGTCCTGGGAACCTGAACTATTTGACCTCAAAGCCCATCCATGTTGTCTCTACTACAGCACGTCACATGACATAGACAATCTACCAGGAATGCAATATACAAGTAACATTTTCTAAAAGAAGTAAATACAGTGTAGATGGTATGTGAGTTGTCTCTTAAGCTGCAATAATTTTGATTATCCTCTTGCAGATACTTGGGATATTTTTCTATCAAAAGGTAAAACTTAAGAAATGTTCAGTGAAATAGAGCATGGCAGACAATAATCAGTACCTAGTGGCAGTGCAGGATATGAAAAGAGCCAGGGGTACTGTTAGAAGGATATGAGGGAGATAAGCTTACAATTATATAATACCTATCATGTGGTACAGCCTATTTTTGACACTTTAGAAGCAACAGGGTTGGTGGTGAAGGCCAAGAGCTTTTGAGTCAGATTAGCTTAAATTTGAGAATCCAGTTTTTTGACACTTATAGCTTTCTGACTCTAGCAAACTGCACAATCCCCCAGTTTCCATATCTGTAAAAAACACCATCCAAAGCAAATAAGGATTAAAGGGATGGCACGTTTAAAGAGTTCAGCAGGACACTTGGTGTGAATTAACACTCAAAAAAATTATAGCTGTTTTTAATCACTTTCACAAACATTATCTCATTTGATTCTCACAATTACTGGGCTGGGCTGTAATTTATTGTGATACAAGTTTCATGGCTGAGAAAACTGGGATTATGCAGGTTTAAGTAACCTGACAAAGATCACAAAATGATAAATGCTGGGATATATACTGATAATCAGATCGGTCTCATAACAAGTCCATATTCTTTGTATTACTCTCTGCTGCTGGAAGGGGGTCTGTTAGAACTGACCATGTTGAACAATGCTTTTACTTAGGGCAATTTAAGAAAATTCAAGTAAAAAAAAAATTTAGGCTGTTTTTTCTAATTAGAAAAATACCCATGTTAAATTCCATGAAAAACAACTTAGATTACTTTATTTATTGAGTTATTACTTATATTTTTCTAAAGGTTATCTTAACACTGAAATTTTTCTTAATGTCAGTAGGGAAATTAACATTGCCTTTTAGCCAGTAAGACATTAATATCTTGACATATTGAGAAGAAGCTAAATAAGAAATGTAAAAAACGGCCCATCTTGTGAAGCTGCAGACCACATGCATTTAAGGGGTCATGGTAAAGAGGACAGCAAGGACATTGGGTAGCTTTGGCTTTACCACAATCTGTAAGTGAATATGGGGAATGAGAGCTCCGCAGACAGACTGTGTATTCGCCTAACAAATAGTTATTAACACAGACAGACATGCTGCCTGCTCTCAGGAGCTTGCAAACAACATGCGTTCAGGTAGTGATAACTGCTGTGAAGACAATAAAATTAGGTCAGGTAGAGAGGACTGGGGCGTGTGACTATGGAGGTGGCACTGGTACTGAGGAGCTAGCTAGGCAGAATAGGCGGGAGGAAAGAGTGGGGAAGAGCATTCCAGCAGGGGGCGCAGCAGGGCCCTCCAGCAGAAATGGTCTTCCAGTGATCCAGGAATATGAAGTCTGGTGTGGCTGGAAGTTGTAAATAAGGGAGAAAATAATAGAACAATATGAGGTAACGATAGTGAGGAAGACAGGGTCTGGATCAGGTAGAGTCTTGTCATCTATGGTAAGGTATTTGGGAGTTTTTCCAGTTGCAGTGGGAAACTGTTGGAAGGTTTTAGGCAGAGTTGGGACATGATGGGTTTGTAATTATCTGCCATGTACAGAATGGAGTTTAGAAGAAAGGTAGACACTAGCTGACCATTTAGCAGTTGCTGTGTAGTAAGAAAGAAGTGACTTAGACTGGAACAGTGCTTCTCAGACTTTGGTGTGAGTCACCATAACCTGCAGGGCTTGTTAAACACAGATCACTGGGTCCCAGCCCCAGAGTTTCTGATCCAGTAGGTCTGGGGTGGGGCCAGAGGTTTTGCATTTGAACAATTCCCGGATAAAGCTGATGGTTCTGGACCACATTTTGAGAATCACTAGAAATGGAGTATTTCTCAAACTTTTCTCCTTGGGAAAACTAATTTTGGGACTATTACTTAGTAGTGTTTGAGGAAAGGCCATGAACCAGTAAATTTGGGGAATGCTTGCATTTAATGGTCAGTCAGTGCATGTTATAATATTAAAGGTCCTGAGATGTTTTAAAGAAGCCTCTGTAAGCACGTTTAATCTGTCAGTTCCCAATGTCTTCAGTAATAACATTGAGGACTGACTGAAATGAGGTCATTCTGGTGATTAGTTGACAGTTCAGGACTTTGCTAGTAACAAAAGTGACAGAGCCATTACTTCTGGGAGGTGAGGAAAAGATCTTTACACTGTTTTTTTTTTTTTTTTTTTTTAAAGGTAGCTTTATTTATTATTATTATTATTATTTTTGTCTTTTTGTGACCGGCCGCACTGCGCTCAGCCAGCGAGTGAACCGGCCATCCCTATATAGGATCCGAAACCGAGGCGGGAGTACTGCCGCGCTCCCAGCGCCGCACTCTCCCGAGTGCGCCACGGGGTCGGCCCAAGATCTTTACACTGTTAAAGGTTGCCAAAGCTTGAAATTGTTATGCATCCTCAGTCCTTTTCATTTCTTAGATCCATCTCATTTCCACAATGTGCATCTTTAGAGCATGTTCTTTTAGCCAGAGAATCCCTTATGCATGTGATATATCACACAGAGCCTCTTTATATAAAACACGTAAGGACCGAGCTGTTCTAGGTGAAATGTAGAGGTGGGTGACAGGACAGACCCCATTTCCCTCATGTAACCAGTCCCTTCCCCTGTCATTTTCAGTCACTCCCAAAGGGCTTCCTGAGTCCTGGGGCTTGCTCAGAATACAGTCTGTGAGGCAGTCATCAGCCAAGGGAGCACTGAGTTAGAAGGATGTCCTGAGCCTGGAAGAGCCAAAGGGCAAGTCATTTGACCTCTGAGCCTGTTTCCTCAACTGAAAATGGTTATAATCCATTTCATTCCTAAGGTTAGTGGGTGGATTAAATGAGGCAGTGTAAATATATGAAGGTGGTAATCAGCAATGAAAACTAACTACCTCCCAGACCAGAGAAACTTAAGTAAACTTAAGACATTCTTTCCCCCAAATGAGAAATGACTAAAGGCAGATGATTTCAGACATGCAAAAGTTCAGTGTTTGCTCTTACGATGCATGATGGGATGCTGCAGTAGCCTCAAGTATAGTGAGCTGGGAGCTGGGGATATAAGTGCCAGAGACACAAAATCATGTCCTGAAATAACCATACCTACCTACCTATTGACCTGTCTCTCTTTCTCTCCCCCCACCATAAATAGCAGGTAATAACTGCCATTTTTGATCTCTTGCTGTGAGCTTGGCACTTTGCTGAGTGTCCTGTTAAATGCATTCTCTCGTTAGCTTTCACCACTATGCTTTGTGATTGGTGCTGTTGTATAGCTCATAAGTACAGCAGGAACCCACATCTCTATAGCATATTTTTAATTGCTATACTCTTTCAGCCTCATTCCCACCCCCCCCAAATGATGAAAATAAAATTCATGGAATGCAATAATTTAGGAATGTCATTGTGTTCATAAATTGACGTGTGTAACTAACTTTTGTTTTAATTAAAAAAAAGCTTTTGGAAAATTCTACTTCCATTTATAAATAAATAATGTGAATTTTCCAGGGATCTTCTGAATATGTTATCACTTTTTGACTCTGTTCAGTTGTCAACACTCTCTCTTCCCAAGCAGAACTATTCCTGGACACTTACCATGATGGCAAATGAGGGACATCGGTATTTGAGCTCTGCTCCCTATGAGGCTGATGATGGCTTTTGCAGCTGAACACCAGTTGGCACAAACAGTTTCGGCACTGCAAAACTGCAAAATAGGAGTTTGTAAATTTGATAGGATGTAGAACAGGAATCGTCCATCATCTGTTAGAGTTTATAAAGATTATTTCTATTCCTTGATTAATTGTATATACTATTGTACCTGATAAGTTACAGTAATTCCTTTTCTTGAAGTGGAGTGGTGAAGGGACCTAAATAAATTATACTTTAGGGATTTGATTTATTTTGGAGCATTAATGTATCATGTGCTATGAAGCTATGATTCTCGGAAGTTATTCCACAGTGAGGATACAAAGGAAATAGTCCAAGTCAGGGAAAAGACTGAAGGAAAAGTGAACAGTTGCATTGTCATGTGAAATTGAAATCCAAGCTCCCAAAACTATTTGCTCGTTGTCTAACAACATCTTGTATAAGAGCAATGCAAGGGAAAGAATATGTTCATCAGGATAAATCAATTGATTCCTCTTATATTAAGCAGTCTAATGTACTCATGTAGAAAAAGACTTCTGAAATAGCACTGGCTGGATTTTAAATAATAGGATAGTCATGAGGATAAATACTGACTAATGTGCATGTAAACTAAAGAGAATCAATATAATTATATTTCGCTAAGTACTACTGCTGTTATTCCCCTTGAAGTATATTCATTCCATTATTAGATTAATAGATTTGGGTAAGTTTTATCTATTGGATTCTGTTCTGATTGAAGCCATGGAAGCTGCTAGTGGTGGGTAGATTGTGTGAGGACCCCCTTCATGGTGTCTGACTACTTAATATTATGTAATGTTCAATTGTAAATAAGAGGGTACTTCAAAAACTTCATGGAAAGATTTATATTATCTTTTAATTCTGCTTTTCCACAAACTTTTTGAAGTACCTTCATATGTTCCTTATACTGAATACTTGGATTGTAAACAAATCCTTCTAATCCAGAACAGAAATTAGCTAGTTTTTCACCTTTACCAGCTCCCCAGCAGGTATCTGGCTACAAAAGTAAGAAAGAGACAGATGGGTCATTTGATCCCTGAAGTTGAAGTCCACAGATGATTTTTATGGAGACGAAGGTGGGAAATGCACTGTTGCTCATACCTTCAAGCAACTCTAGAGAAGTCTATTTCCCAACAAATTATACTGATCCACTGTTCTACTTAGAGATCACAGTGACTCAAGTCTTACACCCCAAAGGCTTAACTCCTGGGAAACCAGAAGGCCACACCAACTCTGGTCTTCCTTAACTGTGCAGACCTTCTTTATGAGATCTCTTGGACCGTGCTTCTTTTTGTTTTTTTTTTTTTTTTTTTGTCTTTTTTTTTGTGACCGGCACTCAGCCAGTGAGTGCACCGGCCATTCCTATATAGGATCCAAACCCACGGTGGGAGCGTCGCTGTGCTCCCAGCGCTGCACTCTCCCGAGTGTGCCATGGGCTCGGCCCGGACCGTGCTTCTTAAATATAAACATGCATATGAATTACCTGGCAATCTTGTTAAACTATATATTCTGATCCAATAGGTCTGGAGTAGGGTCTGCGATTCTGCCTAACAGGCTCCCAGGTGGTATCAGCGCTACTTGTCTGCAAACCACACCTTGAATAGCAAGGTCATCTGCTCGTTCTCAACCATGGCATCAGAGTCATTGGAGAGCTTTGAAATGACTGATACATGGGTCCCACCTCAGAGAATCTGATTTAATTGGTATGGGGTGTTGCCTGGGCAGCAGGATTTTAGAAGCTCCACAGGTGTTTGTGATGCATGATCAAGTTTGAGAACCTCTGTGTTAGACATCATCCTCCCACCTTGGAGTCCTGGTGTATAACCATAACCCTCTTTTGCATAAGCCTTTCTATCTGTACACCATTGTTTTCCATCAGATTCACCTTTCAGCAACCCCACCAACTCTACCTGTACCCCACCAGCTGCATGTGGCCACACATCTCAAGGGGTGCCAGCCCCCCGGGTTAATGAACTCTTCCAGATGACAGTTTCACACCTGCTCTCCCATAAGGTCTTCAGGCCCCTCCCAATTCTATACAAACCTCCTTCTCCTTTACAGAGGGAAAAAAGGAAACTGAAAAGAATCCCTGATCTTTGCACCATCTGGGCCCCCTGCATCCAGAGCCTGTACTCTCCTCCTCTTCTTTGCACCTCACTTGTGCCATGGTTCCAGGCGCTCCAGCTTACCCCAGGAATCTACACTCAGAATGGCCTCGTTCGCTCCTGAGCAGCCAGTTGTCCACTCTCCTGGATTCTTCTCATCACCTCTCACGTGCTGTAATATTCCTGGAGTCCATTTCCCCCTCCAGCTGCTGCTCTCTGTCTCTGCTCATCCCCAGCTTATTATAAAACGACTCTCTCCACATTTGAGGAACAACTTTCATGTCAAATCCAGGGGTCCTTCTTGGTTTATCTTGCTGGGGGGCCTGTCATCTGCATTTGACTAAGTTGAACACAAGCTTTTTCTTAAAGTACTCACTTCCCTGACCTGGGTCCCCTGCCTCACGCTGTTCCTTATAGGCAGACTCAATCTCACCTCCGGGCTCTGTGATGTCTCCCACCACCACATGTGGGGCTAGCTAGCTCCTGCACCCTTCTCAGGTCTCTGCTCCTCAACTATTGCCTCTTGAGAGGGCCCTTCCCTTCATTGTCTTTAAATTAGCCCTCACCACTCACCCCCATCACCTGTGTATTTGCCTGTCCTGGGTTTCTCCACCACAGCCTTACCACCACCAGAAAGGCTAGTGTTTACTTATTATTTCGGTTTTTTTTTTTTTTTTTGGTCTGTTTAGCAGATATCTCATCCAGCAATAATGTAAACTCTATAAGGGCAGAGTCTTTGCTTCTTTTGGTTCTCTGCTGTCTGCCCAGAATTTGAATGTGTCTAACACATAATAGATACTCAATAAATACGTGAATACATGAATGTTCCTGAATCCATTCTCCAATTCTTCCTTAGGACAGTTAAGCCTCTACCTATTTACCATAGACAAAAAGCTCAATTGTAAAGTTTCCCTTCTGATTCGGTACTGAGTTTCATTTTACCTCTTATCACTGATTAAAAGAGTTTATGCTTTCTAAAAAACCTAGTAGCTGTTTCCACCTTGGTTCACAGAGCTGATTTGTCTTCCTTCTTCTGTGATGAACTTGCTTGTCTTCTGTCTCTGTGCTCAAGTCTGCAAATGTGCTTCAGGCCCCAAAGGAATAACTGTTCCAAGAGCTTGAGGTCTTAAAAAAAACCTTCCGTTTCTTTAAAAATATATAATTGCTGCCTCTCCTGAGATATTTTTACAGTGTGTCTCTAGAGGAGGAATTCCAGCTGATGGCCCAATGCAGGGCAGAGGCCCATAGACAGACAGTCTGGCTCCAATTTATGCTCTGTGCTAACACGGCTAATAGGCGTTAGTATTTTGATTTAGAGAAGTGCCGTACTTGATCCTGACTTGGTTATACACTGGGAACATCTGGCTTAGAATCACACATTTAAAGGCCAAGAGCTATTTATTTTCCTCATCTTCCTCTTTCTCTCTCTCTTTGTATTCAATAAAATGTCTTGGGAATCATTTCAGTATTTTGATAGAGTAGAACACAGAATAAATTGGCAGAAGTTCAGTTCGCCCCATATTAAACGCTGCTGTAGACACCTTGAAGACTTTGGAAATATTATGTATGTATAATACGAGGGAACTTCAAAAAGTTCATGGAAAGATTTGTATTATCTTTTAATTCTGTTTTTCCATGAACTTTTAGAAGTATGCCTGTACGTTTCAGAGCTTCCACAAAACTTACTTTTTTCTTCTATACAGCTTTTCACTATCACTTCATTTTAGACCCTAAACTCAATACTCATTACAGTAAAAATTTTTAAAAAAAGCAGCAACTCTTGATTCATAAGATGCCCTAATTCTGCAAACATCTATTGAAAATGAGTAGCCATCTCTGTATAAGACTTGGGTTTAATGCAGGGTATGTCTCACTGTCCAGTGCCTGATCAAACAGTGGTTTTGCAGGCGTAGGAAGTTCCTGTGCAATAGTTGAACAGGTCAGAGGGTGCCGACATTACAGGTCCATTGCCAAGGCTGCACCCAGAAAGTGCCCAGTTCTCTTTCTCAGATTCTTAGATCCGTGAATACCTGAACTGGAAAAATGTAGTGCTGTAATCTGCTTACTTAGATTTAGCTGTCCCAGTGACTTAGTAAGCTGGAAAAAACAAAAAGTAAAATTAGATATTTGATAGTAAGCCCTCACCAGACATTCTCTTAGAAACAAGATCACCACCTCTTACAGGCATGGTTTTCCTTAGCTGTGGCATGACTCTCCCTGGTCCATTGGTGCCAAGCCTTTGGCATGGCTGATGAAACACCTCCCATTTCAACAGGCCTTGGTCGCTGGAAACCTTAGTGAAATGCAGTTCGTTCACACTCCAGCAAATCTCAAACCTAAACTTTCCCAGTTACCAATTGATATTTTTCCAACATGCTTACTAAGTCCTGGCTCCAGTAGAGTGTGTGATGTGGAATCGCCACAGCTTGAAAAACAAATGAACAGCCCTCCCAGTGCTGTGGGGTTGCATTCCAATGGAATGCTCAAATCCAGTTTTCATCATACCATGCACTAGGCTTGCTTGCTTGGGGATTCTTGCATTTTTTTTTTTTTTTTAGTTATATTTGTTTGCATGCTTATCTGATGCACAAAATGCATTCTTCATGGATTTTCCTATCACTGTTTGGGTAGCATAGGAGTTACATACTTCAGGAGCATGGAATTAATGAAAGCATCAAAGAGGAACAGTATGTTTTCTCCCGTCCCCATAAATCTGATCTGTAAATGCAAAGAATGTGAGGAATGAACATAAGGAATTCAGTTATTTTATTTAAAACTTGAAAAGTGGGCAAATCATAGGATAAGAGTTTAATCAAACTGTTCTCCAGAAGCAAAACCTTTTACATAGGATATTTCTGAACCCCCATCTGAAATATGTATCTTTAGGGCAGTAATCATCAGAAACATAACAGAGCAGTGTACAGCTCATTTTTATTGTCTTGCATCAGTGAACATTCCTCAAAAGCATAGAGCATCACTAATGGAATTATGTGTTTTCATGCTATAATTACATTTGATTTTTCCTCATATTTCTGTGGACTTTTTGTTCATGGTTCCATGACTAGGCAGAATACTTACAAGTTTTCTATGTCCTCGGCCTCTCCAATACCCATTCCCACCCATAAAAAAGAGAGAAATTAGCGATAGGAATTTTTTAAACAGAAAAAAACCCTAAATGTATATTTTTTAAAAATTTTATTCTGTCTTCAGAGATGTTCCTTCAACAACCAAAACAAAAACATTAACAACAACAACAAAAAAAAAGAAATAAGAAAAAAGAATTTTATACTTGAACAGAGCAAGAGATCCTTCTGAGTTCTGAAACTTCTTGAGATACAAAACGGGCACTCAACGTTTTTGTCCTTGTTTTTGAATGAATATTTGTTGGATAAAGCAGAGTTTATCTGATCTTGGGGTGCATTGCTCCAAATGGTCCTATCACTGGAAGACAGATACATCTGGCAGTCAAGCCAAGCTGACTGGAGGACATTCTACCAGGATGCCAGCAAGTGTGTGAACGAACCAGGATCCATTTTTGAGAAATAAGAATCTCTAGCTATAAAATCCACAGAAATCTCTAATGAGGAAATGTAACAATTGGAAAATTATGTCAAAATCCAACATATTATTATTGTCTGATCTCCATCTTCTCCCACATCAAGTCTTAGCTTTGCTCCACATACCTCCATGACCTACTTCTTAGCATGCAGTTCCTATTCTCTAGATTTTAACGTCTCCCAAACACAGAGCTGCTGCTTTACATATGTTCACACTCTAGGGTTTCCCCTCAAGGCACTATGGAGGGAAATACAGAAATAAAAGTGGTGTTGCAGTGTAGGTATGGAATGAGAAGAGGCTTCTTCTTGCAATTGGAATCAGTTCAGGGGTGTAGATGAATAACTCTTGACCTGACCTGGATTGTGTTCTTATCATAAATTGAAGTAAAGTTCGCGTTACATTTCCCTACATTTAAATACATTTCTTGAAATGCCATTTATTAGAATGTCAAAAACACAATTTTAGTTCTCTCCTCTCAAATCCCTACAGTCTGGCTCCTGGCCCAGCCACTCAACCCAAATCACCCTCTGAGGTCTTCCAAAATAACTTCTCAGCCAAAACCAATAGTATCCTTCTAGACTTGTCAGCTTTATTCAAAACCTTATTCTTCTCCCTGCTAACACCCATCTGGTCTCAAATTCTAAGGATTTGTCCCCTTCGGGTTTTCTGTTTTCCCTATCTCCAGAGTCACACCTATAGTGGTTCTCCTTAAGGGATTATTCCAACTTTGATAATTTTAAACACAATGTTTGTGCATGAATTACTTCCCTATCCCTATTCCTAAACTCTCTTTACTTTTTATGGTCTCACACTTTTTGATGCCAGGCCTTCAGCTGCAGTTAATCTGGTAAAGTAAGAACTCTGGTCTTGATTCTCAGCTCCTTGCTGCTATTTAATATCTTCGTTTCTGTAAACAAAAATTGAGTCATTTTGACTCTTTACTAACCCCTTTACTTTCACTAAACTTCTAAAAGCATTTTCTACTTAGACTACATTTATTGAATTAATATTATTTTAGTGGTCCTCAGTCCTTTCCTCTTCAACCTAGTCAAGTACAGGGTAGACCAAACTCTACACATATCTGGATGGAGATCCCTATTACCCTGCCCATCAGAATGCAATTAATAATTAAGTGGTTGTTGCACCATCCTCTTCTAGCTCTTTTTGGCCCACCTCAAGATAACATTCTTTGCTCAAGTCCTACAAACATCCAATTGGCCCACTTTTCTCCATCCTCTAATTCTGATTCTTTGTCACCATTCTTAAAAGGATGTCCTTTCCTCTTTTTAACAAATTTGCTCCAGTCCTTAGTTCCCCATCCAGATATCTTTCTCCAAACGACTTTCCATGGATTTTATGTAATCTGGGTCATATGGACTAGTGAGCTTTCTTTTTCCTCCTCTCACGAATGTACCACTTTATGTGAAAATGTATCCTGAGTCATCTTTATTTGTGTATAAATTCCTATAAATTCACAGATGTATCTGTACATTTGGTATGTCTTAAGTAGCCCTTTGGAAAGGCCCCTTTACAGATAATTAGGAAATCTTTTGACTTCTCACCAAAACTCCATACAGTCTCCTCCTCCCCATCCCACCACAACAGTATACACTTAAAATGTTTTTTAATAATAACTGTGGTTGCTGACATTTTTATGAGTGCGTTTTCTTTTCAGGATCCCCCTATGGCTGTAACCCTTGGACTTCGAATGGAGGAAATGATTTTCAATCTTGCTGATACACATCTGTTTTTTAACGATTTAGAGGTAAGACTTTTAAGAGGTAGGAATAGTTGTTTCTAACACTAAAACTCTGAGATGGTTTCTGCATACGCAGATAACCTCAAGAAAATGGGAAGATCAAAAACTAGCTCAAGAGAACTATAAAGTTTTTGTTATGAGGAAACGTTGTCTATACAAATATTTAAAAAGTTAAATTGTGTTCAGGAATAATACGTAAGTGCTGGCATGTATTAGGACAAAAATGTCTCAGAAAAGGAGATGGTCATCTTTGCTGTCTCCTATCACACACCCCTGTATACTGCTCTTGGTTCTATTAGTGTCTCAACCACAACCCAGTTGGCATTTTTGGAATCAGCATTAGCTTTTCCAGATTACTAACCAGGATACTATTTAGGTTAATCACTAGACAATATGCACAGATACTATTCATGGGATAGCATGGATTATTAAATTTTGCAGATACACTGAAACGTAACTTTAGACAACATTATCATTGCTTATTTCCTCCCCTTCTGCATAAAACAATGCTAGCACTATTTATATAGCACATCTGATGGGTTTGAATGGATTTATTTTCTCTTTTATCAAATTTATTTTTTCATTTCCAACCTCAAAGGGCAGTTCAATGTCTAAATGACAAATAAGAGGAAGAGAAAGCAAAAACAACACCAAATAAAGGAAAGAGCCTGAGAAAAAGTAGTGTTATAGTAGCTGAACATGGACTGTAAGAAGGTACATAATTTATGTGCTAGTGACCTGGGTTATAAGATATTCAGATAACAGAATGTGAAATAACTTACGTAGTTTGGGCACTAGGCAGAAGGACTTTTCAGTCAAGCATTACTATGCTGAAATAGACATTTCTCTTTCTGTTTCTAAATGACATGTTTAAATTTGTTTTTTATCTTGTGGTTTCATGATGAAATAAAAGTATCTATAATCACATTATGAATGGAGAGAGACATTATTATTACTGAACCCCCACCTTGTTCTAGACATTTTATGTTGGACTTTCCATTAATTAATTAACAACATTTTAAAATAAATATGTTTATCACATTATTTTTGCAGAGGAGAAACTGTAGCGTCCACAACGTAGAAATCATGTCCAAGGTTACCTGCTAGCTAAATGGTAGAACTGGGATTTGAAGCAGGTTTGCCTGGCTCCAGAGCACGTACTTCTGCCCCCATACCATGCTGAAATTAAAAGAAGTTATGTGGGAAGGAAAAGCCAAGTTAGTGAGTGACTTAAATAAATTTTTTTAATTGACAAGGTCTTAAATCCAGTTTTAGTTACGTCTGAAACATGAAACTAAACATGAGTGGTTCAGTACGTGTATCCCACAAATGTATGTGCTGAAAATCTGTGTAATAGATTTTGTTGCTTTTTTCTCTGCAGTGAGTTAGTGTTCTGACTGGATAATGAAATTGCTGTCTGTTTAAAGAGCCTTTTTTTTTTAATGGACAATATGAAAGATCAGTATTGCTAGGCAAGTCTTCCAGTTTTAGATAATAAATAATAATCACCTCTCTGAAACCTGATTTAAATTAATCCTGCTACTTATTACTGTCGAGTAAAGAGAATAGCTTTGTATATATATATGATAATAGAAAATACATTTTAACCTTTTGGGGACTTGAATTTTTTATATACACAGATTACTTTTTAGGTTATTTTTTCTGTTGGATAATAGAGATGAGTCTCTAAAGAGGATTCTAACAATCCAGATGAAGTGCCCAAGGAAACTCGAAAGTTTGTTACTGACTTAAGTGAGATAAATAGACACTAAAACTGATAAAATCAATGCAATAGTTTTCAAGATCATTCAGTATAGTTACATACATAGCCACTATTCTTCTGCATCTGACTTTGAAAGTCAACTTTACTTTCACACAATTTTTTATTTCAATAAATGTCTTGCAACCAAAGATTGTCCTGGGCTCCATAACTAGAATTAAGTTATTTCTGCTTTTGCTGACAAAGAGACTCCATCATTAACTTAATGTTTTGGTTTTTTTAAAAATTTTTTTTATTTTTGGCCTTGTATATTTAATCTCTCAGGGTTCTTTTTCTTTTCTTTCTTTCTTTTTTTTTGACCTAAAAATCTAGTTTGAAACTCAAACCCTTCCATAGATACTGCAACATATGTAGTAGTAGCAGCTGCTCATCCTCACATAATTCCTTAAAAGATACAAATTTCAATCTTCCTAATAGACACTTCATTGCATCCTACCCAGCTGCAGAGAAGGCAAATTCCCCCTGAGAAGAGAATGCTGCTCTCTGTTTAAATAAAGTGTTATTGCAGTTAGAATAACTTCCAGAAAAGAAGGCCCCAGGGAGTTCAGGATCACAAAAGTGGGAAAAGGCTGCTGTGGATTATAAGTGATAAATATCAGTGATCACTTTGTGGTCACCTTATAAGACAAAATTAATGAACTAGTACCAGAATTATTTCAGATGTGAGTTCTGCTACTAACATTTGTTAAAGCCAAAGCTGTACAGTGTTTTTAGTATTTCAGTTTTTGGTCAAAATGATTCTTGCGAAGTTCCTCAGAGTGAAAACTAATTGATGAACAATTGTTTAGCTTTTCCTAAAAATGTAAGTAATTGAAGTTCAGGTTTCTTTCACTGGACTGTAATCCTCAGGCAACCATCCAGAGTCAACAGGCATGGTTAACTAGGCATAAATTTAAAGAGAAGTTAGATTTGGAAAAACCTCAAGCATAACTTCAAATATGGAGCTCATGGTCCAATAAGTTTGATATACTGTTGTCCTCAGGAGTAAAAAATAGATTTGGGGCAACCTATGTACAAATTAGTTATGTGAGTTAATACTTGAAATGTCAGAGGAATTTCTCTAAAAATTAGGATGACAGGCTATTCAGTATAGAAATGACTCCTGATTACCAGGATAATTAACAGGATCCCCCCATTTTTTTTGAATATCATTAGTTTTTCATAAAAGAGAGACATGGAAAATTACTTACATGAGGAAAGATTTCGAAACTTCAGAGGAATAGGCAATTTCATGTGATACCATTTTGACAGTAATTTATTTCAGTATGCATACTTTACAAGAATGCCACCATCTCTAAATAGGAAATAATGCTATCATCTAGAACTACTTTGGTACCTCATTATACTGGAAGAAGAACTTTATTTCCAGTCTAACAGCTACTACTGTTGCTTACAATACTTTTTTACCTGAGATTTTTTCTGGAAGCATAGCAGTTACAGTTTGGGCTGCAGTCCATTCAACCAATACTTGGTCAAAGAAGGGAAGACACTTTCTAAGTTCCTCAGCCAGTACTCTGCTCTCTCATCCTTCCCTACACTCTTGTTGTAAATCTCTCCTTTCAGTCCTCACCATCTAGAATGTTATTATTTCATATCACTGTAACTCTGTGTTCAAAAATTTAAATAATTGTGGCCATCCTGTCAGGAATTATCATTTGTTTAGACTTCTGACACGTATTTAAGAAAGGATTGTTGAGTGATTATTCTATGTCAAATTGTGCCTTAAAAAATTTTTTTAAAAACAGAACAAAAAAATTGTGCCTTAAGTGTGCCAAGATGATGAACCAAAATACCACCCTCAGGGAGCTTCCAGTCGGATTAAATTTTCTGGGCCCTTATCTATGAATGTAGGTAAAGATTTACTCAAAAATTACTAAACCCATAATTTATGTAAATTATATGGACCCTTAAAATTAATTCACCTGGATTGTCAAGTTACATACCAAAATTGTACTGATTGGGCTAGTCACAGTTTTATATTTTAAAGGAAGCCTGAGTCAACTAGATTATCTTTAAACTGAAACAGAATTAATACACTGTGTTGAAAACTGACTAGATACTAAATATTTGTCTACCAGATACTTCCAAGCCCTGTAATGAATACATATAGTAGCTGAAACACTTTTGTTTAGTATGGCATATTTTTAAATTTAATGATCTTTTTTTTTTTTTTTTTTTTTAAAGATGACCGGTAAGGGGATCTTAACCCTTGACTTTGTGTGGTCCGCACCACGCTCAGCCAGTGAGCGAACTGGCCATCCCTATATAGGATCCGAACCTGTGGCCTTGGTGTTATCAGCACCGCACTCTCCCGAGTGAGCCATGGGCCAGCCCAAAATTTAGTGATCTTTGAAAAATTTATTTGGAATGATAAACGTTATGTATAGTCAGAATCAGAGAATGTGATTAACATAATCTGAGGGAGGCAAAAGAGGGTCAAAGGCTAAACCATACTTATTTATTTATTATTTATTATAACTTTTATTCAGTTATTTTAGTATATAATAATTTGTTATTCTGAGGATTAGGTACTTTAAATGCACTAGACAAATTCTACCTTCAGATCATGTAATATTTTACTGGAACTTTGCAGATTATTTGAAGGCAAAATAAGACACACTTAGATGAACAAAGGATCATCAAATTCCTCTCCAGAAAAAATAGCATGTGTTCTGAGCACACTGTAACTTTAAAACAGATCAATTGTATTGGTGTACTTACCTAAATTTTATTTTCCTTGGAGTTTGTAGTACATTTGAGTTGGTAAATGTTCATTATTTGCTTTTTACTTATAAGTATTCTTTTCGATTTAAAAACCTAAAAACATGGAAAAAGGGAAATATCAGCTTGTATGGTTATTACCTTTTTTCTCTGTTAAGAGACCAGGACTTTGAAAATAACACCAGTATGGTTTCTTCATGGTATCTCTGGTCCAGCAGAAAGCAGGAGTCATGTAAATCTCACAGGACACCGTAATCTGAGGTCAAGCCCTTCGGTTGCCGTTCAAAAAATGAGAAATAATAGTAACCACTCGAAGTGACCAAACAAGTGTTGTATATCTTCAAATTAGCTGTGCTGAAGTATGCACAACAGAAATGGCTGAAAAGCAACCCAAAAGATTACAAAGATTCAAAAGAGAATTCCTTATCAATAATTTTAATATTGAAATTAATTTTTTATTGGCATATGTTTTCAGACCCCTTTTTATGACACCATTCTGGATTTTGATTTTATAAAGGAGAAATGGTGCCATTTCCCAGCACAAGAAAACGGGCATGAGATGGTGGGATGGATGGGCAGATGCTGCCATCTTCTGGCAGTAATCTGATCAAATGGAAAGATGGAAAACAACTGAAAGCTGGTGACAAGCATCATTTGAAAAACAAATAACTTTTCCAATGTTTTTAACAGGAGTGTGATCAAGTTCATATAGATGATGTTTCCTCTGATGATAATGGGCAGGACTTAAGGTAAGCCAAGCCTTTCAGTATGCTTTTTCCTACAGAAATTCTGCTATGGAGTTTCGCACATGTAATTATTTATTTTATTTCTTTTTAATGTATTTTGGGTGTTGCAGTACCTACAGTTTTGCAACTGATGGCTTCCATGCAGCTGCAAGTAGTGCAAACCTTTGTTTGCCAACAGGTGTGAGAGGAGGGGTTGACTGGATGAGGAAATTGGCTTTTCGTTACAGAAGAGTAAAGGAATTATATAACACCTACAAGAACAATGTCGGAGGTATGTGTGGCTTTTTAAATCTAATAAAGGGACTTTGGGTATAGGTAGAAAGTGTACTTTTGTGTTAGAGACTATTCTGCTGTAAAATAAATCAGTAAAAGCTCATGCTGGACTACGTTGAGCCAGAATTTTAACTTTCTTAGAATTGGTGGGGAAAAAAGTAAATGCAAAGTAAAACATGCTCCTCTGTCACATGGACTGGGACCTTGTGAAATCTTGTGCCTAGATGTTTGGTCAAGATTTATAGCAGGGCATTTAGTTTACTTTATCGGTCGGTTCTTGGTTCAGGGCGTTTAGTTTACTTTATCAGCTGGTTCTGGTGAGAACCAAACAGAGGAAGTAGAAAGGCAGTAGAAAAAGATCTTTCTAAAGAAGAGAGCCTCAAACATTGAAGCAGAATTGATAGCAAGGATTACCTTTCTGGAATTTTATCAGAAATAATTATAAAGCAGTGCTTTATGTCATTTCAAAGCCTTTCAACAAGTCTATTTTACCTTTTAAAAAAATCACGTTTTCTGACAGTGTATCTTTCTCATGTGCAGTATTTACTGTGATTATCATGGTTTTTAAAAGTTCAAGTACTCTAAATAGTCTAGGTAATATCTAAATCATTTTATTCTCATCCATACATTTTACAGGTGATATCAAACCTGCGATATCAAGACTAAGGTCCTGGATGTGCTTCTAGATATAATAAACCTTGATCTCTATTATTTGGTCAATTTTAGGTCAACATGATTCCTAAGGTTTGTTACGAGGTCACATAAGATTATTCTCCTAGGGTTTTTTGGTTTTTATTTTCTATTTCTTTTTTATTTTTTCTGACCGGTAAAGGGATCGCTACCCTCGGCACAGTGTGGTCTGCACCACACTCAGCCAGTGAGCTAACCGGCCATTCCTATATAGGATCCGAACCTGCGGCCTCGGTGCTATCAGCATCGCACTCTCCCAAGTGAGCCATGGGGCCAGCCCTTAATAGCATTATTTTTTAAAAAGGGAGGGTAATTGAGGAGCATAAACCAAGTACAGCTAAATATACATGTACATACTATGCATATGTATATTCACATATATGTCATAAAATGCAATATAATAAAATTTTTATTGATGGTATATATATATATATATCATGTATGCCTGTATACATCGTGAGGGCTTGCCTGTGGAGCTGTTCATCTTCTATCTCCACTGCTTAGCACTGAAACACATAATAGATGCTCAGTAAATACTCGATAAATTCTAGAGAACAAAAAAAGTAGAACCATAGACAATAATAATGTTAGTACCAAAAGGGAGCTTAGATATGGAAAACCTTCATTTCCAAATAAGAAATTGGCTTCTGCCGGCTACTGCCTCACCCAGGGTTCTAGGGGAAAAACTCTGGTTTTCTAATTCACTCTAATTCTGTTTACAAGATACTTTCATAAAATTAAATAAATAGATTTTCTAGTTAAAACTAATTGTGGGTAATATGTTTAACTTTAAAATAAATATCCCTTTGGGAAATCCGAAATTTTACCATTCAGATATTTCATTATTTCCCTCTTGCAGAGTATTATTAAAATGATTTAGAAATTAAGAAAATTGCTAAGAAATAATCTTATGACTTAAAATTTTTAAAAATCACACGAGAGTCCATTTTCTGTCATACACAAGCCTTTATTGAAATGAGGAAAAATGACACTTGCTAGAAATTATAAATATTGATTTTAAAAAATCATCCAACTGTGTATGTGCTCCCACTATTCTGAAATTGAAACAATTTAAATAAGAAATCTTCCTTTTTAATGAATTTATGTGATTTTGTTTTATCATAAAAGCAAGGATTGTGTCTTTTTATATAAAGTGAGCATGCCTACCTCTTCTTATGATAACATCCCTGTCCTTGTCCACCATTGCCTGCAACTGTCATGCACTCCAGGATTTTAAACACAACTCTTAATTTCTTTTTCCAAAACAAGGTATTTATAACAGCATTAGCACTCGTATTAGAAACATTCTTATATCTACATGTGATGATGCCACTATTACTGTTTCAAAGTTGAAATGATTGTGATTATTAAGAAATTAAACATTTTCAGACAGCTGGAATATTGGAGGTTCGCGTCCCTCGGGTGGGAAAGCCGACCGCTCCTCCAGAGCTGATGGGGCACAGTCTGTTGGAGTAGGACTCAGGCTGGGGTGTTTTCAAAGCACTTCAGGTGATCGGCATCCACGGCATCAGATTCTAGGTTCAGTGAGAGCAGAGACCGGGGCTCACTTTTTCACTGTTATGTCCTCAATGTCTAGCCCAGTACCTGACACCTAGAACTTGTTCAGTACATTTATTCATTGAATGAATGAATGGATAATCAATTCTGAAATGAAGGATCAATATTGATATAAATCTATATCTCATTCCATTTATGATGTAGACTGAAATAAAAATTATCTATACTAGACTGAAGAAAGACCAAACTAAATATTCTGAAAAAAATATTTATCCCTTGACTTTGCCTTGCTTTTTGGTGTTGCAGGACTCCTTGGCCCTGCCAAGAGAGATGCATGGCTGCAGTTAAGGGCCGAGATTGAAGGGCTGACAGATTCCTGGCTAACAAATGCACTTAAGTCTTTATCAATAATTAGTACTAGGTAAGTGCGATTGCTGCCCTTTCTATGTTTATTGTATTGAAGATTTAAGTTCTAATTTCAAAATATAGATCAAAAAAGTCTTAGTTCCTAGACTATTTTATTTATTTATTTATTTATATCGGTTATGAAGATTCATGAGATACAAAGCTAATTGTCACCCCTCCTGCCCAAGACGTGAAGTGCAGATCCATACTGGTAGCACGCCCATTACCACAAATTGCATTTGTACCCCATGTCCCCCACCCAATTATACCCAACCTCCCTCCCCCTCCCCCTTTCCCCCCCACTCCACTTTGTATTTCTAGGTATGCTCTCTCCCTCTGCAAATTTAACACACCACTGTGGTCTTTCTTTCCTTCCTTCTTTCTTTCTTAGCTCTCACTTATGAGTGAGCACATGTGGTATTTATCCCTCTGTGCTCTGCTTATTTCACTCAACATAAGTTTCTCCAGGCTCATGCATGGTGCTGAAAATGGGAGAATTTCATACTTTTTTATGGCAGAATAGTATTCCATGGTGTATATATACCATAGTTTCCTTATCCAGTCATCCATCAATGGACATTTAGGTTGGTTCCATATCTTGGCTATTGTAAACAGAGCTGAGATGAACATGGGAGTGCAGGTATCCCTTTGACATAATGATTTCCATTCCTCTGGGTATATACACAGAAGTGGGATTGATGGATCATATGGAATATCTATCTATAGTTGTTTGAGAAACCTCTGTACTGTTTTCCACAGTGGTTGTACTAATTTACAGTCCCACCAACAGTGCAGGAGCATTCGCTTCTCTCCACACATTTGCCAGTATTTGTTATTCACTGTCTTTTTTATTTTAGCCAGTATAACTGGGGTGAGGTGGTATCTCAATGTGGTTTTAATTTGCATTTCCCTGATGACTAGTGATGTTGAGCATTTTTTCATGTATCTGTTGGCCATTTGTATGTCTTCCGTTGAAAAATGTCTATTCAGCTCCTTTGCCAATTTTTTAATTTGATTATTTGTTTTCTTACTGTGTAATTGCTTGAGTTCCTTGTATATTATGGATATTAATCCCTTGTTGGATGCACAATTAGCAAAAATTTTCTGCAACAACTCTGTTGTTTCACTCTGTTGATTGTTTCCTTTGCTGTGCAGAAGCTTTTGAGTTTGATATAGTCCCATTTGTTTATTTTTTCTTTTGTTGCTTGTGCTTTTGTGCTCATGTTCATAAAGTCTGTGCCCAGACCTAATTCCTGAAGTGTTTCACCTGTATTTTCCCTTAGTAATTTTACAGTTTCAGGTCTTATACTTAAGTCTGTAATCAACTTTGAGTTGATTTTAGTACATGGTGAGAGGTGCATGTCTAGATTCATTTTTCTGCATATGTATATCCAATTTTCCCAACATCACTTGTTGAAGAGGCAGTCTTTTCCCCAATGTATGTTGTTGTTGCCTTTGTCAAATATCAGATGGCTGTAAGCCTGAGGGGTGATTTCTGGGTTCTCTATTCTGCTGCATTGGTCTGAGTGTCTATTTTTATATGAGCACCATGCTGTTTTGGTTAGTGTGGCGTTGTAGTATAATTTGAAGTCAGGTAACATTATGCCTTTGGCTTTATTTATTTATTTATTTTTTGCTCAGGATTGCTTTGGCTATTTGGGATCTTTTGTTGTTCCATATGAAAGTTAGGATTGTTTTTTCCATTTCTGTGAAGAATGTCATTGGTATTTTGATGGGGATTGCACTGAATTTGTAGATCGCTTTGGGTAGTATAGACATTTTCACAATGCTAATTCTTCCAATCCAAGAAGATAGAATATCTTTCCATCTTTTTTTGTCTTCCTTAGTTTCTTTTAGTAGTGGTTTGTAGTTCTTACTGAAGTTATTAACCAGCTCTAGGAGTTTTTTGATAGAGTCTTTAGGATTTTCTGTATATAGTATCATGGTGTCATCTGCAAATAGAGACAGTTTGACTTCATCTTTTCCAATCTGAATTCCCTTTCTTTCTTTCTCTTAACTGATTGCTCTGTCTGGTACCTCCAGTACTATGTTAAATAGAAGTGGTGAGAGTGAGTATCCTTGTCTTGTTACTGTTCATAGGAACAAGCCCTCAGTTTTTCCTCATTCAGAATGATACTGGTGGTGGACTTGTCATGGAAGGCTTTTATTGTGTTGAGACACTTTCCTTCTATATCTAATTTGTTGAGAGTCTTTATCATGAAGGGATGTTGAATTTTGTCAAATGCTTTTTCAGCATCTATTGAGATAATCATATGGTCTTTGTCCTTTAGTTTGTTGATGTGGTGTATCACATTTATTGACTTTCATATGTTGAACCATCCTTGCATCCCTGAGATGAATCCCACTTGATCATGGTGTATAATTTTTTTAAAGTGTTGCTGTATTCTGATTGCTAATATTTTACTGAGGATTTTTGCATCTATGTTCATCAAGGATATTGGCTGGTAATTTCCCTTTTTTGTTGTGTCTTTATCTGGTTTTGGAATCAGAGGTATGTTGGCCTCATAGAATGAGTTTGGGAGAGTAGCTTCTGTTTCAATTTTTTGGAATCATTTGGGGAGAATTGGCATTAACTCCTCTTTAAAAGTTTGATGGAATTCAGCTGTAGATCCATCTGGACCTGGACTTTTCTTTGTTGGAAGATTGCTGATTACAGCTTCAATCTCGTTGCTTGTTATTGGTCTGTTCAGGTTTTCTCTCTTCTTCTTGGTTCAATCTGGGTAGTTTGTATATGTCAAGAAACTTGTCCATATCTTCCAGATTTTCATATTTGCTGCCATTCAGTTGTTTAAATAATAGACTATTTTAGAGTTTGAAAGGACCTAACAATTCACTGAGTCCAGTGGTTTTCAATTTCTGTGTGTGCGTGTTATGGAATTGGGGAGGGTTGCTACTTCTCAGAATAACCAGGAGATCCCATCTCTCCATCCTTCTCTCCTGATAACCAATGATAATCCCAACAGACTGCTTACGTGACTTCTCATGAAAAAAGAAAGAGCAGTATGGGTGGTAAAGCACAGGGGGTGATGGCAAAAATAAAACAATACTGTTTACACAAAGAATGCCTGTGTTAGGTCTTTTAGACCATAATAAATAATACTCATAATTTAAATGCATCCGAAAAGCAGGAGGAAGCTCCTGAAAAAATTCTAACCTTTGTGTTGTTTGAACTAAATTGTAAAATATTATGACTTGTTAGTGTAGATAATAGAATTAAATAGATTTATAACTGGTTGAATAACCATGTGCCATAAATGCTAATTCATAAAGAAACATAAGTCTGGAAAGTGATAGCTAGTGAGGTATGATTGATTAATCTGTGTCCTGTGCTGTTTCATAGTTTGATTTCTGAGTTAGATGAATCAGTAGAAGCATGCTTTGCAAATTTGTGGGTAACACAGCATTCAAATAAAGAGATTATTTAGACTGATTGAGTCAGGATACAGAAAAACCTTGGCTGGGTAAAAGGAGAGTCTAATATTAAGAACATGAAAGTAACGAGGTATGTGTCAAATCCTGCTCATGGCTTCTGACCATGTGACATGATCAGGATCTGCATCGGTAGCAGAAGACTCAGTGGAGAGTGGAGGGAGAAGTAGCTTCCTGTATCTGACTGGGGAAGCCACAGCAGAGTACTTTGCTCCATTCTGGGCATCATATTCCAGCAGGGGCTGTGACAGAGTTGAAGCATCCTGTGTCCAGTGGAGTGGCCTCAATTTCTCTGTGTATCTGTGAAGGAAAGAATTAGGACCAGTGACTAGGGATCCTAAGAAGGGAGATTCTGGCTCCTCCTAAGAAGAATTATCTAACAATTAGAGTTATTTGAATCCAGTGATCTCTGTAACTATTGACATGGAGACCAAAGGTCAGGGAAGCTGCAACATGAGGACTCCTGAGCCCCTGAAATTGTGTAGAAAATGTAGTGGAATGTGCATCTGCCTGAGGAGGAGGTCAGCAACTTTCATTATTTCTAAAAGATGTCTCCTAGATAGTTGGAAACCAAAGATTATTACATTATTACACAAAATTATATACATTATGTTATTCGTATTATGTTACTTATAGATTATTATTAAGCAAATGGCCTTAAAGCAACTATAGGATATGTGCTTTTAAGAAATAAAGTATAACAAGGAAGGGAAAGAGGAAAAGAAGCCAATACACACTGAATACTTAAGTGCCATGAAATTTGCTACGTCACCCACATATATTACCATATTGGTAGGTTTGACAAAATGCCTGGGATGTCAGAAAAACAGGTATTTATACAAAACATTGTTCAAATATGTATCAGAGCTTTTAGCAAAATTAAGTTATCCTCTGACCCTAATTCCTCTTCTCTGAATATAGTCTAAAGACATAGTCAAAGTTGTAGGAAAAAATTTAGATATCATTATTTATAATATTGAAAAATCAAAAGCCATCTATGTAACTAAACTTAACTTTAAAAAGTTAAAGTGCTCCACGTGGTAGAGTAATTTGCACACATTATGTTTTTTTCTGAGAGAGGGGAAATAATAACCAATATGATAAAAACAATTGGCACATGATATAAGTAAATAAAGTAGCACGCAAAATTGTGTATATGGTATGATCCTAAAGGAAAAAAAAATCTGTACACAAAAACTAACACTGAAAGTAAATGCACAAAATGGGAAGGCAGTTATCTCTGGATGGTTGGACAATTGATGCTTTTTATTTTCTTCTTTATATTTGTCTCCTTTTTATAAATTTTATAAATATATGCAATGTTTATAATTAAAACAAGAAATTGTGTGACTCTGAATATCACATAGTGTAAGTGATGAAACTGGATTTCAAAACTATATCTCTAAAGTTTAAAAAGCTATGCATTCTTTTATTCCACCATGTTTTCATTCTGTAGCATTCAGCTATATGTGACTTTGAGTAGCATCTTGCTTTGAGGAAATATTATGTAGAACTTTAAGTGACACCATATAGTCATGGATTTGTTTATTATTCTTAATAATCTGTATTATTTGGGGAGTTTCTCTATCTGCTGGTAGGCAATAATTGTTGCATATTGAAAGAGGCCATTTATTATGGAATTTAGAAACCACAATGACAATTTTAAAACTGTACTATTAGAACTTATTTAGTATTAGCAAACAAGTATGTATATTTCCTCCATATTTTAGGAGCAACTGCGTAAATGTCTTGGTGACGACAACCCAACTGATCCCAGCACTTGCGAAGGTTCTCCTCTATAGTTTAGGAGGTGCTTTCCCCATTGAGAATATTTACAGTGCAACTAAAATAGGTAAGGATATTATTTAAATTCTGTATGGAATGTATTCATATCTGTGCTTGGGAAGATTTTCTTAATGTGTGCCTTTGCCTGGTTCCCTTTTTCATCAATTTTCCTATTAGAGCATCAAGTAAATTTGGGTAAAGTCCAAATAACAAGGCCCTCTGCAACGCACTATACAAATGCAACTTTTATGAGAATTTGGCTAGTGAAATTCTGAATTCTGTGTCTGAGTAGTTCTGACTCATTCTTTATGTTTCAGTGAGTATTGTAGCACATTTTATCTAAATAAGACACACTATCTCTAGCCATGGTATTTAATAGTTTAATTAGTATGGTATATAATATTACACCCTTGCATACATAATAATCTAGATCTAAGAGAAAATACTATTTTGGCATTACAGGGGAGTCTCAGATTCAACTAGTGTCCTTAATTCCAGAAGAAAAAAAAAAAGAATTTCATGAATTAAAAAACATAACTGGAATATTCATAACACAAGTGGCTGGAAATCCACACTTCTAGAATGTGCAGTAGTAATCAAAGAACTACAGCCTTGGTGTTTTTTAGATAACATCTATCTGTGGAGTCATCTTTTGACTTTAAGTGCAATTCACAGACTTGGACTTCTAATAAATGTTCAGTAACAAAACTTCATCAACTTCTTCCATCTTGAAAGAGTTAAAAGAAAACAGCTTGTGTATTCCAGTATCTGTCAAGGAAATGCCTGGGAAAATATGGGTTATGTAATGTGCTCTGAAAGTCAGCAAACTCAGGCTTTGGAACGTTGACAAGAGAAGTTCAAAATCCTAAAATCCCCCACCAAAAATAAGCTGCCCTGGGCCTTGAGGAGGTATAATACTTGCTTTGGCAAAAGGAGCCCCAAATAGCAGCTCTTTTGGGAGTATAGTTAAAGGGAGCCAAACTTTCATAAAGTTAATTCCACATTGTCATGACCACTGCAATTCAGAGCCAGATACCAATTCCACACATTTGTTATATGAATGTATGTATGTATGTTAGCAGGATTAATATAGAGAACATGACTTTGTTTTTTAAAAAATCAGATAATTGTATACCAAAAACTACTTCTTTTAATAAGAACAATATAGTGTTTTATTGACCACATTGTTTCTTATATTTAATCTGAAAAAAATCATTTTTATTTTTCCATCTAAGCTAGTATTTTTTTGGAGTTCTCAACTATCAGATTAAGAAAAAAAGGCAAAATTAGCGTAAGAAAAAAAGGCAAAATTAGCCTTGGCTATATGAGCATTCTGGGAATGAAAATCAGAGAATAATGCCAATGTTGTAAAAATAAAGAACATGTAGAAATTCCACAGTGGTATTTCCGCAGGGCAATCAGAGAATACTAGTGTTATCAGTGCTGTGGCCCGTTTGGACAGCACCCTTAGTGCAATTAATCTGAGCCAGACTAGCTTTCACCCACTTGAAGAAAGAAGTTGTTTATAAAGGTAAATCCTTATCTTAGTATTTCCTCTTTACTTAAAGATGAACCTTTAGTTTTCACAATAATATATTCATCTGACATGTCTAGACTACTTAAAATAAATTAGATAAAATTGATTTATAGAATTAAATAAACAAATGTTGTTACAGCTTATAGTTGCCTATAAAATTGTTCCAGTACTTTTTTGGTGGAGTAAAACATGCTAACATTTTCTTTAGGTCAAATGCTTAACCCTACTGACTTTTCTGAAGTGTGAAACACATTTGTTTAACAATCTGTCCTAAGTAAAGACTTATGTTATTCAAACGTGTGCTGATTTCATAAACCCGGAAGGTATAAGGTAGTGCAAGCAATGTTCAACAGAATTTAACACTTTATTATCTTCAGGATAATGAATGCAATGGCTGGAAGAATAAGCAGTGCGTTGTTTTTCAGGCAAGGAAAGCTGTTTTGAGCGTATAGTGTCCAGATTTGGCACTAACATAACTTATGTTGTGATTGGAGATGGCCGCGATGAGGAGCATGCCGCTAACCAGGTAACTTCACTCTGAACTTTATCTCGTTTATCTTCCAGGAAAAGAAAGTTGCTTTGAACGAATAATGCAAAGGTTTGGCAGAAAAGTAGTATATGTTGTAATTGGGGATGGTGTAGAAGAAGAACAGGCAGCAAAAAAGGTAACCTGTCTCAAAACAATGTTGGTGTGATACTTCTAATGCAAGCCTTTTTGTTTGCATTCCTGTAGTTTGGTGCCATGGCAGCTTGACAAACTTTAAATTTATAGATGCAAAGCAATAAGAGCATGAGAGGGTCAGGCCTTAACATTCAAATAAACCATTTGGAGTCTAGCATTTTTTGCCTGAAATTTGGTAGGAAATGCAGGAATATTTAGATATATTTATCTGTGTGTGTAAGTGTGTGTGTATAAAGTAAATATATATAATAAATATATATTCGTGTGTGTGGTTGTATACGTTTATATACGCACAATGCGCACAGATATAGATGACGCAGTAATCTGTAAGAAAGATGAGGGAAAATTTAAGCACATGAAATTTAATAAGATGAAGTTTAATGAGCTCCACAGAAAAATCATGTGAGTGGCTCATGAGTCCCATATGCTCTGTGGTCCTGTGAGTACCTAGAAAGAGGTATGCTTCATGATTATGAATGCTCAGGGTAGATTTAATAGCTGAAGAAAAAAACTGTTGCAAGAGATTGTAATAAGTGCTATTGGAATGGGATGTATTATTCAGATCCTTCTGTGCCGTCTTGTTTTAAAAGACTTAGATGCAATGTGCTTCACATCTTCTAGAAGAGTGCTGTCTGTGTTGGTGAGCCATTGGTTCTTGATTGAAGCCAAGCAGTTGGCTTTGAACGTATTCAGAAGATCTCTTGGCCCTAGATATTTAAATAAGCCTTTTCATTTGGCCCATATTTCTGAGGAAGAAACCAAGGTAATTAGAAACCATTAAATAGTTGGTTTAGCATCGAAAAAGGAGCGATGTAAGGATTGGCCCCCTAGAACAGACTATTGGTCAACACAACACTGAGATCTACTGCTTTCTTTACTGAATGGCAGTGAAATATCATCTAGCCAAGATAAAAATGGTAGAATTTATAAAACAAAGCAAAATGATGAATTAGTATTTTTAAACAATGACATATCAGCGTATATTGTTTTACGTAGAAAGAATGTTATCCTTATTATCCTGAGAAGATTTTAAATCACTATCTAATAAAGCCTTCACTAAACACTTACATGTACTGGAGTGTTTACCTGATTTCTGTTTTCCAAAAAAATAGCAACATTAAGAACAATTTTATAGAAAGGTTTATGGCTGTAATAGAAAGGGAAAGGAAATGATTTATGTTTCTAGTCAATTCAAATCAAGCAAAATGGAGGAGAAAGTGCCTCCACTTCAGAAGGTTTGGTGACAGTGCTGGCAGTCATACTTGAAATTCTCCATGCTTTTCCATCACATCCAGAGAGCTGGTGCAGACTCTGCCTCCCACAGAGCACCCCAGTCTTAATTAACAGTGTCAATGACCCAAGACAGCATACTGGCCCCAAAGACATTCTGTATGAGGTCAGGGCTGCAGCTTCAAGAAATACAACTTTCATTGCTGACTGCTACTAGTCACACACAACTGAAATATCTTCTGGAGTTTGTCAATGTCCTGAGTCCATGTTGTTTTGATTTTTCATATTGGCAGCATAATTACATACAACAAATAATAATCAACGATGCAGCCACACCAGCGAACATTTCCATGTCTTTTAGCGTATGTGAAATTCACATATATCTAAGACAGGACTAATAAAATTCACTTTTCCAAACCAATAGTAGTATATGCCTTTGAAAACTGAAACTTACCAAGTCCACTGCAGTTATCCATGTCATGAAAGGGTAGACTTGGTATACCAGTTGTTCTACTTTCTGCTTTACACCTGAAACTTCAGAAGAAAAAGGCCTGACTCCAAATGGATAAGAATCTCAGATGGAATGCTATTTCCAAATGATTGTTTATGTAGGTACAGTTTTGGTGATGGTGAAAGCTTATAACTATTTTGAAACACAGGTGGTTGGTTTCTGTAGTACCCAGAATGCATGCTTTTCTTTGGATGTAGCAGTAATCGCATGTGCAGAAATATCAAATACTGTTTTGTTATTACAAATAGATCTGAGCTGAATGAAAAAAAATGTTACTTCTAGGTGAATTTCTGTGCTTTAATTTGACCTAAAACATACTACTTCATTTGAGAAATTTAAGAAGAAATGTCAAAGTTTAGGAATAGGAATTTATAACTGTGCTCCCCTATAGAAATATATAATGCAAGTTGCATATGTAATTTTAATTTTCTAGAAGCCATTTTTAAAAAGTTAAAAGATAGGTAGAATTAATTTTAATGATATATTTTAATTAACCCAATATACCCAAAATATTATTTTCTCAGCACTTAATTGATGTAAAAATTATTGATGTGATGTGTACAATTTTTTTTGTTCTAAGTCTTTGAAATTTAGCATGCATTTTAAACTAGACTAACTATATTTCAATTGCTCAATAACCACAAGTGCCTAGTGGCTACCATATTAGGCAGGAAAAAATTGTATAGCAATAGTGATTATTCTTATGATTCTTAATTTTTTAAAGAAAATGCCTTTTTTCATGTTTTATATATACATATTTCTATTGTATACATGAATATGTATTTATACATATACATTCTAGAAGATGCCATCAGCCCAGCTTACAATAATGTCATCACTATAGTGCAATGGTGCAGTGTTTTGTTTTGTTTTTTGTTATAGTCTTCAGGGAGGATTATTTATACTTTTTTTTCCTAATCACCCCCTTCCGTGAAATTTTAATGCTACATATGTACTTTATTCTCATATATCTTCGGAGGGACACAAACCATTGTAATGTCTAAGATATCTTTGCCCCTTAGGAACCCATTTTTGTCTCCTCAGGATGACATTTTTCCAACCTAAAATGCATGCTGGAGTTCTTTCTCTCAACCCCATGCCAGAGAAATAATCAGGCTTAAGTTATTCATTTCACAGAGAAGTAAGAAAGTTATTCCCACATTTTTCCTTTATTTAGTTCAGCTTCAAATTACTTTTTACACAGAAAGGAATTCACCCTCTTTTCCTCTCAAATAGACAAAAGGCCTTGCACTTAGGAAGTTTATCATTTTAATTTATTTTTAACTGAGAGATGGACCTTTAGGAGTGATGAACCGATTAAAATTTGCTTTCCATCAGCCAGGTAGGACTTGACGCCCACTAGCTTCCCCAGATGGTGATGCTGGTAATGATACTTCCCAGAATAAGTATTAAACTACCTAATAAATTTTAGTATTTGCTTTTATTATCATTAAAATCCAGTTCAGATCTATTTCTCTATTATTTTGGCAATGCCATATTGTTGCTGCCAAGCCTTCAGATATGATCAACTCTCCTTGAAACTCCCTCTCTTGGTCTTGGGTGGACTCCACATCCCTGTGTATTCTGCTGCTTCATTGAGATGATGGTTATGATCTCTCTCCATTCCTCATTCCTTCCCTTTTTCTCTCCCATCCCTGCTTCTCTTAATGACACAGCACAACATGCCCTTTTGGAGGATATCAAGTCACTCAGACCTCTTGGCTCTACATCAAGCACTGGAATTAGAATATTTGTAACTGTGTTCTCTAGCTGGAAGATCTGGTTATATATATATATATATATATATATATATATATATCTCAAGTACACTGAATTTTTATGTGTGATTCAATGCCTCTGGCTTTACACATATAAATTGTCTTAAAGGATGAAATCATATTTGGAATGAAAATTCCAGAATGAAGAATTCAGATTGCTGAATGGAATTAAACTTTAGTGCTACAGAAGGGAAACTCTATGGTCTTATATTTACAACACTTTAATTGTTTTTTAAAAAATTCTGTGGAGGTTGCTGGTACACACCGAATGAGTCCTAACTGGAATTAACAGCTTTAGCAAAGAATTCTTACCCTGGCAAAGCAGCAACACACATACTCCGTCTGACAAGGTGGTCAACAACATTCCTCAAAATGGGAGATCTTCTCAGCTCTGAGGTTTGAATCTGACTTTAGCCTACCTAGCCCAGAAAATCTGAATTGGAATGCACTCAGACTGTATAAGGACAGTCCTATCTAGACCTGTAATTTGTGTAAATTATTGATGAAAATAATTTACTGTGACTTTATTAGCAGCTGACTTTGAAAGTGGATGGATGCAATTTTTCTTTCATTTGTTGGGGAGGGGCGAGGGAGGGTACATGGGAATATAATATTGTCTCTTTTTTTAAGTTTGGCAAACAGAATGTTCATACTGATGTGTTGTGCCTTAAAGACAAGACAGCATTTGTGTGTTACAATGTAACTTTGGTTAAAATCTCTGTAGATAATGAAACACAAAAACCTTTGTGATAATTCTTAACATGACCAAATTTAAAATTCAAGCTATCAAAGCTTAACGTTGCATCAACAAGAAACTGAGTATTTGTTGCAATAAGAAAACAATAATAATAAAGGAAAGCTTGTGTTTTATTTGGGTTCTTAATAATTCCAGTTATTATATGAGGCAACTATTTATGCATCCAACCACAGGCAAAAGGTTTGGGAAAGACTGTGGGACCCTTACTTAGAAAGTGAAATGTATGTCTCAAGTACCCTTTCTACAGTTTTACTGAGAAAACTAAGAGCCGTATTCACAACGACTTGTACAGTTTTCAGTTTGAGAAATATCAGTGTGTGTAAGTTGCATAAGGAAAATATCATGCAAATCGTAAGCAATTATTACTCAAAACATTTTTAGAATTTGCTGTGGACATGGCTTAAAATAAAGTTAAGTTTATTCCCAGTGTCATTGTGAAAATGAAATGTCACCAGTAATGGAAGGCAGATGCCCCAGATGTCTTCTAAGCAAAGTGAGTATATGAAAATTTTACATAGAATATCATCATAAATTAAATTAGTAAATGAGCTGGATCCTGACAGCATTACCAAAATCACAACAGTAAAATAGTACCTGGTTCTCTGTCTTAACACATCAGTCCAGGTTCTATCCATTACAGACATGGATACATTAATTTCTGCCTGTACTGGTACTGCACAGTGGAATACATTCATTGAAAGGAGAGCCTGTCATCGTTGTGTTTGCATGGATTTTTTTTTTTTTCTTGGTGTGTAGCCCATATTGGGAACATGATACAGGTTCTCCTGTAATTTTCTATGACATGATTTCCCTTGTGGAAATTTAAGACTTTAAGATCTGGAGTATTTAAATGGTGTCTACACCTGAAATTCTATGTTTAAAATGTCGTAATGTGGATCCTGGAGTTCTGCTACTAGTCAAAGCCCCTAACCAGAGGCTGTTTCATGATAATTCATCAACTGAGGCTTCTGTAACTTCAATAAGGTCAGAGCTTTGCTCACAGATCACAGCATTCACTATGGAAATATGATTGCATTTCTTCAGTCTAGAAACCTGTATTTCTTTCCTGAATGCTAAGACCATGTTTACATTGGGCAGAAAGATATCAAGATCCCAATTTTGTGTAAGATTGTGATTTCATCACATAAACCTTAAACTTATTCTTAAAACTTAGTAGCTTTAGGTTACTTCTGGCCCAAGTATTGTTGCAGGCAAATTACGGTTGGAATTATTTTAATGATAATAATAAGGATAATAATAATAATAATAATAATAAATCTTATACCCCTGTTGGCCTTTAGCTTGAAAATAGCAGTATAAAAAATTAAAGTTACATTGATTATCAAAACATAATTATTTTGTGCACTAAAACCTTAAATATTTATTACTGTGAATAAAACAAAATTATCTTTACTGTATATCCAGTTTGTTTAAATGATAGAATTGTGGCATTACATGTAAATTTTAAACTCTTTTTTATATCAAACAAGCAAAGCTTCTTATGCTGCTAAATCTGCAGATGCAAAAGAAATACCCCTTTAAAGGACGAAGAGGAGCTGGCTGATTGGATCACCCAGTGCTATTTCTCACACACATCTTTTCTTCAGAATATGTGTTCAAAAGAGGCTGCCGGCATAAAACCTAAATGCTAGGTTGATGAAGAACAGCTTGTCTGGCACAACGGTGGTGCAGGTTAACAAGCTAACATCATAGCTTGGTCATGGGGCTTTGAGCATGCTCAAACTAGAACTCTTCCCTTCTCACCTTAGGAGCAGAAAATCCTTAAACAAACAAACAATCAAAAAACCAGCCTCCTTGGCAATTCCCACATTCTATTTACATACAGAATATTGTGCCTTGTAAAGCGTTGGGAAAATGTTCTGTAATTAAAATGGGTTTTTGGCTACTACATATGCAAACTTGGTGTTATTGTATGTTTTACTAGGGAAGATAACCACCTTGTGCTGCACCTTGAAAATATCAAGACCATGTCATTTCAATAACAAAATAGGTGGCCTGGCTACAGTATCATAGCATACGGTTAATACACTGTACCTCTGCAAAAATTTGTAAATCAAATTCAGAGGCAAAAAAATATTTTAGAATTATGCAGTTTGAGCACAAAAAGTAGGTAATAAACATCTCTTAAAATGATTTTTCCTTAGTCTTTGGTAAGCTAAGATTCAAAGTAGTGTCAACAGCATGCTTCAGTATGAAGTTGTTTTTTTAAAGCACATTCATTGATGACAAGCCTAAAATCTCAGTGAATATGGCATTTAGTATTTCTTTTAAGAACAAACATAAGCATTATGAGCCAAAGTTGCATTTTGACTCCCAACTATGGTAGCATTATGGAAATCTCACAGTCAAAAGTCAAGGGTTTCTGTTATGTATTAGTAAAGTATAGATTATTGGGGCCTACATAATTTAAAGAAATGTAAATTAATATTAAAAGCTTGTAAAAATATGTACATCTTTACTATTTCTCAATAAATACCTTTGCAAATGTTTTCATTTTCTTCACCCTCCCATGTTGTAGAGTTTTTGTGTGTGTATTTAGCTTGATTGTAAATCATGTGAAATTTGTATTTCGGTTTCTTGATATATTCTCATCTTCCCTTTTTTGTGCCCAAGTTGCATAATTTGCAGTTAAGGCGAACTGAGATGTAACATGGTAAAAATGTTACTAATTAAGGCTAAAAGTGGGCTGCCTTACTGAAAAGATGTTTTTTACGTATAGGTAGCTACATTCAAGTATAATGCATAAAGTAGCCACAATTCAGTAATGATAAAGCAACGCCAATTAGAATATTTAAAGCAAGTTCCCTTTAGATGAATATGTTTGTACTAGTTTATGAGTATCTTCCAAGAGAATAAAAGGAATAGTGTTCTGAAATAGATTTAGCAGCTCCTTTATTATCTTGCATATAGTATTGATTTATTTGCAGATCTGTGGTTCACATGCAAAGCAAAGGTGAATTTCATACCAGCCTCTATTTATTCACAACTTTTAAAAATGTTAGCCTCCAAATTAATGAGATTTAAATTATGTGGGAACACTCTGGCTAGCCTTACTCCATACAAAAGTTGATTATGACCTACAGGAATACAATGAATATGTTTAAAATTAATTAAGTATGTAAACTTACTTTCTATTCTCTTATATCCAATTACCATTTGAATTTGAATTTGTAGGAAGGACTAAATTATATGTAAGATCTCCCAACTCTCCTGAACTCTTAAGGAAGTACGGTTGGCTCTCCATATCTGTGGGTTCTGCGTCCGTGGATTCAACCAACTGCACATGGGAAATATTTGGAAAAAATTTCATCTGTACTGAACATGTATACTTTATTTTTTCTTGTCATTATTCCCTAAACAATGCAGTGTAACAACTATTAACATAGCACTTTCATTGCATTAGGTATTATAAGTAATCTAGAAATAATTTAAAACATACGGAAGGATGTGCATAGGTTATATGCAAATAGTACACCGTTTTATATCAGAACTTGAGCATCAGTGGATTTTAGTATCCATAGGGGCAGGAAGGGGTGTCTCAAAACCAATCCTCAGCAGATACAAAGGGACAAGTGTATAGCCAATTTGCCTATTTAATATATCTGCTTGGATGAAAAGACCTCTGAAATCAACATGTCCAAATCTGAGCTTGTGTTTCTTCCTCAGCCACTTCTCACCTCTCCCAGGACTACCATCCAGGTCATGATGATCAACATTTCTCACCTGGATTACTACACTGGCCTCTAGTTTAGTCTCTCTGCTTTGGCCCTTACACACCTTCAGTACATCTCATCACAAAAGTCAGAATGATACTGTGAGTTCGAGCATGTTCCTTCTCTTAGAAACCTCCAGCAGCTGGCTACCAATCTCACTCAGCATGAACACCGGTATCCTTAAACAATGACCTGTCAAACTTACATGCACGATCCTGGTAAACTCTGCATCTTCACGTTCTTGTAACCTTCTCTGACTCCTTCCTCACCACCAAATTGGCACCTCTGTAATTGGCATGTACTTGCACCCACCTGCTGCAGGGCCTTTGCACTCACTATTCCTTGTACTTAGAAAGTACAGGTATCCACATCACTTATGCCCTCGGTTTCTTCATGCCTTTACTCAGAGACCATGTTCTAACTGGGAAGGTCCTTCCCTAACCTTTATATCATTTCTCTGCTTTACCATTAAGTAATATTTAATCATTAGGCTTATCCTACATAATGCATATTTATTTTTTGCAGTGTATGACTCACCCATTACAATGCATGCTCTGTGAAGATGGGGATTTTTGTTTTGTTTTATTCAGTTCTGTATAACCAATATCTACGGAAGTGTCTGGCATATAGTAAGTACTCAAAACCTATTTATTAAATGAATGCCTAAACCATAGGTAAACACTTACATGATCATGGTCTAGAATTAAAGAGATTGAAAATAGTAGAACTAGATTTGAAGGGGGAAATAAGGAAGAAAACATGCGGGTAAGTTTGAATGAGACCAGTGTAAGTTTTTACAACTTACCTAAGTGTTCGTTAGCCCAGTAATTTATAAAAATAAAGAGCAAACAAGGATGGCCATAAGAAAAGATGTATTTGAAAAAAGTTTGGGCATAACTTGAGAATGACCTACTAGATAAAAACAAGTTTACAATGAATCAGTAATTGCTTCCTTTACACCCCGTTTTCTCTTTTATTAAAATGAAAAAAAAGTATGCAACATCAATAGGTTTAATTGACTTAAAGACACACACACACAAAAAATAATATAAAAATCAGATCTCTCTGCAGACTCGGTGGTTCATGATTCTGAGTCTCAGAAACAAAAAAAGAAAGAGAAGTGTACGATTTCTCTTAGTTAGCAAAAGATAACCATTATTTAACATCTGTGCATGGTTTCACATATTACAAAAAACAGTTATTACACGTAATGTTCTTATACACAGGTTACTATTCAAAGCAGTCTCATGTGCCAGGCCAAAGTCAATTCTTGGGACGTGCTGTGATCAACAGAGATGTTCCCTCAGAGCATCAAGGGGGAAATTTTTACTGTGCCCAAGTCCTGCCTTTAAATGGGAAGAGTAGCCATTTTTATTGGCTTTTCCCTCATCCAGAGAACCTTCCAGGCTTGTGTTAGCACATGATATGAAAAACGTGCAAACATAATATGCTAAGGAATCTGACAAAGCAGATGACTCTATACAAGCCAGACTATTGTTTTCCCTTCTAATGAAATACTTTTTGATTGGGGCTTGTGGGTACACTGTTTCTGTGGCTAAAGGGCACTGTAGGTCATAAAATCTTAGATATTTGTGCTTGATGGCAATTATGATGACATTAATTTAGTTTTGGCCTTCAGGATTTACACAGAATTGAAAGAGAGCATGTGCTGGGGGCAGTAGAGTAATCACCAAGTAAATCAGTCTCCACAGAACCACAGCATAGGGCTGGCCCTGAACTTATCACACTCCTGAACTGTGGCGTGACTGTCACATAGTGTTTGAAGGGTGTTACAAATGGTAAGCACAAGGTGCATGGGCAATCACTTGCAGAGGGACCTAACCAGTCCTCATAACAAAGAGTCCTGAAGAAAATGATTCGCAAGCTGAAACCCCAAAGACAAAACAGAGAAGGCCAAGGAAAGCATTGGATTGGAAGCCTCTAGGCAAAGTGGAAAATACGAGGGTATTTCCAAAAGTTCTTGGAAAGATTCATATTATCTTTTAATTTTATCCACAAACTTTCTGAAGTATCCCTGTGTATAAGAGAGTATAGGTAAGAGAGAGAAGAGTGTATTGGTATGGTCAGGGGGCTGCAAGTAAGTCTTTTTTCTGGAGCATGCAGTGAAGAGAAGAGGAAATAATAAGAAATGAGACTGAAAAATAAATGAGGGCCAGATTATGAGACTTTTCAATACAACATTAATGAGTTTCAATTTTATTCAGGATCGGTAGGTATGAAATGAAAGGTTTGTAAGCAGAGGATTTGTGTGCAGATTTGTACTTTATAACAATTACTGGCCACACCACAGATAGTGAGGGATTGGAGAGGCTGGTGCAGGATCCTGGAGAGTTATTGCTAGATTTCTGAATTAGGTAGTGGGCATGAACATGGAGAGAAGTGGGCAGATTCAAAAAAATTAGGGTATTAAGAATAATTAAGCAATGGTTGCTGCTTTGCCTCATGTCCTCAGGCAAACCCAGCCTGACCTCTAGGTTTCTGTCTTGGGCAATTTGGTAGATTGTAGTGCAGTTCACAGAGATCAGAAACACAAAAGAAGGGAAGATATTCTGGCTGCTGTTTTTATCGTGGTTGGTGGTGCTTGTCACTGTGGGGGATACTGAGTTCAGTTTCTAGAAGTGTTATTTTGGGGGTGGTGGTCGCCTCAAGTAGAGTTGTACAGAGGGAAGTTGAATTTGCAGCAACTTCCTGATTGTTTGTTAAACACTTTACCAGGTCATAACTGAATTACTCTCAGAGCAGTAAATAAAATCTTAATGTCATCAAATCACATCAGTTAGTCATTTAAAAAGTATTTACCATTTTGCACAAACTTGAGACAATATCGCTAAAAGGCTAGAATGATGCCAGTAATGTGGAATGTGTATGTGTGATGAACACGATGGAAAATTATTTGGGGTTACTCGTTGATATAACATCATGCTTTCCAACTCCTGCCTTACTCCAATTTCCAGTAAAGATAAAGTAGTCATATATCTGGATTTACAACCTGAAGAAATTCAAATGCCTCTATAAACTTTTCATTTTAGTTTTGTGCAATTAAGTCATCGCCAGCTTACATCTGCTTAGAAACCAATATGACATTCTCATTTATTTGCCAAAGAAAGAAAACATATTAGAGAAAGAGCTCCGCAACAGAATGACAGATGATTTAATCACTTATGCTGGGATTAATGTATTTTAAAAAAATGGTGATCATTAAAATATATGTTATGATGGAGTATACTGTTTTATGAGTGGACAGTAATATCTAGTACATGAATAGAAAGAAAAATTAATGCCATACACACACCTATCCATCATATTTGGCTCATGCAATTACTTTCACATCAGTTATGGGAACACCAGGGGTGGGGTGGAGCAGACACAGGAGAGGGCTCTGAAGAAAAAGTGGTAAAACATCAATTTTTAAACTTTCATCTGGAGTTTTACGAATGACAAGTTCATTTTCCAAATTTTGAGCACCCACTGGTTTCCTAAATAAAACCCGATACCACAGACTGGCCACTTTTGGCAATGTATGTTGTTACCATGCTCGACTCAAGAATTGGTTTTAAAGAAAAGAAAAGGGAATGCTCTGCTTGCTTCTGCCTAGGCACAGCAGGGATATTTATCTGTGCACCTTCTATATATCCTTGAAACCTTTGTTGTTGCTGCTGCTGCTGCTGCTGCTGCTGCTGCTGCTGTTGCTGCTGCTGCTGCTGTTTTACTCATCCAACCTCAGCAGTGTCTGCTGGGCAGAGGCAGCTGGTACCGTTGTACAAGGTGAGGACTGGGATCGTGGAGTAGATGGCCAGGCTTGGATTCAGTACTAGCTTTGCAGCCAGCTCTAGAGGAGGGAGCATGCTGGAAGGAAGAAGAGGAGGGAAACAAACATTTGAGGAGACTAATAATGATCCAGGAACTTACCATATGTTACTTCCTTTAGTTATCAGATCACTAAGTCCATATTCTTAGTTCCATTGTATAGTCTAACTGGCTTCCCAAGGTCATATGATTTGTGGGTGGCACAGAGTTGGAACTTAGGTCTATCGGGTGGATTTTTTCTGGACTGCAACATTAGGCTTGTTGCACTTTATCTGCCTGTTCCCCCACAGTCGCGTTGCTCAGAACTTGTAGAGCTACGATCTGAGGAAAAGCACAATGAAGAGCAGGTGAGATTGCAAGCAACAGAGTTAAGTGTCACTCTTTTTTCTCCCTACAGACATAAATGCCATCCGTGTAACTCCCATATTGCCTATGTGAGAAGTGTCCCTTATGCAGTAGAAATCTTACTTTCACAGATAACTGGTTAATGGGACCTTTGGTGATGAATTTGGTTTGGCAATTACAGTTATATCTGGTCCTAAAAGATGACCCAAGAGCTAGCTGTCCAATTAAAGATGCTGAATTGATTTGCATTTAGGTTAAAATATTTTTTAAATTACCCCTTTTCAAAATACCATTCCTGGGTACAACAAGCACATCAACAGCTCTTGGCACAGCTGATGTATAAGCTCCCTGACCTACAGCATGGTCCTGAGGATGGCCCTAGACGGGCTGCTGATCAAAGTGGGGAATGAAGTAGATAAGTAGATTCTGGAGCTGTCCAGTGTAGGGAAAACAAATGATGGTGGAACACTGAGGAGTCAGCATGATTTTAGGAGCATCTGGATTGAAGATGTTTCAAGGGAAATCTCTAAAGGATAAGTATAGAGAAAGTTTTTATAAACAACTTGGCCAACTTTGTATCTTTTTAAAGTTCTATAGTGGGTGTGATTTTTTTTATATGGGCAAAATGCAGATAAAAGTTTCTGTCATTTTTACTTATATTTTTACGTGTACAGTCAGTGGCATTAAGAACTTGTACATTGAATCATCACCACCATCCATCCACAGAACTCTTTTCGTCTTGCAAAACTGAAACTCTACCCATTGAACAGTAACTTCCTGATTTTCCCTTCCCACGAGTCCCGGTAACCATCATTCCCCTTTGTGTGAGTATGAATTTGACTACTCTAGGTAGTCACACAAATAGAGTCGTCGTATTTATCCTTTTGTGACTGGCTTATTTCGTGTAGCATAATGTCCTCGGGGTTCATCCATGTGTCAGAATTTCCTTTCTTTTTGAGGATGAATAATATTCCATTGTATGCATACATCACATTTAGTTAATCCATTTATCTGTCAATAGGCATTTGGGTTGTGATGGAGTTTGGATGGGTTGTCCCTGCCAAAACTCATAAGGAAATCTGATCCCCAGTGTGGCAGTGCTGGAAGCTGTTTGAGTCATGGGGCAGATCCCACATGAATGGATTAATGCTCTCCCTAGGTGGGGGGAGTAATGAATGAGTTCTCACTCTATTAATTCCCATGAGAGCTGGTTGTTTAAAAGACCCTGGCACCTCCTCTCTCTCTCTCTCTTGCTTCCTCTTGCCATGTGATCTGCTTGTACCTACCCACTGCCTGCTGCTTTCCACCATGAACAGAAGCAGCCTGAGGCCTGTGCCAGATGCAGCTGTCCCAGAATCATAAGCCGAATAAATCTCTGTTTTTTATAAATTACCCAGTCTCAGGTATTCTGTTATAGCAACACAAAAAAGGACTAATACAGGTTGCTTCTATATTTTGGCTGTTGCAAATAATGTGCTCTGAAGGTGGATATACAGATATCTCTTTGAGTCCCTGCTTTAAATACTTTTGGGTATATACCCAGAGGTGGAATTGCTGGATCATGTGGTAATTCTATTTTTAATTTTTGAAAATTTAATTTTTAATTTTTGAAAAACTGCCATACTGTTTTTCATGGTAGCCACACCATTTTACATTCCCCCAGTAGTGCACAAGGGTTTCAATGTCTTTTCTCCACCTCTCCACCAACACTTGCTATTTTCTGTTCTGTTTTGTTTTGGATTTTATAGAAATCATCCTAATGGATTAAAGTGATATCTTATTGTGATTTTTATTTGTATTCCCTAATGATTATGGCTTATTGGCCACTTGTGTATCTTCTTTGGAGAAATGTCTATTTAATCCTTCACATATTTTTAATTGGGTTGGGTTGTTTTTGTTGTCAAATTGCATATTCTGGATATTCAGCCCCCACCACATACTTATATATAATTTGCAAATATTTTCTTCCATTCCTTGGGTTGTCATTTTCATAGTAAACATGACATTTTGTGTACTAAGTATTCCCTTTTTTCGGTGATACTTACCATACCTCTGGGCACACGGCTCAACCCTATCTTATCCTATTTGTCATAATAATTTATTTGCCCAAAGATGGGTACAGGACTCAGGCTGGGCTAATGAAAACTTACCCCAAGCCTTTTTTTCTAAAGCCACTCTGAAAGATACACTGTATTTCTGGGATGAGAAGCTCTAGTGGCTATGTCAGCCCAGAATGTCAGACCACATTTCCTTCCACATTAAGAGAAAACCTAAATATGAAGCCAACAGAGGAGGAAACAAAGCTTTGAGGTCAAGCCCTGGTGATATTGTCAGAGGTTTAGTTTCACATGTTAGGAGACAGAACTTCAGCTCAGTAACCACGCCTGGATTTTTTAGTTTCAGAAGCCGAAAGCTTTTCTTTTATTTTTTCCTCAAACTTGTTTGACTTTAGTTTCTGTCATTTGCAGTCTTTCTTTTTCTCTTAACCTTGTTTAATTCTGATTTCTGTCACTTGCAGTCAAGAGACTGTGCCCTAATATCCAACTGGAAGTATTGATTCCTGGAGCCAACAGACCAAAGCATGACCTCTAATCAGTGCTTGGGGGAATAGAGGAGGTTAGAGTTGGTCTCTCAAAGTCTGAAAAGTGGTTAAAGTTTTGGTGCTCCTGACTCTCATTTTCTCTAGATCTTCTGCTCCTTCCAGCTACATAGTGGCCAAGACATATGAGCTAGGATGGGGATGGAAGGGAGGGACTGTTTCTTTGTAAGGAAGTAGGCTTAAAATATCTCACAATAGTTTTAAATTGTTACTTTAAAATATTTCCCCCCTCTAAATTATGGTTCTTTGGATGAACCCTGGCACCTCTCTTTATGTCACCCTGCAATTTGGCCACACCTCTTGAGAACACAAATATTTGAGACTGAAAACCTCAATGCTCCATCTGCCTCCCCCACCCCACCCCCACCTTGTGACCACATCACCTAATCATCTGTGAAATGCAGTTTAGAAGTAACTTAGCTAATTGAATGGCAGATCATACAATCACTTCTTAAGTTCTCTTTCTTTGGAAAAGTTTTTGACCTATAACCCTGACTAATTACAGTCCTGCCTATGGGCATGTCATGTGTTGAATGAAAAGGGCACTGCTGAATCACAGAGTCTCCTAAATTCTGGGTCATCAGAACTAGCATGGTAAGTAGAAGTGTATAGGTTTTTTTCTCTTCCCCCCATGTCTCATGTAACTTTAATACGTCCATACTGGCTCCCACACTGATAACTTCCCACGCTGATAACTTACTTACTATGCTTTTAGATCAACCAGAACCTTTTTTTTTTCTTTAACAATTGAATAATATATCCTAAAGTAGGAGTTTCTATTGCAACAACTAATAAGATCTTAGTGCTAGAAAATACATCATACTAATGAAACAACAGATTATGGGCTTGACAGTAATGAGGCTGTTGCTGAGACATTTGTCTGTCTTTTTACAGGGCAGTAATTTAAGCTTGAAGGTACTTATTTCTTTGACGTTATGTCTAGGAATGAGTTGCCCTCCTAGCCTGAAATTCCCTTCCTTAACTAATAACAAAATTGTATGTAATTATGAGTGTATTCTTTGTGTTTTTTTTTTCTTTTTTCTTTTTTAATGGTTTAGCAGAATTTCCTTTTGAACAGTTAGTTCTAATCATGTCTGTTAACTACAAATCATGAGGTATTTGCTAACTCTGACCATATAGCAAATGTTCTATTTTGACGCTGCTTCTCTGTTTCTCAGGATAATGAGAAGTGAAATGTCTTTAAAATAATCAGTCTGATCCTGGGAAAACCTTCCAGTTGCTTTCTCTCCTTGGATGTTTATTATTATTATTATTATTATTATTATTATTTAATTAAAACTAAAGTGAAATCAAACAAATCAAAACAAAATGATCTCTAACAGAGAGGCAAATGGAATTAAAGTACATTTTCCATTCAAAACAGTGTCTAAATGAATGTCTAAATTCATCAGGCTTTCACTGCCTAATAATGTGACATGTTTACAATGTTGAAGGAAATCAGGTGTTTTCATGCTTAAATGAAAATAAAATTTATGTACTGTTATTACCATATTCTTTGCCTGGTGTTTCTCACTCTATTCATCATTAAAAGCTGCTCAGTAAATACTGAGCGAACTGCATGTGGGGAAGCTATGCAGTAATAACTCAGAATCAACCATAAATAACCACTCACCAGTGCCTTGGGAAGAGTCAAGGGTTTAAGAGGGAATGTTTGCTCCCCAGTTGCTAACTGGTAAAAAAGAGAGTCATCAGTCTATTTTCTCTCTGTATTTGATACACTAGAAGCAAGACTTGGACACTAGAACTCCAGCTTAAGAGAAGGTCTTTGTCCGTCATCCTCTGAGGAGATGAGGGAGGCAGTGGACCAAATGGTGTGACTTTAGAGATTTAAAGTTTCCTCTACTGAGTGATACCAGAGCAATTCTTAAAGAAAGACTTACTTGTCTATCCTTGTATTAACTATCTATTGCTGTGTAACAAAATGCCCCAAAATGTAGCAGCTTAAAACATCAAGCACTTATTACCCAACTTAGTGTCCAGGGGTCAGAGATCATGGAGTAGCTTAGCTGGGTGGTTTTGGCTCATAACATTATAGATGCTTCTCAACTTGTGGTGGGGTTATGTCCCAATAAACCCATCAAAAGTTGAAAATATTGTAAGTCAAAAATAGATTTAATACATCTAGCCTACCAAACATCATAGCTTAGCCTAGCCTACCTTAAACATGATCAGAATACTTACATTAGCCTACAGTTGGGCAAAATCATCTAACACAAAGCCAATTTTTAAAATAAAGTTTGAATATCTTGCATAATTTATTGAATTCTGTACTGAAATTGAAAAACAAAATGGTCATGGGGGTACTTGAAGTATGGTTTCTACTGAATGCATATAGCTTTCTGGTGACAGAAAGTCAAAAATTTTAAGTTAAACTATCCTAAGTCAGGGACCATCTGTACAGTCAATCTGTCAGCCATGACTGTAATCATCTCAAAGATAGATGGGCTAAAGATTTCACTTCCAAGTTCACTTAAATGGCTGTTGGCAAGAATCAGTTTCTCTCTGGCTCTTGGCTAGGGGCTTCTGTTCCTTGCCATGTGGTCCTCACCATAACACCAGTCACACATGGCAGCTTGCTTTCTCACAATGAGAGATCCAAGAGGAGGAGACAGAGAGAGTTAGCAAGTGTGGAAATACAAAATATTTTAGCCACAAAATACATTTCTTTGGAATTTGGGACATTACTCTCTTGTGATTCCCCCATGCTTTGCCTTCTCCCAGCACATTAAATAATAAAATTTGTTATGCCTTTTCTTCCTATTGATCTAAATTTGTCAGTGATTTTTATTAATGAATTTTTAAAATGAGTGTTTTCATTGGCACAAGAGAGCACCCGAAGTGGAAGCTACAGTCTTTTATATCTAATCTCAGAAATGGCATGTCTTTTGTCGTTAGTCACACAGCTCAGCCGTGGTACAATGTGGGAGGGGACTGCACAATTAGGCTAACACTAGGAAATGGGAGGCCTCTGGGTCTATCATGGGGGCTGGGGCTATCATGGAGGCTGGGATTATCATGGAGGCTGGAGCTGTCATGGGGGCTAGGGCTATTGTGGAGGCTTGGGCTATCATGCAGGTTGGGGCTGTCACGGGGGCTTGGGCTGTCACGGGGGCTGGGGCCATCCATCATGGGGGCTGGGGCCATTGTGGGGGCTGGGGCCATTGTGGGGGCTGGGGCTGTCATGGAGGCTGGGGCTGTCATGGAGGCTGGGGCTGTCATGGGGGCTGGGGCTGTCATGGGGGCTGGGGCTGTCATGGAGGTTGGGGCTATCATGGAGGTTGGGGCTATCATGGGGGATGGAGCTGTCATGGGGGCCAGCTACCTCACCCTTCCATGAAACTGACATGGATGCTTAAGAATTAAAAAGTGAAATGAACCCCCAGAGTCAGAGAGAACACAGTTCAGAGCAGGATGTACCTGGGTTCAGGAGAGCTACTTGCTACTTTGTGGTAATTACTTACCACCCTGAGCCCTAAACTGTTTTATCTCTTACCGGTAAACAACCCATCTCCTGTGGTTGTTGTGAGCATTAAAAGAAATGATACTTAAAGAGCTTTCCTTCTGTAGAGGTTCCTCTAAAGGAAATTAACAACAAAAACAAAAACAAAATGGTTTTTTTTGTAAGTTAGAGAAAGGAACCCAAAAAGAGTATGCCACAGTATTGGGAAGGCACAGTATCCTCAGGCATGCGCTGTCACAGCTTACTTGAGAGTATTAGTATTGTTCCAGAAAGAGTAACATTTCTATTACCAAAAGCTAAGGCAATACTCCTGCTTTGCAGTACTGGCCAGGGCTTTCAGGGATCCCAAGTCACTTTCCCATCATTTACTGAGCACTCCGTGCCAGGCACTCCAAGAGCTAAGATTCCAAAGATGAGTAAGAGCCAGTTCCTGACACCAAGTTGCTTCTGGTCTTGCCTGGAGATGAGCAGGGTGAAAAGAACCCAGCAGAGAGACAATTCTCACCTAAGGTGGAAGTTTGAAGAAAGAAGTGGGTGTGTGCAGGTGAAGGAGGACTTGACTGTCTGGGAGAAAGAGAAGGGACAGTGGCAGAGAAGAGTTGGTACCATGCCCAGGATTCCTCCTGAGGTGTGTCGCCAGATTAGCACATACAAATACAGGATGCCCAGCTAAATTTGAATTTCAGATAAAGAATAAGTTTGTTAGTAAATGTATGCCCAAATAATGCATACCTTGTTTTCTGAAATTTGAATTTAGCTGGGTGGCAACCCTATCCTGGTGATATAGTTTGAATGTGTTGTCCCCTTCAACTCATGTGGAAATCTGATCCCCAATGTGACAGTGTTGGAAGCTGTTTGAGTCATGGGAGCAGATCCCTCATGAATGGATTAATGCTCTCCCTGGGAGGTGAGGGTCCTGAGTGAGTTCTCTCTCTATTAGTTCCCAAGAGAGCTGGTTGTTTATAGGACCCTGGCACCTCTTCTCTCTCTCTCTTTTGCTTCCTCTCGCCGTGTGATCTGCTTGTACATGCCGGCTGCTGCCACTTTCTGCCATGAGTAGAAGCAGCCTGAGGCCCATGCCAGATGCAGCTGTCCCAGAATCGTAAGCCAAATAAACCTCTGTTCTTTATAAATTACCCAGTCTCAGGTATTTCTGTAATAGCAACACAAACAGACTAATACAGAAAATTGGTACTGAGGAGTGGGGTGCTGCTATACAGATACCTGAAAATGTGGGAGTGGCTTTGGAACTGGGTAATAGGCAAAGTTTGGAGGAGTTTGGAGGACTTAAAAGAAGACAAAAAGATGAGAGAATGTTTGGAATGTTTTAGAGTTAAATGGTTAAATCATTGTGACCTGAATGTTGATAGAAATGTGGACAGTGAAGACCGTGTGGATTATTAGGTCTAGGATAGAAATGAGGAACTTATTGGGAATTGGACAAAAGATCACCCTTAGCAAGGAACACACCATAGCAAGGAACTTGGCTGCACTGTGCCGTGACCTAGCACTCTGTGGAAGTTGGAATTTAGGAGTTGTGAACCAGAGCATTTGGCTGAATAAATTTCTAAGCAAAGCATTAAGGAAGCTGCATGGTTACTTCTAACAGCCTACCCTGAGTTATGGCAGCAAAGGCATGATGTTAAGCCAGATTTTAAAAGGAAAGCAGAGCATAAAGATTTGGAAAATGTGCAGCCTGCCATGTGGTACAGAAGCAAAGAGCAAGAGAAAAATGCAAGAGTGAAGCAAATAAACTGGTTGCTAAAGATATTAGCTTGGAAGTTTGGCAGCCAGATGCTAATAGCCAAGACAATGGGAAAAAGGCCCTGAAGGCATTTGAGAAGTCTGGAAGGCTGCCCCTCCCATCCCAGACCCTGAGGCCTAGAAGGACTGCGTTGTCCCAGAAGACAGACCCAGGATGCAGCTGACCTCAGGAACCAGCTCCCTGCATCCCAACTGCTCCGGCTGGAGCAGCCCTGCCTCAAGTGGCCCCAAGTGTGGTTTGTGCAGCAGCTCTGGAGAGTAGAAGCCTGAAACTTCAGTGGTGTCCACATTGTGTTAAGTCTGTAGCTCTGGAGAGTAGAAGCCTGAAACTTCAGTGGCGTCCACATTGTGTTAAGTCTGCAAGCCAGCAGGACGTGAGAGCAGTGGAGGTGTGGCAGCCTCCACCCAGATTCCAGAAGATGTATGGAAAAGCCTGGGGACCCAGGCAGAGACCTGACTCAGGGGCAGAGCCACCACAGAGGCCATCTACTAGAACAAAGCTGAGCCGGAAAGTGGAATTGGAGCCCACACAGAGAGCCCCCACCAGGGAAATGTCTAGTAGAGCCAAGGCAGCAGGGCTGCCACCAGGACCCTAGAACTGTAGGGCCACTGGTAACATGCAATGCAGGCCTGGAAAAGCTGCAGGCACCAGCCCTGCCCCCTGGGCTACACCTGGCAGAGCTGTGAGAATGAGGCTGCCCAAGGCTTTGGGGGCCCAGATGCCTCATTGTGCCCAGGAAACAGGACTTGGAATCAAAGAAGATTATTTGGGACCTTTAAGATTTAACATCTGCTCTGCTGGGTTTTGGACTTGTTTGGGGCTGTTTCTCCTTTTTTCTGGCCTGTTCCTCCCTTTCAGAATGAGAGTGTATACTCAATGTCTGTTCCACCATTGTATCTTGGCAGTAGCTAAATTTAGTTTTGACTTTTACAGGTTCACTGCTGGAAGGAGTTTTGCCTTTGGCCTCAGATAAGTCTTTGGACTTTGGGCTTTTAAGTTGGTGCTGGAACAAGCTAAGACTTTTGGGACTGTTGGGATGGAATGATTGTATTTTGTATGTGAGAGTGACATGAGTTTTGGGGGGCCAAGGGTGGAATGATAGAATTTGGATATATTGTCCTCCGAAGACACATGTGGAAATCTGATCCCCAATGTGGCAGTGCTGGAAGCTGTTTGAGTCATGGGGGCGGATCCCTCATGAATGGATTAAGGCTCTCTCTGGGGGGTGGGGGTCCTGAGTGAGTTCTTGCTCTATTAGTTCCTGCGAGAGCTGTTTGTATAAAAGACCCTGGCACCTCCCCTGTCTCTCTGTTGCTTTCTCTTGCCATGTAATCTGCTTGTACTGCCTGCCACTTTCTGCCATGAGTAGAAGCAGCCTGAAGCAGCTGTCCCAGAATCGTAAGCCAAATAAACCTCTGTTCTTTATAGATTACCCAGTCTCAGGTAGTTCTGTTATAGCAACACAAAATGGACTAATGGGCCGAGCCCGTGGCGCACTCGGTAGAGTGCTGCGCTGGGAGCACAGCGACGCTCCCGCCACGGGTTCGGATCCTATATAGGAATGACCAGTGCACTCACTGGCTGAGTGCCGGTCACGAAAAAAACGACAAAAAAAAAAAAAAAAAAAAAAAAAAAAATGGACTAATACACCCGGGAATAACACTGAATTTGCCAGGAGCAGAGGAGGCTGAGGATGGAGAAAGCAGCAGAATGATTAGGAAGAATTTTGAATGTCAAGTCAAGGAGTTTGAATGGAAGTCAGTATTGGATACATGCTTGCTGGAGATTCAGTGGGTTTTTAGCTGAGGAATGCCACAGTCAGGTTCATTTGCAGGTAGGACCACTCTGGCAGCTGTGTGAAAAATGCAGGGGGATAGCGGGTACTGGAGGCTGGGGGAGTAGTTAGGAGACCACTGTAACAGGACAAGATCTGGGGGAAGAGGACTTGACTCAAAGCTACTTTAGTAGAGCAAAGGGACAGATGGAATCATTTCTGAGTACAGGAATTGGTGATGGAGCATCTCGTCAGTAAGACACACCTTTTAAAGGGTAAAACAAATTATTCAAAACCTTGGCTTACATTAGAACTACACAGGAGGTTTTTCAAAAACTACTGAAACCCCACTCCTATTGAGACTGATTTAATTAATTTGTGGTTGGACCTTGCTGTAGATTGGACACCTCCCCAACCTCGTTGACGCTTAAATCCCCACTCTAACAATTGAGGGTGAGAAATCCTATTATCCTGATTGAAAGATGGGGCCTTGAAGAGGCGATTAGATTGCAGGACCATGTCTACTGAACGGATTAAAAATGGTGGTCAGGAGCGTGGTTCTGAGAGCTATAAAAGGGGAGAACACCAGGAGCACTCTCTCTCTGCTCCATCATTTTCTACCATGTGAAACCTCTGCATTGCTGTAAAGCCACCAACAAAGAAGGCCCTCACCATAAGTGTTCCCTGCACTTTGGACTTCCCAGCCTATGAAACTGGGAATTTTGTTTTCTTACAAATTACCCAGTTCCAGGTATTTTGTTATAAACAACAGAAACAGACTAATACAGACCTGGACAGTGGTGTTTTTTTAATTCCCTAGTTATTTTAATGCACAGTCAAGATCAACAACTATTAATAAACCATCTTGTCTTCTGTTATTCTAAGGAATGTCCAATTTTCTTGAAGGAGAGCTTGCCACACCCTCCTTCGCAGAATAATGTCAGTCACTCCCAAATGCCTCGCAGGTAAAAAAAAAAAAAAAAACAGGCTATTCCTGCCCAGGAATATTATGAGCCCATTTATTCTAATCAATTGCCTTTCTGTTGAGTCATTCTGCAGTTGAAAAGTAGGAGGGGAAAGTATGAAAGGATTACTTAGATCTGCCTAAACATCCAAATAAAACCCACTCCAATCTTCTCTGGTTATTACCAAGCAGTCGGCCCAGAAATCTCAGGCATCTGACTCCAGTAAATACACTCTGAATTTCTGCCTTGACACAGATTTCTGGAGAAAACATGTTGAAATGTCTGAGTTTGCAAAGCTCATTAGATATCCTTCAGGAGAACTACCTGATTTTCACTAAGCTCACCTTGATTTCTTCTAGTGTTAACAAGTAAGCACCACTGCCCGCCTTCAATGATTTGGATTGTTTAAAGCAATGGAATACGAGTTGTCCTTTAGTTCTTTCCAGCTCCAGTGGGTGTTGCATTTTAAGGCAAAAAGAGAGCCCACAAACCTAATACTTGGTTTCACATTAGCAGCCAAGTGTCTGCCTTTGACAGAGGAATTATGGACACTTTTATATTTGTATTTTGGGGGTTTTTTCCCACTTACAAAAGATTTATCCCAAGATTTTTTAGCAATAGGAGGTCTTCAATTTCTATAAAGTGAGATTCAGTTTTAAACAACTCGTAAAAGCTGTATTTGCCAGTATAGTCTGTCTTACTTCCTTTTTACTAAAGGCAGGCTCCTCTTTTTGCCCCTCAACAAGAGAGTCTCTAAGGCTAAGGGTTGTAATATTTGCTCCTGCCTGAGAAAGGAAGGAAAAAATGATTTGAACATGTGAGACTGACCAGTAAAGGAGAACCAAGAGCTCTCCCCTTTACACATTGAACCACAGGTTTGCAAAATGTTTTGATGTTTAATCAAGCCTGAAACAGACTTTAAATTATACGATTTATCTTTTCTACTTCACTTTATCATTAGAATTTCTTTCTTTGGAGCCATTTTTTGTGCAATGTGTGCAAAGGAAGAAGCTGAGAGTAGAAGCTTGAAGTATCCATTGACAATCATTTAGTGGTTTAGTATTGGCAAAGAACTGATCACAAATACTCTACTCTCCAAATCTGATTGTAGTGAAAATATGGAGACTAAATTTAAATAGTCTGATTAAGTTGATATGAAAATGATGCTTAGAAATTGTTTTGGACTGCTTGAAAAAATAAAAATATGTGTAAAAAGACCACTGTTTTTCAGGAACCTTTATAAATAAATAAGGAGGTTGGAAATGATTGTTGCCAATACTTCTTCCTGTTGGAGGATTCTGAGTATTTATAGCTGACTGGAACTTGGAAACGAGCATCATAAAAAGAATATGTTACTTCTGTTTCCATTTAAGACATTTTTTGGCATCTGACATTAAAAACTTACTGATTCGTTTATTCCACAAACACTTACTGAGCACCTATTCTATGTCAAGCCCTTTACCAGTCACCAGGACCAAACAGCAAAGGAAGCAGGCCTGGTCCCCTTAGGGACTTTGAAGACTTGGGAAGGAAACAATTAGGAGCACAGGCAACTACAATGGCCTGGAATAAGTGTTATAATAACAGCCATATGTCATAGTATCTGGAATTGAATGCTATTTCCAGTTCAATAATGTTTGACGTAGAATCCCTTTTCAGGCATGTTAAAACAAAAACAAACGGCTTCCAAATCTTACATCACAATATAAACAGTGTAGTGAGTTCCAAAAAATACAGACTTTCTGCATTGATCTTGTGCAGAAAAGGCATATTACGTAGACATACATATTTAGACATCCATTTAGCAAGTGTGCTGTCAGCCTGTCGGGACCAGTGCCACAGGGGGAAGCACACATAGCCCCAGACGTCAGCTGAAAGGCAACCAAATGGTGTCTTACCAAAAATTACCATAGAATTCAAAGTATCTAAACAGTGTGTCAGGCACAATCAATAAAGGTTCAGTAAGGAACCAAGCTGAATTTCAAATGTCTCCCTTCAGTACTGAATTTGAAATCTTCCCCATAAAGCAAGACAATACATAACACCTTAAAAAATAAGCAAAATGAAAAGATGTGTTAGGTGCTAGCCAAATCATGGTAGATAATTTCGGAAATCTTTGATGGCTTGATTATTTTACTATTGATAAAAGTTCAAAGATGGAAATTTGTTTTGTATTGTTTTGGTTTTGTTTTTTTAATATTTTCAGAGCAATAGCATAAGACTACTAGGTCATTACTGCTTTGATTTCATACCTGTTGAAAATAATTAAAGAAAAACTAAAGCTTCCATGCCCTCTGGAAAAGCCTGGCAGTTCTATACCTTGGCTAACAAATAAAGATTAGAAACTTGTTTTCACCCCGTTCAATCAAGACATTTCAGTTCAAGGGCCGTGGTAACAAGTAAACATCAGAGCTGATTTTAAACATTCTTAGTCAATTACTGACAAGGTGCTGTAGTGAACACAACTCTGAAAGCCAACCGATCAGCAGCAGCCTTACATTTTCAAAGTCAGCCATGGGGGGCGGGGCACATATTCTCTAGTGAATATGCTACTAAAGCTTGAAATGGACCACTGCCACCAACACTAACACTGCCCCAAGACGGTGGCAGCCTTCTCTGGCTTCTGTCACCAACACAACCCAAAACAAGTTCTTCCCCAAATCCTGTGTAAGATCTTTCTTCGCTCAGTGAGACTGTACCTGAGCAGCAGAGCTCTTTTAAAGCGAGCAATAAATTTAACTTTGTATTTTTGGGATTGAGTGTGTTGTCTCTTCCTTCCACACTATATGCACTTTATTTAAAAACATAAGATGAATCTCGAATTTTATTCACCACTTTGTGCAGACTCGTTTTTCTACATAATGATTCATTATGTTAAACTATTTAGGAAACATTCTTTGTTAACTGTAGGTTCAGACTGCTATGTAAAATCTGTCTGCTTTTTACAAATTTATCTTTACTTGGAAATACTGAATTTAATGTCTCCAAAATTCAGCTTTTCATCTGAAGCCCCAAATTGGCACCTTCTCTCCCCTTCTTTATATTTATCCACCTAGTTCTCCAAACTACAAACATTGGACTCAGTATTGTCCCTTCCTTGCCTCTTCTCTCTCCAGCTTCTTCACACTATCTGTGAGATGTTCTTTAAGTCTCTGTCTCATACTGAAAATTCCGCTTATACTGAAATCATCTCCCTTACAGTATCAGTTACTCCCTATGCTTTACAATCCACTGTCCAAGAATTCAGTACATTAATTACTACTGTACAATGCAGAGCACAGAATTCAGTACATTAATTACTACTGTACAATGCTTTTCTCCCCTGCTGTAAGCAGCTACAGGGCAAAAGCAAAATGTTATTTTTCTCTGGGTTCTACTGGCCAGAACAAAAGGTAATGTAGAGTAAGGTCCCAGTAAACGTTAGCTAAAAAGGATTTCATTTATATGTGGACTGGTTTCTGCATGTAGACTTCAACATATTCATAGGATTTGAAGAATTTCCCAACTAAAACTCTCTAGCCTGTTAGGCCACTTGACCCTGCCCTCTCAGCACTGCCTAAATTAAATTCTGTATGTTTCTATGAGCAAATGTTAGTCTCTGGTTTCGTTTTCCGCTCTGCTGGGCTCTCACTGAGCTATTCTTATGAGAGAATGCCAAGGCATTCCACAGTGAATGTTTGCATGTGTTTCCAGAGGCATGTTTCTTGGACTTTCCTGTCTTCACTGGCATTTTAAAGGAATGACTTCTTAGAAGGCAACAGAACTACATGGTTGCACTATGTTTGCCTTGGCAGTTGTTAGTGATGCTTTGGCAGATAGATGTCACACCTTCTAGTTTGGGGAGTGAGAGTTTAAAGAAACATTTATTGAGCACTTACTATATATCAGTACCACATTAAAAGAAAAGGATACAAAGACGATTAAAACACACACCAACCCTCAGGAAGTTTGCACTCTAGTAATGAATGAGACAGGTATAAAAGCAAATAATTAAAGGTACTCAAAGAAGAGCTGGCATGCAGGCATAAAGAATGTGCTCCTGAAGCAGAGAGGACTGAGAAGGGTATACTGGAGAGGTGATGTCTGAGTGCATGTGCATGCATGTATGAGCAACCATGTTCACGTGCACGCAGCCTGGCGAGCACACTCACAGAAGAGTCGTGGGGAACCTAGCAAGACTCTGCCACTAGGAAATCTTAAGGAGCTGTTTAAAGTTAATCATTTCAATTGATTAGAATATTTCTTCTCAGGCCCTTCAAATGCACAAATGTGTTTATTTACTTTGCCAACTGCATACCTACAGTGTACTATTCTACCACACGTTTTTGGTTTCTTCAAACCAAAAAAAGGTTTACATAAAATGAATGTGTGTTTGCAAAAGTAAACATGAGTAAACCATTCTGAGGCCATATTTCTAAGGACCTCCAGGTTTTTAGCTTGGATAGAGGGGTGGGGCTCTGACCACCCACCAGTATAAACGATACAGCTGAGTAAATCTCAGAGCATTGTGTAAACATGCTGGTCACGTTCTATAGTGGTGGCAGCCCTTTGAACTGTTGTTGCTTGTTGACAGTACCTTTGTGTCCACTTGACTTTTACATGCCCAACTCTCTGTGTCAGTGCAGGGCACTCTAATCCCTCCTGCTGAGCTCAGGTCATTAAATACTCACCCTACATTTTACAGCTTCAATCCTGTGACAGGGGAGCTGACCCCAGCTCAGTGCCAGGCACCCAGCAAAATGGGGATTAATGAAACCCGCCCTAGAGTAGCCAAGGGCTCTACAGCTGCTTCTTGAAATTAGACTTGTCATCATTCTCTCAAGAAGCCCCTTGTTGATTTTTAAATCCTAATTGGCAGGAGACACCTGTTTTCCAATGGGGAGGGTCATTCACTTGCAGCAGGCGCAGGAGAGAGGCTGAGAAGCTGGATGAACGAGTGCAAGTAAACACTTTTGCCTAAGTCTGTTTGCTCCATTTAGAATTTCTTTATGCTTGTTTATTTTTCTTCCTTTTTCTTTCTTTCCTCCCTTTTTCTTCCTTCCTTTCTCTTTTATTTTGTTCCCAGAACAGCATATCCAGAGTCAGGCTGGTCCTTGGGAGCAAGCAAGCATTTGGTTCTGAATTATTTGTCAGTAAGAACTTTCCACTAGTCCCTCCCTCGAGCACTCTCTTTACCAACCAGCAACCCCCTCTTGGCATGAGTACTTTTTCCTGGTGACTTTTTTTTTGCCAGGGTTATAGTTGTCATTCATTCTGGTATTTAGGTATTTATTAACTGCCTGCAAGCTGCTTAAGCTCTCTAACCTATTTGTGCCTATGAAGAGTATTAAATATATTTTTAGTTCCTGTCTTCACTGAGCTTGCAATCTAAATAGAAGGCAGAATTAGAACTGCATGTAATAATATATGTCGAATATTCTTTTTTAACTAACATATCTGAGACAATGTATGTGTGTAGAAGGAAAAGTGGTAAGGGTTCTCGGGACACATTCCTAGAGGTTTGAGCATCTTGATTTTCTCTAAAACTTGATTGCCTTAGAGTTTCTGCTTAGAATTAATGCTTGAAGTTGTTTAAATGGTAGCAAGTTAGGGCTTTTCATTGGGAACCTCGGTACTGTCTGATGGAATTTACTGTGACCCTTTCTCTTACTTCATTTGAAAACGTATTAATTGTTACCATTATTTATTATACTCTGATCATTAGGGCAAATACGTATGATAGTGAGAATAAAATAACTAGGTGAGATGTAGATGAAGCTGTGAGTCAGCAAATACTGAGAAGCAATTGGATTACTGTTCTCAGGTTCATGTAACAAGCATTTATTGAACACCTAGTGTGTCAGGCTGTACTCTAGCACTTGGACCTCTTTTGGATCACTCCAAGTTTCAACTCAGTTTCAAAGGACGGTCCCTCTTAAAAACTTTGGCAATAGCCATTAAGTCAATTGTCAAACTTGTCATCTCCTTGTGGGCTTTAGTGAAATTAGGCAATCAGGCAAGACTTATCCTGGAATCCAACTGAATACCAGTGAGATGTCCTTCAAATGTGATACAACAGATTCAAATAGTTTTTTTCTGTCTTGTTTTACTTACTATATGCCTAGTTTTATGTCTAGTTTTACAAGATTGTATGCCTTGATTACTTATAATGACACTGTCATGGCCACTGCTAGAAATGTAAAGGATGTAAAAGACCTGATTATTGCCTGTGAGAGAGTTGCGTTGTGGCGGATGACAGCAACCTCCTACAAGTGGAAATCCTGCCTAAGTGGTTAATTGAAGGTATGTTTGGAGCCCATTGCACCCCATGACAATGTTTCAGGAAATTCCATTGTTTTTAGTACTCTGAAGTCTATTAAGATCCTGGATAAATGGTTCCCAAAATGTAGCATCCAAAAAGATTACCCAAGAATCCTGTTAAATCAGGAATCTGGGGCCCCAAATTTAGTGATTATGATTTACTAGATGTGTAGTGGGGGCTAAGAATAAAACCTTTAAGAAGCATTCCAGCTGATTTTGATGCGCATGGTCTACTACACCCTACACTTAAAAAAACTATGAGATACTCCCCCAACCTTAGGGCCCTTTGGAAAAGGGAGATTGCAAAGGGAAGGATAAAGTTACAGAACTATTTCTGCCTCCTTGTTTTCACTTAAGACCAAGTGGGCTTCAAGCATTGGTGTTAAAATGCTGCAAAGGCCCATGAGTTCCTCCTTGTGGTCCTGCATAGGTAACTCCATTTGGTTGACCTGCCTTTCTGCATCAGGTACACTAAAAAACCACGGTACTCTAGGCCTTTGACTATTGATATTGCTTTCAATTTCCATGATCCTTTCAAAGATAAGGCCCTGAGCTGCAAAGAGTTTAGTGCTTGGTTATTACCATATAAGGAGGGAGACGCTTAGGCTAAAAGTTCCTTTTAGATGTTTGGAACAAGGCGTGAGGCTTTGCAGCCTTTGTGTGTTTATGATGTAAGCAACAGTGAGTAGCACAAAGAACTTAGAGGAGAATTGGTGATTCGTTCAGGAAGAAATAGCTTGCACCTGTGAGAATGCTGAAGCACCTCTCGGCATTATTGGGGTGCTGTATCAGCTGGAAGGCAGGCTCTGTCCCCAAGCGAACTGAGAGCTTGTAGCTCTTGAGCAGCACTGGGCCTCTCTCACTGTTATGTTTTGCTTTGGAAATGGAGTCAAACTTGTGACTCACATGGGAGCTGAGGGGAGGTGTGTGCTCTGTAGCATTCAGTCTTGGCAGGAGGGCAACGACCAGGAGATGGGATGCAATCTAATAAGCACATGTGTTCTTACAGTTTGCCTCATGGCCAGGCCACTTTATCTCCAGTAATCCCAATCTATGTCCCAGAATCACATTATTTGGCAGTTGATCAGACCCCATGTATTCTTGGCTTGGGGAATAATGAAACGTGATCTCAAGACAAGATGGGATTATGGGCTGAAGAGGCCCTGATGAATTTCCCTTCTCCAACAGCACAGCATTAAATGCAACATTGCATCAGGAGCATACATTTAATATGCAGGTATAAACAGGCCAGTAGAGAAGACCAAACATTGCTTTCTGTGTATGGAATCCTGCCTCCATAGCTTATGGTTGCTGACAGGAACAAATTGATGTTCTAGATAAAAGAACATCAGAAAACAAACCTTCTATAATAGGCAGAATAGCCCTGACCGTATTGCTGTTAATGCAGTAGTCATTCATCTTTGAGAAGGCACTGGATGCTATTGTACATGTCATTCAAAGGGCCATTAATCAAGAAAAGCCCCTTAGGGTAAAATAATGATAAAATAAAAAATTCATTGTGCTTGAAGAGTACGGTGGAAGCGATGAGGTACTGGCTAGAGCTCACTAAGGTTTTGCTGCTTCTCCTTTGAGCAAGCCCACTGTGGTGGGACAGATACTATGTGATCTGGGAAGGGTCACTGGGAGGGAAGCCTTTGAGAAGGCTATAGGCAGATTTGGGCTGAATCCCTGTATCCACTGATAAGACGGAAGCAACTAGTGTTGGATCCACTACTGGGGATAGGAATCATTTGCTTGGAAAGCCTAATTCTGCTACTGTGAAATCATGTATATGTCATGTAATCTCTTAAGACAATGACAGTTCTTTTCCAAGTCCATCCCATTGGCTGTGATTAAAAAACTCTGGCTTGCACCACAGGGAAACTTTCTTAAAATATACAGGATTCTTAAGCTCAGTGTTCATAGGTAAATCAGACAGGTAGAAGTCATGGCTGCACAGAATAGAAAACAATATACTAAAGACTATCAGAGGGTGGTGGAGGAAGAATGAAAATTCTGTTGACTCTGTATAAATATATCTAAGGAGATGCCAGTACAGGTATTTTATTATCTTGACCTAATGCAATCTTGATCTAATACAATAGCTCCGAAGAAAGTTAAATTTTCCAAAAGCTCAAAAAAGGGAAAAATATATATATCTTACTTTTAGATTTTTTAAAACATTTAGACCATCTTTATTTTTTTAAGGTAGTTTGTTATACAAATATGGGGGGTACAAAGTTGATTTTCAGTAGCTGTGCACAATATGTGATGGTTAGATCAGGATAAGCAGCTTATTCACCATTATAACATGTATCGTTCTTTGTGTCTGTTAAGCAATTTCTGGTTAACTTCCCTCCCACTCTTCTCCCCTTTTCCACTTCCAGTGACCAAGGTCCTTTTCTCTCCTTCTAAAAGTTCAATGTATTTTTTTTGTGATTTTTGTTTCTTTCTCTTTCTCTGACTCTCTTTATTGTTTATTTGTTTATTTATGGATTCAGCTCCTGCTTATGAGTAAGAACATGTAGTATTTCTCTTTCTGCATCTGGGTTGTTTCACTAAGGATAATTTTCTCCAGGCTCATCCATGTTGCTGCGAATGAATTTCATTCTTTTTATGGCTAAGTAGTATCCCGTTGTGTACATATACCACATTTTTCTCATCCAGTCATCCTTTGATGTTGATGGACATTTAGGTTGGTTCCATTGCCTGGCTATTGTAATTAGAGCTACGATGAACATGGGGGTGCAGGTATCCCTTGGACATGATGATTTCCAGTCCTCTGGATATATTGCCAGCAGTGGGATTGCTGGATCATATGGTAATTCTATCTGTAGTTGTTTGAGGAACCTCCATAATGGCTGTACTAATTTATAGTCATACCAATAGTGCAGAAATATTCCCCTTTCTTCACATCCTCGACTGCATTTGTTATTCTCTTTTTTATAATAGCCTGTCTGACTGGGGTGAGGTGATATCTCAAAGTAGTTTCGATTTGCATTTCCCTGATGATTAGTGAGGTTGAGCATTTTTTCATACACCTGTTGGCCATTTGTATGATTCTATATTTTCAGAGAACTAAACTTTTCCTTCTTTTCTGGAAAGAAAAATAGCAATGGAATTTATTTTCCATTAAATGACCAGTAACCTGTGATCAAATTTCAGTGATAATTTCAGTTGTGCTATGGTGAGTATAGTTTATACGAAAGGCAGAAGCAGTTGAACACTGCCACCTGCTGTCACTCTTCTCACATTGGCTGTTTGAACTTAGGACTTACTGGGCCTCTGGCACACGGGGATAGGTGATCCACGGCAGTGGCTGTCAGATTTCAGCCAGCATCAGAATCACCTGGAGGCCTGTGAAAATACAGAGTCCTGGGCCCCAGCCCCAGGGTTTCTGATTCAGGAGGTCTGGGGCAGGGATCCAGAATTTGCATTTCCAACAAGTTCCAGGTACTGCTGCTGCTTGTCTAGCCACTGATATATTTAAAAATGCAAAAGACACTCTTGGTTGCTGGCATCTCCTGAAAAAGAACTCAGCTTCTATGGCTCTATAGGGATTTACATCGTATTGCTTATTCTAACCTATTCTTTATCTCACATAGAAAAAGTCGGGTGTGAAAGCCAAATAGGAAAGGAATTGATCAGAGGTGCAATCAATCAGGACTGGGGGTTGCTGTGCTTGAGGCTGAATGATTATAACAGGAGCATGGGATGAATTGAACTACAGGAGACTGTTTATATAAAGAAATAGCTTGGCCTGGAATGTGAAGGACCTGCCCACAGTATGTAAGAGAACTGCTTTCAGACTGAATGGATATTGCTAGTCTTTGAAGGTCTGGGCAGAGTCCCAATTTTCCTGCCCTTTTCTCATATGCCACATGTTAATCTGTCTTCAAGATTCATTTAGTCTGAAAAGCAGATGGCCAGAAGTGTGAAAATTTGGTGGTATTAAGTCCCATCATTTTTGTCATAACCAATGTTTTCAGTAAAACTGGAGTCTTCATTGATTAACTCACAGAGCAAAGCTGTGCTTTTGAACTTTGGAAACTGATGAGAAGAGAAAGGATGTGCTTCAACCATTTTTTTTTTATTGTGGTAGAGAACACATAACATTAAATTTACCATCTTAACCATTTTTAAGTGCACAGTTTAGTAGTGTTAAGTATATGCATATTATTATGCAACAGATCAATAGAAATTTTTCATCTTGCAAAACCGAAACTATGTATGTTAAACACTAATTCCCACTCTCCCTTCCCCCAGTCCTTGGAAACCACCTTTCTACTTTCTGTTTCTTTGATTGTGACTACTTTCAATACTTAATATGAGTCAAATAATACAGGATTTGTCCTTCTGTGACTGGCTCATTTCACTTGGTATAATGTCTTTGAAGTTCACCCGTGTTGTAGCCTGTTTCCTTCTTTGTCAAGGCTGCATAATATTCCATCATAAATGTATACACCATCTTTTCTTTATATATTCATCTGCCGTGGGTTGCTTCTACCTCTTGGCTGTTGTGAATAATGCTATAATGAACATGGGAGTGCAGATATTTCTTCAATAAGTTGATATCATTTCCTTTGGATATATACCCAGTAGTAGGATTATGGGATCACATAATAGTTCTGTTTGTAATTTTTTGAGGAAACTTTTGATAGTAGCCATCCTAATGGGTATGAGGTAATATCTCCTTGTGGTTTGGATTTTCATTTCTCTAATGATTAGTGATTTTGAGCATCTTTTCATATATGCTTGTTGGCTATTTGTATAACTTTTTTGGAGAAGTGTCTATTCAAGTCTTTTGCCCACTTTTAATCGGATCATCTTTGTTGTTGTTGGTTTGCAAATATTCGCTCTCACTCCATAGGTTGCCTTTTCACTCTGATATTGTTTCATTTGATGTGAATACATTTTTAAATTTGAGAAGTCTCATTTGTCTATTTTTCCTTTTGTTGCCTATGCTTTTGGTGTCATATCCAAGAAATTATTGCCAAATCCAATGTCCTGGACCTTTTCTCCTATGTTTTCTTCTAGGAATTTTATAGTTTTAGGTCTATGTCTGGGTCTTTAATCCATTTAAAGTATTCTGAGTTATTTGTGTATGGTATGGGGTAATGGTCCAACTTCATTCTTTAGCACAGCTATGATAAACTTTATGCCCAAGCCTTTGGTTGCATCCTAAACTTACCAATTGTCATTCTGAGAAAGATCTGGTTTATTTTGTCATGCCTTCCTTTTTTCTTTCTAAGTGTCTTTTCCTGCTTTGCCTTTTATTTCCTCCTTGTAAAAATGTTAACAGTCTGGTTTCTATTTTTTTCAAATTATCCACAACAGGAGGGATTTGTGTATACTAGACTCAAGTTTTGCAGTTGAAGAAAATGTATACAAATATAATACTAATAATAAATAGTAGTAGCAGTAGAATGACTGATATAATCCACAGGAATTTCTCAGTGGAGCATTCCTTTTCAAGGAAGTTTTAGTCCTTCTTCAACACAGAAGTTTTTTTTCAAAATGTGTTAAATATGTTCTATAGAAACACCTTTTATGGAATATAGTTCCAGGTACCATTGGCCTATGAAAATGCCAGTTTCACAAGGTTTGACATGATACATTCATGAAGGACGTGTATCCATCATCATCAGCAGCAGCAGCAGCAGCAGCAACATCCATCAATAGTTAATTTTTATTAAGAATTGACTATGCAACAATATTATGTTAAGTACCTGACATGCTTCATTGTTTTACCTCTTAGCAACTCTCCTGCTCATCCTGGAAAAGGTTCAAGCAAATGATTCGATATCTAATGGAGGAAAATTGCCTCCATAAATGTCACTGCCCTTTAAGGCTAGATTCTGTTCATTGAAAGCCCATTTTGTTCTGCTGAGTGTTTCTCTGTGTTTGGGATAGGCAACGGTGGGACTGCATCTCAGTTTGAGGGTAAGAGCTGGAAATATTTTTGTGAGGTTGATTGAAGGAGAAGAATTGGGAGTTCCTTAGGGTAATAGGGCAGGGGATGATTCAGCAAGATGGAAGGGGTGGTGGTGAGAAGAAGGAATCAACAGATGCCAAGTATCCAAGACCTCAAGAGGTAATGGAACAGATCCTAGTGACTTGGAGGTCAGAGCAAATGAGGAAATTGTATCCAGTACTTCATGGAACAGTTAGTTTAAAAGATCTATCACTAATTAATAATACTAGATAAGTTTAAATTATTTTAAGAAGAAATAATTAGATGAAATATGTAGAGCAGTGTTTACTGATTTATTTATAATAGTTATAAGTAACTATAGGCTCAGCAAGACATAACGTTTAAGTGAATCATGGTACATTCATATGGTGAAATATTATGGAGCCTATAAAAAAGACATTTCTAAGCATAGTTAATAAAACAGGAAAATGCTCACAATACAATGTTGAGTGGGAAAAGTAGAAGACTAAATTGTGTATGCAGAATGAGCCAAATGATAATGGACAGGAAAAATGGAAAGCTAAATCATACCAACATATTAACAGATTCATTCTAGGTTACAAAGTTATAAGAGATTATTTCTTCATTTGATTTGCCTAGAGTTACTAAATTTTCTACAATAAATGTCTCACTTCTTTAAAATTATAGTTTTAGAATTTAATTCATAACATCTAATTTTAATTAAACTTTTTAATGATGCAAAATTCATATTTGGAGAACATATTAGTAATTAATAAATATTATAAAAATGGAATAGAGAAGAATCAAGTATAAAGAATCTCAGATTTTAGCAACTATCAGAAATCGGTCATCATTCTCAGTGCTGACCTAGATTTTCCCTCAAAATGTACCACACTTGAGATTTATGGACAAAATGAGTTTATAGTATGATTTAAATTTTATAAGATTCCAGGGGGCCTTTTTTGAATTCCATTTTGTATACTAATCTAAACAATATAGAACATTTTATTATGCTTATTTGTTTTTTGTTTTCTGTTTATTTGTTCACATTCCCAAAAGCCCATATAAAACAGAAACTTAAAGGCCTTGATATACAGTTAGCCAAATATAAAGGGGTTGACCTGGTCTCAGTTTATCCACAGTCAATTTATTAGCACGTATCCCTTTCATTATTAATTCATTCATATTCTCAGCAAAATATTTATAAACCACTTTTTTTTAAACAAGCACATCCTGTGCTAAGTGCTAAAGATACAAAAATGAATAAGATGTGGTCTCAACTTTCAAGGGGCCATAATACAAATAAGAAAAATAGTTATGGAAACGACTAACAAAACACCAACAACTAGGTGCTATAGTAGAGATACAAACAGAAGTGGTTTCAGAGAATGTGATGAGAATGTATTACGAACCCACTTCATCTCAAATTTATTAAAACAATAACTTCAGGGTTCTGAAATTGTGCAACTACTGCTTATCGACCTCTAAGATGCATAGAGAGAGAGAATATGTAAGTGGAAAAAAGCAAACTAATTTTCTAAAGACTTTACTGCATTATTCCACCCAGAGTTCTGGGGATCTTCAGGCTTTGAACCACCTTGAATTGGGGAAGTGATTTTTGTTTGCAGCATGTCAGCTCCCTGTACTGCAGCATCGGCCATGAGCATTCTGAACAAGACAGAACAACAGACAACTCCACGAATTTCTTCCATACGTGTATTTATGAAGGCATCAGCTCTTTTAGTCCCTGACCCACTTTGCTTCAGACCTCAACCCCCTTTTGTTTTTCTTTATTTGGATTTTATAACCAAGCCTTGGACTTTTCCCTTTAATGCTAGCTAGTGAACCCATAAGTCACTGCCTCTGGTAATTACCTCTTAGGATTACCCACTCCAACTGTGCCCTAGTGCCAATCCCAGGCCTGGGGATACTGCTAGCCACCTATCCCTTGACAGAGGGACAAGGAGATGCCACTTATGGCAATGCCACCACCAGCTCTGTCTAGGCTGACCTGCAGACTCAATAAAAGCACACAAAGATCTTAGCTTTGGCATTATTACATCTTTTCTGGTGCATCACTCCCTACATTTTGCATCTTCTCACTACTATTGCAAGTGCCCAGTGTCCTCATGATGCTTCCTTGCTTTCATTTTCCTCAACCAACATTTTCTGAACAGTGTCCAATGGTTCCAGACTTTTCCAACTTCCTTTTTGAGTTTCTGATCCCCATATAAATAAATGCCTCTTCCTCCCAGGGACTCAATTTCTGCCAAGAAAGGTTGGCTAATCTATAAGTCTCTATCTCAGCAAATTGTAAATAAAATAAAACTTCAAGACAATAGATTGAAGTCTCTGCCACTAAGAGCTCAAGGTGTAGCGGCATGCAGCACACATGGAACTGAAGGGCACTTTTCCTGCTTGAAGTGACTTCTGATGCACATGCTTGAGTAGCTGCTGGAGATGATGCTTTATGGAAATAGCTAAGAGAATAATTTTCATTCTGGACAAAACTTTGAGAATTCTCAGAAATTTGGGGGAAAGAATTTGAATGTGGCTGGAACTCCCTCAGAGCAGGAGGAAGCTGGTCGTATGTTTACTGGTAGTGGTATCTGTGAAAAATAGCTTTTAATAGTATTATCAGCAAAACCTGGATAGAGATTCAAGAGCAAGTGAGAAAATTGTAAGTGTACTCTCCATCTTTCTTTTAGCACTTGCTGCAGTACCTGACACATAGCAGGAGCTCAATTAATATTTGTTCACTGATTAACTGATTAGAGTTATTTATCTCTGAGGCCAAAAGAAATAGGATTAAACGTTTTAAGTGGGAAAAAAAACTGACTCAAGGCTGAGGGGAAACATTAAGACAGAGTATCAACAAAACCTGAGGAGTGAGATAAGAATAAAATTGCTTAGTTGAATTCACAAGAAGATGTCACCAGGTACTTCCCTAGAAGTAACCCAATTACTGTTAAAATTTATTCAGTTAAAGGTGAAATCTCCTTAAACTCTTTCCTTTTTCCATTTATACCAAGTTGTTTGTTTTTTGTCTTCCCACGGGCAATACTTCAGAAGAACACCAGAGGGCGTTCCATTTAAACTGTTCGGACTCCCTCTAAAAGCCAACCTCTTTCAGAGTAGCGAATTTCAATTGACAAATGCATCTAAGAACTATTCCACGAAGTAAATTTAGGAGTAGTGTGCCTTGTAGAGAAAGAAGCTGTGGTGTAACTTTTATACTTCAGTATGAATATTTTATTTTATGCAAACCTCCGTAAATACTGAGGATTATTCCAAGTCTAAACAAGGGGGTGAGAACAAATCACAGGATTCTAAAGAGTAAGTATTTAAAGCTTTAGAAAACTGCAGTTGGCTTTGTACTGTGACAGCTTCCCTGCTGGAAATAGGCTTCTTTCCTGAAACTACCTACTTGATAAGTGTGATGTTGTTATGAAGATCTAGGAAAAACAATAGTTCTCAGGAAAAGAATTACAGGAAACAGATATGTTGCTATATGAAAACAAGTGTACATATATGTATGTGCATGTGTACGTGTAAGTATATGTGTTTGTATGTCTATTTGAACAGATTACGAGCCCCTAAAAAACTATGATCATTCTTTCAAACATTAATGTTATAGATATTGTTTCATCATTCTTTGACTACTGATTTACAGCAGTTTCACTGAGAAGCAGGGATGAGGACTTTGGTGACCCATAGTTGCCCCTGCAGGGTGTGTCATACATGGGTCATGGGACATGTGTTGTCCTGGGGAAGATGTTCCAACCCAGCTCCCATCAACTTGGTGATCTCAGCTCTCCCTTAATTAACCCTGGAGGTGTTACCCTAACTTTTAGCACACTGGATTTAATTATGAAGAGTCTTCGAAAAGTTTATGAAAAGATACATATTATCTTTTAATTCTGTTTTTCCATGAATTTTTTGAAGTACTCTTGTAGGCTCATGTAGATGAAACTTTGTCAAAAAGTACCAGAAATTACGCACTTTAAAGCAACCATCCAATTCATTAATGAAAGTGTATTTTTCCCTGATATTTCAACAATGATGAAACTGACTTTGGGGTAGCAGTTCAAGTATTATTTACAATTTTTTAAAAATTCTAGCCTTCTTGTAACCACCTCACAGAAAGGTATGGGCCCTAATGGCTTTAAAATCTCTGGAAGGTAAGCTAAGATCATCGTCTTCTTTCCCAGACCCCAAGGCTTTTTATTTTTCTGTGAAGCTACAGTTAATATTCAGAAATTATGCTGTGACTTGTAAAATACAATTGACTCAAAGTATACACGTACGTAGTTGAAGAGATTCTAACCTGTAAATAAAGATCTCTCAACCCTCAAAACATTTTAGGTAATTTTAAAACATTTTTAAAAGTCGGAAAATAATTTGTTGAATTCAAATAGTCCAAGATTACTAGTTACTACTGATATTAGCCAAACCACTGGGATCAACTAGATTAAATCTATAAAAACCTGAAATTGGGAATAGTATGTTCATAATTTCTACAAGTGACAAGCTACAAATACTACGCCTGGAGCACATCAATTTCTAACACCTTGTAAGCTAAATTATCAAAACTGCTGCTTCAGAAATTAACTGTATTTGGGATATCATGGTAGAGACCATATTTTCATTTATCCAGAAGATTAGAGATTTGACACTTGCTTAATTTCTATTCAAGTGCATATTTCTTATGGTCCAACCTTCTAGAACCTTATTTTCCTGATCTAAACCAAGTTAGGGAAAATATTATAGATAACAAACATGAAAATGTACTCAATTTTATTACCAAAAAGAAATGTAAATTATAGCATATTATAGAAGAAAAAATATAAATAAGGAATTATTCAGAAATTAATGAAATATCCAGTTTTAATGAGGATGTGATAAACTAGTATATTCATACATTGCTCGTTTTAATTAATATTAAAGCTGTCATATTGAAAAGCAATTTTTCAATGCAGTTCAAAGACAAGATTCATTCATTCAGAGAGTAAAAAAATAATTACTGAGCACCTCCAATATACTGACTTAAGGGCTGGGTATACAATAGCTAGCCTAAAGTGACACACCAGCCTTGTCTTGCTTGCTGTTCCGTATTACTTTAAATTGAAAGGAAGCAGTTGTAGGCGGATGGCTATTCTCTGATGTTCTCCGAACATAATCTAAACTCCCAGCAATTAGAAGGGCAAAAATTAAATCTTCACTTATCAATATTCTGTTAAACTATACAAGTATAACCATTAGAATGAGAATTATGAATAAAGCAATTAGAAAAATGTTCCTGACATAATATTTGCTGAATAAAAACTAGGAATTTATAATGTATCATGTATACAAAAAATAATATGCATGGAAAAATCTGGAAGAGAACGTCAGAATGAAAGAATGAGATGAATTCAATATTTTAGATCATGTTCCCCATTATTTTTTGTCACAATCATTTCACATATAATTTAAAAGCATTAATAACTGAGGAAAATAGCATCTTTTTCGTAATGGACATCATAAAATTTGCCGTGCCTCTCTCACACAATTATAAAAATCTCATGTGTTTTCCAAACTATATTTCATGAGCATTCTGTCTAGTTTTTTTAAATTGAATTTTGATTATTTTTTGGAAATTATTTAACCTATGAGATCTTTTTTGCTGCTTACATTAATCTAAGCATACTTTATATTTCATGTTTTTCTGTTATACCTGTAGTTGATATTAAATATTCTGGAGTCAAATGAGTTTGGAAATGCCAAGCTAATAGATGTAAAAATACTTGGAAACCTGTAAAATGCTTTGTCAATAGAAGATTTTATTATGCAATGAATGGTTCCTTGAATCATCTTGTTTTTCTTTGTTTTTACTAAGAGGATTGTTTTAATAAGATTTTTAACTCGAAAACATCTTTCTCCTATTCCTTCTCTTTTTGAGTAAGAAAGACTGACTTCCCCAAAGGAAGGTAAAGACATAGTTGGTTTATTGTGTTTAAAACAGACATAGGGAGAGCTGATAAAGCAAGCCTTACGCAATGAGAAGAGCGAGCAGTGACACGGCCCAGGATCATCTGCACACATCACACACCACAATGCTGCCTGAACCTAGAAGCACAGGAAAAGCCGTTTTCCTGCAATTCTCCAGCAAAGACAGAACATCTGGAATTAGAAAGATGTGTGAGGTGGAGGTAACAGTGGGACTGTGCAGCCCCTGTCTTTAGCATTTGAGAACAGGAGATAGGAATTTCAGTTCAAGGCATGATAAAAGTTTTGCTTTCTATGGTTTCTTTTTGTGTTGTGTTTGTTTTGCTACTTCTTTTTCCCTCCAAGAAGAGCAATAAAAGGTTTAGGCTGCAGGCTACTAAGGAAGTGGGCAGCGGTGATACTGTGTCCACTTGGCATGAATCCCCAGGGCAAGTGCCGATGAGGAGGCACGAGCAGGTGAAAGAACGAACACCTGGACCTGGAGAAAGATCAGAGAGAACCGCAGGAGGCTACATGTGTCCCCCTTTCTAACCACAGTTTTTATGTTTTGTCCTTGTCTCTTTGGGTCAGCCAGATTCACCATATAATGTTGAATGAAAGCAGGCAACTTTGTCTTGATGTGAATTTCAAGTGAGTGCTTTAAATATTTTACTAAGACATGTGATCTTGCTAGGTTTTTGGTACCCCTTTATCATATCATGGAGGTTGCCTACAACTCCTTCTTTTCTAGGAGTTTTGATAGCTACTGAGATTGGGTAATATCAGGAGCCTTTCCTGCACCTGAGATGATTATATCATATTTTGTCTTTTTAATCTGTTAGTACTTAGATTATTTTCCTTTTTTCCCGAAGTATTATGTGTAATACTTCAGGCATACAAACAAGTGTAAAAATGTGTGTGGCCACCACCCAACTTAAGAAATAAATATTTGCCATTAGAAGTCATGTGTGTACTTCTACTCGATCAAATCTTCCTCTTTCTTAAAGATTATTGCTCCCTTATTTTGAAGTTTATCATTGTCAACCATTTCTTTACACTTTTGCTAATTAGAATATATGTACTGTATGACACACACACACACCCTAAATGATCTATAGTATAGTTTTGCATGTTTTTACGCATTGTATAAGTGTCATGCTCTGTGCTGTTCTCACTCAACATTGTTTGTGAAGTTTATTCCTCATTCATTCATTTTCACTGCTATGTAGAAAGTCATTAAATGTGTATAACATAGTTTATTATTCATTCTCATTTTGTTCAATATTAAAGTGTTTCCCATTTTCTTTTCATGTAAGCATTACTGTTTTGAGCAATTTTATTTGTTTCTTTATATACATGAGTTATAATTTCTCTGTGTATATTCGTAGGCATGGAATTTCTCAGTCCTAAGGTATATGTATTTTACGCTATTAAATTTTGCTAAAACATTTCTCCAAAATGATTTTTAAAAACCACACTTCAACCAGAAATGAATAGTTTTTTTTTTTGGCTCGGTGTCACCCGCTCCGCGCTCAGCCAGTGAGTGCACCGGCCATTCCGCGGTGGGAGAGTCGCTGCGCTCCCAGTGCCGCACCCTCCCGAGTGCACCACGGGGTCGGCCCCAGAAATGAATAGTTTTAATGTTGTTATACAAACTCCGTGACAATAGGTATCAAAGTTTTTCTCCAAAATTAATGACTCTGCAATCACATATAATTTTGATTTTTCCTTATGTATTCCAGTGAGCATGTTGTGTATTAGCTGTTTACTGCCCTCTTCTCTCAATTTACCTGTTTATATTTATGTTCGTATTTGCCCATCAGATTGTCCTTTATTGGTTGATTATTAGGTTATGGGTTATGCATAGCAACCTTTGTTATATATATGCATTAAGAATATCTTTTCCCCTTCTGTGAATTATATTTTTCTTTATCTATATGATTTTTTATAACACACAAATTTTAAATTTTGATACAGTAAATTTTATCTTTTTACTATAATTAGTGATTTTTGTCTTGTAGTAAAAATGATTTACATCCTAAATCATAAAGACTTTCTATGTATCTCTCATGCATTTTCTTTAAAAGTTTTATTTTTTTTTCTTTTTACAGTAGATCTTTAATGCACCTGGCATTTTGTGTGTTTGTGAGTGTTTTTGTATGTGTATATGTATATGTGTGTGCATGTGAGAGAGATTCTTTTGCAACAATTATGTCAGTACCATTTTTTGAATAGTCATCCTTTTTCTACTAATCTGCAAAGATAGCTCACCAGAGAATGGTGTTGTCCATATTTCTTATTTTATTCATTCTAAGAAGTTTGTAGTGGTATTTCATTTTGGTTTTAATTTGCATTTCCCTAATGGATAATGATTTGAACATATTTTCATGTGCCCAATTGCCATTTTAATATCTTCTCTAATAAAGTTCATGTCTTTTGCCAATTGTTAAATTGGGTTTGATTTCTTTTTGTTGGGTTTTGAGAGTTCTTTATATACTGGCTAGAAGTCATTTGTCAGATATGTGATTTGTAAATAATAAAATTATAGATGTAAAGCCAACTGTATTAACACTATAGTAAACATAAATGAATATGTATCTACAGGTGCTGTGTATAAGAAACTCACTTTGAGTATAATGATATAGGTAGGTTAAAAGTAAAAGAATGGAAAAAGGTATACCACACAAATATTAATCAAAAGAAAGCCAAAATAGCTATATTAATATCATCCAAAAGATTCCATAGTATAAAGAATTGCCAGGGACAAAGAGAGACCTTGCATGTGATAAAAGGATCAATTTATCAAGAAGACAAAACAATATTAAATGTGTATGCCCTTGGCAACAGAACTTTAAAATTCATAAGACAAAAACTTACAGAACTGAAAATAAAAATAAAAATATCCATAATTATAGTTGAAGATTTCAACTCCCCTTTCAGTAATGGAAAGAATAACTATTAAGAAAATAAGCAAGGACATACAAAAACAGAACAATACCATCTACTAATTAGATCTAATTGACATTAATAGAACACTACAATCAACATAGTAGAATTAACATTATTTTTCAAGTACACATGGAGAGTTCCACAAGGTAGAACATATCCTGGGTCATAAAACAAACGTTAACAAATAACAAAAAAAAAATAAAATTATATAATGTATATCATCAGATCACAATAGTATTAAATTTGAAATCAAAAGAAATGTAACAGAAAAATCTCCAAACACTTTAAAAATTAGACAGCAAACTTCTAAATAATGCACAGATCAATGAAGAAATCTTAAGAGAAATTGGAAAATGTTTTTACTGAGCAAAATTAAAAATGCAATATATCAAAATATATGGGATGCAGCCAAAGCTGGGCTTGAGGGAAATTTAAAGCATTAAGTGCTTAAATTAGTAAAGAAGAAAATATCAAAGAGAAAGACTTTTTTTTGTAAGTATGGGAGTAAAGACAAAATGATGTTTTATTACATTTTATGTTACTTTATTATTTTATTTTTAATTTATTGCAACATAACTGATTGTACATATCTGTGGGGTACAGCATTGACTGTCCATACCTGTGTGCAATATGTGATGCTCAAATCAGGATAATTAGTATAGCCAATATTACACAATGCAATCATTTTTTGTGGCCCTTTACCAATTTCTTTCTAACCCTCCTCCCGCTCCCCCTTTCCTACCTTTGGTGGCCTCAGTTCTGTCCTCTCCTTTTGAAAGTTCAGTAAATTATTGTGGCTGTTATATCATTCTTTCTTTTCTTTTTAAAAAATTTATTTGTGTTATTTGTTTTGTTTTTCACTTCCATTTATGAGTGAAGACATGCAGTATTTCTCTTTCTGTGCCTGGCTTATTTCACTCAACATAATTTTCTCTTAAGTTCATCCATTTTGCTGCAAATGGCAGAATTTCATCCTTTTTATGGCAGAGTAGTATTCCATTGTGTATAAATACCACATTTTTCTTATCCGCTCATCCATCAATGGACATTTAGCCAACTCTTGTCTACTGTAAATACAGCTGTGATAAACATGGAAGTGTTGGCGTCCCTTCCACATGATGATTTCAATTCTTTTAAGTGTATGTGCAGCTGTGAGATTGCTGGATTGTATGGCTGTCCTATCTGTAGTTGTTTGAGGAATCTCTATACCATTCTCCATAATGGCTGCACTAATTCGCAGTCCCACCAACAGTGTAGTTCCCCTTTCTCTGCATCCTTGTCAGCATTTATTATTCTCTGCCTTTTTGATAATGGCCAGTCTAACAGGGATGAGATTATATCTCAGTGTGGCTTTGATTTGCATTTTCCTGATGCTTAGTGATGTTGAGCATTTTTTCATATGTCTGTTGAACGTTTATATGTTTTCTTCTGAGAAATGCCTATTTAGTTCCTTTCCCCATCTTTAAATAAGGTTACTTGTTTTTTTTATTAAGTTGTTTGAGTTCCTTGGATGTTCAGGATATTAATCCCTTGTGGGATGCATAGTTTGTAAATATTTTCTCCTATTCTGTGGGCTGTGTCTTAACTCTGTCTATTGTTTTTTTCTATGCAGAAGCTTTATAATATAATCCCATTTGTTTATATTTTTTTGTTGTTGCCTGTGCTTTTAGAATTTTATTCGTAAAATTTTTGCCCAGTCCTACTTCTTCAAGTGTTTCTCCTATGTTTTGTTTTAACAGTTTTATAGTTTCAGACCTTATATTTAAGTTTTTGATGTATTTTGAGTTGATTTTGATATATGGTGAGAAGTACGGGTTTAGTTTCATTCTTCTGCGTATGGATGACAGTTTTCGCAGCACCGTTTATTGAAAAGGCAGTCTTTTCCCCAATGTATTTTCTTGTTGTATTTGTCAAAGATCAGTTGGCTGTAAGTATGTGGGTTCTCTATTCTGTTCCATTGGTCTAAGTGTCTACTTTTATGCCAACAACATGTTGTTTTGGTTACTATAGCTTTGTAGTATAGTTTGAAATCAGGTCGTTTTATGCCTCCAGCTGTATTTTTTGTTTTGCTCAAGATTGCTTTAGCTACTCAGGGTCTTTTGTTGTTCCATATGAATGTTAGGACTGTTTTTTCTACTTCTATGAAGAATTCCATTGGTATTTTGATGGGGCTTGTCTTGAATCTGTAGATCGCTTTGGGTAGTGTGGACATTTTCACAATCCCATTTCTTCCAATCCAAGAGCATGGAATATCTTTCTATCTTTTTGTGTCCTTTAATTTCTTTCAACAGTGATTTGTAGTTCTCATTGTAGAAATCTTTCACCTCCTTGGTTAAATTTATTCCTAGGTATTTTATTTTTTTGGTGACTATTGTAAATGGGTTTGCTTTCTTGATTTCTTTTTCTGCTAGTTCATTATTGGAACTTTTGATTGAAGTATTTTATTAAACTAAAATGCTTTTGATTTTTGCATGCTGATTATGTATCCTGAAACTTTACTAAAATTGTTTATCAGCTCTAAGAGTTTTTTGCTGTTGTTGAGTCTTTAGGTTTTTCTATGCAGAGGATTATGTCATCTGCAAACAGGGACTGCTTGACTTCATCTGTTCTAATCTGAATGCCATTTATTTCTTTCTCTTGCTTGATTGCTCTGGCTAGTAGTCTAATGCTATGTTAAATAGGAGTAGTGATAGTGGGCATCTTGTCTTGTTCCCTTTCTTAAGGGAAAAGCTCTCAGCTTTTCCCCATTTAAGATTATATTGGTGGTGGGTTTGTTGCATATGGCTTTTACTGTGTTGAGATACTTTCCTTCTATACCTAATTTGCTGAGAGTATTTATCATGAAGGAATGTTGAATTCTGTGTAATGGTTTTTCTGTGTCTGTTGAGATAATCATATGGATTTTGTCTTTGATTTTGATGATGTGGTATATCACATTTATTGACTCGTGTATGTTGAACCATCCTTGCATCCCTGGGATAAAACTTGATCATGTTTTATAATTTTTTTGATGTGTTGCTGTATTCTGATGGCTAATATTTTGTTGAGCATTTCTGCATCTCTGTTCATAGTTTTATTTTTTTGTCGTATCTTTGTCTGCTTTTGGTATCAGGGTGATGCTAGCCTCAAAGAATGAGTTTGGGAGAATGGCCTCTGTTTCCATTTTTTGGAATAGTTTGAAGAGAATTGGTATTAATTCCTCTTTAAAGATTTGGTAGAATTCAGCAGTAAAGCCATCCAGTCATGGGCTTTTATTGTTGGGAGACTGCTGATTGCTTCCTCAATCTCATTGCTTGTGATTGGTCTGTTTCGGTGTTCTATTTCTTCTTGGTTCAGTCCTGGTAGTTTATATGCATTCAGAAATTAATTCATTCCCTGAAGGTTTTCAAATTTGTTCGCATATAGTTGCTTATAATAGTCTCTAATGATTGTTTGTATTCCTGTGGTATCAGTTCTAATGTCTCCTTTTCATTTCCGATTATTGTTATTTGAGTCTTCTCTCTTCTTTTTTTTTTTTTTTTTAGTTAGCCTTCCAAATGTTTTCTCTATTTTATTTGTCTTCTCAAAAAACACTTTTTGTTTCACAGACCTTTTGTATAGTTTTTTGGGTCTCAATTTCATTTAGTTCTGCTCTAATCTTAATTATTTCTTTCCCTCTACTACTTTTAGGATTGGATTGTTGTTGTTTTTCTAGTTGTTTGAGGTGTCATACTAGGTTGTTTAGTTGAAATCTTTCTATTATTTTGATGTAAGCGTTTATTGCAATAAATTTCCCTTTTGATACTGCTTTTGTAGTATCCCACAGGTTTTGGTATAATATGCCTTTATTTCCATCATTTGCAAGAAGTGGTTTGATTTCCTGTTTGATTTCTTCTTTGACTCATAGGTCATTCAGGAGCATGTTATTTAATCACCATATATTTGTACAGTTTCCAGAGTTTTGCTTGTTATTAATTTCTATTTTCATCCATTTGTGGTCTGAAAAGATGCTTGAAGTGATTTCAAGTTTTATACATTTGTTGAGACTTGATTTGTGACCTAACAAGTGGTCTATCCTGGAGAATGTCCCATGTGCTGATGAAAAGAATGAATACTGTCCTGTCGTTGGTTGAAATGTTCTGTGGGTATCTGCCTGGTCCAATTGGTCTAAAATGTAGTTTTTTTTTTTTTTTTTAAATTTTATTTTGTCGATATACATTGTAGCTGATTAATGCTCCCCATCACCAAAACCTCCCTCCCTTCTCCCTCCCCCCCTCCCCCCCAACCATATCCTTTCTGTTTGTTTGTTGTATCAACTTCAAATAATTGTGGTTGTTATATCTTCTTCCCCCCCCCAGTTTGTGTGTGTATGTGTGTATGTGTGTGTGTGAATTTATATATTAATTTTTAGCTCCCACCAATAAGTGAGAACATGTGGTATTTCTCTTTCTGTGCCTGACTTGTTTCACTTAATATAATTCTCTCGAGGTCCATCCATGTTGTTGCAAATGGCAGTATTTCATTCGTTTTTATAGCTGAGTAGTATTCCATTGTGTAGATGTACCACATTTTCCGTATCCACTCATCTGATGATGGGCATTTGGGCTGGTTCCAACTTACATTGTTGGTGGGACTGCAAAATGGTGCAGCCTCTATGGAAAATGGTATGGAGGTTCCTTAAACAATTGCAGATAGATCTACCATACGACCCAGCCATCCCACTGTTGGGAATATACCCAGAGGAATGGAAATCATCAAGTCGAAGGTAAAATGTAGTTTGATTCATGTGTTTCTCTGTTGATTTGTTGCCTAGATGATCTGTCCAATGCTGAGAGGTGTTCAGGTCCTGAACTATTATCATATTAGGGTTTATGTCTTTTCTTAGGTCTAATAGTGTTTGCTTTATATATCTGTGTGCTCCAGTGTTAAGTGCATATGTATTTGTTATAACTATCTTCTTGCTGGAAAGATTCCTTTATCATTATATAGCAGCCTACTTTGCCTCTCTTTATGGTTTTTGGTTTAAAGACTACTTTATCTGAATAGCTATTTCTGCTTGTTTTTTGTTTCCATATGCATGGTGTAACTTTTTTCATCCCTTCACTCTTAGTCTGTGTGTGTCTTTACAGATGAGGTGTGTTTCCTGAAGACAGCATGTAGGTAGATCCAGCTTTTTAATCCAGTCAGTCTGTCTATGGCTTTAAGTGGAGAATTTAATCCATTTACATTTAAGGTTGTTATTGAAAGACAGTGTCTTATTCCTGGAGCTTTACTGATTTTTGTTTGTATGTTTTAAATAAAATATATTTTATTCCTTTCTTCCCCTTTTATTATTGGTCTTCAGTGGTTTTTTTTTTTTTTTTAAGTGGTAAGATATAGCTTCTTTCTCTTTCTGATTCCCATTTGTGTTCCACCAGTGGGTTTTGTTACTTCTTGTGTAACCATGGTAGTGATTATCATTTTTCAAATTCTAGATGCAGGACTTCCTTGAAGATTTCTTGCAGGCCTGCTTGTGTGGTGGCAAAGTCCCACAGTTTTTGTTTGCCTGGGAAATACACTATTCTCCCTCATTTCTGAAGGATAGCTATGCTAGGTATAGTATTCTTGGCTGGCAGTTTTTTTCTTTTAGTATTTTGTATATATCATTCCATTCTCTTCTGGCCTGTAGAATTTCTGTTGAGAAGTCTGCTTAGTCTGATGGACACTCTCTTATTGGTGACTCAATGATTTTCTCTTGCTTTTCTTACAATTCTCTCTTTGTCTTTCAGCTTTGCCAGTTTGACTAAATGTGTCTTGGAGAGGACCTTTTTGGATTGGATCTGTTTGGGGGATCTTTGAGCCTCCTGGATTGAAGGTCCATGTCTCATTCTATACCTGGAAAGTTTTCCATTATTATTTTGTTGAATGTGCTTTTGATGCCTTTTCCTTTCACCTCCTCTTCTGGAACACCCATAATTCAATTGTTTATATGTTTAAGGTTGTCTACTAGCTCTCTCAGATAATCTTAATTTTAAAAATTCTTTTTTCTTTTATTTTCTTTCTTTCATTCTTTTTTGTTGTTGTTGTTCACCTGGGTTATTTCAAAAAGACTGCCTCCAGGATCAGAGATTCTTTCTTCTGCTTGTTCTAACCTGCTGTGAAAGCCCTCAGTTGTTTTTTATATCATTGAATGAATCTTTCAGTTCCAGGAGTTCTGCCACATTCTCTTTTAAGGTATTAATCTCTTTGTAAATTTCCTCCTTCATATCATAGGTACTTTTTTCTCAGTTTGTTGCATTGTCTAATAGTATCTTCTCATATCTCAATGAGTTTCCTGAAGATTGTTGCAGAATTCCTTTTCAGTCATTTCAAGGGTTTCCTGCTCTATGGAGGGTGGTACTTGAGAATTATTGTATTCCTCGTTTGTGTCATATTTTCTTCTTTTTTCATATTTCTAGTATCTCTGTGTTGATGTCTGGTCATCTGGTCAATGAGATCCTTTTTCTTTTATGCTGGAGTGGGCTTTGAGGCAAGAGACTTCCCCCTGTAGGTGTGTTTAATAGCAACCATTGAATAGCCTACTGGTTTCCAGGTAGACCACTAGTGTAGTCTGCATGTGAGTACTTTAGCTGTTTCAGTGTTGGAGTTGCATGTGAGTGTCTTCATGGCCTAGGCACTGGGACACTTAGTGATTCCTTGATGAGGTAACACTGTGTTAGTTTGTCGAGGATGTGGGCAAGCTCATGAGCTCTTGGGAGAGGTGTCTGGGTGCACTGTCACACTTTGGTTGGTATGGGTGTCCCTGGGCAGGCTTGTTGGCACCCTGGCCTGTGTTCTGTGACCCTGATGGGTGCACTGGGGTATGCTAGAGCTCCTCAGTTTGAATGGGTGACCCTGGCTGGGGTTTTTCTTTCCTCTCTTCAGTAGGCAGAGGCTCCTACTGGGCTCTTGCTTCCCCCATTTGGGGGAAGGGTTGGTGGTGATTGGGAATTTTTTTTCTTACTCTGTTTGGGTATCCTGGGTTTCTGTGCTCTCAGAATGTTTAGCATGGGTCTCTTCCTGAATTAAGTAGTCATGTTGGCTGCACATATACCTCCCACCCCCAGGTACACTACCACATGTGGGAGCATAATTAGCCCTGTGGGTTGGGCCACTGAGTCCCAGGTCTGTGCTCACTCACCTTTTTCCCTGGGCTCCACTGGTGACTCCTTGCATCAATACAGTTGAGTGTTGGTGGGCCACCTGCATGGTGGCCATGGCTGCTGCTGTGGGGATGAGTCAAGTTTACAGTTACAGTAAGTGTGGCAGACCTCCTGCACAAAAGTGGTGTCTGTGGCAGTGGCAGGGGTTGCACACAGCTTCACCTGAGGTCCTTGGGTGCACTTCTGACATCTTCCAGATAGGAGGGCTGCCTGCAGCTTTTCCTCCAAAACCATGACTTCTACTTTAAAAAACTAAAAAAAGAAGTGCAAAATAAATTCATATGCAGCAGAAGAAAAAAATGTGGTAATAGAAAAAAAATATAAACATAACTATATAAAGTGTAATAATAAAATATAAAGAGGAGAATTCAATAGAGATAATAGTAAATCAATAAAAACATCAATGTAACTAAAAATGATTCTTATAAAAGATGAATAAAATTGATAAATCTCTTTTTCAGCTGAAAACTACCAAAAACAATCTAGATGACATAACTTCAGTATTACTATGATAGAGTTTGGATATGTTGTCCCCTCCAAACTCATGTGGAAATTTTATTCCCAATGTGGCAGTGTTGGAAACTGATTGAGTCTTGGGGGCAGATCCCTCATGAATGGATTCATGCTCTCCCTGGGGCTGGGGGGATTAATGAGTGAGTTCTCGCTCTATTAGTTTCCACATGAGCTGGTTGTTTAAAAAGACTGGCACCTCTCCCCTCTCTCTCTTGCTTCCTTTCACCACGTGATGTGCTTGTATCCGTTGGCTGCCTGCCACTTTCCGCCAAGAGTAGAAGCAGCCTGAGGCCCATGCCAGATGCAGCTTTCCCAGAATCGTAAGCCAAATAAATCTCTGTTCTTTATAAATTACCCAGTCTCAGGTATTTCTGCTATAGCAACACAAAATGGACTAATACATATTATAACTATTATAGAAATTGAATTAATAGTTTAAAACCTTCTGAAAACAAATCTCCTGGTTTCACTGGTGGATTCTACCAAATATTTACAGAAAAAGTACATTAATTCTGCATGCTCTCTCCCAGGATATAGAAGAAAACTCACGCCTTATATAAAAATTAACATGATACGAATCATAGATCTAAATGTAAAACATAAATCTATAAAAGTAGTTTTAGTTTTTAGCCAGCCATAAATAAAAGTCCTTTCTTGCAAGTAACTTCTTTTCGTACCCTTTTCTTTATCTATAAATTGGAAGGCCAACACTTCTTAAATTAGTACCCACAAAATTATTGCACATATCACACAAAAAAGTATATGCAAACTATTATTATTATTCTATGATATTTTCTAATCTTTACTCAAATAAGGTCCATCAATCAGATGTTAGTGATGAATACATTTTATGTGGTGGTAAGATTTTGAGAAATACCAGAATTCAGAAAAGGAAAGTAGCTAAATCTAGGTGACTAAATTAGGAGTAATAATTAGCGCTATATTTTTAGAATAATTATTCTCAGCTTATGTTTAATAAAATCAAGTATATTTTCTTCTATGTTTTATTATAGTTATGGATATCCTGATTTGTATACTCTTATTAAAAGACATTGTTAAATGCCAGACTTATTAGGATGATCTATGTTTCCATACCTAGTAGATTTTTAAAAAGGAGGCATATAGCAATGAAGAGAATTCATTCTTAAGTGTTTAAAAAGCTGTAGTCTGCTGGGTAGGCAGGGGAATCTGGCTCAGAAATTCTGTAAAAATTTAAAGGATGATGAGACTTTCACTTCTTGGAAGACAGGAAGATGGAGTAGACTTGCTTTTTCCCATTTCTTCCACTAAGTAGAACTAACTAAAAACCCTGGAAATTATATATAAAACAAACCTAAAAAGAGCCTGAAAAAAAAAAAATAAAAAGACAGAATGGTTAGGGACCTTGGGACCTGAAGACTAACATGTTGGTCACTTACCTGGCTTTCTCTTTGCCTCTTTGCCTCATATATCCCAAACTGGGTGCTGGAGAAGCCAGAAATGCCAATGGACACAGGTAAAAACAAAACAAAACAAAACCCTCCAGAGTAGCCTATTCTCCCTAGCTAGAAGACTAGGAAAAGGGCAACCTAGCAAGACAAAAAACTTTTATAAAATAAGTGTCCTATTGTATCCAAACACACACACACACACACACACACACACACACACACACACAACTGTGATTCCTCTCCCACTCATGATGGCAAAAGCAAAGTGGTGAACCTACACTTTCCACCCTTACTAGGCTGTAACAGGTGCCCCAGTTCTCTCACCTCCTGCACCAAGGTGGTATCAGAGACTGAGTAGGGATCTGGGGCTTTTACCCCTGCTTGACAGTAAAAAAGCCTCCCTCAATGCAATGTCACTGGAGATGACATGAGAAGGATGGGCTTCCATTCGTAAAAGACAGTAATAAGGGTCCCTTCCCCCTCTCACTGACGTCATGACAAAAGAGGTCTAGTGGACAGTTAGGACTTTTACTGCCACACAGCTGTAATGAGGCCAAACACCCCACCACTTGGTGTCCAGTGACAGGGGACAGGGCACTCCTACCCCTTCCAGCCAGAAAGGGATCGTCAGAGGCCTAGGGGAGAGCAGGAACTCCAACCCCACTCATAAGTAACAAGGAAGCCCCCACCCCCATCTTTGAGTGTCAGTAGAGGCTCAGTAGAGAGCCTGGACTTTTATCCCCACCTGGCAGTAATTAGGTGGTGTCCACTGCTTCCCTTGAAGAGTAGTGTGAGAGGATGCCAGATAAAAGAGGGTTTAAAGAACATTCAGTCTCATAATATAATGCCCCAAATGTCCAGATTTTAATAAAAATTATTTGTCATACCAAGAACCAGGAAGATCTCAGGCTGAATGAAAAAAACAATCAGAGATGTTAGAATTACCTGGAAAAGACTTTAAAGCGGCCATGAAAAAAATGCTCCAATAAGAAATTACAAACATGCTTGAAACAAACAACAACAATAATAATAAAGTATCAGCAAAGAAATAGAAGCTATAAAGAAGAACCCAGTGTAAATTTTAGGTTAAAAAAAATACAGTAAAAATAAAAGCCAGTCCCAAAAGGTTACGTATGTATGATTTTATTTATGCAATATTCTGGAAATGACAAAATTTTAGAAATGGAGAACAGATTAGTGATTGTCAGAATTTGAAGAGGGGGCTTCTGGTCAAGATGGCAGAATAGATGGACCCCAGCATCACTCTCTCCCACAAATCAACTAATTCACAACTATTAAAAAGCATCAACAGCCAAGCTGGGGCTGCCAGAGCTCAGGGGAAGAGGAGGAGAGACCTATGGAGTGCATGAAGGTGGGAGAAGCCACAATGAGAGGAAAAAAAAAACAAAAACGCTCCAACTATTTTGAATCCCAGCCACTTCCAGGCTGGAGCTGCTGAGCACATGGAGCAGGAGCTGGCAAAAGCCACAGCTGTGCCCTTCAGATGAAGTTGCTTGGAAGTGGCAGGGGATGAAAGGGCCTTGGTGGCAGCCAGGCCAGCAATACCACTAATAGGGTTCCCATGGACCCACATAGGACCAAGGAGCCACAACAAATGAAAAAAAGGAGCCACTCAGAGGCTGGTGAGTCATCACAAGGGACTGGAGCACAGCCCATCCCATGGGAAGTGTTTAGAGCACATGTGGTGGGACAGACGGGCCCACCGGGAGAACACTGGGGCACAGCAAGGACAGCTGATCTGCCCCCCAATCAGCATAAGACCCAGAGGAGACTGGTTTGGAATATAGAATTGCATGGGGTACATTTTGATGAAAAGACTCAGGCCCAGAGTTTCCACACAATCCAGGTGTAGCGAATTTCACTAAACCTGGAAGTACCTATAAAGTCAACCATTAAATCCAGTGCTGCACAAAAAACCTTCCCCAGGGAGTCAGCAGCAAAGCAGCAATTTAGTTCAACCACAGAGCTCAAGTGCTGGTCCCCATAAGAAGTTCTCCCACTTTAGAAGTAAGCAAAGGACAACAAATTAGTTCCAGCACAGAGTTTAAGTGGTGGGAACAGCAAATAATCCAAAACAGAACTGAAAGAAAAAACAGAGTGCCCATTGGGGCCTGCCTGGGGTCCTGAGGTATAGAGCTGGGGACCAGACCCTTTTCTCACAACCAGGCACACTGCCAGTGCTGTGGGGCCTACCCGGGGTCCTGGGATATGGAGCCAGGGACTGGACCCTCCTCCCATAACCAGGCACACTGCCAGCACCACAGGACCCGTCTGAAGTCCTGAGGCTTAGAGCCAGGAGCCACCAGCAACTAGGAAAGGAGCACGCCAAAAACATCACCTCCATGTGGGTGGCCCACCACAGCCACCACAATAAGTATGGCTGCAGCAAAAGCAGCTAGATGCCACAACTACCATGCAGATGGTCTGCCAGCCACTGGAGTACATTGACACAGGAGAGTCACCAGCAGAGACCAAAGAAAAGAAGAGGATGTCTTTTTCCACAAAGCCGATCCCAGAGAGACAGAAGAAGCACCTGCTCTATGATCATACTGGGGGACCTGAACACACCTCTCAGCAATGGACAGACATCTATGCAACAAATCAAGAGAGTAACCATTGCTCTTTCAGAAGGAAAGAAGAAATCTAGGGTTATCAGAGGTGGGAGGGGGGAGGGAGAGGGGGATGGAGAGAGATTGAACAAGGGGCATAAAGAGTAAGTATGATTTGTAACAATAAAAAAAAATAAAAATAAGTTCAAGAAATTTAAAAATTAAAAAAAAAAGAATTTAAGGAGGGGATGTGGTGAGCAAAGTGGGTATGTCTATAAAATAGCAAGATGAAGGAGGGGATTTCTTTTATATAATTTGTTTCTTACAGTTTCAGAGCCTGGGAAGGCCAAGGTCCATGGGGCACCTCTGGTCAGGGCCTTCTTCTTGGTGGGATCTCTCTACAGAGTCCTGTGGCAACACAGGGTTTCACAAAGGGAGAAAGGTAAGAGCGCTTTCATGTATTCTCCTTATGAAGCCACCAGTCCACACCCATGATAAGCCAGTACTCCATGAATAGACTAACCCCTTTATGAGAGCATAGTCTAAGATCCAATCCCCTCCTAAATGCCCCACCTTTCAAATATCAAAATCGGATTTCCCACCCTCTTACCACTTACAATGGGGATCAAGTTACCAACACAGGAGATTTGGGGTGACGCATTCAACCTACAGTATGTTGTCTAACTTTTTTAAGACACTGCCAAACTTTTTCCAAAGTGATTGCAACATTTTACATTCTCACCAGCGGTCTAGAAGAATTACAGTTCCTCTGCACCCTCATAATTCTTGGCATGGTCAGTCTTGTTTAATTTTGTTTTGTTTTTGGTGGCTGGCTGGTATGGAGATCTGAGCCCTTGTCCTTGGTGTTATAACTTCATGCTCTAACCAACTGAGAAAACCAGCCATCCCTGGTCTTGTTTAGTTTTAGCCATTCAAATAGGCGTGTAGTGGTACCTCACCGTGACTTTAATTTGCATTTCCTTAGTGACTAATAATGTTGAGCATCTTTTCTTGTGCTTATTTACCTATTTTCTTTGGTGAAGTGTCCACTCAAATTTTTTGCCTTTATTTTTTTATTCAAAATATTTTAATATTTACTGGTACTTATTTGTGGGGTACAGTATCTTGTTTCAACACATGCATATACTGCACAATGGTTCTCTTAGGGTAGAAAGTGTAGATTTGTACCTATTTAGTCCACCACTTTTTCTTTCCTTCCCTTCACCTCTGGTAACCATTCGTCTGCTCTCTACTTCTATGAGAACCACTTTTTTTTTTCTTTTTAGACTTCTCATGAGTTATACCATGCAATGTTTGTCTTTTTGTGCCTGAATTACTTCACTTAGCATGATGCTTTCTGGTTCCATCCATGTTGCAAATGATAGGATATTATTTTTCTAAAATAGCTGATTAGTATCACGTTGTGCATATACCACAGTCTTTTTTATCCATTCATCTGCTGATGAATTCTTAGGCTGATTCCATCTCTTGGCTATTGTGAATAGTGCTATGATGAACATGGGAATGCAAGTGTCTTTTTGGTATACTGAGTTCATTTACTTTGGGTATATATCAAGTAGTGAGATAGCTGGGTTGTAGGATAGATCTATTTTTAGTTCCATGAGGAGCCTGCATACTGGTTTCCACAGTGGCTGTGCCAATTTACTCTCCCATCAGCAATATAGCAGAGTTCCTTTTTCTCCACATCCACACCAGCATTTGTTATTTTTTGTCTTGTTCATAATAGCCATTCTAACTGGAGTGAGACCATATCTCATTGAGGTTTTAATTTGCATTTCCCTGATGATTAGTAATGTTGAGCATTTTTTCAGGTGCCTGTTGGCCATTTGTATGTCTTCTTTTGAGAAATGTCTATTCAGGTCCTTTGCCCATTTTTAATTGGGTTATTTGGGTTTTTCGCTGTTGAGTCATTTAAGTTCCTTATACATTCTAGATATTAGTCCCTTGTCTGATGTGTAGTTGTCAAGCACTTTCTCCCATTCTGTAGGTTTTCTCTTCACTTTGCTTTTCTCTTCATAGTGTCTTTTGCTGTGCAGAAGCTTTTTAATTTGATGTAGTCTCATTTATGTATTTTTGCTTTAGCTGCCTGTGCCGTTCTGGTCTCACTAAAAAAAAGTGCTGCCCACTCCTATCTTATGTAGTTTCCCCTATGTTTTTTTCTAGTAATTTCATAGTTTGGGGTCTTAAATGTATGTCTTTGATCTATTTTGAGTTGATTTTTGTATATGGTGAGAGATAGGGGTCTAGTTTCAATCCTCTACATGTGTATATGCAGTTTCCCCAGCACTATTTGTTGAAGAAGCTGTCCTTTCCCTGTTGTATATTTTTGGCACCTTCCTCAAAAACCAGTTGGCTGTAAGTGTGTGGGTTTATTTTGAGGCTCTCTATTCTATTCCATTGTTCACTTTGTCTGTTTTTATGCCAGTACCATGCTGTTTGGGTTGCTATAGCTTTACAGTATATTTTGAAGTCAGGAAGTATAATGCCTCCAACTATGTTCTTTTCGTTCAAGATTGTTTTAGTTCTATGGGGTCTTTTGTAGTTCCATACAAACTTTAAGATTTTTTTTTTCTATGTATGTAAAGAATGTCATTTTTCAAATCTTTATGCTCTGCTTCCCTTTTAAATACTGGCTTTATATCATGCGTTTTCTGCCATAACTCAGCATAGGCTGTTGCAGGTAGCCATGCAGCCTCCTTTACGCTTTGCTGCTTGGAAATTTCTTCCACCAAACATTCTGGTCACAACTCTTAAGTCCTACCTTCCACAAAGTCCTAGAGCATGGACACAATGCAGCCAAGTTCCTTGCTATGGTGTAGCAAGGGTGATCTTTTGTCCAATACCTAATCAGTTCCTCATTTCTGTCTGAGACCTCATCATCAGCATGGCTTTTACTGTCCACATTTTTATCAGCATTCTGGTCACAACCATTTAACCAATGTCTAAAATATTCCAAACTTTCCTTCATCTTTTTGTCTTCTAGGTCTTCCAAACTCCTCCAACCGTTGTCCATTACTCAGTTCCAAAGCCACTTCCACATTTTCAGGTATCTGTATAGTAGCACCCCACTCCTCAGTATCAATTTTCTGTATCAGTCCATTTTTTGTGTTGCTATAACAGAATACCTGAGACTGACTAATTTATCAAGAAAAGAAGTTTATTTTGCTCACTATTCTGGGACAGCTACATCTGGTGCAGGCCTCAGGCTGCTTCTACTCATGGCAGAAAGTAGCAGGCAGCCAGCAGGTACAAGCAGATCACATGGTGAGAGGAAGCAAGAAAAAGAGAGGGGAGGTGCTGGGCTCCTTTTAAACAACCAGCTCTTGTGGGAACTAATAGAGTTAGAACTTCTTCATGACCTCCCCCCAACACTAAGGTGAGCATTAATCCATACGTGAGGGATCTGCCCCCATGACCCAAACCACTCCCAGCATTGCCAAGTTGGGAATCAGATTTTGACATGAGCTTTGGCGGAACAATAACATCCAAACTCTATCAGTATCTAAGAAAAAAGGAAAAAAAAAAAAAAAGGCAACTCTAGGCCTTGGCATCATTCCTCATCCCCCCCCCCCCCGTTTAGGTAATTTGTTTTTTCAAGATACATCTTTTAATACTGACTTTCTCTTATATGGTTGTTGTATATGTCAGTGTCTTGTTAGGCTTGTCCTTTAGTCTTCATAGTAAGGATCTATAGCAGTTTATTCACCACCCTTAAATCACTGGAATATTCTGAGTTTGTCTGTGAACTTACTTTACTAATGACTTAAGTACTTCCTCATGTTTTCTTGCTGCTCCTTAATGTCATCTTTTTTCAGACTAAAGAACTCCCTTTAGCATTTCTGGTAAGGCAGGTCTAGTGTTGATGAATTCCCTTAGCTTTTATTTGTCCAGGGAAGACTTTATTTCTCCTTCATATTTGAGGGTTAGTTTTGCTGAATACAGAATTCTTGGCTGACAGTCTTTTTCCTTCATCACTTTAATAGGGCATCCCATTCTCTTCCAGCTTATAGAGTTTCTACTGCGAAATCCACTGAGAGATGTATTGGGGCTCCCTTGAATGTTATGTGCTTCTTTTCTCTTGATGCTTTTGGTATTCTTTCTTTTTCTTTGATTTTTGATAATTTGATTATGATGTGCCTTGGGGTGTTCCTCCTTGGATTGAAGTTGACAGGTGACCTCTGAGCTTCCTGTACTTGGATGCTGTCATCTTTCTCTGTAGTTGGTAAATTTTCAGCATTTTTTTCTTTAATATGCTTTCTGCATCTCTTCTTTTTTCCTCTCCTTCGGATATGCCAATTAGGTGGGGGTTACTTCACTTAAGAGAGTCCCATATTTGCTGTATTTTGTATTGTTTTTTATTATTCTTTTTTCTTTTTGCTCCAATGATTGGATGATTTAGTGTGTTTTATCTACAAGTTCATTGATTCTTTCCTCCATTTGATTAAGTCTGCTATTGGAGCTTTCTATCAAGTTTTTCAATTCAGATAATGTATTCTTATTTCTAGAACTTCTCTTTGTTTTTGTTTTTTTTTCATTGATTCTATTCCTTTGTCAAGTTTCTCATTCTGCTCCTGAATTATTTTCCAGATATCATTTAATCTTCTTTCTGTATTCTCTTGTGACTCCCTGAACATCCTTAAGAGGAATGTTGTGAATTCTTTGTCAGACATTTCATAGATCTGCTGTTCCTCTGTACCCATCGCTCATGTGTGTCATTTGTTGGCAACATATTTCTCTGTTCTTTCTTGATCTTTGTGTCTTTTTGTTGATACCTAGGCACTTGAGGAGACTGCTATTTACTGCTGATTCTCTGCAGAAAGCTTTTTGTGTGGATCATTAATCACTTCAAGGTCTAGACTGTGTGGAAATTTCAGCCTGGGATGGAGTCTTTCCTACAGGTTGAGCCCCCTGAAGTTTTATTGTCCTGACCAAATTCCACTGAGACCAGCTGCCCTTGTTGCACCCAAGGTTCACCTGATGACAAGACTGTTCCTTGCATTCCAAATGATTCCATGGGGCAGGCCATGTACATGTCCCTTGTGATAACTCATGGGCCTCTGGGCAGCTCTTTTCTCCTGCTGGTTGCTGCCACTTGCTCCTATGTGGGCCTAGGGGAATCCTGCCGGTGGTATTTATGGCCTGTGGGCTGGTATGGTGCTCACAAAATCCCTCCTCTCTTCTGTAGACTCCAAGCAGGTTTACACAAAGGGTGGTGCTGCAGCTCTGTCAGCTTTGATCTGTGTGTAACAGCTAGTCTCCACCTCCTTACCAGAGTGGCTCAGAACAATATGTGCTGTCCTTATATCCTTTCACCATTGCCTCTCACACCTTCACAAACTCCATGGATCTCTCTTCCTATCCAGCTCCAGTGGTTCCAGGTCATTAATCTTGCTTTTCAATAGTTGTAAATATGTTACTTGTGGGAAGGTGCGATGCTGGGAATCATCTAGTCCATCATCTTGATGAAGTGACTCTTGATGGAAATATTCTCTACCTTGACTCCATCAATATCAATATCCAGGTTGTGATATGGTATTATAATTTTAAAAGATGTTACTGTTGGGGGATACTAGGTAAAATGTACAGAGACTTCCTCTGTATAATTTCTTGAAACTGCATGTGAAGCTATAATTATTTGAAAATAAAAAATTTTAATTAAAAAAAAAGGCATTTTTTCCAGCACATCTCCTTCCCCTTTCCCCTCTCCCCCTCCCTCCTAACTGCACTGCAACAACATCATAGAATGTAAAAAAAAATTAATAAAATAAAATATTAAAAACACCAAGGCATTCAAGCCAATAAATTAACATTTTCTTTAGAAACATATCAAGAGGTTATGGACAACTTTATGCCAATAAATTTGACAACTTAGATATAATGAACAAATTTCTTGAAAGACAAAATTTATCACACCTGACACAAGAAAATATAGGTAATCTGAGTAACCTTGTGACTATTTTTAAAAAACGAAATTCATTGCCAAAAGCCTTTCCACAAAGAAAACTCTCCAACCAGGCAGATTCTTTGGTTAATTCTATGAAATATTTGAGTAAGAAATAATACCCATGTTACAAAAAACTCTTTCAGAAAATAGAGTAGGAAGAAATCCTTCCTAGCTTAACTTTTGATGTCAGCATTGCTTTGATATTAGAAGAAACAAAATAATACCAAATTAAATCCAGTAATATCTAAAAGGATAATTCATATTGACCAAGTAGAGTTTATTCTGGTAATGAAAGATTGTTATAATATCCCTCTTAATACTTAAAAAAGCCACAGACAACTCCATGGTTAAAGCTTGATGCTAAGAGGGATGTTGGGACCAGGATTGGCGATCTCTCCTGATCTCTTGGATCAGGACCTTCATCCAGAAGAAGTCTTTGCCCGAAGAGGGGAGGGGAGGAAGCTGGAGTCCTATTGTGGGAAGTCAGAACCTTCAGGGCAGGTGTGAAACAGGATTAGTTCTTAGATTCATTTACCCTAATTTTTAATAGTGGTAAGATGAAGTTTTCAAATATATAATCATTTGAATGTCAGCTTTTGCTCTTTTTAGATATAGCTTAGAGCAATGTGATTATACCACACATTAACTTGTTTCTAGTTCTTTCCAGTAGAGATTCCTCCCATTCCTTGACCTGTGTTCCACTTTCCCCTGGACTGCAAAGCCAAATGTAATGGTAGGATGGAGCCATCCTCTCTAAGACACAAGCCCAGAAGGAAAACTTCAGTTTCCCCACTTAAAAGACCATTCTGTGCCACAAACATCAGGGAAGTGAAACCTTCTAAAGAATTGCTAAGGTTTTATCATTGCAATTCCAGCTTCTCTGCCTACTCTGCTTCACCTAAGGATTCGGATGTATCAGAATAGTTGGGAGTCTGAGGGACAGAAATACTGATGGGAAAGAACTCATACCAGGGAAAAAATAAAGTTGAATAGTACAATGAAGGCTGGAGTATTTGTTATATTCATCCCTAAGATGGTCTTTCTCTGCAGTTCCTGTGGTCTAGTATCAGAATAAAAAAAACTAAAAAGAAATATACTTTTCATTTTATTTAAATTTGAACATCTTTGAGAATTAGAGATTTCCAAGAAGCTCTGTTTTAAAGTCTATGTAGTGCAGGTCTAGCAAATAGTGTTTGCTGAAGCCTGATGAAGCCCAGATAGACACTATCCTGAGAATGAATCTAGATCAGCCAACACCTAGAGGCAGAGGGATAGAGACCTCAGATTACTGCATGGATGGCAGGCATCACTCAGCAATCAGAGCTGTAGAATCAGGTACATGAGTGTGCCTACAGAACAGGAGTGGAAATGTAATAATGGAGCAGAAACATTAAGAGGCAAGCTTAGGGAAGATTCTGGGAAAATGGCAGAGTAGGATGCAACAGGAATCTGTCTCCCTACCTCTACAACAATTACACTAGTGGAATCTGTCTAATATAACTATTTTGAATCTCTGGATTCTACTAAAGACTTGCCACTTTCAGGGGAAAGGTCAAACAGTAAATTGTGGTTTAATTTCAGTCAAGTTTACCTCCTAGTACACGAGCAGATACCCATCTTTCACATCCAGCCCTGTGGCAAGCAACTGTGCATCTGCCCCTAGAGAAGCCTGCACATAGCTTGTACAGTCAGGGTGGGGAAAAAGAACCCTATCCTCTAAATATCAAGGATGTATGCTCCGACTGCTGATTCTTATAACAGGCACAATTAGGTGAGTGGCCATTACTGTTGCACATCCCCTCATTGTTGCAAGCTCCTCTTCCTACAGCCAAAGTGATTTCCAGGGAATTTAAAGGTCCAATGCCCTTTTTCCCCACCCCTTCATTCTTCTCCTTTTTCCCTTTTGGGAGCCAGACATTAAACATTAGGACATTTAAAACAAACTGCATATATGAGAAAAAATATAAAGTGATTGCATATGCCAAGGGAAAGGCTCAGAAAAAAACCTAAAATGACCTTAAGTGTACACCTTAGGTCAGCACAGAGACAGCCTACCATAATCAAAATGAATGAATGAATGAATAAATAAATAAATAAATAAATGTAAAAAAAACCCATAACCCCCCAAACAATAAGCAAAAACATAACAAAAAACAGCAAATCTCAGCACAACAAAAAACAGCAAACCCCAGGGATGGGGGAAAATCTGGTTTCCAGAGTTACTATATTATTAGATTCAAATATCCAGCTTTCAACAAGAAATCATAGGGCATAAAAAGAAAAAGGATAGTATGGACCATTTAAAGGGAAAAAATTGGTTGGACCATGGTGCTGATAATGCCAACGTCAGAGTTTGGATCACTGCACTGGCCAGCTGCCAAAAAACAGAATAATAATAAAGGGAAGAGTATCAACAGAAACTGTTCTTGAAAAAAAAAAAAAACAACTCTGATGGCAGTTCTACTAGACAAATACTTTAAAGCAATGGCCTTAATGATGCTCAAAGAACTAAAGCAATATCTGGAGAAAGTCAAGAAAACAATGTATGAACAAAATAGAAATGAAGACATAGAAGAAGAAACCAAAAAGAAATTCTGGAGATAAAATGTACAATAACTGAAATGAAAAATTCACTAGAGGGATCCAAAGGTGAATTTGCACAGATAAAAGAAAGAAACAGTGAACTTGAAGACAGTAAAATAGAAATGATCAAACTTGAAGAACAGAGATAGAAGAGACTGAAGGAAAGTGAAGAGAGCCTAAGAAACCTGTGCATCAATATCCGGTAAACCAACATATGCATTGTAAGAGTCACAGAAGGAGAAAAGGGAAAGTAGAAGTGGCAAAAGTGAACATCCCTGTCTTTTTTCTGATCTTAGAGAAAAAGCTTTTAGTGTTTCACAATTCTGATGTTTGATGTAGGTTTTTCATATATGGCTTTTATTATGTTGAGTGAGCCTCCTTCTACTCCTAGTTTATTGAAAGTTTTGATCATGAAAAGGTGTTGAATTTTGTCAAATGCCTTCTCTACCTCAAGTGAGATTATTGAATTATTTCTTTTCATATATTCTGTTAATGCAGTGTATTGCATTGATCAGTGTTTGTATGTAGAACCATTCTTGCATTTCAGGAATAAATTCCACTTGGCTAGAACAATTAGGTAAGAAAAGAAAAGGCATCCAAGTTGGAAAGAAAGAAGTAAAATTTTCTTTGTTTGCAGATGACATGATCTTATATGTAGAAAACCCTAAATATTCCACACACACACAAAAAAAATTGTTAGAGCTAATAAATAAATTCAGCTAAGCCTCAAGATACAAATTCAACACATAAAAATCAGTTGCATTTCTATACACTAACAATGAAGAGTCTGAAAAGAAAATTAGTAGAACAATTCTATTTACAGCAGCATCAAAAAGAATAAAATATTTATGTTTAAATTAATGAAGATGAAAAACATGTACAATGAAAACTACAAAACATTGCTGAAAGAAATTAAAGAGGACATAAATAAATGGAAACACATCCCATGTTAATAGATTGGAAGACTTAACATTGTTAAGATGTCAGTACTACTGAAAGTGATCTACAGATTCAATACAATCCCTATCAAAATCCCAAAAACATGTTTTGCATAAATATAAACCCATCCTAAATTCACATGGAATCATAAGGGACCCCAAATAGCCAAAATGATCTTGAAGAAAAAAAAAAAAGCTGGAGGATTCACATTTCCTGATTTCAAAACTTACTATAAAGCTACGGTAATCAAAACAGTGTGGTATTGGTATAAAGGCAGACATATAGACCACTGGAATAGAATAGACAGCCTAGAAATAAACCCTCACATATACAATCAAATAATTTTGACAAGGGTGCCTAGATCATTCAATGGGAAAAGGGTAGTATTTTCAACAAATTGTGCTAGGAAAACTGTATTTCCACATGAAAAAGAATGATGTTAGACCTTTATTCAGCACTGTATATAAAAATTAACACAAAATGGATCAAAAATCTAAATGTAAGTCTTAAAACTATAAAAATATTGGAAGAAAACACTGAGCAGAATTTTCACAGCATTGGTTTTCACAATGATTTCTTGGATATGACACCAAAACTATAAGCAACAAAAGAAAAATAGACAAATTGGACTTTATGAGAATTGAAAAGAGATAGTGCATCAAAAGACAATATCAACAGTAAGGAAGCAACCCTCAGAATAGAAAATATTTTGAAATTATATATCTGATAAGAAATTATTATCCAGAATATGTAGAAAACTCTTAAAACTGAACCGAAAAACAAATAACCTAATTCTAAAATGGGCAAAAGACTTAAATAGACATTTCTCCAAAGAAGATATACAAATGGAAAATAAGTACATGAAAATATGCTCAATATTACTAATCCATAGGAAAATGCAAATCAAAACTGTAATGAGATACCACCTCATACCCATTAGGATGGCTACTATAAAAAAACCAGAAAATAATGAGTGCTGGTAAGGATGTGGGGAAATTGGAATCCTTGTGCACTGTTGTTGGGAATATAAAATTGGGCAGCTGCTATAGAAAACAGTCTGGCAGTTCCACAAAATGTTAAAAATAGAATTGTCATATGATCCAGCAATTCCACTTCTGGGTATATGCCCAAAAGAATTGAAAGCAGGGTCTCAAAATTTGTACACCTGTGTGTATAGCAGCTCTATTCACAATAGCTGAAACATGGAAGCAATCCAAGTGTCCACCCACAAATTAATGGACAAACACAATGTGGTATATACATACAATGAAATATTATTCAGCCTTAAAAAGGAAGAATATTCTGACATGTGCTACAACATGGATGAACTCTGAGGACGTTATGCTACATGAAATAAGCCAGTCACAAAAAGAGAAACACTGTTTCCACTTATATGAGATACTTAGTAGTCAAAACCATAGAGATAGAGAGTAGAATGATGGTTTCCAGGGGCTGTGGGGAGAGGGGAATGGGAGGTAATTGTTTAATGGATATAGAGCTTCAGTTTTAAAAGATGAAAAGAGTTATGGGGATGGATGCTAGTGATGATTGCACATCATTATGAGTGTGTGTAACACCACTGAACTGTACATTCAAAAATTAAGATGGTAAATCTTATGGTTATTTTACCACAACTAAAAACATTGGTGCAGGGGGAGAGGGGAGGCATGCACAGGCCCTCTGCTAGGGAGGCCAAGGCTATTCTGGATGAATTTCATGTTATTGGAATTCTCTGATTAGGAGGAATCTGAAAAAAAAAAAAAATCTGGAACCTCGTCTCATAAGTCAGGGAACAGGGGCTTCCATTTGTATTCCCAACAGTGCCGAGTTCACTCTTTTGCTCATGATGGTAATTCAGTAGCTACTTATTGATCCACGATATATTTTTTTGCTCTTCAAATTAGGAGAGTGGATTGTAATTCTTGCATTGTGGAGAAACTACAAGGATGTGCTATAAACCACTGATTCTCTAGTCTGGGAAAGAAAATAGCAACTAAACTAGAGGGGCTATTTGGAAACAACAGCTATGTAAATTATTTTGGGTAAGAATCTGCTGGGTCAATGCCAAATGGACTGGAGTTAGTTATCATAAATAGAACTATGTGTCGAATTCCAGCATGAGAAGAAATGAGGTTGTTTTGAAAAAAACATGAGAAACTAAACATCTTGGTAGCTAAAATACAAGCAAAATATGGTGTTTTTGCTACACAAGAGGTTTTGCAGAGAATCTTTGTTTTGTTTTTATAAATTCCTATTAACATAATAAACACTGATGTTTATTTTGAATGGTATGGATAACATCGTAAGTGTTCATTTGGTAGTCAAGTGACACAGTTGAATACAAGATGTCTCAATAAAATTCAAATGCTCAGTTTAGCATTTTTCATAGACAGTTACATTTTTTGTTGTTAAATATTTAAGTTTTATGAATACCAAACTGCAAGGTTTCCTGTGGACAGACGAATACAATTGCATGGTGGGCATTACGGATCTCTGACAGGTGACTTATCTCTCCTTTGAAACTTTGGGAAGTTTCTTAATCACTGGGTCTGAGTTCCATGTACTCGCCTAGGACTTTTTCAATAGTGGGATTAAGTCTTTGGAACACAAATGCTAAGACAAAAGCTGTAGAATGAGCCAAAAATCAAATGGAAAAATCGCAAGAAGAAAAATATTAAGAATTCCACTTTAAAAGCAAAACAATGATTGTCTCTAATCAAATATAACTTTCAAGTTATTATCTCTTTCCTAACTATTGCAATAGTCTATTTTACTGTTCTTTCTGCTTCCAGTTTCCAGTCACTCCAGTCTTTCACACGCTACTCACAAATTATTTTTCTGAAGTCCAACTCTGATCATGTCATTCCTCAGCTCATAAACCTTCAATGACTCTTAATTCTCTGAACAATGAAGTACAAACTTGAGCCTGGCATTCAATCCCCAAACTAGCTTTCCAACTTTGTCTTCCATTTTATGGCCCTTATAGTCTAATTCCCTTTATGGCCCTTATAGTCCCATCAGCTGGAACCACTCATGTTTTATGTGTATACCCTGGATATTCCCACTTCCCAATATTCAATCACCTTCTTTCCAACTCTGGAAATTTCTGTATATTTAAGTCCTACCCAACTTTGCTTGCCTAGTTCACATACTACTTGTTATAGACTGAATTGTGTCCCCCACCAAATTTCATATGTCTAAGCCTTAACCTCCACTGTTACTATATTTGGAGATAGGAACCTTTAGAGAGGTAATTAAGGTAAAATTATATAGTAAAGGTAGAGCCTAATTTAATAGGACTAGTGTTTTTCTATGAAGAAAAAGAGACACTAGAGATATCTCTCCTTGCATATGCACAGAGGAAAGGCCATGTGTGAGGACACAGCAGGAAGGCAACCATCTACAAGACAGGAAGAGAGGCCTCATCTTAAACCAACCCTGAGTGCACCTTGATCTTTAACTTCTAGCCTCCAGCACAGTGAGAAAGTAAATGCCTGTTGTTCAAGTCACCCATTCTGTGGTATTTTGTATGGCAGCCGAGCAAACAAATACAGCACCTCTTCCACAAGTCTTCCCAGATCATCACCATTTCCCCTTCCTCTATTCTTATCACATTTTATTTGTATGTATATAATAGCACATATCACTTCCCAGTATCAATTACTGTGATTTAGTGTATCATTTGATACTAGGTTTGGTCTAAATAAGACAAAGCTTAATCGGTCTCTAATGTAAAAGCAGTTGGGATGAATGCACTTTAGGTGTGGCATTTAGACTCCTTTCTCAAAAGGAACCAGTCTTGTTCTAGGTTTGGTTTTGTCCATTCTAGCACTTTTATTCTGAAGGTCACCTGATTGTTCAAGCTGGCTGATAAAACTCAAGTCACCCACGTTCCAGGAAACAGGAAGGAGGAGGTAAGAAGGAAAGGGACAAAAGGGCTCGCCTCTCAGCTGAGTTCACTCCCCAAAGGAAGCCTTCCCAGAAATGCCCAGCAATACTTCTGCCTCCATTTCATTAACCAGAATCTAATTGTAATCATACTAGCCACAGCAAGAATTTTCTGCCATTGGAAAAGCTTAGACAAATGAAATAACTTATCCTCACCAGCAGTGAGTAGAAACTCCAATCTTGAGAAATTTCAGTGTCAAATACAACATTTACAGCATAATGACAGTGTTACTCAAAAGACACCTAGGATGCCAATAAGTGTGTGCAGGTAGCAGAAAATGAGTAAGCTCTACCTATATGGCCTTCATGTACAGTTCAAGTGAATTTAATACTGATTAGTTCATTCAATGCATATTTTTCAGTGCCCCATAGGAAGGGTCTTTAAAAAGGTCATGGGAAGAGTCATCTACCTTTTAATTCCATTTTTCCATGAATTTTTTGAAGTGCCCTCATGTCTTTTTCTTTTTTTGAAACCTCACAAGGGATCATGAGGAGATTTTCTTTTTTAAACAAGGGATGTATTTCCAAGAGGGGAAATACCCTTCTGTTATAAATCTGATGACTTTAACACCATCAGATGATCAAGCCTTCATCTTCTCTCATAGACAATGGTGTAGTGGAGTGGGCAAGATGCTACTTTTTTCCTTTTTAATTATTTAATAATTTATTAATTCTTAATAGAGAAGAATAATCTTCTTCTTTAGGGATGATGTCAGTGTATGTAGCATACTTGCTCTGCTCCTTAGATTTTCTTCTATAAACTCTTCTCTTACTTTTTCTTTTCCTTTTCCTCACTCTTCTCCCTCAGACTCCAAAACAGCATTAAAAAATCACAAAGTGTGGTGAAGTATGCATGAGATTGGCATTGGTGATGGGGTAGAGTTATGGGAGGGTTATTTCCACTCTCCCAGTCCTTGCTTCCATGTCCCAACTTGTGGAGGGACAAGGGGACACACACCTGCATCCAGCAGAGGTGCAATTCAAAAATGGAACTGGGAGATGATTGCTTGCCACCTTCCTTCCTTCAATTTCATAGTTGGACAGCCAATGGAAAGTGCATTCCATTGTTACCCCAATGAGCTCCCTTTAGACTCTTCTAATGCTCAAGCCTGCTCAGAAGGGTCGAGTCTTTATTAAATGTTTCTCTACTATAAAGGCATCCCTGAAGCACAACAGAATCTCTCTGGCCTTGCTCTGAACTCCACTGGGCCTTCTCTTGTGAGCACAATTAGCACAGAATTATTCATAACTAGCAAGGGATCTTTGCCAGGTCTAGCAGAAACACCTAGAGAAATAGAAATCTATCAGCTTATCCTAATTCCTCCTTTCTCCAGTGTATCCTTTTGGATCCATGGCAAATAACAGATGTTGTTAATAACATAGTAAGAGCCACTGTTATGCCCATTTTCCCAAGAGAGCAACTGAAGAATTTTCTCTATGGTAACAAGTGACAAATTGCTCACGTCTATTTTCATGAAATGTTTTGACTGCTGAAGTTGTTCTATAGCAGTTCATTAAAGGACCCATAAAATATGTAAGTTTACATTTTATAAAAAGATCATCAGGCATTTCTTGGCTGATTGTATTCGTTCTATTAAGCATCTGTTTTCTATTTTCCACAGACTTGCTGCAGTGGTTGTCCAATTGTATATTAAAAATAGTTGATTTAAGCTGGATGAAAACATTGCAATTTCTTATTAAAGATTAGTAACCCACCAATGAAGCTTTCTTAGAAGGCAACCAGCAATGTGTATGCAGCACATCTGGTTTCAAAATATTAAAAAATGATAAACACTCACCGATACAATCCATCTGTTCTCTCCATCTGCATAACTGTCTTATTTTTAAAACTAGGACATGCACTGAGCTTGACATTACACAAAGCTGGAGAATTCTGGTCCTCAATGTCTAGGCAGTAATGAATGATTGAGGTCAATTTTGGAAGAATGTCATGTTTATTATTGCATATGTAGGCATTCTGGAAAACTGGTTAAGATCTATTTCCATCATAAAGTAGGCTGCCCTTGACTTGAAATTGTGAGTAAAATCAAGAATATTAAAAATCACAACCTAAAATTTTTGATCAAAGAATGTCAACAGTTCAATAAAGGCTAATTTAATGCTACTAAAAGCAGCTGGCATTAACTGAGGGCTTATGCCAAGCACTATGCCAAACACTTTATGTGCATTGTCTCATTCATTCCTCATAGCAGCCTCTACTAATTTCATTTTAAGAAAAGGAAACTGAAGCTCAGATGGTTAGGTAGTTTATCCAGGGCCACGCAGCTAGTTCATGGTGAAGCCATGGTTCCTACTTGGGTAACATGACTTCAGTGCCCCTTCTCTTATGCTCTTAGTGATATGGTACACAAAATATCTTTTTAAATTATTTCAGTTTTCTTAGAGTTAACAATTCTTTCCTAAAAGCCATATTTCTCAAATGTTAACAATTTCTTCACCAACCTGCACCTCATTCATAAATTCATTATATAATCATATGAACAACAGCAAAAAACAATAATAGTTAACACTTGGTGCTTACTGTGTTTCAGATATCTTTCTAAACTCTTTACGAATAAACTCATCTACTCGTCATAACCCTGTGAAGTAGGTACAGTTAATATCACCACCACTCCCCTTTCAAATAAGAAAAATGAAGGATTAGAGTTAAATAACTTGCTCAGATTATACAACTAGGAGTGAAAGTTCTAAGATTTGAAATCAGGAACTCTGGCTCCAAATCCATACCTAAAATTATTTAATATGTACCATCCATACATCAGGAGTCATGCTAAGTGGTGAATGTACAAAAATGAATAAAACATGGTCAGCTTATTCTAGTTGGCAGAATGTTTTCAAGGTTCATCTATATTGGAATACATTTTTATGGCTAACTGATATTCCATTGTATGGATACACCACATTTGGTTTATCCATTCATCTGCTGATGAACACTTGAGTTGTTTTTACCTCTTGGTTTATTGTGAATAATGCTGCTATGAATATTGATGTACAAGTATCTGCTTGAGTCCTTGATTTCAATTCTTTCTGGTATATATGTAGGTTTGGAATTGCTGTGTTATGTAGTTAAAATGGCAAATTTTATGTTTATGTATATTTTAACACAATAAAATAGTAAAAAGAAAAGAAAATCATGGTCCGTGTCTTTGGGATGCTTACATTTTAGTACAAGATGACAGAAATTTAAATCAGTAATTAAAATAATATGATAGGTGTTATATTGGTATCTTGTAAAGGGTGCTAGGAGAGCTAAAAAATGCTCAATATTGCTTAGTGTGAGGTGTAGGGATTCAGGGAAAACTTAAAAGATGACATTTAGGCAAATTGTTAAAGGATGAAGAGATTCTCAAAGATGATGGTGGTGACTAAAAGTATTGGGGGTGAAGAGGAAGCAGGAGGGTGGAGAAATTGTTTTAAACAGAGGAATTATCATAAACAATGGCTTGAAAATGTGCCTAAGCCCAACTATGATGGTTAATTTTATGTGTCAACTAGACTGGGCCATAGAGTGCCAGATATTCAGTCAAACGTTATTCTCAGGTGTCTGTGAATGTATTTTTAGGTGAGCAATGGGGTTTGGATGTATTGTCCCCTCCAAAACTCATGTGGAAATTTGATCTCCAATGTGGCAGTGTTGGAAACTGATTGAGTCATGGGGGCGGATCCCTCATGAATGAATTAATGCTCTCCCTGGGGAAGGGGGGATTAATGAGTGAGTTCTCACTCTATCAGTTCCCGTGAGAGCTCGTTGCTTAAAAAAACCCTGGCACTTTCTCTCTCTCTCTTGCTTCCTCTCGCCATGTGATCTGCTTGTACCTGCTGGCTGCCTGCCACTTTCTGCCATGAGTAGAAGCAGCCTGAGACCCATGCCAGATGCAGCTGTCCCACAATCACAAGCCAAATAAACCTCTTTCCTTTATAAATTACCCAGTCTCAGGTATTTCTGTTATAGCAACACAAAACAGACTAAAACAATGAGATCAACATTTGAATTGATTACTCTCTGGGGTGGGGAGGACAGATTGCCTTCCCTAATATGAGTGACCCTTATCCACTAGTTGAAAGCCTGATAGAATATAAAGGCTGATTCTATCACAAGAGAAAAACTCCTGTTTCTTGATCTGGGACATGAGTCTTTTCCTGTCTTCAGATTTAAACAAAAACATATTTTTTTCTTGGGTCTTGAGCCTGCGGGTCTTCACACTGGCACTTACACCATTGGCTCTCTGGTTCTCAGGCCTTCAGACTTGGACTAGATCTACACCATTGGCTCTCCTGGGTCTCCAGCTTGCCTACTTCAGATCTTGAGACTTCTCAGCCTTTGTAATCATGCCAACTGCTTATAATAAATATCTATTTCTTTTTTTCTCTATCACTTTCTCTTTCTCTTTGTCTCTCTCTCTCATTTGTATATACACGCACCTTGCTATATATGGCATATATATATATATACATATGAATTTAATACACCTAACCTACCAAACATTATAGTTTAGCCTAGCCTATCTTAAATGTGCTCAGAACACTCACATTAGCCTACAGTTGGGTGAAATCATCTAACACAAATTCTATTTTAAGTATTAAATAACTCATGTGATTTATTGACTACTGTACTGAATGCATATCACTTTTGCACCATCATAATGCCAAAAAGTTGTATTTTGAACCATTGTAAGAACTCTGACTAATCACACTGACACACTGTAGTTTGGCATGGCTGTGTGTGAAGGCTGTGAGTAGAAGGGATGAGGTTTAATCTTCCATAGTTCCTGGAATCAGAAACTTTACACTGTCCTTTGACAATTCTCTTTTTTAAAATCTATTATCTGTTTCCAAATTCTTCATAACGATCTTATCTGATGATTCCTCATTGTGACACTCACTGCCCTTTGGCATTTGACTCCATCTTAGTTTCTATCTTGTTCTTCATGCCTGTGCATGATGCTTGGCTATTACTGGCATGTTCTATACAGCACTTCCCTCCCTCGTTCTGTTTGCTCATGCTGCTGCTTCTGCTGGGGACGCCCTTTCCCCATCTCTCTCTGTCTACAACAAACTCATGCTTAAAGATTTATGAAACAATGCTAGCTCATAGAGTGGAGAATTCTATCTGCTTTGCTTATTCACTGTTGTATCCCTGATGTCTGGGATAGTGACAAAAGCGAGAGAGAGAAAGAGAGACAGAGAGGATGAATGGCAATAACTTGACAGCATTCAGGACTTGGATGGGCTGTCAGAGCATTTCAGTTCCACCCCTACCCTTTGTAGTTTGGTTGCATGAGCTGAAATTCATTTGGGTTTATGTCACTTACAACTGGAAAAGCTCTGGCCAATCCACTATCTACCATTAAAAGTATTTTAAAGTTTAACCATTAAAAGAGTTGAAAGATTTGTTGCAAAAAATTGCTCAGAAGGATGAGAGTCCAGCATTCCCCACTACCTCATGCCCTTCCCATTCTTCCCGCTGTGGAATGGGATATGCAAACACTAAAATTTTCCTGTAATCATGGGACCACTTTAAGCATTAGAGAATATTTTATCTCTGAATTCATTAAAAAAATAGAGAGAGAGACAGAGAGGAAGAGGATGTTCACTCAAAGCTAAAAGAAACACTTTATTAGCAGACTCAACATTTGAAATCAGAGCACTGCCTCAGCTCATCATGTTCTATTGTGTCTAAAATAATATGTTGTACATTTATCATTAATTTAATACAAGTCTCATCACATTGCTTATTTATTCCATTATGTTTGATTCCTCTGTATTGTCAAGAACAAATAATAATAACTAGTCTCATCACTTTAGACTTCTGTAACTTTTTGGCTTTGCATAACAAAATTACTTTAATATTAAACAAAAAAATACCATGGCTAAATATTTTTCTTTGGTTTGCACAGAAAAAATCTGACCAATCTCTTTCTCGGATTTAATATATGTGAATAAAACTCAGGATTATTATAGACCTGGGTTCCTGTTTTGATATCTTTATTGCCTTACAAGTAAGTTGATGAAATAGCATTCCCTTCGAACCAGTGAAAACCCCCAATTTAAAATAAGTTTTAAAATCTATTTAATAAAGATAATTTTTTCTAGGTGGCGATTTGTGCATAATTCCTCCTCACATACCCAATTTATAAAATAATCCTTTAAAAAAATTACATTCTAGTAGCCTTATAAAGGATCTATTTCAAAATGACATTTGTACTGCAGTCATTCCTCAGATTAAAAACCTAAAAAAAAAAAAAAAAAAATCCACTGGACCCATGATCACATAGAAACAATGTATTGAGCATTATTCCATGGGCAGCAGTTAGACTTTGCTATGAATAATCCAAAATTCTCCCCTATATTGTTTTCACCTGGGGCTCAGGCTACAGAGCGTCCTAAAGAGTGTCCTTCCTGTTATTACAGGTAAATTATGAAACAATATGGGATATATGGTCTAAGTTTCCTCTAAATTTGATTTTGGAGTCAAAGATCCTTACTAGGTTCTTTCATTGGGAGAGTCACCCTCTTTCATTACTCCCGCTGCTTCACCACGATACAGGTTATGTGATAGTCTGATTCCCTCCCCGCCTAGTAATTCCTTTTTCTTTTTAGAGTGTAGTGAAGAGTTTTCACATATTTTATTTATTCTAATTGCCAAGCATCCTTATTAAGTGAAGGAAGCACTCAAGTCTTCAAAGAGGGATACAAATATAGACAGAACAAGTCACCCCTGGACCTTGACCCTGCTGGCTCAAGCCAAGGGCAAGAACATAGGCGTCCTGGTTCCCAGCTCACAGTTCTTATTCACTTCTGTGTTTTCCTCCTCTTTTAAAAGAACACTTCTGCATAAGCATGCAAAGCTTCTCAAAGTTTGCTTCAAAACATATCTCCTCACTTAAGCTGACGAAGCAATCAGTTGTCATTAACCAGTCTAAAAATAGAGGTAACTTTGTGATTTTTTAATAGGAGTAAATTGAAGGATTTCTAATACAATGTTCACAGGTTTCGTGCTCTGTAACTGCCACAGAAAAAGTTGTTAAGAGAGCCCTTTATGCTTTAAGGGCTCTACAGCAGTTAGTAGTAGAGAGATTTTTCAGGATGATAATAATACTTCTGTATGTTCCTCAACCAAAGAATAATACAGAAATGTTCTTTGGTGTTTTAATAAAACTGATGCTTAAATTTCTCTCAATCTGTGATGTCATTTGATGTAGTGAAAAGTAGAGAATGGAATAATGATATGTAAGATTTTAATATTCTAGAATTTAGGTTTTAATATGTACTGATCTCTTTAAAAGGAGTACACAGATTTTTTTTTTCCCATCCCCACCTTTTAAAATTCTTCAATGGAAAAGGAATTCCTTTAAGTATTGATTGACAAGTTCGATTGCCAAGATATTTTTTTCAAAATTCTAGTAAAGCTTCTACTGTAGTAAAAATAGATAAAAAGAACCAGTGAGACCATTTTTATTGTTTATATATAAGTACTATTCTCTGCATTTCCCTGGAATGGCATTTGATTTCAAACATCAGTCCAGCCATAATTATCAAGATGGAGAAGGTGAGCCAAGAAATACCACTTTTCTTTCTTTTTTTTTTTTTAGCTTCATCTTTTTGTTTTTTGTTTTTTTGTTTTTTAAAAAAAATTATTTATTTATTTATTTAATTTTATTTTGTCTATATACAATGTGGTTGATTATTGTGGCCCATTACTGAAACCTCCCTCCCTCCTCTCTCTCCCCCCTCCCTCAAACAATGTCCTTTCTGTTTGCTTGTCGTATCAACTTCAAGGAATTGTAGTTGTTATGTCTTCTCCCCACCCACCCCCCGGGTTTTGTGTGTGTGTGTGTGTGTGAATTTATTTATGTATTTTTAGTTCCCACCAATAAGTGAGAATATGTGGGAAATACCACTTTTCTTAAATAGTAGGTTGATATCAGAAAATGTTAAGGCTTTTTGATAGAGAAAAAAACTGATATGCACTTCTTTCATTACATGCTTAGTTACAGGATATATGTTGAAAACGTCTCTATCATCACCTGCTTAGATGTCAGATCTTGGAGCCACTAATATAGCTCAGAAGAGAAATAACAGCATCTTTGTTGTTGCTTTTGCTTCTTTCCTGTTACTGATCTTATTATACATAAAATTGTGTAGCCCTGCTACCTTTTTCATCATTCATTTGCAAAATCTATGGCTCTAGATGCTATATAAATACAAGGATATTTCCAAAAGTTTGTGGAAAATAGAATTGAAAGATAATGTTAATCCTTACATGAACTTTCTGAAGTACCCTCATTAAAAGTGTAACACAATAGCCTTGGTCATTCCACAGTTGATACTGAGGGTGCTTGTCCCAAGGGATTAAAAATGAATTTTACATGGAGAGAAGGTTATATCTGTTGTGCAGGAACAGAAATATGGCAGACCAGCTGGAGTCTACCTAGCAATTCCATCAAGGCAAGGGCAGGATTTCATTTATAGCATAGTAGATGCTTAATAAATAATTGTCAGATGAAACAGTGAGTAAGTGAATGAATAAACAAATGAATCATAGGTATACAGTGAAAACACTACCTTCCTGAAACTTCATTTAGAAAATCTTAGAACTTGAACAATGCAGGTACCCTTCCCCCAAGAAAGTGTAGGGCTTCCTGCATGTGATGCAAAACATACAGTTAGAATCAACTGAGATGGGGTGCAACATACCAAATGTGATTTTAAATCTTCTTTACATAAAAATTACAAAATATAAATGGACAGCCATTTGGTTTGTGTTGTTTAGATGTTCTCCTTCCTGATAGAAACAGAAAGCACCCTGATAACTCTTTCAGCACTCTGGGTTTATGGGAATACATAATCCAAGTGGGGTAGCTGAGCAACTGTATCTCCTCAAACTAGAAGAAAAGAAGCTCCATGGAAAAATATAACAATTTTAATGTCACTGCAGGGCTTTTCACTGATGTTTTAGCTGCAGATTAAAAAAACACTACAAGAGAAAAGCTGAGGTTAGATCCAGGATAAAATGAGTCATGTTTTAATGACTGAACGGAACCTTCAGATTATAGAAACACAAATGCATTTATGTCAAGATTTGTGGACTGGGCGGACTACACTAGAAGATCACTGTCTTGATATGCTTTTTTTTACGAACCAATTTTGGTTTTCCTTTTACTACAGCAATTGTTATTCTTGTAAAATGATCTTTGAAAAGTAGCGTTTTCCTTGTCTTTGTAACCCCACATTAAGAAAACATCCATATTTCTACTTTAGTTATCACAGAGGAAGGCTAACTCTCAGCTTTAGAGAGAACAAAGTTATAGTCTTCTGAACACATGGGTGGTAATTTGAACTTGACCTAACAAAGTCAAGCTTACAAGTAGCCTAACTCCCAGAGATAGAATGCATACTCTAAAGACAGAAAGGTTATTTATCGCTGTAATTTTGAGGATAACATACATTTTTAAAAATAACTCTGAAAGGTGAATCAAAGATCATCATGAGGGACAATCTCTACTACAGCTTTCTTATTTTCTATCCATTACCCTAGAGTTAAACAAAATGTTTGAATGGAACGTTTAATAACAAAAGACATTTATGATGTTTACTTAATGTTTTGGACCATTAAGCATCAATGACGTGAGTTATTGTATGTAATATCTGGCCAAAAATCTCTTGACCAGGCTACGTTTTACTACTCTTGGAGCTGCCAGCATCCCAATGTGAAAAAAAAATCTGTGGTCAAATCCTAGTTTTCCCAGAGGATTTTGGATTTGAAAGTATCTCGTGTTGCCAGAAAGTACCTTTTGAAGTTTACATTAAGATGGATATTTATTTATTTTTTCCCTATAACAATGACAGTGGTTGAGATAAACTGTTTAATTCTAAATAGAAAACACATCTGCTGTGTCTGCATTGTTTGTGGTTGCTGGAGGGGTGACAATTTAAACCAAGTAGCACACATGACATTTTAAGTGAGATGTTGTGTGAGGACTCACAGCTGCTGATATTGTCTTCTTCTGCTCAGCTGGGCCGAGAGGGGCGGCTGGAGCCAAAGTCCCCATTAGTGAGCCCTACTGTGGACATTCCGGGGTGTCTTCTGCTTTCCCTCATTCTCAGAAAGTGGAAGACCGGCAAAGAAGGACTTAAAACCTGGTACTTTCCCTACTTATACTCACCAGTTCATTTGAAAAAAGAAATTTAGCATTCTTTTCAAACCTGTTCACCACCCCCAAATCATACTGGCTCTTGTTTAGGAATGCACAGAATATATAGACTAACTTAAAAAGCAGATTTCTTTGTGATACCAGTTTCTTCTGTGTACTTTTTATGTGTTTCATATAAGTTTCAAAAGTTTCATCACATGGTCTTTCGTATTTCTTGTTACATATATACCTACGTGTTTTACATTTTTGTTGCCATTTTGAATGGGATCTTACTTACCATTATATTTCACAGCTATTATTTGTATAAAGGAAAGTTAATGATTTATACACTAGTGTGATAACCAGTACGATTACTGGTTTTCTTCTTATTTTTAACAGTTTTTCAGTTCATGTTCTAAGTAATTTTTGTAAGTTGTGATAATGTTGCTTCTTCTGTTATAATTATTATACTCTTCATTTAGTTCTCCTGCCTAAGTCAATTATTTAACACTTCCAAAACAATGTTAAATGTTGATGGCAATGGTGGGCATGTTTATCTTTTTCCTGGTTTAGTAGAAATTTTGTCCTAGGCTTTCACCATTAAGACTGATGGTGCTTTCTGTTCAATTTACTTATTTTTCCCATTTGATGTATGAAAATTTTAGTATGTGTCTCTAAAAGATAAGGATATTTTAAAAAATATCTAACTACAATAATAATAATAATAATAATAATAATTAATAATAAAATAATAATTTCTTAATATTATCAACTTTCCAGGCAATGAGCAGATTACATTTGCCTTATATATGTCATAAGGAATTTTAAAAATCAGTATGGATAAATAACCACATATCACAATTAGTTAATACTTCTTTTAAGTCTCTTTTAATCTATAGGTTCCCCCTCCCAACTATCTCTCTTTATTTGATTATTTTTGCAATTTTATGTTAAAGAAATTAGATTATTTGTCCCATAGAAAATACTTGGGACATGAGAGTGTTGAATTCAAAAAGTCAACTTCTCAGATCATCTTTCAGGGCAGCCCCATGCGTAGTGCTTATCACTATCTCATGGTTTTCTTGATTATTTATCCTTTTCTTTGGTTTATTTTCCCTTTCCTCTCACTAGGACATAAACTTTTTGACAAATGGGCTTATTTTTTTCTGAGTGATTCATATTTGTTTAGCACCTAGAAGAATTCCTGGCACATAGTAGGGACTTAAAAGTATTTGTTGAGTGAATAAATAGAAATGGCTGTATTTAAATAGAAAATTTATAGAAGATTATACCAGAAGCAGGAGTCACTTATAGGGAGTGAGACTAGGATGTCAGGAGCTTGGCAACAGAGGGTTGGGGGGAAGGGGTGTAATAGACTTGGAATAGCTGTTATAGCTCCATTTTTGTGTTGCTATAACAGAACACCCGAATCTGGGTAATTTATAAAGAACAGAGGTTTATTTGGCTCACAATTCTGGGACAGCAGCATCTGGTGCCGGCCTCACTTTGCTACTCATTGTGGTGGAAAACGGCAGGCAGCTGGCGGGTCCAAGATCACATGGTGAGAGGAAGCAAAAGAGAGAGAGTAGAGGCGCCAGGATCCTTTCAAATAACCAGCTCTTGCGGGAACTAATAGAGCGAGAACTCACTCACTACCCCCCTCCCCCAGGGAGAGCATTAATCCATCCATGAGGGATCCACCCCCTATGACCCAAACAGCTCCCAACACTGCCACATTGGAGATCAAATTTCTGCATGATTTTGGGGAGAACAACATACACAAACTGTACCAGCTGGTGACCGGGTTTTATGTTCAAAAGATGTTTTTACTACTAACTACAGTTCTTATCTGGCTAACCATCTTCCTTTTTCAGATTTCTTTGGCTTTTACATGTGGTGTTTCTATCTAATTATATTTAACATACTGTGTTATTTCTACCCACTCCTATACTAGTGTTGATGTAGTAATAGGACTTTGGAAACCAGAATAGCAGGAGGGTATCTCATTTGTCCTTCTCTGCTGCTCTCTGAACATCTCTCTTTATCTTCATTCTGATGTTTACAAGATAGCTGCTCAACAACTCCCAATTTCAAAACCTTCATTCTACCCATTTCCTGAGAAAAAGTAATCATTACTGAATCCCAATTCCAAATTTCCCGGAAAGGAAGATTGTGAAGATTCCTCAGCCACTTTGAGAAACACATTAATATCTGTGCTTAATTAACTGTAGCTGGGGATCAGGAACGGACACAAAAACATGCCTGTAGAGAGCCCACCCCATCACTGCAGAGAAGCATTCCTAGAAAAAGGGATCAATGTGAGCTAGGCAGAGAGCCCAAATAATATCTCCTACAAATTCTAATTTATTTTGTCTGTTTTTTTAAATAGGAAAATCTTCAAAATTACCTAAAACTCCAACATTTAATAAATAAATTTAATAAATTTGGGCAACTAACTATGCATTATGCTTGCCACAAATAAAAAGCTGAACAGGCTCCATTAATCCATCCTATAAAGAATGTGGTCTTACTTGCATCCCATTACAAATATACTTGGCTATAAGAGGGTAATGCAAATATTCCCTTACTCTTCCCCTATGGTCCTTTTTGGTCCATAAGAAACTTTTTCCTTTGGTTATCTTCTCCCTATTAGATTATCTACCTCTTCTTTCTATCCTTTTTTTTACTCAGGATGCCAACTCTATCCTCCCATAAGCCTCTGCATCTAGCAGGCCTGTCCTCTGTGTCATGGTCTCTTAAGTATCAGTACTCACAGTTCCTGGGTCCCGGATGATTTTTAGAAAGCAATACATGGAAGACAATCATAGGCTTTCTTCTGCTGATGCTGACTGTCTCGCAGAACCTTACTCTATTATTTCTCAAGAATCCTTTTGCAACCACAGGAGTTGCTGAGCAGGACCATGGGAGTAAACCATGTGACCACGGTGATTTACAAAAGCTAGAGCACAGTTTTCATCCTGAAACATGAACAGAAGGTCTAAAAAAGATACAGAAAAATCTGCTGCATCTTGCCCCCATATCACCATTATCTTATTAAAAAAAAACACACAAAACCTATGACTGGAAAATATTTTAATTCAATTGTCACTCTCACTAAAATATCTACAAACCAAAATACTTGTTTTTTAATCAAAATATCTACAAACCCTAGGAAATCAGCAGAGTGCAGTTGAATAACCATTGAGCTAAATGTTAAGGTTATAATTTTAAACTTGTAACTATGTCACAATATTTCGGAAAATCGTCTTTGAGCCTCAGTTCACTTTTTAAAAATTTTTCTGCATTATGTGGCTAACAATATGGCCCTACTTATTTTTCAAGGGTAACATGAGGATTAGTCAGCAAATTTTATGATAAAATATTTTGCAATTTATATAATGCTCTATTTTATACTGACTTGTAAGTTCTTCGGGTACAACAGCCTTTTCTTTGTTATCTTTACATTACCTCAGGACTCAGCCAAGTACTTCACCACAGTCTGGGCTTGATAAGCATCGTGTAATGAGTTAATGAATCTTGGACTCTGTCATCACTTTCTATTTTGTTGTCCAATATCATAGTTTGTTTTGTGCTACTATAATTTATAATGAAGCTGGGAAGTTCAAGATCAAGATGCTGGCATTTGGTGAGGATATTTTTGCTGCATCATCCAATGGAAGAAGAGCAAAGAGAGGACAAAAGAGAGGCAAAAGGGAGACAAACTTGCTCTTTTATAAGGAACCCACTCCAGCAATAGCAAACCCACTTCTGTGAGAACAGCATTATTCCATGAGCAGCAGAGCTCTTATGGCCTAATCACATCTCGTTAAACCTCACCACTCAACACTGATGCATTCAAAATCACATTTCCAACATTTGCTTTTTGGGGGACACATTGAAACCATAGCATTGTGCCCCTGGCCCCCAAAATTCATGTTCTTCTCACATGAAAAATACACTTATTCCAGGTCAATAACCTCAAAGTCTTAACTTGTTCCAGCAGCAATTTAAAAGTTCAAAGTCCAGAATCTCATCTAAATTAGATATGTGTGAGACAGAATTCATGCTTTATCCTGAGGCAAATTCCCCTCCTGGTGTGAGCCTGTAAAATTAAATTACTTATCTACTTCCAAAATACAATGGTGGGACAGACTTTCCCATTCCAAAATAGAACAACAGAAAAGAAAAGGCTTACCACTTATGCCCTCTGAGCAGTGGTACAAGCCACCCCTGTGCCCATTTGAACCACACTGGGGCAACCGAGGAGCACTGCACTGGAATTCAGAAGCAGAGTCCTGAAACAGCCCTGGGCAGCAAGTTCATGAAGGGCACCCTGGGCTTATCCCCAAAACCATTCTTCCCTCCTAGAGATCTGGACCTGTGATGAAATAGGCAGTCATGAAGATCTCTGCAATGCCCTTGAAGTCATTCTTCCATTGTCTTGATTAATAGGATGTGGCTTCCTTCTGTCCATGCTAATCACTTTATCAAAGGGTAGCATGGCTGCACTCTTGCATGCTTTTTTATTGTTCACATGACCAGATTGGAGATGTTCCAAATTTTTACATTATGCTTTCCTTTTAATTATAAATTCTGTCTCTAAGTCAATTCTTTCTTCTCTAATTTCACTGTAAGCTGTTAAAAGAAGTCACAAACCTCCTTTGATACTTTGCTTAGAAATTTCTTCTGCTAGATATCCTAGCTCATCACTCTTAAATTATCTTTCATAGAGTCCCCAGGCATGGACACAATTCAGCCAGGATTTTGCCACTTTATAACAAGAATGGCCTTTATTTCAGTCTCCAATACCTTATTCCTCAGTTCTGAGACTTCATCAGAATGGTCTTTACTGTCCATGTTTTTATCAGCATTCTGATCAAAACCACTTTAGTAATCTTTAAGAAGTTTCAGACTTTCCCTTCAGTTTCTCTTTTCTTTTGATTCCTTACCAGCATCACCCTTAAAGCTCTGTCCACAGAAATATAAGCTTTTCGAAGTCTGCTCCTTCAAATTCTTCCAGCCTCTACCCATTATCCAGTTCCAAAGCCACTTCCACATTTTCAGGTAGTTGTTATAGCAACAGCCCCACTTCTTGTCTTAGTCTGTTTTGTGCTGCTGCAACAGAATACTACAGACTGAGTTATTTATAATGGACAGAAAATTATTGGTTCATGATTCTATAGGCTGGGAACTCCAAGATTGAGAAGCCAGCATCTTGCAAGGAACTTCTTGCTATGTCATCCCATGGTGAAAGGGCCAAGAGAGAGCAAGAAAGAGGTAAAAGGGGGACAAACTCATCCTTTTATAACTCTTGCTCTAATGATATTAACCCATTCATGAAGGCAGAGCCCTCATGGCCTAATCAGCTTTCATTTAAGCCTCACCTCCTGATATTGTTATATTGGGGTTGTTTTCAATATGCATTTTTTGGAGGACACATTCAAATCATAGCATCCAACATGGTAGACCTTTTTGGATTCTTATTCTTACATCACTTCACAGCTGCTCTGTAATTCCTAATTCTTCTCGTCTAAATTAATTTACTTTGACCTATATACTCTTTTGAGAAATATCAATCATACATCTACTACCTTGGACATTCAGTGGAAGGAGAAAAATCTATTAACTCATATCTCTACTTAATATAAAGGCCCAAATACAAAACAATCACAAACTGAGAGAGAAACAGAGAATTTAGATTATTAGACAGTCAGATGATACAAAGATATATAATTGATATAGCCTAATTATGGATGGAACCCTTAAGGGAGAGTCTGGCTAGCTGGTTAGCTCTGTTGATTAGAGCATGGTGTTATAACACCAAGGTCAAGGGTTCAGATCCTCATACTGGCTAGCTGCCAAAAAAAAAAAAAAGAGAGAGAAAGTCTGGTGTTTATATGAACAAAATCATAGTATCCTTTATGTTGCACATTTTGTGACAATTGTGCTATAATCAATTTATCTTCAGTATAGAACTATCCCCATGCAATGTTCCCCAGAATGTGCTCCCATTCACTCTGTTTTGTAACCACCAACAATAGAGTGCTTTCAGCTCAGTTCCTGTTTATCTAAAACTCTATAAGCTCCCAACCCTTCACCAAAATATAGATTCAATTATTCCATTCAAATACTTAGAATCTTCTTAATGATAAGATATGTGTTTAGCTAAGATATTCTGTTATGAAGCATAAATGAACATTTTTGATATTTAAACTTATAAGTTTTTAGTATTAATTTATTTGGCATGTGTTTATGTGTGTCAGTCACTGTAAGAGGTGCTGAGAATACAGATATTGACATGCAAAATCCCTTCCTTCAATAAGTTCATAGTCAAGAACTGGGAACAATTGTCACTTTGTTCACCATCCTGTGTAATGACATGGAAAACTTGACCTACCTACATTTAAGACAACTGAAATCTGGAAATAACTTCTGAAAAAAATGTACTATATACCAAACATGCAAAGTGCTTTCATAAATTGTCTTATTTAATACTAACAACAATCTTGTAAGATATGTTAACTCACACAATGTCAGCTAGTAAGTAGCAGAATCAGCTTTTGAACCTGGTCTAACTTCAAAAGTGGAGCTATTAACTTCTATTTAGTGCCATTTCTAATAAATGAGACTTATTTTTCTTAACATATTCTCTCATAATTGGAGCTAACATATGTATCTTCACCAAAAAGTGTGTAGCCTTTATGTCTCTTCATTGGAAGGTCTGGGGTCGTATCAGAGAACAAACTACAGCTATGAATAAACTCTGTTGTGAATCCTGGAGTTACAAAGATCTGTTCAATGAAGGGTAAAACATAACAGAAGTTTATTTAGAACGACCAAAAGTATTTGTTAAATTCTACTTTGAGAAAGCCTTCTAGTATAAAATATATCTTTGTCATGATGCCATAAACATAAACAATAAAGGAAAACATCAATAGATGTGACTGTATACAGATCTAAACATTTGTATTAGTTGGGGTTCTCCAGAGAAAGAGAACCAATAAAATGTATGTATGTATATGGAACCAATATTTCTATATAGATATAGAGATTTATCATAAGGAATTGGCTCAAACAATTATGAAGGCAGGCAAGTCCCAAGATCTGCAGGGTGAGTTGGCAATCTGGAGACCCAGGAGAGCCAATGGTTTAGTTCCTGTCCAAAGGCCAACAGACCCAAGACCTAGGAACAGCCAATGTTTTGGTTCAAATTCAATTAGGCAGGAAGAATTTTCTTTAACTCTGGTGAGGGTTAGTCTTTCTGTTCTATTCAGGCCTTCAAGTTATACCTATACTTTACAAAAGTATTAGAGAAATGGGCAGTCACATTGCCTGTAAGGAACAAAGTTTTTATAAGATTCCTAGAAGGCTCTTTGGTAATATGCATTAATATCTTTTAAATGATAGTTCTAGGAATTTGTCTTAAAGCAATTACTAAGAATGGACTTAACAATTTAGATACAACACTGTTAAGTAAATGTGACATCACTATGAAGTAAGAAATTGGACAGCCCCAGCAGGAAATGAGGTAAGCCAAGCCCCATGTGCCACCAGGAGCACAGACTCCAGCCCGAAGGGCTGCGCCCACAGCCCCAGTAGGTGTCAAGGTGAGCAGACTCCCACATGCCTTCGGGGGTCCAGACTCAACCCCAGAAAGCCCTTGTCACTACTGGAGCAGGAGCCAAGGTGGTTTACCACAGCCACCACCATACCTACTGTCACCACAAGGACAGTTAACCACCACAGTAGCAGCCGGGCCACCTCTACAGGAAGTCCCCCACACACTTGACTACATTGATACAAGAAGAGTCACCAGCAGAGCCTGCAAATAAAGGAGGAAATCTTTATCCTCATAGCCAATTCCAGAGTAGTAGAAGAAATGAGAGCTCTACTGGATGGCAAACATCAGCAAAAAAAATACTGGAACTACAAACAAACAAGAAGATTTGACACCACTGAAGGAATACAATAATGTGCAAGTACCAGATCATGTAGAATAGGAAATCCTTGAAATGTCTGAAAAGGAATTGTGAGCAACTATCTTAAGAAAGCTCAAGGAGATAAAAGAAGACAATAGAGAACACAACAAAACAAGAAAAAATATTGAGGATATGAGGGAGGAAATTTACAAAGAGATCAATACCTTAAAAAAGAATGTAGCAGAACTGGTATAAATGAAGGATTCACTCAATGAAATAAAAAACACAACAGATAGCTTGAGCAGCAGGATAGAGCAAGCAGAAGAAAGAATTTCAGATCTTGAAGATGGTCTTTTTTGAAATAACCCAGGTGGACAAAAAAAAAAAAGGAAAAAGAATTTTAAAAACTGAAGAAAACATAAGAGAGCTAGCAGACAACCTCAAGTGTACAAACATCAAATCATGGATATTCCAGAAGGGGAGGAGAAAGGAAAAGGCATTGAAAATCAATTCAAGGAAATAATAACAGAAAACTTACTAGGTGTAGGGAGAGATGCAGACCTTCAGATCCAGGAAGCCCAAAGATCCCCAAATAGATTCAATCCAAAAAGATCCTCTCCAAGACACATTATAGTTAAACTGGCAAAACTCAAAGACAAAGAGGGAATTCTAAAAGCAGCAAGAGAAAAGTGTCAAGTCACCTATAAGGGACCCCCCATCAGACTAACAGCAAACTTCTCAACTGAAACCCTATAGGCCAGAAGAAAGTGGGATGGTACATTCAAAATATTAAAAGAAAAAAATGCTAGCCAAAAATTCTACATCTAGCAAGACTATCCTTCAGAAATGAGGAAGAAATAGTGTACTTCCTTGACAAACAAAAATTGTGGGAGTTCACCACCACATGACCAGCCCTGCAAGAAATTCTCAAGGGAGTCCTGCACCTGGAATCTGAAAAATGATAATCACTACCATGGATGCATAAGAAAAAAACAAAACCCACTATTAAAACAAAAATGCAAAGTGGAAAGAGAAAGAAGCTAAATCATGCCACCTCAAATTTCCAACAAACATTGAAGATAAGAAATAAAAGGGGAAGAAATTAACAGAAGATACTTAAAACATCTAAACAAAAAGCAATAAAATGATAGGAGTAAAACAATACCTGTCAATAACAACCCTAAATGTAAATGGATTAAATTCCCCATTGAAAAGACACTGATTGGATTAAAAAGCTAGACCCAAGTATTTGCTGTCTTCTAGAGACTCACCTCACTTTTAACGACATACAGACTAAGTGAAGGGATGGAAAAAGATATACCATGCAAATGAAAACTAAAAATGAACAGGAGTGGCTATTCTTATATCAGGAAAAATAGACATTAAACCAAAAACCATAAAAAGAGACAAAGAAGGCCACTATATAATGATAAAGGGATCTATCCAACTAGAAGATATAACAATCATAAATATGTATCCACTCAACACTAGAGCACCCAGATATATAAAGCAAACACTCTTAGATCTAAAGAAAGAGATTGAACCTAATACAATAATAGTGGGTGACCTGAACACCCCTCTTTCAGTATGGGACAGATCTTCCAGGCAACAGATCAACAAAGAGACCCAGGATTTAAGCTACACCTTAGGTCAACTGGTCCTGGCAGATATGTACAGAACATTTTATCCAACAACCACAGAATGCAGATTCTTCTCATCAGCACATGGAATATTCTCCAGAACAGACCACATGTTAGGTCACAAATCAAGTCTCAGCAAATTTTAAAAAATTGAAATCATTCCAAGTATGTTTTCAGACCACAATGGAGTAAAATTAGAAATCAAAAATGAGCAATACTCTAGAAACTATGCAAATGCATGGAAACTAAACAAGAGGCTCCTGAATGATCTATGGGTTCAAGAAGAAATTAAACAGAAAATCAAAAAATGTCTTGAAACTAATGAAAATAAAAATACATCATACCAAAACCTGTGGGATACTGCAAAAACAGTACAAAGAGAAAAGTTTGTTGCAATAAATACTTACTTAAAAAGAATAGAAAGCCTTCAAATATACAGCCTAATGCTACACTTCAAAGAACTAGAAAACCAACAATAATCCAATCCTAAAAGTAGTAGATGGAAAAAAATAATTAAGATAGAGCAGAACTAAATGAAAAAACAATGCAAAAGATCAATGAAACAAAAAGTTGTTTTTTTGAGAAGATAAATAAAATAGACAAACCATTAGCTAGATTAACCAAAAACAGAAAGGAAGAAGGAAGACCCAAACAACAGATATCAGAAAAGGGAGACATTACAACTGATACCCCCCACATACAAAGAATCATCAGAGATTATTATAAAGAACTGTATGCCAAAAAATATAAAAACCTGGAGGAAATGAATAAATTTCTGGACACATGCAAACTACCAAGTCTGAACCAAGAAGAAACAGAAAAGTTGAACAAACCAAAAACAAGCAACAAGATTGAAGCAGTAATTAGCAATCATCCAACAAAGAAGAGCCCAGGACCAGAGGGCTTTACAACTGAATTCTATCAAACCTTTAAAAAGGAATTAATACTAATTCTCCTCAAACTATTCCAAAAAATTGCAACAGAAGCCATTTTCCCAAACTCATTCTATGAGGCCAGCATCACCCTGATACCACAACCAGACAAAGTACAATAAAAAAAAGAAAATTACAGGCCAATATCCTTGATGAACATAGATGCAAAAATCCTCAACAAAAGATAACAATCAGAATACAGCAATACATCAAAAAAATTATACACCATGATAAAGTGGAATTCATCCCAGGGGTGCAAGGATAGTTCAATATTTGAAAATCAATAAATATGACACATCTCATCAACAAAACCGCAGACAAAAACCACATGATTATCTCAAAAGAGACAGAAAAAGCATTCTACAAAATTCAACATCCCTTCATGATAAAGACTCTCAGCAAATCAGGTATAGGAGGAAATTATCTCAATACAATTAAAAACATATACAACAAACCAATTGCCAATATAATTCTGTCTGTTCCTTAAGAACAGGAACAAGACAAGGATGCCCACTCTCACCACTCCTATTTAACATATAGTTGGAAGTACTAGCCAGAGTAATTGGGCAAAAGAAAGAAACAAAGGTTATCCAAGGGGAAAAGATGAAGTCAAACAGTCCCTGTTTGCAGATGACATGATCCTATACAAAGAAAAACCTAAAGACTCTACCAAAAACTATTAAAGATGATTAACAATTTCAGTAATGTCGTAGAATACAAAATCAACACCTAAAAATCAGTAGCATTTTAATACTCCAAAAATGAACTAGCAAAACAAGAAATTAAGAAAGCAAGCCCATTTACAAGAGTTGGCCCCAAATAAAACACCTAGGAATCAATTAAACAAGGAGGTGAAAGATCTCTACAATGAGAACTATGAAACACACTAAAAGAAATTAAAGAGGACACAGACAGTGGAAAGACATAACATGCACTTGGACTGGAAAAATTAACATTATGAAAAATGTCCATACTAGCCAAAGTGATCTACAGATTCAATACAATTCCCATAAAAATACCAATGACATTTTTCACAGAAGTAGAAAAAACAATCCTAATATTCATATGAAACAACAAAAGACCCCAAATAGCCAAAGCAATCCTGAGCAATAAATAAATAAATAAATAAAGCTGGAGGCATACCTGACTTCAAATTACATTGCAAAGCTCTAGTAACCAAAACAGCATGGTACTGGCATAAAAACAGACACTCGGATCTGTGGAGCAGAATGAAAAATCTGGGAACAAACCCACATACTTACAGCCAACTGAACTTTGTCAAAGGTAACAAGAGCATACACTGGGGAAAATACTGCCTTTTCAAATAAATGTTGCTGGGAAAATTGGACATTATATGCAGAAGTATGAAACTGGACCTGTACCTCTCACAGTACACCAAAATCAACTCAAAATGTATTAAAGACTTAAATATAAGACCTGAAACCATAAAATTACTGAAAGGAAGCATAAGGGGAACTCTCCAAGAAGTAGGCCTGGGCAAAGACTTTATGAATAAGACCCCAAAAGGACAAGCAGCAAAATACAAAATAAACAAATGGGATTATATTAAATTTAAAATCTTCTGCACAGCAAAGGAAACAATTAAAGAGTGGAAAGACAACCTATGGAATGGGAAAAAATATTATGCAAACTGTATATACAACAAGGGGTTAGTATCCAGAATAAATAAGGAACTCAAAAAACTACACAATAAGAAAATGAATAATCCATTTATAAAATAGGCAAAGGAGATGAATAGACATTTTTCAAAGGAAGATATACAAATGGCTGACAGGTACATGAAAAAATGCTCAACATCACTAATCATCAGAGAAATGCAAATTAAAACCACATTAAGATATCATCTCACCCCAGTTATACTGGCCAATGTTAAAATGACTGAGATTAACAAATGCTGGCAAGGATATGGGGAAAAGGGAACTCTTCTACATTGCTGGCAGGACTATAAATTAGTACAGCCACTATGGAGAACAGTATGGAGGTTCCTCAAACAACTATTGATAGAACAACCTATGATCCAGCAATTCCACTACTGGGTATATATCCAAAGGAAGGGAAATCATTATGTTTAAAGGACACCTGCATTCCCATGTTCATTGCAGCTCTATTTACAGTTGCTAAACTATGGAACTGACCTAAATGTCCATCAATGGATGACTGGATAAGGAAAATATTGTATATGAACACAATGAAATACTAGTCAGCCATAAAAAGAATGAAATTCTGCCATTCGCAGCAACATGGATGAGCTTGGAGAAAACTATGTTAAGTGAAATAAGCCAGACACGGAGAAATACCACATGTTCTCAATCATAACTGGGTGCTAGAAAGAAATAAAGAAAGAGGAAGGAAGGAAGGAAGGAAGGAAGGGAGGGAGGGAGGGAGGGAGGGAGGGAGGGAGGGAGGGAGGGAGGGAGACCACAATGATATGTTGAACTTTCAGAAGGAGAGAACAAACCTAAAGATACTAGAGATGGGGGCGTGGAGCATGGGTGCTGGAGAGTGATTGGTCTGGTAAGGGGCATAAAGAATAATTATAATTTGTAGTAATGAATATGCTAATGAAAATAAATTACAAAAAAATAAAATTAAGAAGTTGGGGAGCAGTATCCAGCAATAGGGGACTGGTTAACTCATAAATAAACTGTGCATTATCCAGATGATGGAATACTTATGCAGCAATTTAGGATGAAATTATTAATGCGGAAAGCTGTTTAGAATATATTAAGTACAAAACTAAATAAAGCAGGTCACAGAAAAGCATGTCTAGTTTTATTATGTGTATGCACACATATATGTACAAGTATGTGTGCTTTTATTTGAAAAATTAGTTGCCAAAACTACAACTGAATCTATGCATAGATGACAGCATTATAGGTACTTTAGTTTCTGTCTTTTTGCTTTGATAAGTACAATGAACACATATTACCTTTTAGAATTTTTGTCATGTAAGAAATTTATAAAATAAGTTACCTTGTGACTTGATCTGTATTACAGACACTTGATATTGTATATGAAATAGCTTATCTTTTTCAGTTCTTACTTTCTGTGCTCAAATGACAAAATATCCACATGCATGTTACTGTAGACATTGGTGAAGTTATTAGTCAACATTTACTATGTGAGAACTGTGTACTTAACTCTAAACAAAACATAAAGATGAGGAGTACACTGAAGTTAAACAAGCAGCCTGAGGGAGCTGTGGTGCGATGGCCCTTTGGCAGAAGCTCTTCTGACAGGCTGGGCTCAGTGGCATGTTTACTGTGTGAACTCCTGACAAATGGATTTGGACAGTCCTGAGAGGCCCCTGAGGCCTCAGTTGGCAAGTAGGAACAAGCAGAGAGGAGCAGGTGTTGAGGGAATGTAAGGCCATTCCTACATTCCAGAAAACTGGAGTCAAGGTCATATAAGAGGTAGAAACTAGTATAAGCTTCTAAAGCTAGTTTCTCTACCAAGGCAGCATTTTCTATTTTTTAGGCTGTATATTCATAAATGCTAGAAACTACCTCAGAAATAGCAAGAGAAAAGGCTCTTTTCAATGGACTTTAGTATTTTCTAGCAGAATGAAATTTTGATTCTGTCTTAATCCTAGGGTCTACTCTAATTAGAGATTTCTTCTTGCAGGGGTGATGGAAGTGCAGTGGTTGGAGACTAAACAAGAATTGAAGATTGGAGGCTGTTCACAATCTGGGATCCCCCCAGGTGATAATAGGTATGCTCTTTTCTCTCCTGTCTCCTATTGAGACCCATTCACATTCTTAACCTCTCTCTCTGGGTTCTTTTTGCTCTTTATACACAAGAAGACCAACAAGATCCTGTATCTCTAAATCAGTGATTTCCCAAGTGCGGTCCCTGGGCCAGCCAGCAGCATCAGTGTCACCTCAGAACTTACTGGAAATGCAGAATCCCAGGCCCCACCCCAGACATCCAAAATCAGACTTTCTGGGGGTGTAGTCCAGCAATTCGTGTTTTAACAAACCCTCCGAGTGATTCTGACGCACACTCAAGTTTGAGAACCACTGGTCTAGACGATGAAACTTTCAAAGGTCTCTGGGTAAAAGGAGAAAAAAGTAGTAAATCATAAAAATCTCAAATAAAGACCTAAAATATGCCCCAAATTTCAATTAGCTTTTATAACTTGTGGGGGGACCATTTTATTTCTGATTTCAACATCTTTTCAAGCTAATGAGTATCATAGTTAGTAAAACCAAATTTTATATGTATGTATGTGTACGTATATATTACACACATCATATAATTGAAACTATTAAAAACAATATATGGAATTTTTATTTTCAAAAATAAAAGACTGCATATCCTGCTGTCATCTATGTCTATTCTGAGGTTCCATATTTGTTGAGACGGGGACATTAAGAGGAAGAAGATCACTGGGAAGTCTCTCCTCCTCTCCTAGAGGATATGTCCCAGCCTTTTTTCCTTCTCAACCTTCCAGTGCTCTCTTCCCTGGCCTCATTGATGACCTCCTGATGACCTCCCTTATTTCCCTCAGAAAAGCTCACTGACACCGTCAGAGGGGTCAGAAGTGATCATGCACGTGCTCCGACCCACGGGTCTGTGGCCAGCCTGGATCTCCCACTCTGTTTTCCCTGCTGGGATGGATGAACCTGGGCGCTGAATCCCACTCCTCTGATCACGTTAAGTGTGACGTTCTCCCGCATCATTAATCAGTCCCTCTCTATTGAGCCACTCCCGTTAGCACACAAACATACTATATTCACCATCTTAAAAAAGAAACACCTACTTTTACCTCATATCATCATATCCCTCTCCAGCTATTGCTCCGTTTCTTCTCTCCCCACTGCACAGCAAAATTCTTCAGAAGAGTTATTTATCCTGACTGTCACCCCTTCCTCCCTTCACATTCTCCTTTGAAACCTTTCCACCAAGACAGTGCTTCTCAGGTCACCAGTGACCTCCACATTACAAATAAAACAGTCACTTTCCCATCCTTAGATTACCTGAACACTCACAGTTGACCTAGTTCCTCCCAGTATCTTGAAATACTCTACTTGGATTCTCCTGGATTCTACTTTCTCTCAGTTTTCCTTTTACTTCAGTCACCATTCCTTCTGAGTCTCCATGCTGGATCTTTCTTATCTCCCTAACATCCAAACACTGTGCATCCAGAATTAGTCCTTTGACCTCTTCTCTTCTCCATGTTCTAGCAGGGGGTTGCTTACGGTACACCTGCTTTGAGTACTCCATGCAGATGAATACTACATTTACATTGCTAGCCTTGACCTTCTCCCTGACCTAGACTACTGCCTCTGCAACATTTCCACTTGAATGTCTAAGTGTGTCAAAGTCCTCCAGCCAAAGACCACCAGGATCTAGCTGGATCGTACCAGGCCAGTTCCCAGATGTCAGGGCTGCTGTTATCTTTCTCTAGGGCATGACAGACTTGAAAGAAACAAAACACAAGTCATGATTTATCCCTGCCCCCTACTTCCCACTAATCCTGTGCCTCCCGAATCTTCCTCATTAATAAATTACAACATAAGTTGTCATAGCTAAAGACCTCCGTGATTCCTCTGCCTCCCATCTAATTCCTCAGCAAATTCTGTTGACTCTACCTTCAAACTACATGCAATCCCAACCATCTGTCACACCCATCACCCTAGACTATGCCATAATCATTTCTCACTTAGACTATTGCAAGGATCTCCTTATTGCTAACCTGCTTTGACCCATGCACCCTTGTGATCTCTTTCCCATACAGCAATCAGAGTGATTCTTTTAAAATGTAAACCAGATTATGCTATTCCTCTAGTTTAAACCTTCTAATGGCTTTTCCTTTCATTTACAGCAGAAGCCAAAAGCCATAGCCTGCAAGCTTCATGTGGTCTGTGTCCAAGCCAGCTCTCTGACCTCATTTCCTCTCTTTCTTGCTCAACTGGCGGCAGCCCTGCTAGCCGCTTTCTGCTGCTCGAGCACAGCAAGTACATTTCCACTTTAGCTTTGCACTTGCTGGACTCTTGGTTCCTGTGTTATTCTCCCGGATGTCCACACAAGCTCCTCTCTCCCTTTCTTTGGGTTGCTTCCATATGTCACCTTATTACAATGGCTTTCCCTGATCACCCACCTAGTTACTCTTGGTCCACTTACCCTATTCTACTTGTCATAACACTTTTCACCACCTGACATTTTATTTATTGTTTACTGCCTGTCTCTCCCCACTAGAATGGTGGCTCCCTGAGAGTTGGGATAATGTTTTGCACTGCTGTATCAAAGCATTGCCTAGCACAGAGCTGATGGTTATAGAAAATTTCTGAGGGAAAGCAGATGTAGTTTTTTTTAAAAGGCCTCACTCTTGCAGGATCTTAGAGGTAGCCTTTCGTTGATGCACTAGATAGTTGTAACGCAAAGTTTGGCACTGTGAAGGAAAGAGCCTTGTGAGTGGACAGGGTGAGGAAAGGCAGCGGGGGACAGTGGGATGCAGCCAGGGATGACGGTGCTGCAGTGTGGAAGGGACCTAATGGACAGGGTCAGGATGCCAGGTTATGGTGCATGTTCTCCAATGACAAGCTGAACCGTCGTGGGCAAGGAATTAATAGTACCCCTGAGTCTTACTTTCCTCACCTGTATGATAAGGTTTAAATCATCATTAAGAGACTGAATATTCTGATTATAAGAATATTATATGAGGGTACTTCAAAAAGTTTGTGGAAAAATAGAATTAAAAGAAAATGCAAATCTTTGCACGAATGTTTGGAAGTACCCTCGTACCTAATGTTTTTAGTATGTGGGACAATTAGTGGAAGTATGGTTTTCACCGTCATTTTCCTTTACAGCTGTCCCCCTCCTCTCCACCTCCTCTCACCTCCACTCTCTCCCCATCTCTTTCAAATGTGCTATTATCTCCCATGGCTCCAAGATTACCTACCCTAGGCACCAGGCTCCTGGTTGTGTAGTCATTTTAAAACATTTTCTGTCTTTTGCCAGCACCCCCAAACCGTCCTCACTGCAGGCTGCTAATCCTGTCTTGAAACCTCACTCTTCTTGCCATGACCCAGGAACTCCTCACCTCACACCTGAATTGTCATGGTTATCTCCTCCTCCAACCCCCTCCACCCCCTCCCTGGAAGTCATCCAAATGCAGCAGGTATAGTCCTTAAAACAGGAGGAGTTTTCATTTCCTCAGTCCTTGCTCAGCCACTAGGGTAATAACCAGTCTTTTCTGCATAACTTTTGACTATTTCCTCCCTTTCGTGCTGAGTTCTTTGCTCAGCATCCCCAAATCTGGCTCCTGTCCAGCCATCTCCAATGACTTTGGAGGTACTTTGCCATTTCCAACACTTTGTCCTGGCATGTGCCTCTGTGCCTTTGTGCATGCCAGTTTCTCACCTCCTTTGAATGTAAAAAAAGAAAGAATTTCTTTGGGATGCCTTTGGTTGGTTTTATCTCCCTCAGATCACAGATGAGCAGAGCACCTGGGCTGCAAGCTCATCCCTCTGTGCCATTTCTCATCGAGATGGCTGGGCTCTGTTGCTGCAGCATTCTTAAGGCAAGCATGTGCTGAGGCTGACAACCCATGTTGAAGCCCCACTGGTCCCTAGGCCCCAATGTTACTGCAACCCGCTGCCTCTCCCATGCTCTCTCCTCTGCAAGCCCTGTGAGTTTTCTGATGGGCTTTGGCTTTTGGAAACACAAGCCAGAAAGTGGTCTGTCTTACACTGCCACAGTGCCAACCTCTGAGCTGGCTATCTGCTTAGGTGACAGAAAAGGGGAAAGGTAGAAAAAATATCAAAATATTATCTAGTCCCAAGAATATGAGACAGCTTTTGATGAAAAATATATCTGTGTGATATCTGGTAATACAAAATTACCCCTAAGGTATTTGAGGTGGATACACAATGGAATATTTATTTTATTCCACTTGAGATAGATACAGTTTGGCTCCCATAAATTTTATATGACATAATGGAGAATTTACCCATGTGTATTTGGCCTGAGTCCTCACACTTTGGAAAGATGAGAAGCATAACCCAGCATAATCTGAAGAAAATACAAAATAATTAATTTGTCATAAGCTCTTCTGACATGAAGGATAAGAAAAATAGAGTGAACATTTGAGACACCTGAAGATTAAACTTTGCCCTTCAAATTCACAGGGAACTTCTAGGCATAAATGGCAATTGTGCCTGAGGAACCATGTAGTCTGAGGGCAGGTATTAGTGTGTGTGTGAGAGAAAACAAAATAGAAGAAGGAATGAGCATCCAGAAAGTGGGCAGGATTGCAGCCCACCACTGGAGTGAAGTGGGAAAGCACATCCGGCATATAATTCTGAAAATATTGTTTCAAAGTCCTTTTATGTCCATGCCTCTGTACTCTTTGTAAAACCAACAATATAGTACATTGCTTCTTTAATCACATCTGTGGAACAGCTTTAGGAAGGGCCTTATGAGTTGCGTACCTATTACTTTTTCAACACGTAAATGGTTGGCAGATTGACTCATGGATCTATTCCTTTTTTGTTGGCTTTAGAAAGTTTGTTGCTGCTCATTTTTTTTTTTTTAAATAAAACATGGATTAAATCCATTGTCTCTCTGTCTGACTTCTTACTTTGGACTGAGTTAAGTTCCTTTTCAGGCTGTTCAAATACATTTGGGCAAAGAGAGACTTTGCTCTTTAAAGGCATTCACAAATTAGAAAGCAGACATTCTGATTTCCTTTGCTTTTGTTTTTATTTTTGTTTTCTCCTAGAGTGTGGACAATGTGAAAGGAATATGAAATCACAAAATTCTAAAGCTGAAAAAAGAAAAAATCAATGCAATCTGTAACATTGTTTTTCCTATCACAGACACTGAAGTCTATGTTAGATAATTTGTTAAAAGTTAAATATCTTGTTAATGATAAAATTAGGACTAGAAGGCAGATTATCTTTTAATTTTTCTTTTTGAAAAATTGCCCCAGGATGAGCATCTCTCGTGTTTACCATCATATCACCTGGGCCCAGTACTGAGCATGTATGGACCGTAAGAAATATATTATAAATATTTGCAGAATAAATTAATGAATGAATGCCCAAATCTGGCAGCCAAAGCTGCCAAGATGATTTTTAAAATGATCTAGAAGAACATGCCTACAGAAAACAATAGAAAACCCTGAGAATTCATTATGGTCCCAGGACTATTTCTGATAAAGGTATTTCTAAGATGGTAAAGTCCTGGGAGTTGGCTCTGTACTAGTTCTCTAAAACATACTATGTTGATCGAAAATAAAGGTAGTTCTAGACTCTGAAGTCTCTCAGAGTCTCACAAGTATCTCAACTGACCAACAAAGAAAATTTAAGACTGATGCAAATTCCTTAAGTTTAGACTAAGTCTCCATCCTTGAGGCAGTGTCAGGGATAACACGAATGATTGGTGGCTGCACCTCACAGGTCTAAACTGCTGCCAGCTCCTACTTTGCATGACAAATGGCCCAGTGTAGGATCCCTGCTTCAGAAACTGCAAGTCTTCTCAGGAGACAGAGTGTATAGTTCTAGGACCTGAATTAACAGGAGCCTAAATCTTTCTCATGTCTGCATGCTCACATAAGTAATGAGTGATAACAACCCAAAGTCAACATTAAGAATTTTTAAACAGCTCTCCGTCTTGCAAGTCAAAGACTACAGTTTTGTACGGTATGCGATGCAATCCATTTGAGCATCACCCTTGGAGAGAACAATGATTTTCCTCACTGGAAGCCACAGGACAATGGCCGAAGGAGACAGTGTGTCCCTCTGTGGTCCTTGCACCATCTGCAGATGGTGATCAATCTCTACCTACTGTCTGTGATGAACAAGAAAGAAGAAATTCTTATTTTGGATGTGCTTTCCCCAGTGTAAAGGAGAAACTATTGCAACTGCTATAGCAGACAGTTACATTAGTTACATGAGTAAGCATAAATGATTCAGACTGGACCCCCAGCCTGTGCGCCAGAGTGAAGTGTCCAGGATTTCAAAAGCAACAGAAAAAAGCATGAGGAAACCCTATCTCACTTTCTTTCAAAGCTTACACTGTATCACACATCTACCTATTAAAAAATCCGACAGTAGCATTTCTACGGTTCACTTTAACACGGATAATAATTTTTTGCCTATTGTAAAACAGGAGTTGCAGTCCACATCACATCATAAATCAGAAAGGAGAGCACACAAAATGAATTCAACTGGAAAATGTAAAAGGGAAAAATGAATTTGGGCTGACATAGTAGGGAAAAATTTCAAGGAAGAACCAAATGTTGAAGACTATTCAGAAAAGCATTGAGTGATAAGAACGTGACAGGTGGGAAAGGAGAGCCGTAAACAAGAATAAGCATGGCAGAGGTGAAAGGTGGCATTACCTCACCACGTGCCTCCTTCCTCCTCAGCTCCTGGGGGCACAGGCTGCCCTTTAGTGCTAATGCAAATGATTATCACTTCATCTTTGAGCTTTTATTATTCAAACATATGTATGCATTATTTATCTTTTAACTGCTAAGTGGAAGGGGCTCTATTCTTTTTACTTTGCTTCCTAAGCTCTTGTGATTCTTTATTTGCCACTTGCTTGTATGAGGTTGTTTAACCTCTCTGCACCCCTGTTTCATCAGTGCTAAGATGCAAATAATGATGATGATAATATCTACCTCATAGGCTTACTGTTTGGAGAATAAAATGCAGATATAGATATAGGAATAGATATAGGCTCTCAAAAAAACCAAATTTCCTTTCCTTTCCCTATTTCTAGACTATAATTCACTAACTACAAGGATAACTACAAGGATTGAAAACACCAGAGAGCAGAAAACAAGGCTAAGGAGTGCAGTGAAAATTTCAATAATATCAAGATTGGGTCTCACTAGCTGCTAGATATAGGAGGTGAAGACACAAGGTTTATGTAGACTTGAGAGGTCAAGCAAAAACAGTCAAACACTTGGGACTTGGAGAACACAGAACCTCAGTTCAGACCTGCCCAGGAAATACCAGTTCATTTACACAGTAACTCCTCATCCTCAACTTAAAAGTCTTGGGAGCAGCTGTGCATTTTCTCCCTGTTTCCAAAACTCAGTCCAGCTCCCTCCTGACCCACTGTGCAGTCTGGCAGTTTGCTTCACATTCTGCTCATACTCTTTCTGCAGAGATTGCCAGCCTGCAGAGACCGCGGCCCATCCCACTCCAGCACAACCACTGGGGACACCTCCTGGGACATTGCTAACTACTTCGGCCAGCTCCCCTTCATTGGGTTTTCCTTCCTGGCGTTCTCCTGACTCTCCAACGGACTCTTCACCTCTATTTCTGTCATTTGAGATTGAAGCGATTATGATTCTTTTTTTCTTTAGGCTTTTGATCCTCTACACTTAATTAATAGGAGTAGTGGTCTTCTGTTCTGTTATTTAAACTCATCTGTGCTTTTTCATATTTTAGAAAGTGGAACGAGTATTTTTACTTCAGAGATTGCATTGCGAAATGGCTAATTTTTAAAAATGGGAATGCTTTGGGAAAAAGTCCTTCTTTCATATTTATGCTAGAATCCCTTTTTGTTCTTACCAATTTCTTAATGGGTCAGGAGATGAAGAAAAACTATTCATTTCAGCCCTCTCCTGTTTGATTGTTATGGATATTCTTATTCAATTATAAACACAGTAATGAAACAAGAAAACGATTGGCTTTTGCTGTATGAACTAGGAAACTGAAGGGGTGAATTTGTGAATTCATTCACAAAGTGTAATAATCAGAGGCTTCTTCCAAAGGACCTGGATAAAAATGAAGTCATCCACCAGAAAAGTACATTGTTTGCCCACTTGGAAGTTGATAAATTACCTATTCGCAAATAGTGGAGGATCATGGTGGATCTAGTTATGATGAACAAAATCAACTTATGATTAGCTATACAGCTTGCATGGGAAACACATGGGCATTGTGTGTGTGTCTGGGAGTGCGGCTGTGTGTGATTATGTCTCTCACACTCAAGTACGGTATGACTGACATGATGTGTGCCATGAATTAGAAAGACCAATGTTTGAGCAAGGGTTTGTTAGTATTAACTTTCTTTCAAATTACTTTCACATTAATAAGGAAGGGCTGAGTGTGCCTCTGCTATCAAACCATTAAACAACTCTCTATTCTAATATGCAAGCTTGATCACACCTCTTAAAATTGTTTACTGGAACACTTATTGCATACAAGGTCAAATTAAACCTCCTTAAACTGTCACTAAAAAACAAAAACAAAAACCTGTATGATATAGAGTCTATTTCTCTCTCAAAACTCATTTTGGCAGACACAGTTACTAATCTAATTTAATATTCATTCCCAAGTACTCTTCTTCCTTCTGCCATAGGGGTAAAACTAAGTCCTACCACTCCACTACTGAGAGCCAGGAATATAACTGAGGCTTCTGCCAGTATCTGTTGCAAAAGTTCTGCCTCTTTTAGGTAAAGTCCTCTGAAGAAACTACTAGAGTTGTGCCTTAGTCCCATTCAGGCTGCTGTGGCAAAATGCCATAAACTGTGTAGTTTATAATAACAGAAATGTATTCCCACAATTCTGGAGGCTGGGAAGTCCAAGATTGAGATCCTGGTTTATTCGGTGTATGGTAAGGGTCTGCTCTCTGATTCATAGACAGTGCTTTCTCTGTGTGTCCTCACATGGTAGAAGGGGCAAATGAGCTCTCTTGAATCTATTTTATAAAAGGACCAATCCCATTCATGAGAGCTCTGCCCTTATGGCCTAATCACCTCCTCAAAGGCCCCATCTCCCAAAACCATTACCTAGAGGGTCAGGATTTCAACATATGAATCTTGGGGGACACAAACATTCTAATCATAGCAAGCTGGCTTTTGGGGTTGTGCTTCACGGACACCACTTAATCACAGCATCTTTCATATTCTCATGGGTGCCCTGTTAATCCATTGCTAGAGACATATCCTATTTAGAAATACTTACAATGCACCTTACTGACTAACTCTTTTGAAAGAGGGATAAAAGCATGCCATGCTCTTTGTCTCAACACCTAGGTAGAGGTCTGCCTGGGAATACCTGTTCTCTCCAGTCTGTCTGAGGAACATCCTTTAAGTCCAGTTCAGGCAACACCTTCTCAGAGAACTCTTCATTTTCATCCTACCTCCAGAGTTTATAGTTTTCTTATTTAATGGCTATATTTTGCATGAGCCTCTATCATACTATGCGACATTTATTAATTTACTCATCTCTCTTTTCTAAATATAGTAAGCTGCTTGATTCAAGGGCTATGACTGATTGATATCAAAGTTTAAGAGTCTGAAGATGTATCTCTCACAAATACTTGTTTAATGAAATGACAATCATTTTATCAACTCCCCAACATTCTTCCAAGTAAAAGGCAAGAGAAATGCCATTTACCTTGGAGTATTTTAAAGGTTCCAGAATTCATGGATTATATTATTTGGTGTATTGAATTTTAAGAATAAAAGACCAATGTATAATTTGTAAAAATAAAACACCATAAACCATTTTGAAGTGAAAATGAGTTGTGATAGGAGTTTAATTTATCTATTAATAGTTCAAGTGATCACAAATAGGCCCAATCTGTGGAAATGTGTATAGTAGAAACTAAGCTGTCCTCTCATCTTTTATAATTTGACTTTTTTTGCACTAAACAGAATTTGTATTTGAAACTTAGACATTATCCTCTTTGACCAGAGTCTTCAATACCACCCACGAATTGTTTAGGCAGCACATCAGGAGAATGAACTCAGTTGCATGGAAAACATCAAAACAGAATACATACCCCATAAAGTTTCTATAGAAATCACTGTGCAACTCTGTCTTGAGTTTTCTTTTTTCATTTGGATATTATTAATTGTTGCAATTATTGTTATTGAAATAGTCCCAAAAGATTGCAAAGTGATTAAGACCAAAAGAACAGACATTTTAGCAAATATATTGGCTGCTTATGGAATAAACTGCTATTCCACAGCCAACTTTTTGTTGTAAACCATGTTATGCAATAAAATACAAGCTCCCCAACATGTACATAGGCCTTCACTATCTTTTTGGATTAAATTATAGCATCTTTCAAATGATTTTTTGGTATGTGTGCTACTTTATCTTCATTATGAAGAAAAAAATTTTGGATACAGGCTTTGGAGAAAATTATGGCCTCATCAAGACACAAATAAATTACATATGGCCCATTAAAACCTGCCAGTTCAATTCAGATAACATTTATTTATTATTAGTGTTTTAAAGTTTTATAGTTATTTTCCATTATTTCACTGCACTTTACTTACCCTCATTTAAAATTCTTTTTCTATGGTCTTGTTTAATTTTTATTCCCATTACTTTCCAAATGAAAGTTAAATTTAAAAATGCTATCATTTGCCATTCGCTTCCTAGATCTTTATCACGTGCTAGGCAATCTGATTCTCTTAGAATTGACAATGGGCCCTGTGACACCGACTTGCATTTATTTGTGCTGTTTTGATATATCCATTTTGGGGGGAGAAATAAATTTGCTTTACCAAGATGCCTTTATTATGTGGCACTGTGTCCTGTGCCAAAGGAAATCAAACAAGGGACAAACAAAAGAGCATGTCATCCTGCTATTCTGATATTCTAATATTTTGAAAAACATCTGAAAGTTTTTATACACTGGAACAAGTACTTACAATTTAGCTATAAAGATAAACTTTTTTGAGGTATGAGTTTTCTAATTTGTCACAATAGGTTACAGAGATGTAAAAGCAATTTATTGGTCAAAAGCTGTTGTAAGTAATATGTATTTCCAAATGTAACTGCATGGAGCAAGATAAGAAGCACAGGATATGGAGGCAGAGAGATATTAATTCCAGTACTGATCTGCAATTTACCAGCTGTGGGAGTCAGAGTTGCCTCATCTACTACGTGGGAATAATAACAAATACCTTGGAAGATTGTTGCTGGGATTAAATGAGATAATATACGTGTGAAAAGTTGAGATCCTGTAGTGGTTCAGGAGAAGATGGTAGGACTAATAGGAATTACGAGAGTAGTGTGGGAATGGGGATTATATACATAAATATGAACTTATTTTTACTTTTCATTCAGAATTTTACTATTTTAGGTAAGCATAGCCATAATCCAGTACACTTTCACATAATCTAATTTGGTAACAAAAATGATGATGCTGCTGCTGTGCTGGTGGAGACAGTATACGATGATGGTGTAAGGAGATGATGCAGTAGTGTAAACACAGTTTGTTTTGATGATGGTTTAGTGTGATTAGGATGTAGTATGGTGACAGTTTGGTGTGATGATGCTGTGAGGATGGTGTGATGTAATAATGATGTCATGTGATTATTGGCATGATAGTGATGTAGTGTGATGATGGTGTGGTGTGATGGTAATGTGATGTGACAATGGTGTCAGGAGGTGATGGACTGGTGTCTCAGTAGTGTGCTGTGATGATGATATTGTGTGATAACAGTGTAGTTCTTTTTCTCTGACTGATGCACACTTCATAAGAGGAGTGATTCTAGAGGACCAGACTCTTAAAGATGAGTTTTCTAAATTGGTTCTTGGTTTTCTGGAATTGGTTCTGTAATGTGATTAGATTTAAAGGCACTATTCTATAACAATTCTAATTCCAGTGGTAAGAAGAGTACTGATCATCCATGGGGTGGGGTGGTGATAGAGGTATGCAAAGTATCACCATTGTATACTCCTAATCAAATATCTTTAAGAGGTAAGGCTCTGAATGACCATGTATTTGATATCCTAGAACATTCCAGTAAACTAAAGAGTATAATTAACAAGGGCTAATTGTTCCTAAATGCTCTAGAGAAAGTGGAGTGAAAAAACAGAGCTGAGGGGTTCACACTTTCAGTTTAATTTCTGCATAAATGACTTGAAAGCTTTTATATTTGCCTTGAAATAAACCCTTATCTTTTATAGTTGCAAAGCTGAAGTTTCTGAAAACCAAACCGAGTGCCTTCCTGTGAATGGCTGAATTACAACACAAATTTTATTCCCAAATTTTCAATGTCTTCTGTTAGTGTGAGGGCATTGATTGGGGGAAAAAATGGGATTCTGTAAGTTGTAACGAGTACGTATGTGCAGATACCGATGGAGCGTGAGACATTGAACCTCAGGTTCTGCTGAGCCTTCTTTGCCAGTAGATGCAGCCATTGTATACCTGACAAAGAAAGTTCACCCTGCTTTATCTGAGGAAGATCTAATAGCTTCCCCTAAGGTAGCTGATTGCAAGATATTGCTGATTCTCTAAAGGAGACACCCCCACTATTCCTCTTTGCTTCTGGCCTTACAACCAGACTCAAGTCCCATCAGCCTTTAAAAGGCAAACTACAAAGTGTGTCTCATGAGGAGCTGTGCTTCTTCCAAAGAACTGCATGATTTTTTTCAATTTATGCAAACAGAAATCCAGGGGATATGTGTGGGAATAGATCTAAAGGGTGTAGGACAACAATGGAAGGAACATAAAGTTGGATCAGGCCAAGTGTATTGACATGACCCCACTTAGCAGAGATTATGGATTTAATATTGTAGATTATGGGGTTAGTTAAGGCTCTAACAGTTTGCTTGTTGGGTTGGTTAAAACATGGACCCAAAGGTGAATGACAAGTGAAGTTGAAATGCCGGAACTGCCTTGGTATACACTGCAGAAGAAGGTGTCTAATAGCATAGGGATATTGGAATATTAGAGTGGATTTATTATGTAAGACCTGGGAGGACACATCTTTCACCAGGGCTGTTAGGAACATATTTGTGAGGGGAGCTCCAGCACCCTTGAAGAGCTCTGTGGTCTCTCTTCTCTGAAGATCAGCAATTACAGTTGGAGCTACTACCATCAGATGGATCTCTCTGTGCAGTGGGGATAATGGGATCTTGGGTGGCAGGGGCCGACTAATGGCTCTTAATCACCAAACATAAAGTAGGCCTGGTTACCACAAAGAGCACATGAGTCAAAGCAGTGATCAACATAGTCTGATTGGCAGAGACCTGTGGCCTGGCTAACTTGCCATGATATCCCTAGAAAAGAAATAGGTGGGCAGTCTACTAACTTCTTACCTGATCTGTATAAGCAGACAAGTTGTAGGTCTAGTGAACAGGAGTCTAATTTAGGAAATCATGACCTCTCAGTAAGTTTCCAGGCTTGAACCAGTGTACAGACCCAGAACCTCTTGAATAAAGAGGAGGCCAGGTTCCCTTAAGGAAGAACCCTGCTACAATGCCAAAATTTATACTGTCAATTTTTCTCTCAGTCTTCCCCAAAGGGACCTATGACCATTTATTAGGGTGATGATGCGCTGGAAAAGTAAAGTGATAAGACCTTGGGGTGATTACTGGATTTTGGCTCTGAACTTACACTAATTCCTGGATACCCCAAACATCACTGTAGTCCAGAGTAAGGGCTTGTGGAGGTAAGGCATAAATGGTGTTTTAACTCTGGATCCCTAGACCTATCCTGTGGTTATTTCGCACATTTCAGATTGAATAATCAAAATGACATACTCAGCAAATGGCAGAGTCCCTGTATTTGTTCTGTGACCTGTGGAGAGGTCAGGGAAAGTGGTAGGAAAGCAAAGTAGAACGCCAGTGTAACTATTTCAACCTACAAAAAATAGTAAACCAAAAGAGGTTTCCTGGAGGAATTGGAGGGATTGTAGAAATTAGTGTCAACACCAAGAACTTGAGAGTTGTGGGGGTGGTGATTCCCACCGTATTCCTATTCAACTCTTTTACTTGGCCTATGAAGAAAATAGATGGAACTGGAGAGTAACAGTGGATTATCATAAACTTAACCAGCTAGTGACTCCAATTGCAGCTGCTGTATCAAATATGGTTTTATTGCTTGTGCAAATTAACACATTCCCTGGTACTTGGTATGCAGCTACTGAGCTGGCAAATGCCTTTTTCTCCACACTTTTTAGTGAATACCACCAGAGCAGCTTGCTCATCTAACAAGGTCAGCAATACCCTTTCACTGACCTACCTCAGGTGTACATATCAATTCTCTAGCCTTATGTCATAATTTAGTCTTCATGGAACTTATTGTTATTCCCTTCCAAAAATATCATGCTGTTCCATTACACTGATGACATTATGTTGACTGGACCTAGAGAGAAAGAAGTAGCAACTATATTGCATATAACACATCTGTGATTCTGCGAGGAAAATAAATCCGACAAAAATTAAGGGTATTATACCTCAGTGAAATGTCTAGGGGCCCAGTGGTATGGGAGGTAGACTTATCCCTTCCAAGGTAAGTGATAAGTTACTGAATCTGTTCCCTCCTGCAAACAAAAGGGAGGAATATCTACTGGATCTCTTTGGATTTTGGAGATGAGATATTCATCATTTGGGTGTGCTACTACATCTCATTTACTGAATGACCTGAAAAGCTGGTTGTTTTGAGTGTAGCACAGAAAAAGAGTAGATTCTGCAACAGGTCTTAACTGCCATGCAAGCTGCTCTGCCACTTGGGCCATATGATCCAGCAGATCCAGTGGTACTTGAAGTGTTAGTGACAGATAGAGATGTTGTTTGGAGCTTTGGGCAGGTTGATATACGTGAATCATACTTTAAGATTTTGGAGTAAAGCCCTGCCATTGTCAGCAAATAACTATTCTTCTTTTTGAGAAAGAGCTTTTGGCTTGCTACTATACCATAGTAGAGACTGAACACTTAACCATGGGCCACCAAGTTACTTTATGACCTGTGGTGGCCCACATGAACTGAGCATTGTCTGGCCCACCAAGCTACAAGGCATGCACAGCAGTACTCTACTATCAAATGGAAGTGGTACATATATTAATGTGGCTTGAGAAGGCCCTGAAGGCACACATTAAATGAAGAAGTATTCCAAATACTCACGGCCCCTACGTCTGCTACAGTACCTTTCCCTCCCTGTGCTCACTTGTGCCTAATGGGGATTTCCCTATGACTGGTTGATGAGGAAGAGAAAAACTAGGACCTGGTTTATAGATTGTTCTTCACAATAGACAGTGTCTTAGTCCATTTGTACTGCTGTAACAAAATACCTGAGACCAGTTAATTGACGAAAAACAGAAATTTATTTCTCACAGTTCTGGAGGCTAGGAAGTCTAGGATCAAGGCATCAGCAGGTCTGGTGTCTGGTCAGGGCCGGGTCTCTGCTTCCAAGACAGTGCCTTATTGCTGCATCCTCCAGAGGAGAGTAACATTGAGCAGAGATGGATGGAACAGCAAGAGAGTGCTCCCTTCAGCCTAATCTCACTTATGAGAACAAAGTCCTCATGACTTAATCACCTCCCAATGGCCACAGCTCCTAGAACTATTGCATTGGGGATTAAGTTTCAACATAAATTTTTGAGGGGATACTATCATGCAAGCTGTAGCAGGCAGGTAGTACCTGGAAGTGAACAACTGCAGAACTGTGGCCCCTTTCTGGAGTATCCCTGAAGGACAGTGGTAAAAGGATTTCCTTCCAGTGGGCAGAACATCACTCAGTGCATCTGGCTGTTTATTTTGCTTGGAAGGAGAAATTTCCAAAAGTCTGGCTGGATAGCAAGCACCTTTGAAGGACCATGATTAGAAAATTGGTGACAAGAAGGTCTGGGGAAAAATTATATAAATAGACCTTTCTGAATTGACAAAGAATGTGAGTAAATTTGTGCCCCATGTGATTGCTCACCAAAAGGTGACCTCGGCAGTGGAGGATTTTAATATAAAATGAATATTGATTCTGTGGATACTAGTCAGGCTCTTTCCCTAGACACTCCTGTCATTGCCCCATGGACTTATAAACAAAGTAGGTATGGTGGCAGGGATAGAGGTTATACATGGGTTCAGTAACAAAGATTCCACTCATTAAGGTGACTTGGCTACAGCCATTGCTGAGTGCCTAGCCTGCTAGCACTGGACACCAACACTGAGTCTCCAATATGGTGCTGTTCCCCAGGGTGATTAGCCAGCTGCCTGATGGCAGGTTGATTACACTGGCCTACTTACATCATGGAAGGGGCTGTACTTTGTTCTCATTGGAATAGACACTTATTCTGCATATGGATTTGCCTTTGCTGTGTGTAATGCTTCTGCCAAAACTACCATCTGCAGACTTAGGGAATGCCTTATCCACCATCATGGATTCCACACAGCATTGCTTCTCATCAAGGAACTCACTTCACAGCAAATGACGTGCAGCAATGGGCCCATGCTTGTGGAAGTCACTGGTCTTACCATGTTCCCTATCATCCTGAAGCAGTTAGGTTGATAGATGGTGAATGGCTTTTTGAAGACAGTTATAATGTCAGCTTGATGGCAATGCCTTGTGGAGTTGAGGCAGAAGACTATATATGCTCTGAATTAGCATCCTGTATATGATGTTTTCTCTCCTACAGCCAAGATTTACAGGTTCAGGAATCATGGGGTAGAAATGAAAGTGGCTCCACTCACTATTATCTCTAGTGATCCACTAGCAAAATTTTGTCAACCTTAGGTTCTGCTGGCATAGAGTTTCAAAAGGAGGAATAATAGTTCTACCAGGAAACCCAACAGTGATTCCATTGAACTGCAAGTTGAGACCATCGCCTGGCCACTTTGGGCTCCTTATGCTTGGGATTCAACAGACAAAGAATGGAACTAATTACTGCATTAGTTGAAGTGATTAATATCAACTATCAAGGGTGAAATTGCTCCTACTACACAATAGTAATAAGTAAGAGTATGTCTGAAACACAGATGATCCCCTAGGGTGTCTTCTAGTCATACCATGTCCTGTGATTAAAGTTGACGAAAAACTACAACAATCCAACTCTAGCAGGACTGCTAATGGCCCAGACCCTTTAGGAATAAAAGCTTGAGACACTTTGGCAGGCAAAATAAGTGACCAGTTGAGGTGCTTTTTGAGGGCAAGGGGAAAATGGAATAAATAATGGAAGAACCTATTTATAAATATCAATTATGGCCAAAGATCAGTTGCAGAAATAAAGACTATCATAATTATGGGCATTTCTTCCTTATTTTATTGTGACCATGTTTGTATATATATTTAGCAAATATTTTTGTTTTCTTTCCTGAGAATTCCCTTATCTAACATAAAATGTGTTAATAATCGTTAACTTTATATCACAGTATTTGACTTACAGACTATCAAGAAGAGTGGACGTCACCCAAGGACTTTGCATCCTCTTCTGGGGAAAGTGTTAGCATGTTTGGGGTGGTGTGGAAGACACTTGTGCTGTGTTAGATGGACGTATGACTTTGTCATTATCTTTATTTGGAGATTAAGTATGATTTCAGAAGATGTGTGTGGACATCAAGTTGGCAGAGGGGACTATGATGGTCAGCTTCATGTGTTGGGGTGGCTAGGCTACAGTTCCCAGTAATTCAAACACTAATCTAGGGGTTCTGGTGAAGGCATTTTAAAGTCTATAATCAGTTGACATTAAGTAGAGAGATTATCCTAGATAGCCTGTGTGGGCCTGAATCAGTCAGTCAAAAGGCCTTAAGGTCAGAACTGAGGCTTCCTTGAGGAAAAAGAAATTCTGCCTGTTGATAGCAACTTCCAGTTGTGCCCAGGACTCCCAGCCTGCCTCCTCTGATGGCCTGCTCTGTGGATTTTACACTTGCATTCCCAGCCCCCACAATTGCCTAAGCCAATTTCTTGCAATAAGTTTCTTAACATCTCTTACTGGTTCTGTTTCTTCTATCGAAACCTGGCTAATGTGAGTCACAAAAAAAAAAAAAAAAACACACACTTCCTTATTTAACTTATAGTCCATCTTGTGTCAATACCAATTTTCTTACTCAATGTCTTTTTTCTTTAGAGAGTAAATTCCTCAAAACCAAGGTCTGGGTTTCTTAATTCTCTGAAGCACTAAGCACAAGGCTCTGCCTAAATGACAGTTATTCTTTGAAATTTGTTTAACTAACTTTTACACTATATTAACTGATTTAAATGGCTTCATATATTGAAATAGGTAAAGTCATCTTATTTAAAAAATGTTCTTTTGTTGTCTGGTTTTAGCTATAAAGGACCTGACTTGGGGAAGATGTGGTGATGGAAGACAAGTAGGTATTTCAGGTTTAGAATTATGTTGAGTTTCTAACATGTTTCCTTTTGTAAATTACTCTTTGTGTCCACTAATCACCACAAAAGGCAGTCTTGCTAATGGTTTTTAAGTGTCATTAGGCTAATAGTAACTGAATTTAAATTTCTAAATTTACAACCATGACTTACTTTTTCCTTTAAATATTTTTATTCTAGTGTTTCACTTTTTCACTTTCTTTTATTCCAATTCCCTTGGCTGATGTATTCATAAGTACCTTCCTCCAGAAAACTTATCCAGGCAATTCGATATTATACAGCACATCATTTATGTTGATGAATTCATTCCCTCACTTATTCATTCATCCCTTAAATAATTACCAAGTGTCTACTGTGTGCGAGGTACGACATAACCCAGGTACATAATCCAGCAAGTCAAGGCCTCTAAGTGACCAAATCCAATTAGCATCTTGTGGCAAAAATCAATCATAAAAACATAGAAATAGAAACCTTTGCCCAAAATTTACCCAATGAAGTGTTTTCATGCTGGTAAATCTTTGATTTCTTCCTCCTCTAAATTTCAGTTAGATTGTGTCTATAAAAAAGGCTCATCATGTTTTTGAGCTGTCCTTGTGATTTCTCCCTACGTCAAACAGACACACACACACACACACACACACACACACACACACAGAGAGAGAGAGAGAGAGAGAGCGACCCCTTTACTTTTCCTTAGACATTTATACGACTGAAAGGGAACTCATGTATACACAGACAGACCATTTGACATGCCTGTTATTATGACGCTGGTCATAAGCAGTCACATATTTGCATAAGAGTATAGTCTTTCCATTTTTATCCTTTTCAAAATACTGGATGTAGGAGTAGCAGTCTGACTTCCAGAGAAATCTTCCATTGAAAGTTAGTTAAATTGGTAAGCTTCCCAATTCAAGACTGGAGCTCTCCTTTCTTGGGCATAAAAAGACCAGCTCCTAACAAGGTTCTGAAATGAATCTATCAGATGGTATTGACCACAGAGAAACTACCCTGAAGCCTGCACTAATACCATGCCTGGAGTCATAACACAGTATATCCTAGAAATGCTCCACCCTGCCTTGGATGGGATTGTGGAGCATCAAGCTCCTGCATTCCATGCCATAGAGGGCTGTGTTGCAGCTCAGTTCCTGAGAATCATCACTGGCACAATGAAACTGTTTACTCCATCTCTAAATGTCACATCAACATGACCTCTCAGAGGAGGTATTTGTTTGTGTGACTCCTCAGAGCAGGACCTTCTCGTGGCTGGGACATTATGAGCTGTTAGTAAATATGAAAGTAATAGGAGAGGAATAGAGAAAATTGAATCCCAGACAAAGAAAAAGAATAGAAAAGAAAAGGAAGGAAAGAAGGAGAAAATATGACAATAATAAAACTAACATCTATTGAATGTTTAATGTGTGTCAAGCAGTAGTCTAGAATCTAGATGTTTGCCTATTAATTCACTTAGTCTTCATAATATCCTAGAAAATGTTACTATTATTATCTTCATTTTCTAGATCAGGAAATTGGGTACAGAAACATGAAGCAGCTTGCAAAGTTATTGTAATTTCTTAGTGGTGGAGCTGGGATTTGAACTCAGGAAGTCTCACTTCAGAACTTGAATGTTTAAATGCTACACACAACTACCTCTCAATAAAAACCTAGAACAGCAAATTGAAGTGGAAAAGGGTAAAGAATTAGAAGAATTTCCTCTATAAATATTTCATTCAATAAATATTTATTAATCAGAGAGTTCACAATTTAGTGGAAGAGAAAATGGGAGAAACAGAAAATGAATGCATGCAATAGAATACAGGACTATGGGAGAATGTGACGCTGTGCAAGGGTGTAGATGCACCAGAAGAAAGAGGCTGTCTCAGCCTGGGGAGGAGATGGTGGCATTGCAGGAGTTCTTCTAGAAAGCAATGTCTGGACTGCCTCGGTGAAAAGTGTGGGCTGGGAGAAGGTGAGGCCTGAGAGGAGAACAGTTAGGGCCTGTTGTAATTCAACATGCAAGCGCTGGCAAGGGCCAGACAAGAGTATCAGCAGTTGGATTAAAGAGAATAAGATTAACTGAGATTAAGTTAGGAGGAAGAATTGTCAAAAGCTGTCTATCAACTGCTGCCATTAAGAAGGGATGTTGTGAGATGACTCCCAAGCTTCCAACTTGATGATGCTGCCAACTAATTCAAAGAAGGAACACAGGAAGAAGAGAAATTTAGGGAGGTTAGAGGAGGTAAGAAGAGATGAAGATAGTAAGTTATTATTTGTTGAGTTTAAAATCTCCATAAGACTTCTAGGTTAAGATTTCTAGGAGCCATGTGGCAGAGTGTACAGATCTGACTCACATTAGTACATCAGTGGCAACTAAACCTTTCAGAGTAGGAGGATTGTGGAGAGAACGTGGGTAATGGAAGTTCAGCGGAGGGTGGAGCTCTAGAAAACACCAACAGTGGGAACTGCATAAAGGAGAAAGAGCTTGAAGAGTAAGAGAAGTCATCACTCAAACCTGGAAGGAAGTTTTGATAAAGAGAGAGCACTAGTAATGTCAAATGCAACAGAGTGGCCACATGCAATACATCATGAGAAGCATTTACCATATTTGGCTGTCAGGTGATGATTGGGACCTCGAGCCTGGGTGGAGGGCTCTTGAAGAGAAGAGGATAACTTTTGCCCTCAGAGGAGGGGAAGACAGGAGAATATAGAGGCTAGAGAGGGATTTGTCAGTGTTTTAAATGGAGGGGGATAGTTTAAGGCTAATCTGTGAATTAGAAAGTGGAATTGCATGCTGAAATGAATGCGATTGATGACTTTGGTGAATATCTGAAATATCCACTGATGGAGAAGGACACAGAAGTCCCACTGGGGACTGAGAAGGACCAATTCACAGAGGTACCAATCTACATTTTATCTGACTGCCCTCAGCAGTCCCCCCTCACAACAGGAGACTGTGACTAGAGGGTGAGACTTTGGATTTTAAGAATTCAGTGGAGAAACATTGTGAATGCACAAACAAAGAGGAAAAGAATTAGTGAGAAATGTCTATTTCCTAATTATCAATTTGCAAATTAAGCATCTATCGATTGCCCATGCATGTTGTGCTCTGTGGAGACTAATTACTCAACTGAACACAAGTATTCACTGTGCACCTACTATGTGCCCAGCACTCTGTTAGGCACTGAACTTCCAAAGGTATGAGACCCCTACCTTTAAGACTTACAGTCTGATGAAAGAATCACATAAGGAAACTGAAAAGGCAAAGCAATGTGGTCGAGGCTATGATAGAAGCATGCGTGGGACGCTGGTGGATTGTAGTGAAGGAAAGTCCAAACCAAGACTGGCTGGGGAGAGAAAGAAGGAAGATTTCCTGATGGAGCCGGGGCTGAGTGAGGCACAAGACAAGGCTGAAAGGTAAGGAGTGCCAGATCACAGCAAGCTTTTAAAACCATATTAAGGAATTTGGATCCTATCCATTCATTCTCTCTTTTTCGACTCCTAAGAGCAAAAGTGAGCAAGTATTTATCCTCCAGGGATATAGAAGCATAGCCTGAAATGGTTGTTGCTCATGTTAAACACGGCAGGTTCTGTGATTAAAAACAAATGTGCATTTTGTAATCTACTCTATCATATATCAGTTTTAGTATATTTACTTTCAAATAAATTAATCTTCAAGAAGATACACTGTGGTCCTCCTGGAGCTTCCTGTCTGTGAATGATGACTATAGGTCAAGAAGAAATCATTGACGTATTTTAAGTAGAAGTGTTGCATAATCAGATTTCTGTTTTAGAAAAACAGCCCGGCCGCAATGGGTTGCATGGTTTAGGAAACCAAGAGTAAGGATGGGAAATGCAGCCGGGAGGCTGCTGCAGTGCTATAGACAAGAGAGCATGAGTTCCTCGGTAGAAAGAAGGCTACACAGTCAAGAGTTACTGTGGAATGAGTTGTTTCATTAACTTACAGACGTGGGCAGTAGGTCAGAAGGACTCAGCACAGCTACGAGGCTTCTGGTTTGAGTGCTGCTCTCGAAGATAGTAAATGAGGGAGGAGAGTCAGGGCCTGAGCATTAGAAAGAACAATGAATTCTGTTTGGGACATGGAATTTGAGGTTCCTGTGGGACATCCATGCACTGGATGGATGACTGACATACATTTAGACATAAGCACGGGAATGACCATTATATATGCCAAAATTAAAGACCTGGGAGTAGACAAGGTCACCCACAGATAGTGTCTCAGAGTTTATAATGTAGTTCAAGAAATGACAGATAAAATCACTAATAAGTAAGTCTAAAAAATCAGTTCCAACTGAATATAAAGTGCTGAGGGGACAGGGAAGAAGGGACTGGCTTAATTGAGATGGGTTAGGAAGGGAAGGGGCGCCACTGATCTCAGAGCCCAGAGTTCACAGCATCATCCTAAACTGAGAACCACAGACGCAAACCACACTTTCTTTGCTGCTTGACCTTGTCTAAGTTCACATGAAGCCATCTGCACCCGCCCAGAAAAATGAGGATGACATTCTTAGCCCTTGGGATGATCTACATACAAGAAGTTGGAAGATGTGAGGACGATGGAGTGAATCAGTGACTTTCCTGAGCACGTGCTATGAGCCTTGAGCTGCTGCCATTCTTTCTGGTGTAGGTTAGTTCCGCTGTGCTGTGGCAGGTAGAAAGCATTTCTGTAGCATCCAGGGGCGGTCCTCTGCTCCCGGTACCACAGGCCTATGAGTTCAGTGATACTTTCTAAACCCAAAGGTGGACTTTTGAAATACTTCTAAGAGGAAAGGGGAGCCTTGAAGATACAGTCTGCATGCAAATATATTTTGATATCCAGGACATTTCAGTAGCTTCCAGGGGCAACAAGACAACTAGGCCTCTTCTGTCATATTTATATGGGGCTTTCCCAGTTACTCCTGCACAGAGGAGAAGAGAGGGAGGGAAGATAGTTAAAAGGGACCCCTGCCCTCTGCTGTCATTCCAGCCTCTGAGCTTTGCATGTCGGAGCTACATTTATGCAGCCCCAAGGAAGGAGTGTGTGAGCCAAGACGAGGTGATGATTATTGCTCTGTGAAAATGATGTGGCCTGGGGACCAGGCTCAGAAGCAAGGAAGGCAAGTCAGATTGGTCCATAGATGGTGACAAAGCAGAGAGGTCAACAGATTGAAGATCCTGATGAAATTGAAGAGCTAATGGGTATGAGTCAGAAAATTATCTGAGATCTATTTTATCATGGGAGATATGTGATTATTGTTTTATAGTATTTCCATTTTAAAAGCTGTCATTAACTGTGGAGGAAAGTTATGGACTATTTTATAACTTAGATGCTAGGCAAAATATGAGAGGATATGGAAATATAAAATTTACAGAGAAATATAAGTCATGGGCTCGTGTAGCTCTCATTTTAACTTTATTTAAATGTTTTTTTTTTTTTTAGCTTTTGGACATTTTGGAGGGTTGAGCTTTTAAATGAAAGAAATTTTAAAAAATAAAATACTAGTGAACTGTGCTTGTAGATAGTGAAAAGATATATAAAACTCTAAATTCTTGGTCACACCTGGCCTGGGAGCACTGAATACAACTTTTCGTGGTGTTCACTTTTTTTTTTAAAGAAAACATTCTTTAGATTTTCTACATTGGATATGTCTTTCTTTTGTAATCAGAAGAAAAAAATACAAACTTTTTATAAAACAGGAATACTGTAATTGTTACCAAACTCTCTTTTCCTTACCAAGTCTGTATTCTCTATAACATGTGAAATTCAAATTATCTTAGCAAGTGTTATATCTCCTGAAGGGCCTGAATCAGATTTGCTCTATAAGGATCACCTGTGAGTTCTCTGTGACGCTAGTTTCCAGAGTCTTAATTTTGGAACTTCTAAAGGGACAAGATTTATGTGGCCATAAGTGAAACAGTTCTTCTGGAATGAATAAGATCTAAAAGTTTAGAAATCCCCAAGCTATTCTCTAAACAAAGATGTGGGAAACTATTAATGTTTATATTGAAGATTCCCTAGTGTGTTTTTTTTTTTTTTTTTTTTTTTGGTCATTGTAGGATATGAATGGTTATGTCCTCTGCAGTCCCTATATAGTTGCCTCTATTCAGGCAGCCCTTGGTTATGAGATGTAGATGTGGGAGAGGCTGCAAAGGTGGCTTACCTACTTTAGTAATAAAAGTGGCCAAATGTTAACACATACATACACGCCACACACATACATACACACATATCAACTGTGGTTATAAAATAGCAGTTCTGAAGATCTGGAGGGAAGAAGGAAGTAAATAAGTTTACCCTCTATAATGTCTGGATAGGCTGATATTTATTAGACAAGACAGAGCCAGTGCCCAGTACCCACAATACTTTTAAGGGCCCACGAAAGTATTTTACTTTTCTTCTAAAATCAGAAGAAAAAACTGAACTTTTGAGTTGAAGAAAATGTTAAATATGTAATGTGAGTATATTCATCTTTATAACAATGCAGTCATCAACTACGATTATCAGTACTTTTTTTATGGAGGAAGTGGCCCATAAAGGCAAAGGAACTAGGGCTCCTGAAAGTCACAGTGTGGCCTGATGGTCTGTGCACCATTCGGTGGGCTGCAGAGACCCTTTTGAAAACAACATCTGAACCAAGCAAGCCTCTCATTTCCAGATGAAGGATGCTAATAAAACCAGGATCTTGGGTTTCATAACTAAAAAACTCATTGTCGCAACTGGAGAAAATGATTAGGAATTCCATGTGGGTTTATTTGTTTTTAAATTAACTTATTGAAACATTTCCTGTGTTAACAAACTACATGAAACTCAGTGGCTTGACAAAAACCAACATTTACTAGCTCACAATTCTGGATCTCCGCTGGGCAGCTCTGCTGGTCTCACCTAGGCTCACTGCAGTCAGCTGGCACCTCAGCTGTGACAAACTGCCAGTGGGCAGGCTGTGGTCAGGGAACCTGAGTCCTCCCCCACGTGGCCTCTCCTGCAGGCTAGCCAGGGCGTCTTCAAGTCGTGGTGGAAATGTTTCTAGCAGCAAGAGGGCAAAGTTCTGCTTGTGTCACGTTTACCATGCCCATTGGCCAAAGTAAGTCACGTGGTCAAGATCAGATTCCAGGGATGGAGGAGTAGGCTTTGCCTCAATGGAAGCAGCTACAAAGTCACTTGCAAGCAGCATGCATACAGGAATGGGAAGAATCTGTGGCCATTTTTTGCAATCTACCACACTTCTTCCCTCAAAATCCTCATGTCTGTACTTCTGCCGTGTGACCTCCTTTTTGAATTTTCATGTTCAGTTAAACTATTTTACAGTTTAAGCTAAAGCTTAGTTTGGTTCCTGGAAAAAGAAAATGGAGATGAAATTGAAGCAACCTCAATATTTTTTTTAAAACCACGTTTTGTATTATATTTTTAGTATTTAGAGGGTAGTGTGAAGGAATGCACCTGATGGTCCATCAAGCCCATCCGAGTTTATGTCACAGTTTTGCCACTTACTGTGTGGCCTTGGGAAAGTTGCTTACTCCTGCTGGCATTGCTTTCTTCATCTGTGAAATAGAGAAAATAAACTTCCCACTCAGGACTGTTGGCGAATGACAGAGAAGTGTGTGCTCTGCCAAGTACTGGTAGGTTCCTAAGAGCTGTTGTTAGCATGATGATGATTACCTCTGGTAAATTGCTAACTAAAATATAATCAACTAAACAAAGGACTATGGAGAATGTACTATGGGCAAATCTCCCTACTGTTTAATTTTATCTCTATTTTTCATGTGCTTGTGTGATGAATTTTTGTTCTGGTGACATTACTTCTCCTACTGCTAATGTGCAACCAGCTCTGAAGTGGAATAGGGGTGTTTTCCAAGGACCAATATGGCTTTACTGGTGTATTTTATAATCAAATCAAACCAACGCAATGCAATGTCATATTAGTTACTAATATTTGAAATTTTATTTCTCTTATTCGTATCTCTGACTGCAGTCTGGTGTATTTTATTTTCCTCTCTCATTTTTGGAGTTAAGGATAAAAGTGTAAAATGATAATACTGTCTCTTTCAAGTTGAATGCGTGTACTTTTTAAAATTAAACTCCTTGGTTTTGATTTATTCTTTTTCACCTTCATAATACTAAAGCCTTATTATCTCAAGTTATTTTCTTAGTTTTTGAATCTATGGCTTCATATTCTAAATGAAGTCCTTCCTGTTTCAAGACCCTTAGAAGGAAATTTTCGCCTTCATATTGCCAACTTGTATCTTATCAAAACACATTTGCTTGTTTTATGTTTAAACAGTATGTAGCCCTAGGACATCATAGCTTTCAGCATGCCAGATAGATGAAGGCCTTGGACTTTGTTATCACCTGGGATATGAGTTTATTAGTAATAAAGTTAAATCGAAGTTATATATTAAATGTGGAAGTAACGTCAAAACACAAGTAAGTTAAGTATTTTATCAGGAAAGTATAGTGGCTTTCCACTGATACTTACATTTTAATGAGGTAGAAATTTCATGATTTATAGTTTGGGTAGAATATATATGAAATTAATAATGTCTATAGTGCTTGAAATTAGGCTATTAAGTCACTAGCTTGGTGATGTAGATCAAATGGCATCCTTATTTATATTAATTTTTAGACTCTTCCTTGGATTTCTTTGTGAAGCCTTCTAGCTAAAGAAAAGACAGGCATATTCATTCCACCCTATCTAAAATGAAAACCATATCCCTTAATTAGAACTGGTAAACTTAGGAAGTTGATGACATTTCTGGATTGATTAGGTTTTTTAAATTTAATTTCATTCACCCCTCTTTTTGTCATCAGATGCAAGTGATATGTTTGTGTTGATTACAAATATATGTGAAATTTATTTTAAAAATTAATATAAATCTTATATAAAGACCAAACATACGTATTTTTTCTAATGTGTGTATGTGTTTCTGTGTGTGTGTGTTTTGATATAACACTCACAAGGCATTCAGGAGGAAATTTTCTTCCCAAGTTGAAGGTAGAGAAAGCCTACTTTTCACTAGATCTTATTAACTGCACAGGAGGAGTTAGTCTACAAATATTTGTGGAATAAATGAATGTATTAGTAATAAATGTTTTAGAAAATAAACAGCTAAAGCATAAGAGCATTGTCTTCATTATCTAACTTGTTCTGTTCTAAAAGGCTTTGCTTCTGTATGGATATTCTGCATGCTATAGAGTTTCCTTGAAAAAAAACCCAAGATTTACTACAAGTGAGTTCCATCTAGAAAGCTTCTCATCTGGCCCTACCTTTAGCACCCACTCTAGTTGCACTACAAAATGAGAGGGGAAATATTTAGACAAAATAAATGGTTTGGAAATACTAGCTGCACAGGTGCTTACTCTGAGAGTGCTTTAATGAAATTAACTCACATTGTAGTGTGACTTCTAGGTCACCAAGTTATGAGTATTAGAAACCACACTCCTGAAAGGCTAGTTGGATGAGGTGAGGTATGAATCAAGGAAAGGTCTCTCTTAGCAAGCAACATAATGGAAAAAAAAAGGAGAATTTTGTGGATGGCCTTTTTTTCATATTTATTAAAATACATATGAACCGTTTGGTCATCCATTTATTGAGAATACTAAAAATATACAAATTTATCTTATTTGAGTTGATTTCTCATTAATCTATGAAGGTAAGAAACAGTGATAATTTTCTCAGTTTATCTGTATGTAGGTATGAGTTCATAAATATGTGTATTATTCAAAGTTAACAGAAAAATTAAAACATGATTATAGAAGGTGCAAATTAATAAACTTAGAATTATCCAGTAAAATAACCTTGTATGAGATAAACACTATAGCATCCATCAGGTGAGTAGTAATTATGCTTCATTCTGTTTGTTTTAGTGAGTTTTAAGTGGACCTTCAAATAAATCTTTTAGTAGATCTACTAGATGTGGAAATAGTGATTAATTCAATTAGGGTTATAATTTTACATGCAAGTTTTCATTAAATCAGCTGCATTTGCCGTAATGTTTTTATGTCCTGTAATAACAGTCTTAATCTGAAGTTCTGCTTTAGTGTAAAAGTATAATTTCATTTCCATTTCTTTTCCCTAGTTCATGAAACATGTAATGTCTAAAGGAGTGATTTAGCAGACTATGGTATAGTCATGTAAAAAGTACAGTAGTTTCATTGTGTGACAAAGCAAACTATATAGAAATATGGACAAAAGTGACCTGAAACTAAAAATTCACATTCAGAATGAAGTGTAAACTTGAGAAAAACTAAAAAGAAATCAAAAGAGGATGCAGAGTTTGTAAGTAGTGATTTAGTTCCTTGAAATGGTTATAATTTTTATATTGTTATCAGTAGCTTTTTCCTTTATTCTTCTTTGAGGGATTGCCTAAAATATACATATACTATAACTGAATGTTTGCTTATTTCCTAAGTCATTTGCTGTATCATTAATCACCGTATTTAAATATGTTAAGTGTAAACATAGAGCCATTTTCTCAGTAGAAAAGAATTAAATGAATTTTGTGCTTTTCTTGTCAAATTTCAGTATGTTTTAAATTTTTTTTCAGTTTATTAAAACCTCAAACTCTAGCCCAAATGATAATAAGCATTTTGATAGCATGTATTTTCACATTGATATATATGTTCATTCCAGGAAAGAGATCTATCTAGATTCTTTTTTCTATATATAAAAGACTGGGGCTTGTCAAAAAATAAATGTGAGTCCCAACTTAGGGAAAGAAGTGAAATTATCCTTGGCCATATCAACAACTCAGTAATTTGGAAGAATGCTTTCTTCTTGATATACAGCTTCTAAAATGTGGATGTAATACCAATGGTAACTGATAACATCAATGGAGTGTCTGCTGTGTATATTCAGGATGTACTTTACAAATATTATCTCTAATCCTCACAGAACCTGCATTTTACACACAAGGAAACTGAAACTCGGTGATAAGTACTTTGCACCAAACCACCCCGTTTCTGAAATATGCATCCCAAGAACCATCAAAGATATTACTACAATCTTCACAGCTTTGCCAGTTAATCTTCTGAAAGACCATTCCTCTGCAGATATCCACATTATTAGATAAGTATCATAAATAGGAAAGCAGAAAGATGGACACTAGGAGACATGGGTTCTAGATCTACTTTGCCACCAAGTTAGCTGTGTGAACTTGGACAATTAATTCCTGTTGACCTTGGTTTTCTTCTTACAAAACATCAGGGTTGTGATAGAGTGCTAAAAGTTTATTCCAACTCTAAAAGTTTCCTTACAGCTTTAAACACTTCTTTGAACAGGGATTTCTTTCTGTTGGAAGAAATGGGGCTTTCACTGTTATATTGAAAAAGGTTTTGCAAAGGAAAAGGTTTTTACTGAGTGGCCACTGTGCTTTGACACTTCCCAATAAGGAATTCCCTTTAGCTGGTCTCTTGCCCTTAGCTGTTCTTTCTCCTTAAACTGTATCCATCATACATGAGAAAGTGTATGATGAATAACTTCCCTTTTTAATATTAAGGGACAAAAACCAGGTGCCCTAGAACACTGTGGGAGAAGAGATTTTGTACATTTAAATGATTTATCTTTTAAAAAAATTATTTTAAGAAGCTAAGAAGCCAATATAAACTTCATTTGAATTAGCTATTTTTCTTCTTATGCTTTCTATTATTATAAGAACAACAACAAAAAAGTTATTTTTTCACTTGAGTTATTCTCTTTTATTTGCTATTCTGTGTTCCTATCTATGTAGTATTTTGTCTCCCCACAGTCCAATTGATAAAGCCCTAAAGGGTTTCAAACATTCTGTCTGTGCAGGATATTGACCTAGCATCTAGATAACCTGCTAGTTTTTGAAACAAAAGCATAATGGGAAAAGGTTGTATTATCCCTAACTCAGGAATATTCTTCCGGCCCTAAGCTTGGAGCCCTTGACTTGAACTTAGCTGTGCCTTTTGTCTGATCAGGAGGGGCTATTTATTAGGAGTCATACAAAATAAACATGAAAAGTTTGCTATAAAATATGACAACCACTTTAAATAATGTTGACTTCATTAAACTTTAAACTTTATTTATATATTTTATGGCTTTAGTGTGAGCTCTTCTCGGATGTTTACTTCAGTGGAAAATCCATCATGTGAGGACCATGAAAGGGATTAATCCCCCTACCCTTGGCACAGAGCTCAGCTCCAACAATTCAGATCTAAATATTTAGTGATGGATGATACATGTTTATGGAACAGAGGGCAGCATGACATTTAAATGTGAACTGCGGTTTCCATGTTGAGCATATGGTTGAAAAGACACTGGAAGCTGAAGTTATGCCAACCAACAGAAGTTGATAAGTTTTCTTATGCTTTTTTTTTTTTCCTCCCACTTTTGTCCATTCCATCTGTTTCTAAAATCTCTTTAACAAAACTATTCTTACAATTAACTTTCCAGAAAAGAAGTTCTGCTGACTGTTGTGCATTTGATAGTGCATCCCATGGTTGAACTAATAGCCTTGCTGGGTGTCAGCCAAAGGTTACAGGACTCTCAAAATATTCCTGGAAAAAAAAAAGTTTATCACTAAACTGAAGTTTCTCATTAGTAACCCTGTGGTGTTTAATCTGTGAAATTACATGATTAACTCCTTTGCGGAGTCTGCTTCAGTTGGGGCTTGCAATCCCACAGGAAGTTATTAAAAGTATCACCAAGATAATTCTCTAGCTTTGTACTTGGCCCCTGGGGTAAAGGAAATAGATCATTAGATGAGCACGTTATAATAAAGTCATAGATCACTCACAATTATTAAATGACTGTCAAGGAAGATTATTATTTTAAAAGTTGAGTACAGTGTGATTTGAAAAACAAATAAAAACCATGAAAAAATATCTTACTTCCTTTGTTTTAGAAAAGAAATGAGAAATATACTGTTTTCTCCTCCATGCTTTTTGAAGTTGATATTTTAACATGTTTTTTCAAACACAGTTCTTACCTTTTGATTTTTTTTCCCCAAAGTTAACTGTTCCTTGACTGAAAGGGATGATTCTTCTTGTTAGTAAACAAAGGATGCAAAAAAATAAGTCTAAGAAAATATAATGAAGAAATACTTTATATATATGTGAAAATAATGTAAGAAGCTTTTTCTTATAGAAGAGATGTGACCATGTGCATGGTTAGTAACTCACGGAAGTTTCATAGAGATTATTCGAGACCTTCATTCAATTCTCAAAGCAACATTAGCCAGGACACTTTGCCCTCAATAAGAGTAGAATACAAAAATACCAATATTATAAGAAAAAGCAATATCAGATAGCTCTCATTATTAGTCCAGATCCACTATATAATGCAGCTGTTCTTGGTAACTTCAGTAAGATGTTTGATTTTCTGAGCTGTCCTCTAGGTTCTGAATCTTATTCTGGTTCAGACAGAAATGTTCCATATATCTATTTCCTATTTTGCTTTTCAAAATATGTATTGTAACTTCTTTATTTTTAAAAAAATCTTTATCAACCAAACAAATCTATGACCAGGCTGGAGTTTCATAATAAAAATCCCTGTTGGTTATCAATCAAACCATTCACATGCCTGAGTTTAATTAGCCATGCTAGCAGTTGGCACTCACTGGATAGTGACACTTAAAGATGTTAAATGGACTAAGTGAAAATGCCTATGTCATGGGAAACAATCCTTACACACATAATGAATGCCAAACCTTTTACAACTTTCTGAATCTCAAGCTCAACAGAGGAAGCAAAGCAGGACATTGGTAAAAGATTAATTCTTTTTTGTTTTGTTTCATTTTGTTTTCATTCCTTAAGATTTTCTGATCCTAACCAGAAAAAGAACATTATCCTAAAATTTCATACAAAAAGGAAATGCATGACAGTTGAAAAAGAAATCCAGGCTTTCCACTCACACTTGGATAGCAATGCCTTTGAGTAGTTATATAATAAACTTCTGATATCTAGAATATTATTTCAAAATACAAAAAGCACAACAACCCACAGTCTTAGTTTTACCCTCCACTTCAAGTTGATAGAAGCTAAGTGCTGTATAGAGTCCAACAGAGAGAGAAGTGTTGAAGATCGATGTAGAAGGACATATTTGTGTTATCGACACCCTACTACACTTTCTTAGCTCTCTCGAACAGGGACCTAGAAAGAACTCGGGTAATGTGTGTGTAAAAACACATCCAGTTGCCACTCAACACCATTTAAAGGGAGAGTAAGACATGCAGCTGTGGTAGTTCTTGTAGTGATTTTTGATCACTCTTGTCAGGGGCACTGGCAAGCCTGGGTGGCCTTCTGCCCAGTCCTCAACTGGGGAAGAACCATCATGGACTGGGACAGACATGGGCTTTGGAGCTACAAAGACCTCATTTGAATTCTTCTTCCATTGACTATATGTTCTTGGACAAGTTACTTAACTTTTCTGAACTTGTTTCTTTATCTGTAAAATATGTTCTACATCCTGCCTCTTATGATATTTAATTCCGTCGTGTGGTGAGAATTAAATGACATGATGTTTAGCAGATGCTTGGCATAGTGCTAGGCACAAAAAGCAGACACGCAGTAAATGTTAGTTCCTTCGCCTTTTCCTTTCTGATTCTCAGTCCCCTTATCTGTAATCTGTGAATAATATAATTTGTGTTGGGAGGTTTTGTGTTATTTCACAAGGTGAAACCATAAAGAACCAAGCACTCACACGGTAGATGCTGAAGATAAATCAGCAGCAAGACGTCTTGTTGCCAAGGCAGAGTACTTAGCTGGAGTGTCTACACTCCCCTCCTGGAATCCGGCGTTGGGCAGAGCTCTCGCCCCATATGGAAGGGGAAGCATCAGGAAAGGGTGCGGGTGGTGGCACATCTGTGAGGAGAAGGTGGATACAGAGAACAGGCAGGACCTTGTAACAAAATCTCCAGTGAAGGACTATCAAGTCTGACATCACTGGACCATTGGGAATGAGGACACCATGGTGCTCTTCCCTGGGAACAGCTGTGTAAACACACAAAATGCAGTCGTAAGAACTACTGGATGTAACTTCAGCCACTCACACCTTTGGAGTGCTAGAAGCTAGCCCTGGCAGGTCCCCCAGTCTAGTGCACCCACTAAGGTAACATTCCTTTCTGAACAGAGATGGTGAGTATCCTGTGAAGGAACTGGAAGCCACCGCCACAAAGCAAAGTCAAGCCTCGTGTTATGTCTAAACTCGCATAATTTTTGACTGCTTCAATTAAGACCAAGGAGGGGGTCTAAGTAAATGATGCTTTGTTTAGAGAAATTTTTAAATCTCAAAAAATTTGACTATAGTTTTAATTTGTGGGTTAACCACAAGTTTAACTTTCCCATTCACATGAGGAAATCAACTGTATAGATCTTCAATTACATTTAGATTTTGTAGGTCTAAAAAGTTTGAGAATCCCAACATACACTTCTAAACATTAAAGTGTCATAAATTCCAGCCCAGTGACAACCACTGAGCCACTGCAGGAAGTGCCCTGGGCTCCTGAGCTAGGGTGGTAGGGGGCGAAGGCTTCAGCCACATGCCCTGACATCTGCACCCAGCCCAGCAATGACCTGCTGGAAGCCCCCTGGTCTCCCCTGCAGGAATGAATGGGGTGCCAGAGGCCTCAACCCCTCCCTCCTGCTTCCCCTTTCTCCCACCCTATTTCCTTCCCCTTTCTCCTCTCTCCCTCCCCCAAACTGCTCCACAACATCATAGAACATTAAAAAAAAATAATAAACTTAAAAAAAAGTGTCATAAATTCCCCAAAACTCCAAGATGACATTTTCCCTTGAATTTTTTTTTTTTTATTTAGGTTGGTCTTGGAGAGGGGTTGGCATGAGGAAGTACATGGTACATGTAAACATAAGTAAAGATGGCATTAAAGAAAACACTCCTCCATTTCAGATTAAAGCTTGAAAATTTTTTAAAAATCTGAAACAATCTTCATATGTGTAAATTGCATTGCCTTTTAAAATAATGACTAGGAAAACAGTGGTAAGATTTATTGTGACCTACTCTGAGCTGCTCCTTTAAAAAATTAAGTTTGAAGCTCATATCCCTGATACCTGCTCACATACGCACACAGACATACATACAAGTTAAATTTTAATTCATATAAACTAACAAAACAAGTCAGTGTAAGTACAAGGATACTCTAAAAAACTTGTGGAAAAGCAATTGAAGATAATATCACTCTTTCCATGCACTTTTTGAAGTACCCTCATAAGTCCTGTGAAATATGCTCAATTGCATGGGGCAAACTTACACCAAAAAAATCATTGTTTGTTTTCTAAAATTTCAGATTAGCTGGGTGGTCCGTATTTTATTTGTTAAATCTAGCAACCCTAACACACCCAGACACACACATGCCCAGACACACACTCTCTCTCTCTCTCTCACACACACACACACGCACACACACACACACAGACACACACACACGATCATTAAAAGAATATTTCAACCCACTTTGCCTACTGTAAAACAAGGTTTTGGAAAGCCACCCACCATGAAGTTCTAATTCAGTCTTTGGAGCTGGGAATCATACACAGCTCTCCAGTGATAAGACACAGCACAATCAACAAACTCTCTTCAGTACAAATAACACGTGACTCCAACCCAGTTCACAATTTTCTGCTTCCTTGTTCTTATCCTCACCCAGCTCTCCCATCTGCAGACCCCTTCCTCTCTTGCTCAGCTACACTCTACTACCTCTGCATTTATCAGCCTTATCAACCCACCGGATTCTCTTTCTAATCCCGCGATATCTTCAAAGTACTTCTTCCTCCTGCCTCCTTGTCCAAGGCCACCCTTGGACACCTAAGCTTATCATCATCCAGTGTAACTCCTGTCCTCATGCCCATCACTCTCTTCTTCAGATCCCAGCTTCCTCAGTGACTCAGCCACTGGCTTGTTTTGTTCTTTCTTTTTGAAATCTCTACCATTGATTTAGATTTACTTTAACCTCCATGTTAATGGCTCTTTCAAAAATCTTTCTTCAGAGTGCTTTGATTTTAATTCCATTTGCTGTGACTAGATCATGACATCCACCTCAGTGCACAGGACACTGAGTTTCGTGTAGACTCCCGACATCACCTCCTCGGACCATAGCCTCTGTGCTTCCACCAGCCCCCGTATACTCCCTCTCTCCAAGCCTGCACTTTTTCTTTATCCCTCCAAGCCTCCACGGGTCCTGTACTGATCATTGTTCTGAGTGGTACAACCTACAGGCATAGCCCCATCATCCACACCTGCCAATCTCAAACCTAATATAACTCCTACTCATCTGTCCATTTTGGTTTCATGAAAGAGTATGAGGCAACTCACAAAGGGAGAAAACATCCCCATTTTCCAGGTCAGGATTTCTCTGGGTCTTCAACTTCCTTTTTTCCCCTCCCTTCTACTGTGCAGGAGGAGGGATTCTACCTCTTCCTCCGGCCAGTCTCTCCACTGCAACCTTTCTCTCTCTCTCTCTGTTTTTTTTTTTATCAAGCCTTTCTACTTTACTGGCTCCTTTGCCTCTGCTTACAACCAGAAGGAATTCTTCCCACCACACTCCTTCCTGGAATTTTGTTAACACTATGCAAAATAGAAATCAAAGAAAATTACTTAAATATGATAAAAACTAGTTATCAAGGTTTCAAGATGGCGGCGGCTGCGGCGGCTGGCGCGGAGTAGCTGAGGTGGAAAAGGTGGCCACTGGGCCTCAGGCAGCCGGGAAACTTGTGGACCTTTCTCTGGCCATCTCTTAAGGGAGGACTGCTGCTGCTGGCCGGTCGTGGGGGCTCAACGCCACTTTGCCCCCGGCAGGAGAGGCTGCCTCATTTACAGGCAACAGCTTTGAAGTGTGGAGCAGGAAAAGAACTGATTCTTAGCTGCAAAAGCGAGTCTTGAAACAGGGAACACGGCGCCAGGGCTGCTGTGGATGCAGCCAGGATCCCGGAGGCTGGGGCCGCACTGAAGGCGGCCAGCTGCCCTATCCAGGATTCGAGGTTTCAGGCCGGCATTAAAGAAGACTCCTGGGAGCGCCCGAGCGGCGCCGCGACTGAACAGCCCGAGCCGGCAGCGCCGAGAACACGGAAGGCAACAAACCAGAGACAGAGCGAGCGCCCGACCTGGCACAGCACTGTGAGTGATCCCTGGCAAAGCTCTGTTCGGGGGGTGGATGCCCACGCGGCTCCCCGCCTGCACCACCAGGCCACTCATTGCCCCGGTGCTGCCTCCATTTTCCCAGGTGCGGGCAGCTCCGCCCTGCTCGGCCATCACTGAGCCCATTTGCTTGGCCTGGCGCGGGGCTTTCCGGACCCTGCGGGCCGACCTCCTCTCCCACTCCCTCCACGGTTCTCTGGCAGGGCTGGGGGTGTGGGGCTTCCCGACCAGTTTTGGGAGGGCTAGGAAGTACGGGCGGGCCGACTGTCACTCCACCACACCCTGGACTCCGGCCCCGGTAAACTTCCTGTTACTGGGAGGCAGATACCATCTCTGCGACCACCAGTTTGGAAAAAAGCCTAACGAATTTCTGGTTGGGAATAGTGTGGTAGGAGAGTTCCCAGGTCTGCTTGAACCTGCCGGAGAGCAGGCTGCAGGCGGGCACTAGACTCGGTTTATACCGGGGGGATACAAAGGTGAACAAGACCCGAGAAAGATCTACACAGTGCTACAAAGGCACCCAGAGAGACTGGTCGTCTGTGCCTAGCAGAAACCTGGTAGACTTCCTGGGCGAGGCGGTGCTGAGCAGGGTCTTGAAGGCCCAGCTGATAGAGGAGGGGTGCAGAAGACACGCCCCAACCCAGCACAGTGTGCACAGAGGGGGGAGACGTGCGGCCAGGGAGGCGGAGACTGGACAGAAACCACACACCCGGTGGGGTCGCCACTGCACGATCTAACAGCCTGGGCCAGAGCACACTGAACGGGGAGAAGTCCTGTACAGAAAGTGAAAGCTCAACAGAGATCACACACCCTGTGGTACGTGATCCACCAGCCCAGCAGAGTCCAAGCTGACCAGAAAGGTGGATCCCCGGAGAAGCCCAAGACCCGAGGCAACCACACACACAAGACACTAGAGGCCAACTGAGCAGCCACGGCGGGAGCCATACCAAATTGGCAACCACAGCAACATCCTAGTTAGTCATTAGTCTTAAACCGGTGGACTGTGAAACCCCCTGCCACAATGAATAAACACCAAAAAAAAGACACCAGAAATACAAAAAATCAAGAAAGTACACCACCAAAAGTTAATAAATCTCATACTCTAGATCCTATAGAACAAGAAGCCCTTGAAATAACTGATAAGGAATTTCGAGTGATAATTCTAAGGAAACTGAATGAGATACAAGAAAACTCAGCTAGACATCATGATGAAATGAGGAAAAGTATACAGGATCTGAAAGAGGAAATATACAAGGAAATCAATGTCCTGAAAAAAAATGTAGCAGAACTTGCTGAACTGAAGAAGTTATTCAGCGAAATAAAAAACACAACGGAGAGTTTAACCAGCAGGCTTGTCGAAGTTGAAGAGAGAACCTCTGAACTTGAAGATGGGCTGTTTGAAATAACACAAGCAGACAAAAAGAAAGAAAAAAGAATCAAGGACATGGAAGAAAATCTGAGAGAGATATCAGACAACCTCAAGCGCTCAAATATCCGAGTCATGGGTATTCCAGAAGGGGAGGAAAATGGAGATTCCATTGAAAACATATTCAATAAAATAGTGGCAGAAAACTTCCCAGGTATAGGAAAAATCACAGATCTTCAGATCCAGGAAGCTCAACGATCTCCAAACGTATTCAACCCAAAAAGGCCTTCTCCAAGACATGTCATAGTCAAATTGGCAAAACTCAGAGACAAAGAGAGAATCTTAAAAGCTGCAAGAGAGAAGCGTCAAATCACCTATAAGGGAGCCCCAATCAGGTTAACATCAGACTTTTCATCACAAACCCTAAAAGCTAGAAAGGAATGGGATGATATTTTCAAAATACTAAAAGACAAAGATTGCCAGCCAAGAATACTCTACCCTGCAAGGCTATCCTTCCGAAATGAGGGGCAAATAGTATATTTCTCAGACAAACAAAAACTGCGGGAGTTCACTACCACAAGACCACCCTTACAAGAAATCCTCAAGGGAGTACTGGGTTTGGTTCCTGAAAAATAACTACCACTGCCATAAAAACCTAAGAAAAATCTAAATCTGCTAGTACAATAAAAATGGCATTCATGAAGAGAAAACAAGCTAACAAAAACACTATCTACAACCTAAGGAACCAACAAACAAAGAAACCAAACAGTAAATCAGAAAGCAAGGAACAAAAGACACCTAAGACAACCAAACAACCAATAAAATGCTAGGAATAAATCAACACCTTTCAATAACAACTCTTAATGTTAAAGGCTTAAATTCCCCAATTAAAAGACACAGACTGGCTGACTGGATCAAAAAGCAGGACCCAACTATATGCTGCCTACAAGAGACCCACCTCACCCATAAAGATTCACACAGACTAAGAGTAAAAGGATGGAAAAAGATTTACCATGCAAACAGAAAAGAAAAACGAGCTGGAGTGGCTATTCTTATATCTGACAAAATAGACTTTAAACTAAAAACCATAAAAAGAGACAATGAGGGACACTACTTAATGATAAAAGGACTGATCCATCAAGAAGACATAACAATCATAAATATGTACGCACCCAATGTTGGAGCAGCCAGATTTATAAAACAAACTCTATTAGACCTAAAGAAGGAAATAGACACTAATACCATAATAGCAGGGGACCTGAACACTCCACTGTCAATATTAGACAGATCATCTAGGCAAAGAATCAGTAGAGAAACACAAGATCTAAACAAGACTCTAGACCAATTGGAATTGGCAGATATCTACAGAACATTCCACCCAACAACCTCAGAATATTCATTCTTCTCATCAGCACATGGATCATTCTCCAAGATAGATCACATATTAGGTCACAAATCAAGTCTCAATAAATTCAAAAAAATTGGAATTATCCCATGTATCTTCTCAGACCACAATGGATTAAAACTAGAAATTAATAACAAACAAAACTCTGGAAACTATACAAACACATGGAAATTAAACAGCATTCTACTTAATGACATATGGGTCCAAGAAGAAATCAAGCAGGAAATCAAAAAGTTTATTGAAACTAATGAAAACAATGATACATCATACCAAAACCTGTGGGATACTGCAAAAGCAGTATTGAGGGGAAAATTTATTGCATTAAATGCTCACTTCAGAAGAATGGAAAGATGGCAAGTGAACAACCTAACACTTCACCTTAAAGAACTAGAAAAACAAGAACAATCCAATCCTAAAGTTAGCAGACGGAAAGAAATCATTAAGATCAGAGCAGAACTGAATGAAATTGAAAACCAAAAAACAATTCAAAAGATCAATGAATCAAAAAGTTGGTTTTTTGAAAAGATAAATAAAATTGACAAACCATTAGCATGGCTAACAAAAAAAAGAAGAGAGAAGACTCAAATAACAAAAATTAGAAATGAAAAAGGCGATATTACAACTGATTCATCTGAAATACAAGGAATCATTCGAGACTACTATAAACAACTATACGCCAACAAATTTGAAAATCTGGAGGAAATGGATAAATTTCTGGACACACACAAGCTCCCAAAACTGAACCGTGAAGACGTAGAAAATTTGAACAGACCAATAACAATAAAGGAGATTGAAGCTGTTATCAGAAGGCTCCCAACAAAGAAAAGCCCAGGACCAGATGGATTCACAGCAGAATTTTACCAAACATTCAAAGAGGAATTGACACCGATTCTTTACAAACTATTCCAAAAGATTGAAACGGACGCAAATCTCCCAAACTCATTCTATGAAGCAAACATCATCCTGATACCAAAACCAGGTAAAGATATAACCAAAAAAGAAAACTACAGGCCGATATCCTTGATGAATATAGATGCAAAAATCCTCACTAAAATACTAGCAAACAGAATACAGCAACACATACGAAAAATTATTCATCACGATCAAGTGGGATTCATCCCAGGGATGCAAGGTTGGTTCAACATACGCAAATCAATAAATGTGATACACCATATTAATAAACTCAAACACAAGGACCATATGATCATCTCTATAGATGCTGAAAAAGCATTTGATAAAGTTCAGCACTCATTCATGACAAAGACCCTCTATAAGTTAGGTATAGAGGGAAAGTATCTCAACATAATTAAAGCCATATATGCCAAACCCACTGCCAATATCATCCTGAATGGGGAAAAGCTGAAAGCTTTTCCCTTAAGAACAGGAACTAGACAAGGATGCCCACTCTCACCACTCCTATTCAACATAGTGTTGGAAGTACTAGCCAGAGCAATCAGAGAAGAGAAGGAAATAAAGGGCATCCAGATTGGAAAAGATGAAGTCAAACTGTCCCTGTTTGCAGATGACATGATCCTATATATCGAACAGCCTAAAACCTCTACAAAAAAACTGTTGGAATTGATAAATGATTTCAGCACAGTAGCAGGATACAAAATCAACACACAAAAATCAGTAGCATTTCTTTTCTCCAATAGTGAACATGCAGAAGGAGAAATCAAGAAAGCCTGCCCATTTACAATAGCCACCAAAAAAATAAAATACTTAGGAATTGAGTTAACCAAGGAGGTGAAAAATCTCTATAATGAGAACTACAAACCACTGCTGAGAGAAATTAGAGAGGATACAAGAAGATGGAAAGATATCCCATGCTCTTGGATTGGAAGAATCAACATAGTGAAAATGTCCATACTACCCAAAGTGATATATAAATTCAATGCAATCCCCATCAAAATTCCAAAGACATTTCTCTCAGAAATGGAAAAAACTATTCAGACATTTATATGGAACAATAAAAGACCACGAATAGCCAAAGCAATGCTCAGCAAAAAAAATAAAGCTGGAGGCATAACACTACCTGACTTTAAGCTATACTACAAAGCTATAATAACCAAAACAGTATGGTACTGGCATAAAAACAGACACACTGACCAATGGAATAGAATAGAGAATCCAGAAATCAACCCTCACACTTACTGCCATCTGATCTTTGACAAAGGCACCAAGCCTATTCACTGGGGAAGGGACTGCCTCTTCAGCAAGTGGTGCTGGGATAACTGGATATCGTTATGCAGGAGAATGAAACTAGATCCATACCTCTCACCATATACTAAAATCAACTCAAAATGGATTAAGGATTTAAATATACACCCTGAGACAATAAAACTTCTTAAAGAAAACATAGGGGAAACACTCCAGGAAATAGGACTGGGCACAGACTTCATGAATACGACCCCAAAAGCACGGGCAACCAAAGGAAAAATAAACAAATGGGATTATATCAAACTAAAAAGCTTCTGCACAGCAAAAGAAACAATTAAAAGAGTTAAAAGACAACCAACAGAGTGGGAGAAAATATTTGCAAAATATACATCTGACAAAGGATTAATATCCAGAATATATAAGGAACTCAAACAACTTTACAAGAAGAAAACAAGCAACCCAATTAAAAAATGGGCAAAAGAGCTAAGTAGGCATTTCTCTAAGGAAGATATCCAAATGGCCAACAGACATATGAAAAAATGCTCAACATCACTCAGCATCCGGGAAATGCAAATCAAAACCACATTGAGATACCATCTAACCCCAGTTAGGATGGCTAAAATCCAAAAGACTATGAACGATAAATGCTGGCGAGGCTGCGGAGAAAAAGGAACTCTCATACATTGTTGGTGGGACTGCAAAATGGTGCAGCCTCTATGGAAAATGGTATGGAGGTTCCTTAAACAATTGCAAATAGATCTACCATACGACCCAGCCATCCCACTGTTGGGAATATACCCAGAGGAATGGAAATCATCAAGTCGAAGGTATACCTGTTCCCCAATGTTCATCGCAGCACTCTTTACAATAGCCAAGAGTTGGAACCAGCCCAAATGCCCATCATCAGATGAGTGGATACGGAAAATGTGGTACATCTACACAATGGAATACTACTCAGCTATAAAAACGAATGAAATACTGCCATTTGCAACAACATGGATGGACCTCGAGAGAATTATATTAAGTGAAACAAGTCAGGCACAGAAAGAGAAATACCACATGTTCTCACTTATTGGTGGGAGCTAACAATTAATATATAAATTCACACACACACATACACACATACACACACAAACGGGGGGGGGGTAAGAAGATATAACAACCACAATTATTTGAAGTTGATACAACAAACAAACAGAAAGGACATGGTTGGGGGGGAGGGGGGGAGGGAGAAGGGAGGGAGGTTTTGGTGATGGGGAGCATTAATCAGCTACAATGTATATCGACAAAATAAAATTAAAAAAAAAAAAAAAAAAAAAAAAAAAAAAAAAAAAACTAGTTATCAAAACCCCAATGTAATTTCCACCAAAAAATCAGGACTAAATAAGAGATAACTGCTAATACCACTATAATTCAACATCACTTGAAAGGCTCTAGCAAATGGAATGAAAAAATAAATGGAAATAATCAGTGTAACTATTAAAGAAGAGGAGGCAAAGTTAGGTATACATATCTATGATATATATCTAGAATACATAGAAGACTGTATAAAATATTTAGCAAAGTAGCCAGATAAAAGAAAAAATTGCTAGAACAGATATTCTCTGTATTAGCAGTCAAAGATCCAAATTGAAGAAAAGATCCAAATGAAAAAATATCTGGGAATATATTATACAAGAAAGGTATAGAACCTACATAAAGAAAAATAATAGTAATACCTGAAGACTTGGGAAAATAAACCTTGTCTCTGAATGAAGCAACCTACTTTTTAAAGTGCAATTCTTCCAGTAATAATGTGTAAATTTATTGCACATCCATTAATTACTGCAATCATAATGAGGTTTACCTTGGAATTGGATAAAATTAATTTAGAAGTCTTACAAAAAAAATCATTTGAGAAAAGCCACAAGTTTCTTGAACAGAGGAAAAATGGTAGAAAAATATACTTTAACATATAGTAATGTATGATAATGCAAACACAATTCCAGACAATATGTACATTTATCAGTGGAACAAAACAGGGTCCAAAAATCGATCCAAGTATGCATAAAGACTTAGTGTTTGCCATACTTGAACAGGGAGGATTTGAGATAATGGAATAGCATAATGATGATGATGATGATGATGATAATAATGATAATCGGAAGTGTGTTAATCTGGGTTCCCCCAAATGGAGAGCAGAGAGAAGAACGTGGCTGCAGGTAGTTTATTTGGGAGTTGGTTTCCAGGAGAAGTGGGAGAAGGAAGCAAGGCAGAAGAGGAGGAAAAATCAGCCTGAGGATGCATCATTGAGATCGCCACTTTGGGCAAAGGGCTCAATTGCTCTGCGATGGCTTGGGAAATGTGCAGAGGACCTCCCAGAATCATCCCCCTAAAGGATGGGATGAAGATGAGGCATTTACCTACCAGTTCATATCCCACTTTGGTTGAGGATTGCCTCCAGGCATTAAAACCCACATATATGGGTTGCACTTAAGTGCAGGAAGTTCACAGAACAGAGAGAATGTGCCCTTGAGGTAGGACACTGTCAGCTGAGGTGAGCCTGACATCGCCTGGAACTGTGCAGTACAGCTGTGGCTAAAATCAGAGGTCAGCCATGGGATGCTGATGTGGTGTGGAAACCAGAGCCCGGGGTGTTCTGAGAAACACGGAGCATAGCAGCTTAACTGGACTGAATGGTCAGCCTGGAGAAGATGTGGGTAAATGCATTAGAAAGGCGGGTTTCTTATGTGACAATGCTGTTTTGTCATTGCAATCCCATTATGGTATGGCTTGATTCTACGCAGTGAGTCCCATTCAGTGGCCTGAAGAACAACATTGATCACTATTAAAAAGACCGTGATGCATACAATTGATCTCTATAATCAATATTCTTCTGACTACCAAAGCAAATTTTGCAAGGCGATTCCAGTGTTCTTGTTTTTTTCCTTGTAATAGGAGACATTTAGGGTAAAATACATTCCAGATTAATAAAAAATCATTGAAATTCAATGTCGGATTCTTGACTTTCAATTAAAACAGAAGCATTTCTTAATCATCTTAGTATGAGTGAGTCATTGTTACAGTCTCAGTAATTTCATGACTGGAGAGCCTGTTCTTCATTCAGCAGCCAAACTTGTGTAAGATTAGAAAAATCTAAGAATGATTTAAATGCAACTTGAAGAAAGGTGAAAAACAGTTTCCATGTGTATTGGTCCGTTTCTGTGGCTTATATCAGAATACCTGAAACCAGGTAATTTACGAAGAAATGAAATTTATTTCTTATAATCCAGGGGGTGCCTCTGGCGAGGGCCTTCTACAGAGGCACAGAATATCATATTTCAAGAATGGCTGAGCAAGAGAGAGCTAATCTTCTCACTTGCTCCTTTTAAAGCTATCAGAAACACATCCATTACTCCATGAATGAATCAATCCATTCACAAGGCTACAGTCCTCACAATCTAATCACCTCTTAAAGGCCCCACCTTTCAAATACCATAATTGGATTTCCTGCCTTCGTAACACTGTTACAAGGGAGATTAAGTTTCCAATACATAAAGTTCTGGGGGGCACATTTGACCCATAGTACCACGAGTTTTTGAAAGATCTGTAATAGCAATCTCTTTGGAGAAAAGAAAAATTAAAGAAAATAAAGTTGGGAAAAGAAGCAAGGTCTTGTGAACACTAGAAAATACTAGTGCACTAGTATTCTCTAAAAAATAGTTGTCATTCCTTTGGTGGTGAATACAGTCATCATAATTTCATTTATCGTCAATGGAGACTGACTTTTCTACATGGATTCAATTTCCCAGAATCTATTACTAATTTCCTCACCTGAAATGTTCACCCTATTTGTCTATATCTATTTAAAACTCCTTCTTGAGTATATTTCTTCAAGGAGCTTCATTGACTGCTGCCACCAAAGTAATGTTTTCCTTTTCTTTTTTTTTTTTTTTTTTTTTCGTGACCGGCACTCAGCCAGTGAGTGCACCGGTCATTCCTATATAGGATCCGAACCCGCGGCGAGAGCATCACCGCGCTCCTAGTGCAGCACGCTACCAAGTGCGCCACGGGCTCGGCCCATGTTTTCCTTTTCTGTAGCACAAATTGACATATATGAATCACTTGGCTCATGTACCAAATGTCATAATGTTTATGTACATATGTTTATATAATTGTATATATCACACATATTATAATTCTGAGGTAAATTCCTTTAATGATTGTGCTTTGTGACTTCTGTTTTATGATTCCACGAAGTCACATTTATGCCTCTGTTTCATATTGGCCTTCTTGTTTGCATTTCTTTATATATTGTTTGATTTCTAATATAAGTTATCTGAAAACAAACATAACAAAAATTATATCTCCTTTCCTTTAATTTTAACTTGTCAGACAGTATTTTACTTTGATTTCATGAAAATCGGATCTTGTTTATTGAAGGTTCTAAGGTGTTACATTAACAATACAAATAAAACTAGGCTGCTTTTCAAAGATTCAAGACTTTTATTTTTTATAACAATGTGACACATCAGATTAAAAATAAAATCTTTTCTCACACAAGATATCTAAAGTTGCCTAGAAAATAGGCTACCCATACACTATCCTAAAATAATAAGAGAACACTCAACATTTGTAATTCATGAAACTGTAACTCAAAATTAAATTTCTAGAAAATAGTTGCAAGACAGAAAAATAAATTAAAACTGTCTTCAGACATAGAAAAGCACTGTTCTGTTCATTATCCATAAACACTTCTTAATTCAGTATAGGTATAAGCTAATCAGAATGTTTTCCAGTATTTAAAGTTCAGCAATACAATATACTGTAGGTTGGTATAGAATGCATCAATGTGTCCAATAGACGCATTCTTAATAGAGTGGGGTTGTGGATCAGGTCTCTCTTAGGGTAACTTCACTCTCTTAGGGTGTCTGCTATGGGTATAGTGAATGTGTTTTGTTGTTTGCCAGCCACATCCCCCCTTAAGGGCTGAGATACTCATGCTTCCACAGATGAGTTCCTCTCCTGACATTGCACTTTGCAGATTGGAGCTGCTTTGCCCAAGATGACACCTGTTTCCTGGGCACAGTTCCATATCCAATGTAATGAAGACAGATGTTCAAAGGGTCACCCTACTTGCCTATATTCAGGACAATTCTGAAGGGTCATTTCAATCCTAGAAGATCTTCTGAGGTCTCTCTTAGAACTGAATACATATAGCTCCCCCTCTGCCCAACCCTGTGTCCCTCACCCCTCACAGTTGTTCTTGCTAAGAGCACTCACCAATTAACTGCCGCACACAAATTTCTGCCTGAGTCTGTTTCCTGGGGAAGCTGGAGGCCACAAACATTCTTTAATGTTATCCAAGTAATATTCAATGCTTTAGTCTCCATACTTGAAAATAACATTCTGATATATGTTGGGTACCAAATCTAGTTACAGAGGAAGGAAAAGGAAATTAAACTACAGGAAAATTCAATTAACTGAATTTATCTGCTTTATAGGCATTATTCATTTTAGTCATAAAAAGTAAAAAATAATCAACACAAGCACAATTAACCAACACAAAATAGCTATCTTAGTCTAGTTAAAAAACAAAGTTTATAATTTTTTATTAATTGACTTTAAATTATTTGGTTCAACTAATGGTTCATTTTGCTCAAAACTTTCAAGTTATTTATATGCACATACAGATCAAAATATTTAATTCTTGACTATCATAGAGGCAAGAATTTAAAATGATGTAATCATATCGTTTCTTATGAAGAGCAGAGTTAAATTACCAGAAACATATTTAGTTATCTTTGTAAACATTGAATAGTTGCTGGCCATTGGAGTCTTTCATGTACTGGTGCTGTATTAGCTTTGTCAGGAATACTGTGCTCATGGAAAGTAACACAGGCTGACATAACATATGATGTGCCCGGAATAGTATCTACTTAGTATCTACTGACTCTCCACATCTATCCCTAACTCCTTCTTTATTGTTCTGTATTTCAGGTTTGGAAAATCAAACACTACATTACTGAAACTTTCTTGCAATCAGGGAGCTGATCTGGCATCCTGGGTGTGATTTAGGTTCTGCTGATGAGAACTGCTTTTACAAGATTTGAAAGGTGCAGGTAGGGACAGGCCATCTTTCTGCATACACACTGGCAAACCACGAATGCTGATAGACTGGAGGTGGGCAAGGGCCACACTTCATGTTCCAGCCTGTCATCAGCTTTCCAGATGTAGGTTGAGGTGGCATCAGCCTCCTGACCACTAGATGGCAGCTGCAGGCATGTGACCTGGAAACAAATGACCGGTTGCAGCCTGACTTCTGCACCTCCAGCCTTTCCACTGATTTATAAACACCTAATTCTCTGCATTAGACTCCATGCATTTGAACTGCCTGCACTGGCTTCTTGCTCCTTTTCCCAAACTGACTGATATGACATTTTCCTACCTAAAACAAGAAAAGAAATTCAACCTGGTTTTACTTACCCTGTGACTACTTCTGTTAGCATAAATGAATAAATAAGTGTATATGTAACAACTCATTCCCCTTTCATTGTAACGTAAAAAGGTATTTGCTCTCTATGAAATCACTTTTGGGGGAAGATTTCAGCTTTTTTTTCCCCCTGAGAAAAATCTGCTGAGGTAAGTGACTATGACTGTAGAATAAAGACTAACCTATAGCTGTCTTTCTAGGCAAATGCAACCAAACCCAAAACATCCAGTCCCGTCACCTGAGATAAAAACCCTGGATTCCATAGTTGTGACTTTGCCCCCAGGACAGCCGTATCCAGTGGATGAAGCCTTAATGACTTAGATAGAAACTGACAGGCGTCTGTCACAACTGGTCCTTCCACACTGAAGTTTCTCCTCAGCTGGAGGAGAATGTGGAGTTTTTCCAGGATTCTGCAATGAGGAGACTAGCCAAATGGGTCCTAGCAAGCCTGGCTTCATGAGCCTCAAGAGTTGGAGGCAAAGAGGTTGCCCAGACTGCCAGATGACTCTGTAGTTTTGAATGCAGGGCCCTTGTCTGGGGCCAGCAGTCACACTTTCTCCTCTATGTCCCACCCCTGCCCCACTTTAGGTGTAGCATAAGATAGTCTAGCAGGCATGTGGCTTAGCAAAAGGCTCATCAACTATGGAATAACTAGCATCTAACACAAATGTAAGGCTTGTAATAGTGATAACTAAATCGATGATGTTTTTGAAAGATTTATATAAAATAGAGCAGATTTGTGGTTATTTCTACTACAGTGACTTTCTCCTAGATGAATTTTCCTAAACTTGAATGGGAGAGAAAAACTGAAGTCTGGTTTATCAATGGCACAGCTCAGACTATGACAGTTATTAGATAGTGGGTGCCAAATATGACATGCATTCTAGTAGGAGAAAGTTTAAAATTGCTAGTATAGAGCTTAAAAAAAAGATATTTGAGTTGGAGGATCTGGGTTTGAATCCACCCTAGCTCCATTTATAGGCAGTGTGTCCTTGGGTAAGTTTCTTAACCTGTTTGAGCCCTGGCTTTACAATCTGTAATATGAAGGGGATATTTAGAGGCAATGTAGGTTCCAAAGGGGTCAGTATTATCACTGATTTGTTCTCAGCTATATCCCCTTAATTAAGAATTTTTTACAAAGTAGTTTCCCTATAAATATTTATTGAGAATGAATATACATCTACCTACTACTGTTGTGATAAGGATTAGAGAAAATATAGGTAAAGCATGTGGAACATAAAAAGCCCTCGACTGGTAACTCTTACTAATATGAAAGGCACCTAGTCTTGAGTTGTCCTTCCTTCTTTAATCCTGAATGATACTTTTAACCTGGACAGGTTCTTGTCACCTAATAAGGTCATGCTTATCTTTTCTCAGCCCCAGCCATCTCAAGCCCCCTCATTATCCCCCTGGTAGAAATCAATACTTACTGCTAATATTCAGACCAGCTCCTCCTCCTAGGTAGTCTGAACCTTGCCTCTTCCAAGATTGGTCCCATTTGACATGATAAGTCTCTTTCTGCTCAGACTATTCCCAGGAGATGGGGTTGACAAGGATATTCCCTGCCTTGCAATTGATCAGAACCTAAGCTGAAGTTTGGGCAGCACAGGTGGTGGCAGCATGGGTGAGGGCTACTCCCTTCACTTTAGAAAGGCAAAGGAGACTACACAGTGAAGAATTCTGGGGCTGAGTTTCAACCCAAGAGTCCAAGGCTGTATGCCTTAGCCCTAGGCCCCTCTGCATAGTGCTAACTTTAGGCAGCAACAGAGGAGACACACCATCAGCCCCCGCCAGAGGTTGTCTTTTCAGAATCACCAGGAAGGCTGTACCTTCCAAATCCTCTCCCCAGGCAGATGTGAGGAACTAGAATCTTGCTTGGAGATCTTCCATCTACTTCAGGTAAGTATGTCACGCCTGCTGGTTGTTCCAGAAATGCGTGTTTGCTGCTGTATGGAAACTCCAAGGCTGGAGTCTGTTCTAATTTGAGCTGTTCTTGTGACTTCTACCCATCCTACTGCTTGCCTTTTATTCCAAATTTGATGTAACATTCTATCAGCCACTTGGTCTGCTCATATGATTGTATTAACTGCTCAAATATCATTGTTTTTTTTATGTGGACAGAAAAGCCCATAGGTTGGAGTGGGGGATGCAGGTAAGAGCTCCCCCTGAATGGTTGGCTTAAAGAGGACTTGCCTCTCTTTCTCACTGAAGGGCTGTTTTATATCTCCAGAGGTCAGTATTTCCCCTTCCAGGAATACTCCCATCTCTAAATCTTGCTGCTGCAGGTGAGTGTGATCCTGGAAATTTTATAATTTCTCTTTATAACGAAGTCACAGAGTAAGAGCAGAGCTGGAAAGAGACGATGATGCAAAAAGGAACTGCAAAAGGTTTTCTCCAGCTAGTATTTCAGAAGAACTTCCCTTGTCTTATACTGTTTATTTTCTGTGGTCAAAATAATAAAACGTAATAGAGAAGCAGAGGCACAGGATTTCAAGCAGGGTTTTACTTCCAATCTCTTTGCAGAATAGACTAAAAGATTGTAGAATATTTTTGCTTAAATTTTCCAAAACTCTTTTGTAATTTTTCTCTCATTTTCCTTGCTCTATCATCATTTATATTGCACTATAGTTGTCAATAAGGTCCATCATTCCTGGCTTTGTGTTTTATTAGGTAAAACACCAGACTCAACAGAAGATTAGCGATAGTCTATGAAGTAAACTTTCTTCGAAGTTCAGGGGTCATACATGGTGTGAAACTGAATTTCTAAAACCAGTGTCCTTGATGTTCTTTCAGTGCAAATAGTGTGGTCACAATTATCCTCTCATCCAAAGATGAGAAAAGTGCCCAAAGTCAATATCAGAAAATTCATGTTTCTCATTGACCACTACCGATTTTGTAATCTAAATGTATTTTCTCAAGCCATTCTTGGGAGACTACAACAATTTTGTTAAATAAGCAAACTTTTAAAAATACATATACTGAATTACTTTTATTTAACCATTATATTTGTATTAGAAATCAAAATAGACAACAATTCAAAAAAGAAAATAGGAAATAATTTTATAAACTGTCAGCTCTATTGGAATGCATTTTTTGACACCACTTACTAAGAAGCCCGTGAACTACAATAATTTACTAAATTGTTTACTGCTTTATAACAGCTGGCAGGAGGAGGAGGGAGTGCAATGCCACTAGCCCAGAAAAAAAGCAAGGTTCGAAGTCCATGTAAGTAAAAAGCATAAAGCAACTAGATTTTATTTGTTTCACTGTAATTGGAGTGTTTTTGGAGAGGAATGAAATATGCCACCCATCTGCTTTTAAGGGAGGTAATTCAAACATCCCATTCGATAAATAAAATAATAAAAACAAATTTTAACTTCACGATATAGTTAAGAGAGGAAAAAAGTGGGAGGAGAAATAGACATGCAAGGAGACCACACACAGTCACAGAGAAAGAGATAAAGAGAGGGGCCCTATGAAGGAAGAAACACAGCCATTAACACTGAAATGCAAAAAAGCAGGACAGATTTTCACAGAGAAATACCTTTATCTTGTGGTCTTGGAATTTTGGTCCTTGAAACCCATGAAGCTAGTGCATGCTTTCCACAAATGGAGCAGACAACTTGTCGCTTGAGGCTGCTTGACTGTGGCTGAAATTTAGTCAAGAACCAGACGGTATCCATGGGCCAGCCCTCCCACTTTTTATTTGTTAGGCCAGATTAATAAAGTCTATCTACTTCCTCCAATTTCCATCAGAAAGAATGCTCACTTACTCCGCTAATGCTCTCACTTCTAAACTGTCACATGGACAGCTACAGTTACTAATTTTATTTGACAAAAACCAAAAATCCATGAAAAACAATGCTTTTTAATCTAAGAACTGGTGTGGTTTTTGAGGAGGAAATGGAGGGAGAAGGGTGTTTACAGTTTTACACATATCTTTACTTAAAGGATGTCATTGAGAATGCAAGCCCTGAGAAAAATATCTCACGGAGAAAAGAAGATGAGCAAGTGAAAGAAGCAAGCCGACAGCACCAGCGTGCCTGCACGATCCTCACGAGCACGGGCCTGAGAGGTAGGGAGAGCCACGAGATGGCCAAGGAATGATCGATGGAACCGGGCAAGTGAGGGTCGCGGTCACTGCTCCTTATGCGTGCTCCCCCGAGGATGCCTAACACTTTAAAGCCATGTTTAAAAGAGATGCATCTAAAAATAAACCTGTGATAAGCATATGCCATTCAAAGATTTTATAAAACAGCTTTGTTGAGATATAATTGACACGTGTAAACTGCACATATTTAAAGTGTAGACTGTGAGCCACCCCTACAAGACAACGAACATACTCATCACCCTCTAAAGCGGCTTCGCACCACCTTGTAATCTCTCCCTCCAATACCCCCCACCTCCCTCCTCTAGGCAACCACTGATCTGGCTTCTGTCAGTATTTCTTAGAACTTTGTAAAATTGGAATCATACATGATACTCTCTTTTTGTTCTGACTTCTTTCACACAGCCTTATTATTTTGAGATGTATTCATGTGTGATACGTATCAGCTGTTCATCCATTTTTATCACTGAGTATCATCCCATTTGATGTATAGACCAGTTAGTTTATGCATTCAGTTATTGGTGGAAATTTGCGTTGTTTCCACATTTTGGCTATTGTAAATGGAGCTCTCATGAGCATTTGTGTACAAGTCTTTATATGACCATGTGCTTTTTATTCTCTTGGGTAAGTGTCTAGTGAAAGGACTACATCATATGATAGGTATATGTTTAGCTTTTTAAGAAACTGCCTAATTGTTTTCCAAAGTGGTTGTACCATTTTATATTCCTACCAGTAGTGTGTAAGAGGTCCACTTTGCTGCCGCCATGTAGTTTGGTCAACCTTCTAAATCTTAGCCATTCTCATAGGTGTGCAGTGGTATCTCATTGTAGTTGGAGGGGAGGGGAGTACCAAATTACTTTATTTTTAAAATAGTACACATAAAAGAACTTAAGTGGATGTTTTAGTACAACTTATAGAAAAGATAAAGTTAAACACCAAGGCATGCAGTGCCCTGGTGATGAAAGAAGTCACCCCCACGGCTATGGGAAAAATCAGTGTAAGGTTTAGCTATCAGCACCACTGTCTCTCAAGGTGAGCTTGTCAAGGATATACTCTGCTGTGCCAGATTCTTGGGGCCCCATCTCATATGAGTTGGTTGCAGTGGTCACCCAATTCTTTAATCGATTTCATCTGCTCATTCAGGTAACTCAATGAAGTCACATAAGTGGGGGTCTGTTTTTGTAAGTGGCCATTTTGTGCAATTCCAGTAATGACTGATTCATGCTTTTTCCCAAGTGGAACACACAGTCCATTGTATTCAGCCTACTCTTCCAGTGGTCATAGTCTAGTTTCTTAATATTCTGAATGAACCTTTGGCCATTTTGTTGGTTCTGTAGCCTCATCAGTTTCTCAGCTAATGTCCCCTCTCATTAGATTGGTGAAGAAAGCGTTTGGCAGAGTTCTTCAAAGCCACATCATTGCAGTCAAAGTAGAAAAAGATGAACAGGTAGGGACAGGAGGCATAGAGCTCCAGGTGGTTCTGGTGGTTGATGGCAACCTCTGAGTCCTGGTGATAGTACTCGTGAACTTGTGAGGGGGACAGTCTTCATGGTAGGCAGCAGGGACCTTGAGGCCATTTGAGGGTTCTGTGAGGAGATGTCAGAGGGCTGGCTCTGATCAGCCAGCCCACTGGGGTGGGGGTTGAGATGAGGGAAGAGCCAGGATCCATGGAAGCACGGTTTCTGCAGGAAGCCACAGTGACCTCTGTGAGGAACCTCTGCCCTATCTCATTGTTTTAATTTGCATTTCCCTAAGTTTATTGAACATCTTTCTTGTGCTTATTTGCCATTCATGTGTCTTCTTAGGTGAAGTACCTGTTCAAAACTTTTGTCCATTTTTGAAGACGGGTCCCTTTTCTTACTTGTTATTGCATTTTGAGAGTTCTTTCCATGTTCTAGATACAAGTCTTTTATCAGATGTATGCTTGGCAAAGATTTTCTCTCCAACTGGTTTGTCTTTTCATCCTTTACCAGTGGTTTTCAAAGAACATTTTTTTTTATTTTTATGAAGTCCAATTTATTAATCTTTTCTTTTTTGAATTGTGCTTTTGGTGTTGCATCTAATAACTCTTTGCCTAACCCAAGATTCCAAAGGTTTTCCCCTGTGTTTTCTTCTAGAAATTATATTTGGGTTCATGACCCATTCTGAGTTAATTTTTGCATATGGTGTGACATATGGATCAAAGTTTTGTTTGTTTATGTATTGACTGATTGATCGATTGCACTTGAACATCCAATTGTTCCATCACCTTTTGTTGAAAAGACTATCTTTTCACCATTGAATTATATTTGCATCTTCATTGAAAATCAATTGTCAGTTTCTAGACTGTCTAGTTTACACTATTGTTCTATTCTCTATCTTCTACCAATATCATATTGTCTTAATGGCTATAGTATTATGTCTCAAAATCATATAGGGTCAGTTGTCTAACTTTAATTTTTGTTTTCAAAGTTGTTTTAACTATTCTAGTAGACTCAGAGATATTAAAACCTTCAAAAGTCAAAACCTAGCATTTCCTCCTGATTATTTTGATGCTAGCACTTTTAATCAGAAATTAGATTTAGATACAACTAGACACATGAAAATTGATGTTATCCGTATTACAGTCTTGCTACCTCATATCCAGAAGCTGTATTATTAGGAGAGCCCTATCAAGAAAAACAATCTCCAAACATGAAGAACCTGCCTGGTTAAGAGAGAATTAAAGCTTAAGATGGACAATAAGTATATAAAGAGCATTTGATTATTTTATTCATATTCCAAGTCCAAAGATACTGAATTTGGAGCCCTGCAGTAACTTGAAGATGTTATCTTTAAAGCACTGGTAGTATAGTCTTAAAAATCATGAAAGTTTCGAAAGAAGCCAGAACACCAGAGATTATCTTAAACTGTCTTACTTTACAGAGAAAGACACCACAGGCTGGAATAATTGGTCAATTGCTAGAAATATTCTCAGATGCAACATTAATTAATTCTTTGTATTTTAAAATTTTTAAAAATATTTTGTGTGCCTTTTAAAAAGAACTTCCTGCTCGTGTTTTGCTGGAGTAATAATAAACCAAAAAAAGACCCAACAGGCCTTCTGCTATATATCCTTATGGTGGCCTAAATCACACCAGTCATGGTAGAACACTGAAACTCTGAACATCTGACTAATGAAAACACATAATAGTGATAAAGGGGAGAAGACTTTATTAAACAAGACAAGGACTCAGAAGACATGTGAGAAAAGACAGACATTTGCTTTGCCACGTAAAAACTTGAGATGTATGATAAATGTCACCATAGAGAAACTCAAATGGAAAAAGAAAATGGACTGGTTTTAAGAAAGAAAGAAGGAGAAAGAGAGAGGGAGCATGAAAGAAGAAAAAAGAAGAGATGGAGAGACAAAAGGAGAAAGGGAGAAAGGAAGGAAAGAAAACAACAACAAATGTTAAAGAGAAAACATCTACATATTCATTTAAAAAGTTAAACTACCAAGTAGAAAAATAGACAAAGGATATTAATACATAAAACACCTTTTAAGAAGTTCAAATAACAAAAAAGAAAAGAAAGCAAAACTTAAATTTACTACTAACGAAGGAAATGAAACTTAAAGTGTCAGGATGGCAAAAATTTAAAAGATTGATAATATTCAGTGCAAATGAAAATGAGAGGAAGGTAGTACACTTGTACGTTGGCTTAAAAAGTATTTCAAGAAGGGAGTCTGAAAATATCATTGAAATACAAACTGTACATAACCTTTGACCCAGCAATCTCACATTTGGGATTTTCTCCTACAGGGGGAAAAAAAAAGATTATTATACAAGAGTGTTCATTGAAACATTGTTTATAGGGGGAAAATGTTGGAAATAATTTGAATATCCATTAGTAAGAGGTAATTAAATAAATTATAGAAAATTATTAAGATAGAATATTTGTACTATTTAAAAAGTGAATTACAGGGAAAACCTGGAAAGCTGTCCATAATATATTAAGTGGAAAAAGGTAAGTTAAAGATTAAGGAATAAATGTGTTCTCATTTTAAACATCTTTACACCTGTTTGAATATGTTTTTGTGAATACAGAGGAGTGATATATCAGTTATCCACTGCTAGTGGATTTTGAAAAAGATGGAGGAAAGGGTGACCTTATAAATGGTTTTCTTCTTACATCTGTGTTCTGTTGAACATATAACATAATACCAACTACAAAATCAAAACAAAAACATTGTTCTTTGGAACAATTTCAAAGTCAAAACAAAAAAATTCCTTTGGAAATTGAATAAAGAAGAAAATATTAAAAACACTAAGAAATAGACACGTCTCCCAGACTGAAATTAGAATGGGGTATTTGACTATACTAATCAATAGCGTTAATATAACAGAAGAAAAGTTGTAATAATAGGAATAGAGGATGAATTAGTGATTGGCAAGGGACCACATAAAGATGGTGTTCATGGAGCCAAAATTAAGTAATAGAGGCTTAGCTCAATCAAGCTGCCAGCTTACTCTCAGCAAGTCAGTATTTTTTGCAGAAGTGAATTTATAATATTCATGTTTTCCACATTCACAAAATATTGATAGTGGTGTCTTCTCATGTCATTAACTGAATCTGCACAGTTAAAAAGATACAAATGAGGTAAAAACTGAGGGTTGGATCAAGTTGTAAGTGGATTGAGAGAAACATAGAACAAGTAGGCTTCCTCATGCAGAAACCAAACTTCAAATGCCTTCAAAAGCAATTGATCTTTACTGACGTCTGTTGAAAGAGAGCCAAAGAGAGAATAATATAGCATACACATGTCAAAATTTCTAAAATCCCCTGCACTTGTGTCTCAAAGTCTGCAGCCTCAAGCAACTGCCCTCATATTTTTCTATTGTCCTAACACTCTTCCCCCAAACTCTGCTTACGCTAGCTCAAACTCTTGCCTCCATATTGGCACTCTGGATCCTCTCAGGTTCTCTACAAAGGGTTCCTTGCCCTTCTGATGTAAACCAATCTACAGCCTTCTGGCTTCTTCCAATTCTCTTTTTCACTTAGTTCAACAAAGGCTCAGGAGCTGAGCAGGAAGACACAGGCTGAAACTACATTAATATATATAAATAATTATACATTCATAATTTTTCTCTGTCACAGAGGGAAATTCCAAGAATGACGGCGGGAAGTTTATAAGATGAGCCAGCTGTTCTTGGGTGGCCATTTCATTTAAGTGACATGCTAACGTAAATTAAGCATACGTGGGTTGGGAATGGTCATGTAAAGAGTTTCCTTACAAGTGAAGCTGGACAAATTTTAAGATCATGTTCTTCCCAATAATGAATTCCAAAATAGACTGGAGGACCATCACCAGGGGTGTTGTGGAAAGAATTTCCACACTGTATGAGAGGCAAGTGTTGTGGACCTCAAAGGTAGCATTCAACTCCAAAAATTGATGTTTTTTGGACTATTTGTCATGGCATAAATAATTATAGTGGGCGAGTAGTTTTTAAACTATATTCAACGGGGTTCCAACATCCCCAAGTGTACAAAGAGATAGCATTATTTTGCTGTCTGCCTCAGTTCCTGCCATAGCAGTGTACTACCAGGCACTGGGTAAGCAAAATTTGTCAGGTTCCCACCAGTTCAAAATTAAAGGTGTTCTTCCCACATTCCTTTATATTCCTGCTTATATAAACACTTATCAGGCTGGGTGATTCAAGGAGCATTTCACACTTGACCAGCCCACTTGTCTGTGGGAATTTTTCCTTTGCTCACATGAAGGGCCACATGAACTATTTCAGCATCCTGCAAGATGCAGCAATAAAATGACTTTGGCCCAAGATGTTTGCCTGTAGAGCTGATATCTACCCCAGATCAAATAGTTTTTAGTCTATAAATAAAGGGTTTGACCTGTTCATCTTAGCCAGCTTGTCTAAACATAGCAGTTCAGCAGAGAAGTGATCCAGATTTCAAGTGTCAGGGCCTTACATTACACACATAACACACATGTACAAGTATACACACATATGCAGCTCATGTACACACACACACACACACACACACAGCCAGAACATGTGCTGGCATTCTTCCCCCTCTGACCAATTTCAGAGCATCTGCCCTACTTATGCAGAGCAGTCACCCAATAAGTAATCAGTGCAGAGAGGAAGAACAATCCTAGGATTTTTTCCATAGTATCTGGTTCAGTAGGCTTTAGAATGAAAAATAGGGCAAATACCAACCTTAAAGTGCATTGGCTGTTTAGTTTCCAGCCAAGAAAGCAAAGAAGATGGAACAGAGAAGTACCTGTGGCCAAATGTCTGTGATTACTAGAGTGGCAGGCTTCCAGAGACACCAAGCCTTGACTTTGTTTTATCAGGGTACTTCCTAAGTTATTATTAAGAAGTATTTTCAACAATCTCATTTTTATTAGCCGTTTGTGCCCATTATAGTTTTCTAGTTGCTAGTTTGTTATGGCTTTAACATAAATAAGGTTCTAAAAATGTCTTGCATGAGGAGTTGCAGGGCTGGGTATGCTATTCAGACCGTATAAAAAGCCCATGTAAAAGACTTCCCTTGTAATGGGTCTCTTTTATATTTAATAGAACTGTCATATAAACATATACTAGCATTTAAAATGCAGTTTCTGAGCTATAAAATAAACACCATTTCTAATATTGCTGTTGGCTTTCACATGCATAGAGCAGTTCATTAAATGTTCTTTACTTCATTTATGTGAAATGAGTTTTTACCACCAGAGCAGCACATAAAGTGCATTATCCCTTAAATGCAGCCATTATCAAGGAAAGAGTAGTGAAATTAAGACATACCAAATGTTTTATGTAAATTCGAGCAAATTATAGTTAATTTTAACACCTTGTACAATGCCACAAACCTGGTAAGCTTTTAATAAATTATTATTGAGGATTATGATAGCTGCATTTGTATACTAAATGTGAACACACTTCACAGAGAAGATTACAGTTTTGTTTAGAAATATATTCATAATTCAGCGTTCAACTGAAGGTTATGTAGTAGCAATACTTCATTTATTTTATGCTAAAATAAAGTGGATTTAAATAAAGTGGCTCTGCATTGACTATCTTTATAAACTAGGGAAAAATTCACAACAATGTGCTTCTGTTTTCTTATCTAAAAATGTACATACTAGTATTAAACTTACTCATTGTTCTCTTATAAATGAGTTAATACTTGTTCTTAGAACATTATCAAGCATATAATAAGAAATCAATAAATGTTAACTAGTATTGATAGTATTACTTTTCTATAGCTTCATTTTAGAGTCATCAAAAGTCAAATTTTGTTGCACATGTTGGATATTTTCTGCAAGACCCAATAGAACTCATGACTGTAAATGCTGTGAGAGGTTAAAAGTGCTATGTTGTTTATAATTGCATAGCCTCAATCAATCTTGATCACTATATTCATTAGCAAGATTTTTAATATTTAATTTAATGAAGTTTGAGAAGTTTGAGAGAATCAAAATGCCATAGGATGTGATCACTGTCTTTAAGAAGTTTATGTGAACATAAAAAAAGAAATTAATACTATTAATAAATTTTAAAGTAGTACGTTTAATTTTAAAAAGAAAACACAGCAACATCACCAAATGGCTGGGAAAAGATTGACATTTTGATACATAGTGCCAGAACATTTGGTTATCCCTACATAATACAACACAGAGAAAACTACCTAGTAAATTAAAGACCTAAATACGAAAATTAGAACTGTAAAGCTTTTAGGAGATAACCTAAGAGGGTATTTTTTGACATCAGGACACAGAAGCATTTATTAAACCAGATACAAAACTCACAAACTATAAAGGAAAAGATGTTTGAAATTTGAATTTATTAAAATTTAAATCTTCTGTGTGACAAGGGACAACATAAAAAAATTACGAGCAGTCACTGACTAGAAGATATTTGCAGACATATCAAAATCTCTTTCTTCCAAATAGTATCTGGGGTTCCCCATGTATTATAAACCAACAGGCAACCCATTAAAATGTGGGCAAAGGGTTCACAGAGAAGAAAATGTAATGGCCAGTAAATACATAAAAATACAAGTGTGCTACAAAAAGTTTGTGGAAAAGATTCATATTATCTTTTAATTCTATTTTCCAACAAACTTTTTGAAGTACCATTGTATTCTCAACCTTTCTACAACAAATGGGTATGAAAATAAAATAACAAAGGATTTTTACTTTTAACTACAGCTGACTAACTTGCATTAAAATCTTAATTTTAAAAATACATTTTAAGACTTCAAACAGCAATGAAAATAGTTAGAATTTTAGGAGCCAAGATTCCAAAGGGAAAGGAAGAACAGAGGGGTTAACTCAACATTCACTGTTGCCTGCACCATTAAAATATTTGCCGATTCATAACTTTCAGCCAAGAGGCAAAAAGTCAAACAAAAACTAGTAACCAAGAGATTGAGAAGTGATGGAGAGTTTCCAGCAGTCTCAAAGGCTGGGGAGAAAAACTGGATAAGACCTTCTCATAGGAGAAGACTCTGGTAAAAATGCCACAGATATTCCACTGAAAATCTAGAAAGTCTATTCCTTTGCATTAAGGGAACTGGAAATTGAGTACCTCTCGCTATTACCGAAAAATACCTTGAATCAGTTCAATGATTGCTTAAGGTGATGTACTTCAATTCTAATTGTCTGTCTGCCAGAAACAAAAGTTCGTTCTTCCTGTGGGAAATTAATATCATCAAGAGCCTCAAATTATCATTAAATCATTTTATATACAGTGTTTGACATTCAGTTAAAGTTGCTAGTCATATCAGAAATAGAATTAAATTACTGAAAACAAAGAAAAGTTTGAGAAAATAGAAATAGATCTATAGGAGATCCAAATATCAGTTTTCAGACACATATTTTGAGACTTTATGAATTGTTTTATATGACTAGTAGATTGGAACTTTTACCTATTGCAGTTAATATTTTCTTCTTTATTCAGTTTTCAAAGGATTTTTTGTTTTGATTTTGTAATATTCCAAAGAGCAAATGTTTTTGTTTTGGTCTTGTAATTGGTATGATGTAATATGTTCAACAGAATACAGATGTAGGAAAACCATTTATATGGTCACCCTTTCCTCCATCTTTTTCCAAAACCACCTTCAGTAGATAACTAATATATCACTCCTCTGTGTTCACAAAAACATATATAAACAGATGTAAAGATGTTTAAAATGAGAACATATTTATTCATTAACCTGTAACTCGCCTTTTTCCACTTCATATATTATAGACAGCTCTTCAGGTTTTCAAACAATTAGTAGGTTTAAGAAAAATTTATGACAAGATAGAGACTTTTGGCCAAAAACTAGAATCTAGAAAAAAATCAGATAAAAATTCAAGTTTGAAAAATAGAATAACTAATATTAAGAACTCAGTGAGCTGGTTTAACAGAGAACTGAACACTGCTAGAAAGAGAATTAGTGAACTGGAAGATAAATTTGTAAGAATTGGCTTAAATGAAGCACAGTGAGAGAAAAAGAGGGAAAGTACAAAATATATTATAAAAAACACATTGGACATGATCAAATGTCTAACATGTGTAAAGGTCTGATATGTGTAAAGGAGAGAAAAGAGAAAGTGAGACACCAACATTATTTGAAGAAATATGACTAAGAATTTTTATAAATTTGTAGAAAATGTTAAGCTCAAAAAGTTATATCAACCACAAAATCCCACATAAATACACATCACAGAAATCACACATAAATACACATCACAGCAAAACTATCGAAACCCCAAAGATTCAGAAGTACAGGTACAGACAAAATCTCATATGCACCCAGACAGAAAATATGTTACCTTCAAAAAAGCAAGGGAAAGACTTACAGCTAACTGCTCAATACAAACACTGGAAACTAGAAGAAAATGTGACTTTTAAAAAAGTGTTGAAAAAATAACTGCTAACCTAAAATTCTAAACACAGCAAAAATATCCATTACAATTAAAAAGGTAAAATAAACTTTTTCAGATATTTAAAAACTAAGAGTTTGTCATCTGCAGATTCATACTAAAAAAATCCTAAAAGAAATTAGATTCTTTAGGTAGGCAAAAATTAGACTAAATAGAAATATAGAAAGGAATAAAGAACACTAAAAAGATAAATATATGAGTATATCTGATGAATGCTAATATGCTGTCTAATACATTGTGTGGTCTAACATATTTGAAGTAAAACACATGATAACTAATAGATCAAAAAGTGGGAAAAGAATACATGCATTGTTGAGGGTGTGGTAAGAGTAATAGTTTATATTAAAAAGTAATAAATCAAAAATTTGTGTTTTAATCTTTAGGGTAATCAGTAAAAAAATAGTAAAATAACTAATTATCAAGTAAAAAGAGTAAGTATGAAATAATAAATACTTTGATTAACCCTAAAGAAAACAAGAAAGGACAAAAGAAGAACAAAAGGAAAATAACTAGTAGAATGGTAGTAGGTTCAAATCCAAATATATAAGCTATTTAATTAAGCAGTCTGCACACTGTGATTAAAGGACAAAGTTTGTCAAATTGGATGTTTTAAAAAGCCAGCCACTTAAGACATACAAGAGATGCATCTTAAATGTAAAGCTGTAGAAATGTTGAAAACAAATTTTAAGAAGAAAAAAGTTAATGGAAAAAGATAGTCATGAGAATATTAACCAAAAGAAATTTCATAAAGTGATACTAATATTAGAAAAAGTAGGCTTTAGTGCAAGAATCACTTCTAGAGATAGAGTAACACTTCAAAATGGTAAATGTTCCAATCTGCTAGGAATATATAACAACTCATAAAGTCTCAAAATATATAAATTAATAATTGACAGAACATTAAGGAGAAATGGATAAACCAACAATCATTGGGACATTTTATACCAAAAACTAATAGGGAGATGGGAGACTATAGCAACATGAATACCTAGTTGACTGAATTGAAATATCATGGTATACTGTACAAACTTTTTATAGAATGCATGTATTCTTTTCAAGTATACTTGGAATATTTATGAAAATTGGCCATATGTTGGCCCATAAGCAAGTGCTCAACCTCCTTAGTGATTAGGAAAATACAAATTAAAATCACGGTGAGGTTTTATTGCACACCAGAATGACCAAAATGAAAAATATAGAAAATGCCTAGTGCTGAAAAGAATATGGACTAAGTGAACTATACTGCTGTTGGGGGTGCAGACTGATACTTTAGAAAGGTTTTCCGTGAAATCTATAGTAACTGAATACATGCATATACCATGATGCAGCAATTCCATTCCTGGGTTGATACTCAAGAGAAGTGAATACATATACTAACAAAAAGACGTACAAAAATCTTCAGAGCAACACTATTCATAGTAACCAAACACTGGGAGTGACTCAAATGCTCATCAATATTAAATGGATAAGTAACTGGTCATATATTTACATAATGAAATGCTATAGAGCAATTAGAATGAATGGACTACCACCATGTTCAAAAATACAATAAATCTCAATAAAACATAATGTTGAATACAAGGATCTAACGCAAAAAAATCCTGAATCTGATGCTGATTCTAATACTTCAAGATTCTGGGCAAAATTACTCTGTTGTATTAGTTTTCTAGGGCTGCCATAACAAAGTACCACAGACTGGATGGCTTAAACAACAGAAATTTATTTTTTCACAGTTCTAGAGGCTGGAAGTCCAGGATCAAGGTGTCCACAGTGTTGGTTTCTCCGAAGCTCCTCCCCTTGGCTTGTAGATAACCGTTTTCTCTCTGTGTCTTCACGTGGACTTCCCTAGAACATGTCTATGTCCTGATTTCCTCTTATTATAAAGACACTCATCACACTGGATTAGAGCCCACCCTAATGACCTCATTTTAACTAAACTACCTCTTTAAAGACCCTATCTCCAAATACAGTCACATTCTGTGATGCTGGGAGTTCAACATATGAATTTTGTGTGGACACAATGAACCCCGTAACATCTATTCTGTTGATAATCAGGAGAGAAGTTGCCTTTGGGGAGGAGGGTGGTAGTGACCGGCAGGAGGCATGAGGAGCTCTGTGTTCTGGGTGCTGACCACCCATATATGCTCGCTTTATAAATATTCATTAAGCTGAATACTTGCGATTTGTGCACTTTTCTAAATAGTTATTGTTCCTCCTTTTAAAAAGGCTTAATAAAAAAATTAGCAAAAAGAAGTACACATCCATCAGATTGCCAAAATATAAAAATGCAATAAAGTGTAAAGATTTAAGCATTACTGGTGTGTTTATAAATTACTGAAACACCTTGTAGAGCAATCTGGCAATTGCTATAATAATAAAAAAAGTTGATACTTATCAAACTGTATTCGAATGGTTTGAATATATTAACTCATTTAATATGACAATGCTATAAACTGTGCTCTATTCGATAGGAGCTAGACTTCTGTAACAAAGGGACTGAGAAAAACCCAGTGGTTAAATAGCAAAGTCTATTTATCTTCCATGTAACAGTCCAGAGATAGGTAGTTAAGAGCTAATAGGGCAAGTCCACCAAGGTCAAGATGGAGATTCCACCTCTGGGACTAAGGCTACCGTGTCTGTCTCTTGTCATTTCCTAGGCAGCAGAAAAGGGAAAAGCAGGCAAACATACACGCAGGGGTATAAATCTCTTCCATTTACATCCCATTAGCCAGACTGTAATCAGAAGGCAACATCGAGCTGGAGGAAGCTAAGAAATGTAGCCTTTATCAGGGTGGCCCTGTATGTACCTAAAACTCTTTTAGGGACAAAGGGCAGAATGATATTGGAGTACAACAGCAGTCTGTCACTGGTGGTTACTATTCTTATGAACATTTTAGAGATGAGGAAAGAATCGAAGAGGTTACACGGAGTAGATGACAGAGTCAAGACGTGAACCCACACATACGACATACCTACTGTACGGTGCACTGTATACCTTATAACGGAGCCATATTAGCCCATGTGTATAGACAGGTGCTGGGATGTTCACTGAGCACTGCTTGTTAAAGCAACAAACAAACAAAATAACTAAAAACAACCCACCTATCTTCAGTAAGGAAATAGACAAACCATGATCTACTTATGAAAGGGAAACACCACAGCGATTAAAACTAGATTTCAGTATGGAAAAATCTCAAGAATATACTGATATGCAAAAGAAAAGAAGTTGCAGAAAGAATACCTACAGTCTAATGTCAATTGCATGACATTTAAAAACAAAAATAGTATATACTGTTTATGACTGAGTACATACAAAGTAAAACTACAGAATATGCATGCAAATGATGCTCACAAATATATTAATTATGGCAAAATGTTAACAAATATTTAGTCTTAGATGCTCATTTTATAATCCGTGGTTTTTTTAGTAAGTTTTAAAAAGTTATTAATGTCTAAATTTTCTTTTTAAGTGCAATGACCATATGGTGTAGATTTCTTGGATAGTTGCAATATAATCTAGTCTTTCCATTCTTTGAAAATGATTGAAATGTTCCAGGAATATCAATATCTTTTGGAATGCTTCCCACACATAGAACTGATATAAAATCATTATCTTGATTTTTCACCTGGAAAATATAGTCAGCCTATGTGTGGTGGCTTACTCAGTCAACTTACGATTCAAAGTCCACATTTAATTTTTGCAACAACCATATATGAGAGGCACCACTTTACTCTTTTGTAAAATCTGTAATTTTCCACATTTCACATTCTCCTATGCTTTCAAAACTTCTTTTTATCTAAAAATGTGTTAGACTAATTCCAATTGATCTACTGTTTTTAATTATCAGTTGGATCTTCAGATGGAAAATGTGATTAACATTTTTATGATTGAAAAAATAACAGACTGCAAAATGGTGCAGCCTCTATGGAAAATGGTATGGAGGTTCCTCAAACAATTGCAGATAGATCTACCATACGACCCAGCTATCCCACTGTTGGGTATATACCCAGAGGAATGGAAATCATCAAGTCGAAGGTATACCTGTTTCCCAATGTTTATCGCAGCACTCTTTACAATAGCCAAGAGTTGGAACCAGCCCAAATGCCCATCATCAGATGAGTGGATACGGAAAATGTGGTACATCTACACAATGTAATACTACTCAGCTATAAAAACGAATGAAATACTGCCATTTGCAACAACATGGATGGACCTTGAGAGAATTATATTAAGTGAAACAAGTCAGGCACAGAAAGAGAAATACCACATGTTCTCACTTATTGGTGGGAGCTAAAAATTAATATATAAATTTACACACACACACACACACACACACACACACAAACGGGGGGGGGAAGAAGATATAACAACCACAATTATTTGAAGTTGATACGACAAGCAAACAGAAAGGACATTGTTGGGGGGGAGGGGGGAGGGAGAAGGGAGGGAGGTTTTGGTGATGGGGAGCATTAATCAGCTACAATGTATATCGACAAAATAAAATTAAAAAAATAAATAAATAAATAAAAATAATAATAAAAAAAAAGAAAGAAAGAAAAAATAACAGATTTTATCCATTCAGGCTAGACTAAATTTTTATTTTATTTTATTTTATTTTATTTTTTACACAAGTTAGAATTATTTCTTTCTTTCTTTCTTTCTTTCTTTCTTTCTTTCTTTCTTTCTTTATTTATTTATTTATTTTATTTTTTCAGATCCGAAGGTATTTTTTATTTTTTATTTTATTTTTTTTATTTTTTTAAATTTTATTTTGTCGATATACATTGTGTTTGATTATTGTTGCCCCTTACCAAAACCTCCCTCCCTCCTCCCGCTCCTCCCTCCCCAGCAACAATGTCCTTTCTGTTTGCTCATCGTATCAACTTCAAGTAATTGTGGTTGTTATATCTTCTTCCCCCCCCCTCCGTTTTTTTTTTTGTGTGTGTGTGTGTGTGTGTGTGTGAATTTATATATTAATTTTTAGCTCCCACCAGTAAGTGAGAACATGTGGTATTTCTCTTTCTGTGCCTGATTTGTTTCACTTAATATAATTCTCTCAAGGTCCATACATGTTGTTGCAAATGGCAGTATTTCATTCGTTTTTATAGCTGAGTAGTATTCCATTTGTGTAGATATACCACATTTTCCGTATCCACTCATCTGATGATGGACATTTGGGCTGGTTCCAACTCTTGGCTATTGTAAAGAGTGCTGCAATGAACATTGGGGAACAGGTATACCTTCAACTTGATGATTTCCATTCCTCTGGGTATATTCCCAACAGTGGGATAGCTGGGTCATATGGTAGATCTATCTGCAATTGTTTGAGGAACCTCCATACCATTTTCCATAGAGGCTGCACCATTTTGCAGTCCCACCAACAATGTATGAGAGTTCCTTTTTCTCCGCATGAAACTAGACCCATACCTCTCACCATATACTAAAATCAACTCAAAATGGATTAAGGATTTAAATATACACTCTGAAACAATAAAACTTCTTAAAGAAAACATACGAGAAACACTGCAGGAAATAGGACTGGACACAGACTTCATGAATATGACCCCAAAAGCACAGGCAACCAAAGGAAAAATAAACAAATGGAATTATATCAAACTAAAAAGCTTCTGCACAGCAACAGAAACAATTAACAGAGTTAAAAGACAACCAACAGAGTGGGAGAAAATATTTGCAAAATATACATCTGACAAAGGATTAATATCCAGAATATATAAGGAACTCAAACAACTTTACAAGAAAAAAACAAGCAACCCAATTAAAAAATGGGCAAAAGAGCTAAGTAGGCATTTCTCTAAGGAAGATATACAAATGGCCAACAGACATATGAAAAAATGCTCAACATCACTCAGCATCCGGGAAATGCAAATCAAAACCACACTGAGATACCATGTAACCCCAGTTAGGATGGCTAAAATCCAAAAGACTCTGAATGATAAATGCTAGACTAAATTTTTAAATGAAGCAATTTTTAGAACTTGGGTTCATTCAACAAAGCAGAGGTCTTGCATAGCTTTGTCTCCGCATCTTTTCTCGGTGGGCACGGGGGAAGGAAAGGGAACCAGAGAGAATCCTTTATTTTGCTTTGAAGGGCAGGCTGAGGAGTGGTGTACAGAGATTATAGAGTCAAGATTTTTCAATCGCATTTCTAATTATTCTTAAGACACCTTCTCTTACACTGAATTAATTTAAACTCAGATACACTGCCTTTGTTTAAAACAATTTTTGGTAACACTAAAGTAGAATTGTTAATAGCTTCCACCTTCTTTCTTCTTATCAAATACTGATATATGCAAGACAGATTTTGGATTTATTGGTGTCTACACACTCATCTTCTTCATCATTTAAAGTTGGTGATTTCCCAAATTAATACTTAGCCCCTTCTTTAATGAGACAGGCAGAAATAAAAGGAGGACAAAGAGTTGTCTCTTCCATTTGGACCAAAATTACTTTTATTACTTAGCATAGTTAAAATCATCAAAGACAGTTCCCATGTTTTAACAATGGATTCTCTTCAATTTATAGGGATATTGTTCTACAAAGGAAAAACAAACTAAAGACTTTTATAAGAGGGCATTCTTGGTTCAGGGTGCATTATAAACGATGTGCTATTACTTTCAGACCGAACAACAAAAAAAGACAAGATTTTAATGTTAAAACACTAAAATTGATTTATTGATATTACACTTGTCAAACACAGGAGAAACTGTTTTAAATGTTGATAAAGTAAGCACAGAATTTAGCTTGACTAGAGATACAGTTTCTTATGTAATGCAAGTACAAAAACAATTTCTTGAGGGATATCTGGGGGGTGGACTCAGTTAACATAGCACACTAGAACCTCATTGGATTCTTAGTAATAGGGAGGGTAATAATGACCCCATCTCTTTCAGACAGTTAAACTGCTCTAGCTTCATACCTGTAGTTCACATAAGTGCATGACAGCCAAACCTACCAGATGTCTTACAGTCACTTTTGAAAGAAGTGAAATAAAATTTTGATCAATTTTATTCTCTAGCTGCTCTGATCTCTGCTCTAATCTGTTTTAGCCTAGATATCTCCAAAGAGAGCCCCAAGACAAAACCTTGAACACAGATAGTTTATTTGAGGAGTGATCCCAGGGAGAAAGAAAAGGTACATGGGGAGTGAAACAGGGAGGAAGGGAAAGGTAACCCGAGGGTGCAGGTTGAGTTGGCTGTCACTGTCAGGGGCTGGTGCTGCACCCAGCCAGGCACTTTTCAGAAGCCTCATAAAATATGTCTCAGAATTATCCAACCAGGGAACAAAAAGAGAAAAACATCCATGAATTTCTCCATTTCTCCATTAGTCAAGAGTAGTCTCATAGATCAAACGCCCCTGCAGTTCTGGTTTGTACATTCTTGAAGGCCAAGTGGGTTCATGCAAGCATCCTGTGTTGCAGTGTCAGAGATGTTCTAGGGCCAGAAGTGAGGGCCAAGGTGCAGGCCTGAGCAAGGTGTGGTCAAGAAGCCCATAAGCAAAGCTGGTGGAAATCTGCAGAGAGAATATGGAGTGATGCACAAGACGTATATGATGCAGTCTACCTTTGTGCCTTTTAGATCTGCTTGTGACCTTTGTTAAGTCAAGCGCATTGCGTAGTTCCCTTCTAGGTCATGATCAGCTGCCATATCTATAAGGACTCAATACAAAAGGCTTAGTGCATCACGCCACATTCCCTGCTGCTGCTGTTGGTCCTGAGGCTGAAACTGGTATTTCACTTCTCACTCCTCTACTACCCATTCTAAAATTCTTTCACTCTTTGAAAGCATCCCAACTTGTCTACAGTGGTAACCTAGCCCCTTTCTCCAAAGAATTTGGATCTTTAATGCCTTTACCTTTTCAAATTGTCATTGGTCCATGTTCACTCACCATTATCGCTGAGCACAGAAACACCAAGAGACATCCCAGAAATAACCTGTGGTCTAGATATTCCCCTCTCTATTCCCGTGATGTGACAGTAACTCTAGATCTTCAGGGCATTAGAGCTGATTAAGTTACTCCTTTGTTTGCTGACATGAGGAACCCAAAGTGACCAGGTGGTAGTTGGAGCTTTAAGTTCAGTGTAATTTTTCCTGTGTCCTCTAGTAGAAATGTTCCTTTCATGGGAACTGGAATTTTTGATCTGTTGAGTGTCAATGGGGAGCAAAAATTACAAAAGAGGGTCACTATGATGGTGACAGGGTCCTCTGTACTACTTCTGCTCTTTAGTTTCCAGACCTGACTGTTCTAATGGCTTGTCAATGAATAGGCGGTACTTGGTGACCAAACATACAGCATCCCACAGTGTTGCTGGTGCCTCAGCTGAACTGGTTCTGAGCCATAAGGTTTATAGACTGGTGCCATTTGTCTTTTTTCTCAAAATGAGTACCTTGATCTGAGTCTCTGTTATACGGAATACCATAACAATGGATTGGCTTTTTGTAGTTCTTAGATAGTGGTGCTGGCTGAGACAGTGCAGAGAGGAAATGCAAACCCATTTCAGGTACCAATTCTGGTCAGGATACATCACTCTCCCCTCCAGGGTATGATGTAATTGAACAGACAAGTGTTGGTATCTTCAAGGATTGTGCCTCATCTGGGGTTTCAACCAGCTCTTTTCTGAACCACAGTCACTGCAGGACCACAGGCAGACAGTTGGGATCTACAGGGGCTCAAGGACACATCAGGAACTGTTTTTAAACAGCTAGGAGTTAGTTCTCTGCTACAGCAGGCATGACCTAGTTCTAGAATGCTCAGCATCTGAACTGTGATTCCTCTTGTGGAACTTGCTAGACATTCCACCCTCCATACTTACTCACCACAGATGCCTCTAGTCCTCTTACCTGCTGAGACAAATGGCCCAAGTGTCAAGGCAGCTTTCATTGAGTCTGGATCTGGTGTACAATTGTCCCTTTTTCTGGGTCCCCCTTAAAACTTGTAACCTTCTGGGCCACCTGATAAGTGGGCCAGAGCAGTATTCCCAAGTGCCTCAAAATCCAGAGGCCCACAAAACACTGAGCTTATTTTGTAGTGAAAAAGACTGCAAGAAACAGCAACTTGACCTTTGTCTTAGAAGGGATGTTCGAGTATGCTCCAGACCACTGGACCCATAAAAACCTCATCAATAGGATAGGCCTCTAAAATTTTTAGGAGTTTATTTTTTCTCCTCTGCTATCAGTCTTATTAAGCATCCAAAGTACTTATTACTATCTATTCATCCTGGTGTATGATGTAATCAATATCGTGGACCAGTATTGTGGACATGTAGAAAATATTAATTGGGTTTTAGATGTGACAAACGTGTTATAATAACCAGACTTCCATGTAATAATGTCTATCAGGCAACTACAAATGTAATAATTGTGTAGCAAAATAAAAGACAAATAAATATGCATGAACATACTGTTTGGGCAATAAATTATAAAGAGGTGATAAGGTCATATAGAAATGAATTAGTCCTCAGAGGAAAAAGATACAAAAGAACAATAAACCAGCTCTGTTGTTTTGAGCTGCTGCATGTCTTTATGCTGTCTCTATTTTTGAATTAAAAGATAATTTTAATTATTTCAAAATTAAACTCAGGGCAGCACACTGGGACCAACATGTTTAGGAAAACAAGTATAAATAAATACAGTTTAGGGATGAAGGAGAGTGGAGAGAGATTGTCAGTTCAAGGGCCATCAGCAGAAGTTGGCCTGGGAGAGAGTGGCAAACCCATATCCTAAGGAAGAAGACTGATTTGGTTTAGCCAATTTGATGAGACATCTTTGATATGGGAAGTTAACTTTCAGGGTATGGCCATCAAGCTGATACATGAGATAAAGTGATTTTAAAAGTATATATGGTAGACTGCACCAAGCTAGCTAGGGAGGAGAAGGAAAAACAGAAGATTGGTGAAGAGCAGAAACATGATGGGGGATCAGAATCCAAGAAGAGGAGATAAACAGTGAAAATTTCCAGGAGGGACTGGGTAGGGGGAGAGGATGAAGATAATGGCAAAGAGTTTAAGGTTAAGAATTTTATGTTTAAATCATATAATCTGCATGAAACTCTTGCCTTGCCCCATTTTTCCTAAATTATAAGTAAAAATCTATTTCTTACACTGGCTTTCTGTGAATGTTTGGGAAGAAATCAAGGAAGAGGGCCTGTGTTCCTCATTAAGATTAACTGGGAATATACAGAAGAAAAGAGCAAAAATAAAGGAAATAAAAGAGTTGGAGAATTTTTCATAAATAGGAAGTTAGAGACAGAAATGTGTAGATATTGGAAAAAATGTTTATTATTCCACCCCACACAGAAAAAAAAGGGTGAGGTGGGACCAAGGTAAGGTTGACTCCAGCTGATATCTGGGAATAATCCTATCTCTATTCCTGAATTGCTAACAATTTTTTATTTAAAAAAAGATTTAAAGAAAATGTTTATATTAAAGTTTACTGTACATACATTGAAGTGCAAAAATCCTAAGAATACAGATCCATAAATTATCACAAAGTGGAACATACTGATAAGACCACTCAGATCAGTAAGTCAAATGTCTCCAGATTCCCAGAAGAACCCATTCTGCACACCCAATTACTCCTCCCACCCTCCTCTCCAAACATAATCGCCACCACGAGTTTTAAAATCACAAATTAGTTCTGCCTGTTTTTGACCTTGATATCAATGATATCATAGCATATTTTTTGTGTGTCTGGCTTCTCTTGCTCAATTTTATGCTTGTGAACTTCATTCATGTTGTTCTGTGTACCTTTAATTTTCATGGCTGTGTAGTACTCCATCAAATGATTACCAAACTTTATCTATTCTACTGTTGATGGTCATTTGAGTAGATTCTAGTTTTTGGCTATGGCATATCTTTTGATGAACATATGTTGTCATTTCTAATGAGTACATACCTAGAAGTGGAATTATTAGGTCAAATGACATATGTATGTTAAACTCTAGTAGATAATGCCAAATAGTTAAGTGGTTATAGCTATTTACCTTCTGGCCTGCAGTAAATGACAGCACCAGTGGCTCTGCATCCTGACCCACGTGTGATTGTGTCTGTTCTGTATATTAGCCATTCTGGTGGGTAAATACGGTATTCGTTGTGGTATTAATTTGTACAGCTTTGATGATTCATGAAATTGAGCACCTTTTCATATATTTCTTGGAATTTTTCATCCTCCTTTGTAAAGTATTAGTTCAAGTCTCTTGCCTGTTTTTCAATTGAGCTGTCTGTCTTTTTCTACTTGATCTGTAATTTACTCTGGATATGAGTTTTTTGATCTTCCTGTATATTGCAATTATTTTCTCTCACACGGTGGCATGCCTTTTCACTATGTATTTTCTTTTTCTTTTTTTTCTTGCTTTTTTATTGGAAATAATTTTAGACTTCAGAATAACTGCAAAAATAGAACAGAGAATTCACTCACCACTTCTCTTTATGTTAACAACTTACTTAACAGTAACAATTATCAATGCCAGGAAATTAACATACTATTAAAACTACATTTAATGTAATCAGTTTTTCTTCTAATGCCCTTTTTTGTTTGTTTCAAGACCTAATCTTGGATCGCACATTGCGTTTAATTTCTGTGTCTCCTTAGTCTCCTTTAATCTATGATAGTTCCTCATTCTTTCTTCGTCTTTTATTACTTTAACAGTTTTGATGAGTACTGATCAGTTTTTGTAGAATATCTCTCACTTTGGTTTGTCTAATGTTTTCTAGTAATTAGATCGAGGTTATGTATTTTCTAGCAAAAATACCACAGAAATTGTTTTGGCCTCATTGAGCCATATAAACAGTGAGTACATGAGGTCAATATGTCATATTACTGATTATTACATCTGAACACGTGGTTAAGGTGGTGTCAGTATTCTCCACTACAGTTATTTTCCACTTTTTAATTGATAAATATCTTTGGGGAGATACTTTGACACTATGTAAATATCCTGATTCTCCTCAAGCTTTTCCCACCGATCCATCAGTGTGTCTTGCCTGCAACAATTATTACTGTGGTGTTTGCCTAATGGTGAGTTCATATTTCCCTCTTCCATCTACACTTATTAATTGGATTTGTACTGTAAGGTAGAGCTGTCACTTCTCCATTTGTTTATTTATTCAATTGCTTGTATCAGTGTGAACTCATGGATAAGTTATTTTATAGGTTATAATCCAATACAATTCTTATTTGTTTTATTGCTCAAATTGTTCTACATTTGGACATTGGGAGCATCTTCTTATAGCCTTTGGAATGCCCCAACCTTTTTGGAATACTTTATCATTTTCTTGCAGCAAGCTCATGTTGTGTTTTTATTGCCCCATATTGGAATCAACCATTTTTCCAAGAATCCCTGGGTTTTACTGGAGAATGGTGTTTAGAAATCAACAACTGGATGCAAGGTGTGCTCATTGCTGTTGGGATGTCATTGCCCCTGTGTCCTCTCAGCAGACAAAGCTGGAAAATATATGTATGTGCACTAACCAATTCATGCACATACATCTATATTTCTCTCTGTTTATGTATCTGTGTAGGTGCTTGTGTGTGCATGTGTGTGTGTATATATATGTACTTTTACAGTATATTTATTTATTTGATGGTAGTATGCACATAAAATGGTTGCAAAATTGCTAACTCAAATCCTTGTGAAAAACAAATTTACTAACTAGAGTACAGTGTTTTTACTTAGTCATTTTTGTCTTTAGCTTTATAGTAGCCAGTCAAAATACTTTTCCTAAAGTCACTTAGGTGAATTCTACCTTCTTCATCCCCTCTAGTGTGATTTTTTTTGATCATTTGTAATACAGTTAGTTTCATTTCTTAGTTCTTATATTCCATTTTGAGTCTCCACATCTCAATTAATTCAAATTATTTATTTGGGGTGTAGGTGAAAGATGTTACTATGCTTCTAAGAGGTAAAGATACACTTGATGAAGTACTGCTCCCTTCTCATTCTAGTAACCTGTTCTCATTTCTCATTTGCATAGTACTTCATTTTGTGGATGTATAAAATTTATTTACCCACTCTCCTAGGCATTTCATTCCCAATATTTTAAAATTGCAAACAATGCTGCAATGAAAAACATAGGGATACGTAGTTTCTTACTTTTAGAAGTTTTATTGCTGGGTCAAAAGGAAAGTCGCATGTAGTCTTGTTAGGTGTTGCCAAATTTCCCCAGGGGATGGTTGTATATTTTGCATTCCCACCAGCAATGTATGAGAGTGCCCTTTTTTCCATAGCCTCACCAACAGAACACGTCACCATATTTTTAATTTTTGCCAATGTGATAGGTGAGAAATTGCATCCAGCATTGTTTTATTTCTCTGTGAATGAGGTTGAACATTTTTTATATATTTGAAGGCCATTCTTGTATCTTTTTTGTGAATCATCTGTTTGTATCATAATATGTAACATTTGTATATCAATCTTCTGCTGTCAGTCTTGTCTTTTAGTCTTAGATGTACATTGACATATTATTAAATGCTCACCTCAATCTTTTTGCTGAAATTTCCCCAGTCATCATTATGGTAGATTCCTCAAGAAGGGCTAATGAGTCAGAATTTCCTAGATTCTTTTATGTTAAAACTGTTTTGAAGGACAGCTTATAAACCAGGATGCTTGGTATGAAAGAAGATAGAGTCTTATTGTCCAAAAATGGAATGATTTGTGCTATAAGAAAAAAAATAATTACAGACTATTAAAACCTATCAAACATATTTAAATTCATGAATTTTTAATGATATAAGTAAACTAACTGGTCACTTTTAGAGGGAAATCAGAGATCAATCCTCTGCCTTGAATTCATCAAGGAAAACTCTCATTTAACTCTTTATCCATGCTTATACCAACCACCACAAAAAGCCCCATGTTCCCAGTTAGCTCCTTATGTCCTGTTTTATTCTCCATAAGGCTCCCCTATTTTGTCCCCCCTCTCCTAACCTCTTCAATCCCTGAAACCATTTCATTTTGCCCTATAAATTCACTGTCTACGTACCACATTGTATTTTGCACAATGGCTACAAAAAGATCTCCCATCCCTATGGTCCTGCACATCTTTGCTCCAATGTCATCCTTTTCAATGAGACCTTCCTTACCACCCCATTTAAAAATTGCTACCTGCAAATTCCCCTCCCCCTCCTTATTCCCTGTGATGGTTTATGTGTGTCGACTTGACTGTTTCTCTGGGGAACTTTGATTAATACATCTCCACAGTCTACTCTCCTTTTTTTTCCTAAAGCACTTATCACTTATGATCATTTTACATAACTTACTTCTGTGCTCTAATTATTGTTTGAGGTCTGTCTCCTGATGTTCTACTCTCCCTGACCTGTGCTAGAATATAAGTTCTAAGAGGGTGGGAGTATTTGTTTGTTTCCTTCAGTAATATATCCTGAGTACCTCCAATGGCATCAGACATATTTCATTGAATAATGACCTCAGGATTTTGAATCAGGAGTTGTTTCAAAAAAGTAGGGTCAAAATAAGCTTTCATCCTGGCTGTGATGTGGTTGGCCCCACTCTCAATTTTCCAGGAGGGGGCAGCAGCTGCAGTTAAGCCAGTGTGTCCAACATGCCATGATCTTGTGGTCACCAGCAATAATGGTGCTCACAGCTGGACCATTGCTGTGGCTAGGTTTTGACTACGGTTTTGGCTGAATCTTTTCCTTAGTGCCTGCCTGTGTGCTGGGACTGATTGATTCTGCAATCATCTCAGTGATCTTGTAAGTGACACAAAATCCTTTTGAATGATTATTATTTTGCTTCAGTCAAGCAATGAGAGCTTTTGTTTCTTGCTAACTACACAGAACACCTAGCATTGAAAATGGATGAGTAAACTTCTGAAATACCCATAGGTTTAGAAGAATATTACTAATACCCAAAGAGAAAATATTACATCTAGTTCACTATCAACATATTATGCAGATGAGACAACTGGTCCAGAAACTCAGTGAGGAGAAAGCCACAAAATGTCAAGATCTAAGTGCTCTTCACATTTCATCCAACATCCCTTAAGAATCCTATTACTTAATACCCGTGGTAGGGCTGGCCAGGGAGACACAGCAGTGAAAAGACATCTCTTTTAAAAATCCATCACTTGGCCTAGTGTAACATAAAAGGCCATGCCTGGGAGAGCCCCAGCGTGGTTCCATATGGTTTGTGAGTCTTTTTCCCTGTGACATTTTTATGAAGGTTATGTATATGTCCCGTTCATCTTCATTCTCCTAGTGCTAATTGCTGTCTATTGGACCTTGCTACTGTGCACAGAGACTGCATGCTTCCGTTGACACTGACCCGACTGTGGTGTGCCACATGGCCCTGCTGTCCTCAGATAAGAACCTGCTGCTGCCTAACCACAACAGCTGGAAATATTCTGCCTTGAAGAGCTTATCGTGTTGAGACTTCAGTTGAGCTATGACACAGTCGACAAAAGCACACGGAATGAGTGGATTCTCTGGGGGCAGCTCATGGCAACTGAAAGCCTCCCATGTCCTGTTGGATGTGGGCTTCATGTTTGGAGTTCATAGTGAGGTTTCACACGGACACTTCCTGTAAAGAGAGCAAGAAGACAGCAAGAGGCTCAAGAGACACAACAGCGATTTCTCTAACAATCAGACTTTCTCTAGGCCTCTCGGTTATTTATTTTTTCTTCATTAGGAGTAGAAAAAAAATGAAAGAAGACAACTCAAGTTCTTCCTTTCTCCTTTATTTCTTTAATTTGATATTTCATATTTACAAAAGAATACGTATGAGCTCTTCATAATTTATAAAGCACCCACCCCAAGTTGACGAGTATCCAAAATTTTACATTTATCATTCCCTTGCTTTTTAAAATAAGTCTATCACATGTGTTTATATGCTTAAACAGCATAGCATTTAGTCTCCGAGTTTTATAAAAATGGTACCATACTATCTATAGTTTTCTGGGACCTCCTTTTTCTTCACTAACATTGTATTTCTAAGGTTCATCCATGTTCTCTGGAATAGAAGTCACTTACTTCCACTGTTGTATACCAGGCCTGTGTATGACTAGAGCAGACTTTGTTTATTTGTATAGGGATAACATATGCATTCGGGTAGTTTGGGTAGTCGACATTTGGGTAGTTTCTCGGTTTTTAGAAGTCTGAATAGAGCTGCTCTGAATATTTTACCTGTGGGTCCTGGTGCACTTGGCTACCCTTAGTCTGGTGTGAACACCTTAGAATGGACTTGCTCGTTATTTGCATGTTTCACTTCACAAAATAGCACCAAATTGTTTTTCCAAAACAATGGTTCTATCTTAAAAGCAATGTCTGAGGTCCTGTTGTTCTCTCAACATTTGGTATAATTGATTATTCAGATGATTTATTTTGTGAGTGAGAAGAAATTTTCCCTTATATGAGAGAATGAGCTCATTAATGCCACTCAGGCCGAGAAAGGTGTTATAGTCACCAGGTTTGAACTTCAATGCATCACTCCTTTTTATTTTCATATGCTTTATTCACATTTGTCAATCCAGCAGTTGTTTAGGAGTGGGACCCAGCAACATGTGTCAGAGAGGAAACTGTGAATGACTCACAGAGAGAAAACGCAGATCTACTTTTTTCAAGAACCACTCCAGAGTTCCCCATTATCAATGAAAGATGATACTTTCAGAGCTCCCTGAACTTTGCATTGATGATAAGAAAAAACATAAAGCAGATGATGCTTTTCTGGGGCATCCCCCTGCTCTGTGTTAGATGCCCCTAAACCCATTCTTGCCATTTGGAACACTCAGGCTTTCTTTTCTTGGGAAGGGGGTGAGGCATGTGCAGAAGAGCAGATTCAAAGACATTGGCTTCAACTTTCTCTTCTTACTGATGTTAGAGTGTGTGCAATTACCCTCAGAAGCAAGGCATTGACTCACGAATGCCCTGGTCTGCTCCACACATTCCAATCTAGGTTACATGTAGGAATTTCCATGTAGAGGGTGAGAATTTCATGCTAGATAGGGCAGAAGACAAGGCAGAAAGGCAATTGGAAAGGTAATAACACCAGTCCATGGCCAGTTTGTTGACTTAAGATTGAGCCTAAACCAAATGTCATTTTGAGAAAATTTTGGCAGAGAATTGGGTTTGCTGATTCATTAAAATAAATTTAGTTTACTTCCCAACAAATCTGCAAATTCTATTTCTCATTCTCTTCAGAGATTTGGATTCTGTGTCTACAATAGATCTGGAAATTTAAAAATAAAGTCTGAACTTTTTGTTTTCCAATATCAAATATTTCTATATTTGGGAAATCCACATTTAGGACTGCAATTCCCAGTGGTCAACTGTCTGTTTCATATTACATAAACACAAATTGGGAGTTTAATGAGTTATCTGCCTCCAAATTTTTTCAAAAGTCCTGGAAAATACATGATATGTTCAAGGTCGCAATTTGCTCTTGGAATTTCTGAAAATATTTTTAAATGTTGATTTATGATCTGGTAGCCCTTCCCAAGCAGAGAAGATACTGCTCATTTGGTATGTACACTTGGATAAAGATGTGTGTGTGTGAGTTTTTTATGTCAATTTCTTTCCTGTTGGAAAAGTGGTAAACAATGGAATTTACTAGCTAAAAAATATTCTGAATTGTAAAAAGTAAATGCTACAGCCAAAAGACATTTCTTCTCTTGTTCCCTGCCATTAGAAGTATGTATGTGTGTAATAAATAAGCTATTTGCCATTGTTCTTTATTCCCTGGAAATAGTTTTTTCACTTCACTAGATGTTTTCCAAATTAAGCAAAGGAAATTGGAAGATAAATTTATGACTACAGTTTCTGGGGAATAAACTTGAGGCCAGTTGGACAGAACTCAAGTGAAGTAAAGGTGGTGCAATAGAGCAGTGAAATCAGCATGTCTCACTAGCCAGTAAGACTGAATCACAGCATAGTATAATCTTAGATTTGGAGGGATTTTAAAGGTCATCTAGACCAGAGCATGATTTACATCAAAAAATTTTTTGCTCAGCAGCATAAAATCAAAATTGTGTAGTTTGCTTTCTAGAATCCATCCACATTTTTCTGGCAAAATCCGATTTGCTTTGAACATTTATTCTAACATCAAACTCTAATAAATTGGTTTTTCAACCTGTAATCTATGGATGGCCAACAAGGAGATCCCAGGGGCCCTTTGAAATGAAATGCAAAATTTTGTGGGAATGTGTACAGTTGTGCTTTATTCTAATACCATAAATATTGATCAATAGAACCCAAATAAATGAAAGCTCTTTGGGATCCTCAGTAGTTTAAAAAAAAAAAAGTTAAGGAGTCCTGAGATCAAAGTGTTTGAGAGCTATTGTTTTATACCTTACTGCTATCTTTCATTTCTTCCACAAAATACATACCCAGTATTTTCCCCTAGGCCTCCAAAACAAATAATTGCACTGTCTCCAGATTGCACTGCCTGCTTGTGTCTTCCTTTTCCCACTGCCATGGATTAGTCATCCTGGAACTTTAGTTTTAGCACAGAATCACAAGTGACCCTTAAAGATAATTTACTTATTTTTATAGTGATGAACTTGAGTTCCAAGATGATAAGTGATTTGTACCAGGTAACAGAAGTAGAGTTGGTAATTTCTCACCTGAGCTCAAAATTTCCAGACTTCCCACTGCCTGCGAGATAAGTCCAAACCTCCAAGCCTGGAATTCAATACTGACCCAACCACTTGTCATGCTGTTTCTGAACACAGTCCACTTCTCTAGCTGGCTCATTTTCTTCACTTTCTCCCTAAGCCATCAGACCCACTGTATTAGTTCATTTTCTGTTGCTTATAACAGAATACCTGAAACTGGGTAGTGAATAAAGAAAAGAGGTTTATTTCTTGCAGTTTTGGAGTCTGGGAAGTCAACAGTCCTGGGGTGTATCTGGTGAGGACCTTGTTCTGGGTGGAAACTTTCTACAGAGAGATTTCTGTGGCATCGAGGGCAATCACATGGCAAGAATGGTGAAAGTTCTTTAATGTGCTCACTTACTCCCCTTATAAAGCCACCAGCACCACTACTGTGACAACCCACTAAACCATTAACCCTTTATTACTCTACAAATGGATTAATTCATTCATGAAAGCATAGTTGTCACAATCCAATAACTTCTTAAAGGCCCCACCTTTTAACACTGCCATAATCTGATTTCCCACCCACTCAATTAAAACTGTCACAATGGAGATCAAGCTTCAATGAGTTTTGGGGGGTCATTCAATCCACAGTACCCACCATTACCTCCAGGTTAAGAACTCTTTATTAGATAGAGTTGGCCTTTTTTCTTATTCTTTCCCTAGACCAGAATGATTCCAAACCCTTAAAATCCCATTGACTTTATGATATATATTAGGGAACGATCGCATGTAACTATGTCCCAAATTATACATGTAAAAGATTGCCAAACAGCAGTTCTTGCCTGTCTCCCTATACTGAATCTCACTGCACAGAAACAACCACTTTTAATTCTTAACCGTTTCATCTATTGTGTACCCCATACTTCTAAATAACATGTTTTAAAATGATTCTTCTTAATGTTTTCATATTGAGTCAATTATCTATTGACTATCTACATTAGAATATCAGGATTTAACTCTCACTCCATCTTTGGAGGATTAACTCTCACTCCATCTCACTTGCCACATAAACATTTCTCTTCCCAATACAATATCACAATATTTGGCTAAACTAACATTTATCACCTTAGATTGCATCACATAAAATTGCTGATATATATATCATTTTTGTAATTTTGGGGTTTTATAATTTATTTTTAATTTATGTTACAATAAAAATAAATCTAGACAGGTAGATATCAATGTAGATATAAATATAGCTCTATAAATATGCAACCTATTGGTTCTGTTTTTCTGGAGAACTCTGACTAATACAATTACCTACACACATAATTTTTTTGAAATCAGTGCTATTCTACTCTCTGCTTCTATGAATTTAACTATTTTTAGATACCTTGAGCTTTTTTAGATACCAAGATATTTTAGATACCATTTAAAGTACTCAAACTTCTAG